>NC_054372.1:94868228-95568228 GCF_017654675.1 Xenopus laevis
ACTAATGAATCTGGAAATTTTAGAGGGAAAATATGATTCATGGAATAGTATGATAGACTGTGGTAGACTGGTATGTTTTGTGTATGTGTTTTTTTTTATTTTTTTTTAACTTTTTAAGCAAAATAAATAAACAAAATAGATTTTTTTTTTCTGGTTCCCAAGGTCAGTGACCCCGAAAGCAGATGTATTTTTATTTGTATGGTGGAAATAGCCAGGCAGAGTTATAATTAAACAATCATACAAAAAAAAATAATGAAAAGCAATGAATAGCATACAGGGTCAGACTGTGCCTGTGGGACACCGGGAAAAACCGGGGGGCCCCATCAACCCTGACCCACTACCTGACGGAAATGAGGGGTACTCCCCTGACCAGGGCCGCCATCAGAAATCATGGGGCCCCATACAGCAACATTTTCTGGTCCCCCTGATCCCTGTCCACCTCAGATCCCGCCCACACCACAGTAAAAAGTCCACACAGACACCAGCGCTAAAAATGGTAAACCCCCTAACTCACAAGCCATTGGTGGTCAGGGCCCCCTTATAATTAAAATTGGAGGCCAGGGTCCCACATTGAAGTTTTTAAAAAAACATCGGTGGTCAGGTCCCCCCTACAAATTAAAATATAAATCATTGGTGGTCAGGGCCCCCCCTATAAGTTAAAAAAAACATTGGCATCAGGGCCCCCATAAAAGTTAAAAAAAAAAAACAGTGGTGGTCAGGGTCCCCAACAAGTTTAAAAAAAAAAGTAATTGATGGGCAGGGCCCCCCTATATGTTAAAAAAAAAATTGCTCCGGGGCCCCATTACAAGAACATTGATGGTCAGGGGCCCCATAGAATATTTTAAAACAACATTGATGGCCACAGGTTCAATAAAAAAACATAATGGTGTTCAGTGGAACTTAGGTTCTTCTTCAGCTTTTTTGGCTCCTTTAGTAGCTTTGGGTCTTTTCACGGCTTCAGGACTTCTACTTTGGGTCCTTTTGCGGCTTCAGGTCTTTGGCGCGGCTCAGGTCTTCTGCACTTCGGAGCAGTTAAGGAGGGCCCAGATAATTTGAAAAGTGCAACACAGCTGGGGCCCCCTTCAGGCCCGGGCCCGATACAGCTGTACCCCTTGTGCCCCCCTGATGGTGGCCTTGCCCATGACCTCCCCGATGTCAACCACAAAGGAAGTTGGGTAGAGCCTTGGCAAGAACTCCCAAATAGGGTAGAGGCCCCTGAGGTGGCAGCCCCAGTGGTAATTGCACACCCTAGTCCAACACTGTTAGAATAGGCCTAACTATAACATACTAAAAGTTCATTTAAAGGCAAACTTCTTCTTAAAGGGATCCTGTCATCAGAAAGCATGTTTTTTTCAAAACCCATCAGTTAGTAGTGCTACTCCAGCAGCCTTCTGCACTGAAATCCATTTCTCAAAAGAGCAAACAGATTTTTTTAGATTCAATTTTAAAATCTGACATGGGGCTAGACATTTTGTCAATTTCCCAGCTGCCCCTGGTCATGTGACTTGTGCCTGCACTTTAGGAGAGAAATGCTTTCTGGCAGGCTGCTGTTTTTCCTTCTCATTGTAACTGAATGTGTCTCAGTGGGACATGGGTTTTTACTATTGAGTGGTGTTCTTAGATCTACCAGGCAGCTGTTATCTTGTGTTAAGGTTACCTTCCCATTTTTCTTTTGTTTGGCTGCTGGGGGGGGGAGGGAGGGGGGTGATATCACTCCAACTTGGAGTATAGCAGTAAAGAGTGATTGAAGTTTATCAGAGCACAAGTCACATGACTTGGGGCAGCTGGGAAATTGACAATATGTCTAGCCCCATGTCAGATTTCAAAATTGAATATAAAAAAATTTGTTTGCTCTTTTGAGAAATGGATTTCAGTGCAGTATTCTGCTGGAGCAGCACTATTAACTGATTCATTTTGAAAAAATGTTTTTTTTTCCCATGACAGTATCCCTTTAAGTCAGTAGCCATCAGTGTAGAGTAGGGAGACCACTCACAGTCACCTAAATTGTGATTATCCTTACAGTTTAAGAAACACGATTTACAATAAAGATACAGTATAAAGTGGCTGTATCTTTTCCCACATTTTACATCTATGAAAACTCTCCTTCATTTATATACTTTTCAATCTGTCCAGTATAGAATGCCTTTTATATTGAACAGAATGAAAAGAGTACATTAACTGTTATTTACTGTTGCTATTTAAAAATCTTTTTTGTTTTTTTAAATGACAATAATAAAAGACAATTTTTTCCCTTATGAATGCTCGTCTTAAATGTTTACACTCGGGACGTTTCGGTAGTCCTTGCCACCCTGAGACGGCCTTTCTGATGCTGCCCCCTCGCACCTGGCCCATACCATTTAGAGCACCAGAGTGGGTCTCGGGGGGTGCCGCATCTCTGCTAATTTTGCTGAAATTCCGAAGCACTGGTGTGAGTACATGCTTATGGGGGCAGCCATGCCCAGTGGCGTAACTACCGAGGAAGCAGACCCCGCAGTCGCTGGGGGGCCCGGGGGTACAGGGGGCCCGGGGCCTGCTTCCTCAGTAGTGCCGGATTACCCACAAGGCGCCCTGATGGTACAGTCCGGCTCCCAGATGGTTCAGCCCCGTGTCCAGACAGTGCCTGGGCACGCAGCTGACTACGTAGCCCTCCTCTCAAGTGTGCGCGCATGTGCAGAGGCGCAACCTGAAGAAATTCCCAGATTCTAGTGCGTGTGCGGCACTTGGGCTAGCGCGGCGCTACTACATTGATAGCTAGGAGCTGCTGCCAGCTGTGGGGGACACGAGCGGCAGGCGCACGCTGAAATACACAAGAGGAGCTGCTCAGTGCGCGCGCATCAACGTTGATATCAGAGGCTCAGAGCTGCTGCAGGCGGGTGGGGGACACGAGCGGCAGGGCACACACTAAAAACACAAGAGGAGCGTGCCTGAGATGTGAGACACAAGGTCTGAACTTAGGGGAAGACGGCAGAAGAGGTACAGTGCCTGGCGCCCTCCACCTTTACGCCCTAGGCACTTGCCTCTTCTGCCTACCCTAGTTTACGGCCCTGGTCCCAGATGGTACAGTCCGGCTCCCAGAAGGCTCACTAAGTGTTCCAGATCTTCACTCCCTCGGCGTGTTGGTAAAGAGCGTAAGTTTGTACTTGTACGCCTCGTCTCCGCGTTCACTGTGCTTATCGCTTCTAGGCCTGGCAACAATGGATGCGTTAAGGCCTAGCGTCACAAGCACTTCTTCACACTCGAAGCCCTATCGCCTCTTTGAGATGAACCAACAGCCCGCGTTTGAAAAAATAAAATAAAAATCAGGTCTCCCGCTCTGTTCTCTTCCGCCTCCTAATTACTACTGATTCAAGTTGATCCCGAGGATATAACAGTAACAACCAAACCATGGAAACTGTTGTGCTTAGGAGATATACAGATTATAACACCAATTGCCATGGTTATCATTTAAATGATATCCTTATAAATGGAGCTTATTGAGGTCATCAATTAATGATATCATTTCGGTTACATGACTCACGCTTGTTGTATTGATATACAGTATATACAGTTGTATAATAGGGATATTAGAAGTCACCTTGGACTTCCATAACCACTTGTTCACCTTTGAGTTAACTGTTAATATTGATCGTTAGAGAGTGATATTCTGAGACAATTTGCAGTTGGTTTTTCATTTTTTGTTATTTAAGGTGTTTGAGTTATTTAGCTTTTATTCAGCAGCTTCTCCAGTTTGCAAATTTCCAGCCGTCTGGTTGCTAGGCATCCAAATTACATAGCAACCATGAACTGATTGAAATAAGAGACTGGAATATGAATAGGAGAGTACCTAACTAGTAAGCTAAGAACTAAAATTTGGCAATAACAATAAATGTGTAACCTTACAGAGCATTTGCTTTTTAGATGGGGTCAGTGACACCCATTTGAAAGCTGCAAAGAGTCAAAAGAAAAAGGCAAATAGTTATAAAACTATAAAAAATAAATAATATAAACCAACTGAAGTTCTAAGTTGCTTAGAATCTTACGATCTTACTTCTGCAGTAACAGCCCTTAAAGGAGAAGGAAAGCTACGGGGGCATTTTATTGCCAATAGATTAGCTGCAATAATGCAAGCTAGAATGCTATATTTATTCTGTAGAATGTTTTACCATACCTGAGTAAAAAGCTCTAGAAACTCTCTGTTTGTTTAGGATAGGAGCTGCAGTATTAACATGGTGTGACATCACTTCCTGCCTGAGTCTCTCCCTGCTCTGGGCTCAGATTACAGTAGAGAAGGGAGGGGGTGGGGAAGAGGAGCAAACTGAGCATGCTCTTGCCAGGGCAATGAGTTTAAACTGAAGCAGGAAGTCAGATACAGAAGCCCATGTGTACACAATAGAAGGAAAGAAATGCAGTGTTTCTTTTGACAGGGGACTCAGAGCAGCATTACTTTGGGGGTTTACTGGTATATTTAGATGGACCTTTCTGATAAGGCTTACTTAGTTTTAACCTTTCCTTCTCCTTTAAGTTTGCTCATAGCCTTTACAGAGAGATATGTGAAATTGACACTGTACCATCCTTCTATAGTTCTGGGGTATTTATATATGAAATTGCGACTGTGACATTCTTCTATGACTTCTGGGGATATTATACATGAAATTCTCCCACTATTTTGTGCAGACGGGGCCCCGAAAATTTTTTTGCAGGGGGGCCCTGGCATCCGAAGTTACGCCACTGGCCATGCCCTTGTAGCCTCCTCCTGCCGCAGCCACCCTATATTAACTCTGCTCCCCGCTGAGGTAGGGCACGACTCCCAGGGAGTTGGGGCTGGATACCGAGTAGCGCACCTGCATAGCTCCTCTGCCTTCTCCTGCAGCAGCGGGCACTGCCAGCCCTGGGCACACTCAGATGGGCAAAGCGATGGGGAACAAGTGGCATGCACACCCCACTGATCAGGCTCTCCCAGTACCTGCTGCTGGGAATAGGGGAAGCGCTGCAGACTCTGGGAAGCGACGTTTGGCTCACCCAGCTCTGGACCTCTGGCTCTGTGCAAGAAACTCAGTTCCCTGGTATGTGACAGTGCGAGAGTGGGAGGCAGCAGTGAAGGTGAGGTGCTGGAAGGCTTGGGGCACATTGGGAAAACTTTGCCCACGAACCCCACTACAAACCCTGCTCCACCAGCCAACACTCGTACAGCTTCGGCCATGCCTGCCCAGAGCCTGAGAGCGGAGCCTCAGCCTCCTTCACATGCTGTCACTAGAATAGCCAGGGAGGAGAAATCGAGCACTGCAGGATGGATGGTCGCCATGTCGCCTTTTTTGAAGAGCATCGGAAGTGGAGTTTCGGTAAGTTATTTCTTAATAAAGGCTTTGCAATTTAAAAGTTTATTTTGTCTTGGTGATTATTTTTCAATTTTTTTTTTTAAAAAAAATTGATGTTACTGTTCTTTTAAGAATCTTTTTTGCTGCCCCTGGTAAGGTGAGTTTCTCAACCCGCCTCATTGCAGCAGCGCCCCTGTTTACACTTTGCGAAGGAAATGCACTTCTCGCCCTGACCCTCACCATATTATAAACCAGAAACCTCCCAGCTGATAAGACTGTAAAACCACACTTACAGAGTTGTTTTTATCATCAGCGGGCATCGGTTAAACTTAGTTCAAATGATGTTAAAATATACTTATGTACATCTTGGGCTGTAGATATGAAAACCTGCCCTTCTCAACTTTCAATTATTACAAAATCTCATCCGCTGTCTGTTGAAAACATATTTTTTTATCTTGTGAGTGTTGGAAACAATATAAACAAAATATACTTTCAGTTTAAATTAAAAGGTAACTAGACGTATGTAAAACTGCACAGAGTGCTCTTCTGAAGATTAAAGGAACAGTAATGCCAAAAAATAAGTCTTTTAAAGAAATGAAAATATAATGTACTGTTGCTCTGCACTGGTAAAATGGATGTGTTTGCTTCAGAAACTCTACAATACTTATATATAACAAGCTGCTATGTAGTCATGGGGGCAGCCATTAAGGCTGAAAAAGGAGAAAAGGCTTAAGATACACAGCAGATAACCGATAAGCTCTGTGGTATACAATGGGATTCTTCAGAACAGAGCTACACGGCAGCTTGTTTATATAAACTATAGTTGTGTTTGCTTTGCAAACAAACCAGTTTTACCAGTGCAGGGCAACACTACATTATACTGCCATTCTTTTAAACCACTTTCATTTTTTGGGGTTACTTTTTCTTAAGTTATTAATGCATTAAGTGTTCTGTTGCGTTCTGTCACTCCTTTCAATAATAGGACTGAGCAAAGATATAACCAAGGAATTATACAACTGACCAGAGAACCATAAGGAGTTGATTCCAGTACCAATAACTAAATCTTCTAAAGAACAGCAGGGTTGGCTTCTGTTGCAAATCAGTGATACTGTAAAAGCGCTGTTCTAAAAACAGAGAAATGAATTGCAGAAGTGCTTAGAGCAATATTACATCCCATTTTTTGGGTGTTTGCAGTTCTGTTTAAATGTGGGTAATGTATTGTACTTTTATTAGAAGTGAGAACTCGTTCATTTATTGTAGCTGCAATAGGGTAACTGGTCAATAGACAGGTAGAAATGCAGTTCCATCAGCATGCTTCATGGTCAGAGAGACAAGATGAATGATAATTAAAGAGAAGTGATAGAAAAGTGATAAAAAAGTGGTAGAGTTGGCAAAGTGAAAGTAGTAGGAACCTGTGATCCAACACATGATAATGGCAGTTTTCTGCCAGGACAACAGACAGAGTGACTTCCTCTTCTAAAGAAAAAGCAAAAGTGTATGGCTTTAACTGCCATAAAGCAGGGTGTTGTGGTGCAACATCAAGTCCTCTGTGCTTCAACTCCCTGCTTCTACTTCTGCCAACAGATTCAAGCATGTGTTAAATTGGCCATTAAAAGATCTGATCATCATCGTGAGACCATGATTATCTCGGAACTATCGTACGAATTGTCCATCAACTAAAAAGACGAGTTTGCCAGGAAAACAAAGGGGAGCTGCCTGCTTGGCCCTGCAAACATAGATACATTGCACTGGGACCGACCAATATTTTTTAACCTGGCCGATCAATTTCCTACTAAACGCACGATAATTTCGAAGGATTGGTCGGACTTCGCTAAAATCGGTCGTTCGGCAAGAGAAATCTTTGCATCTATGGGGACCTTAATACAGTACAGTAACATATTGTTCATGGCAGGACTGGGTCCTGGGCTGGCCCCTATATAATGTTCACCGTGTTATGGCCACTACCTACTGAACCTCATATTCATCTACATGTCAGTCTCCCTTCAGACTACTGTTCACTGCACAAAGATTTTTTTTTTCCCACTGGTGAAAAAAGTACTTTATGTAGAGCAGCTGGCCCCAGGCCCAGACTGGCAATCTGTGGGTTCTGGCAAATGCCAGAGGGGCTGCTTTAAGGTCCCATAGAAAGTCAGTATTTAGTGGGCTGGTGGGGGCTGATTGGGCCTTTGTGTACCTAAAATGCCAGGGCCTATTTTAATTCTCAGTCCGGACCTGGCTGGCCCTGTACTATTTGATTACCCCAGGCCACGTTATTTTTTCCTGTTAGGCTTCATGAGTATGTGGAGGGTCGTGATACAGAGCTGTCTTCTGCCCCCCCCCAGGTTTCCTGGGAGATACCCAGTTTAGATCTCCACCCTTAGGCTCCTATAATGGTTTGCAATACCCCATTGTTTTTAGTTTCTCCATAAAAATAAAAGGAAGTGTAAGCAGTAATCATTTAGTGATTAGAAGGGTGCAGTGAGCATTCAGCAGCATCGGAAGGGCTTTTGCGGCATGTTCTATGATATAACTAAATAGTGCCCACATTTTGCACAAAGGAAGGCCTGAACAACAAAAAAAGTATGCAGTAAATAGGTCATCCAATACATTTCCAACAATAGCAGACATTAGTTAAACAGGTCATTCAAATTTCCAGGATTATATTTAAGTCTATTACTGCCATAGGCACAGGCACTGAACCTAAGTCAGCACCCTTCTCACTGTGATTAGTTTATGCCCACCAGGGTTGGACTTGCCCACTGGGAAAAAACCTGTTGGGCCCCACTGCTCCCCACGTATTGGCAGGCTGTATGGTGCAGCATGAGCATGAGGGGGGCTTTGAAAATGGTGGCAGTAATCTTCAGACTGGTGGCAACAGTAAATTTCATGAGGGGGCTTTGGAGTAGTGTGTTGGAGCAGTGAGTCCTTTCTTAGATTGTAGGGTTGTGGCAGGCAGGGCAGTGTGCTTGAGTCAGCCAGAGTGGTGGGCTCCACTTTCTATCTTCTGCCTACTCTTTTAATGCTTCCACCCTAGACACAGACCCATGGGTGCCTATATGTTAGATATGGCCCTGCAAATAACAGGGAAGGGAATCGAAACAGCTTACACAGAGTACATGCCCAAAACACCAAGCATATAATGGAAGAAATCAGCATCCTTTTATACAGAGGCATAACTATAGAGGAAGTAGTCCCTATGATGGCTGGGGCCCAAGGAGGCCAGGGGACCCAGTGCAACACAGATTGAGCAGCAATTTCAATGTATGTTTCTGAAAAATCCTAAAGTGAAAAGGGCCCTAAACCTACATGTATACCCACTGCATGTGTAACAGTTAAAAACAGGAATTGCATAGCTTCCGTCTCATTTTAGAGAATCCCCATGGGAATGAAGCAGGATGCAAGCAGAGCAAGGCAACGTTAGACAGGAAATACATTAATCAGTGAAGAGGAACAGGAAGGGCTCCTGCAACAGGTGTCACTATACAAAGAACTACACAGGTTACAAAGATGTTGTGACATAATGACCCCCTTTTTAACAGTTGTTATTTTCTATCACGTTGCAGATGCAGATCCATGTGAAAATTGTGCTTCTGCCAAAACTTTTATTCTAATGGCTAATTTATACATCATTGTAGTACACATAAATCAGGTTTTTATGAGTGTATTGCTATAATCCCTGCCATAAAATAACATGACACTGCTGTGTTAAGTACAAGGGAAAATGTATCTTGAGGAACATTTTTATATTAAGTAGGAAGCTCACTTTTACATTAGCTATGTTATAGATGGACTTGTTTTTAACCAACTTTTAATTCGGTCTTTGTTATTTATAAATGATTAACTTCCAGTTCTGCCTCTTGTTAACTGCTGAAGACGTTGTCAGTGACTTGCAAACGTATTTTACACTTTACCAGTTCTGTACGTGTGCACCCAATCATTCTACACTGGGCTGGGTTCACTACCGCATGAAATACTTACAAGATATAATGGTAGAAGGTAAACTACTGGATTTTCAATACCTAAAAGAGAAATATGATCTACCCAATAAAATGTTTTTTAGATATATCCAGCTCAGGCATGCCATAACTACCTTGCCTACCAAACTAGAAGAAAGGGCGCTAGCTAATTCGCACACAAAAACCCTGTCCAGTTTCTGCGCCATTCTAATTACTGCTGGAAAATCCCCACTGGGTAAACTTTTTGAAAAATGGCGCAATGATATACCTGAGCTGGAACTTGAGGACTGGAAGGAGGTCTTGTATTCAATCTTTGACCATATGGTTGCATCCATAGACAAAATGGTGCAATATAAATTCCTGCATAGAGCGTATCTTACTCCAAGTATACTGACTAAAATATCCCCAACCCAGGTGGATGAGTGCCCCCTTTGCCACCTCTCACCAGCAAACTTCATACACATGGTATGGTCTTGCTTGTACTAAGATACAAACGTTTTGGAGGGTGGTAGCACAATATGTTTCTGATATGATGGACATTCCAATTATGGTAGAACCCCTGGGAATGCTACTGAACCAAGTAACTGACCTAGCACCGACGGTAATGGAGAAAGCACTGATTTCTATAATGTTTGCTTATGCCCGTAAAGCCATCACCATGAGATGGAAGGTGCAATCAGCCCCAAGTATACAGTTTTTGGAAACCCAGATCATGCATGCAGTACCACTGTACAAACTTCTTTCTGGAAGAAGGGGATGCCCGGCTAAATTTGAAAAAATATGGTCGCCATGGATGGACATACACGATGGTCATAACTGATACCCTGGCACCAACCCTAATGAATCCTAAAGACATGAAGAGAGAGTGTTCACCTATCCCTCCAAAACTCTTTATTGTAGCAAGTAGAATGTAATGTAAATACAAAGAGGCAGTGCACAAGTTAAGTTAGGTTAGATTTATTGGAGTTAGTCTAGCAATATAACAGTGAGAATATACAAAATGGATAACCGTACATGTATGCAATAAAACTGTAACAAGCTGATGTAAACTGCAACCGTTGAATGTTATAATAACAGATTTAAGCTTTGTACACCTGTATATCAACGATGTCAATGTACTTTATTCAAATAAAGCATTGTTAAAAAAAAGAATTACCTACAAAGCCGTGGGCATAGCTTAAAGGGATTCTGTCATGATTTTTGTGATGTCGTTTTTATTTCTAAATTACATTGTTTGCACAAGTCACATGACTCGGGGCACCTGGGAAACTATCAATATGTCTAGTCCCATGTCAGATTTCAAAATTAAATATAAAAAAATCTGTTTGCTGTCTTGTGTAAGACATTTCAGTGCAGAATTCTGCTGGAGCAGCACTATTAACTGATGTGTTTGAAAACAACATTTTTTCCCATGACAGTATCCCTTTAATATCAACAGTGGTGCTCAGTTTACTAAGGGCAATGACACATGGGACAATTGTGCTGGCCCAAAAAAAAAAATCATAGGTGATAAAATGTCCGAAATACCGTGTCATTGCTCTCAATGCAAATTGCCACTGGTAAATAATGAGAATGGTGCAAAATTACATTTCAAGAATTCAAGGCATTATTAACAATATTAAGTTATCTAAGTTGTTGTGAAATGACACAAGAACATGATGGGAAAACATCCCAATGCGCTATTACCCTAAACTTGCACACATGTCAGGCCAGAGCTGATTTAGCCATGAGAAAAAGTGAGACCCTCACCTCAAATGGCACTTTACTAGGGGCAACATAAGGGCCATTGTGTTCTCTACATTGTCAAATCTGCCCCCATTCATCCTATACTTGCACCTGAGGTAATCCCTGGGGAGGAAGCATGGGCTACTGTATCAGTCACAGCTTTAGCAAGTAGAGTTGTGTTCAGAATAATAGCAAAGTGAATAAAGCTCAGAATCCTTATAATAGCTTTTACACGCAAATGCATTGGGAACACTGCACACTCTATTCCAAACCGAAACAGAAAAATGTATCAAATTTGTTTCCTTTACAGAAAGTGAAGAAAAGGGAATATTAGGCAGTTCCAAAAAATTTTTGGATGTCACCCCACAAGTTTTCTATTGGATTAAGGTCCGGGGATTGGGCTGGTCACTCCATAACATCAATCTTGTTGGTCTGGAACCAAGATGTTGTTTGTTTACTGGTGTGTTTGGGGTCAATTCCTTGTTGAAACTCCCATTTCAAAGTCATTAAGGCAACATGATGATTGATATAAAGTGGTATGTGATAAATAGGCCCAACACCATAGTATTAGAAACATCCCCATATAAAGATGATTGTGCCACCATGTTCACTGTCTTCACACTGTACTGTGACTTGAATTCAGTGTTTTGGGTTGTCTGTCTGCTGCCCCTAGACCCAAAAAGAACAATCTTGCTTTCATCAGTCCTCAAAATGTTGCCCCATTTCTCTTTACGTCAATCAATGTTTTCTTTTTTAAAATGTAACTTCTTCAGCACGTCTTTTTTTTCAGTAATGGGACTTTGCAGGGGGCTTCTTGTTGATACAATTAACAGTAGTGTGGTAATGGCGGAGCTCACCCAGCAATGCGTCTCCTCCCGATCGCTGGTCTTGCCAGAACCGGGCTACTTCCCTACGGCTTCAGCTACACAGTCTCACTCGCTTGTGAGCACTGATCGGAACATTCTTGGAGAGGAGTCTCTTTAATATTAAATTGGCTTTATCGAAGCACACATAATAATAATAGTAATTCAGCAGTGGGTGTGGAAACAAACGCGTTTCATGCTTATACACTTGGTACTTCCTCAGAGTTGTGCAGACATCACGTGTTACTGTGCATGTCCCACATCACATTTCTCTTTAAAAGATACTATTATAGATATGAATAAATTCACTAAGATGTTGGCTTTTCCACCTCAAAAATTCCATTTAAGCACTATTAAACACTATTTATGCACAGTAACATGTGATGTTTGCACAACTCTGAGGAAGTACCAAGTGTATAAGCATGAAACACGTTAGTTTGCACACCCACTGCTGAATTACTATTATTATGTGTGCTTTAATAAAGCCAATTTGATATTAAAGTGATTCCTCTCCGAATGTTCGGATCAGCGCTCACAAGCTTCTTGCTGATAGCTTGGCTTCATATAGGTGTATTCTAATTCTAACATTACTCACAGGTAACGTTAGACCTTATTTGATCTTCCTGAAGCTAATCATTGGCTGATTCTTTGCCATTTTGGCTATAATGTAGTTTTCCATTTTCTTCCCTGTCTTTCCAGTTTCGGGTTGCCGTTTTAAAGCATTTGAGATCATTTTAGTTGAGCAGCCTATCATTTTCTTCTCTTCTTTATGTTTTCCCTCTCCAATCAACTTTTTAATCAAAGTACGCTGCTCTTCTCAGCAATGTCTGGGATGAGTGGAAGTGGCTCATGAGCAACATGATGCTCACCAACCCATTGGATGTTGCAATAAGTGGCCTTAAAGCAGGTGCTTATATTTGAATTCCAGGCTTGAAGGTGAGTTTTACTTGCATAAAAACCAGGTGTACTGCCAACCAGAGTCTCCTGTAGGCTGCCAGTTCACATAGGAGCTACCAATAGCCAATCATATCCTTTATTTGGCACCCAGGGCTTTTTTTCATGCTTGTATTGCTCCCCAACTCTTTTTACATGTGAATTTGGCTCATGGGTTAAAAAGGCTGGAGACCCATGCTCTAAAGCTACTGGCTTATTTTGGAGCACAATAAAAATATTGCATTTAGAGGCCAATCTGTAATGACTAACAAGTGACATCTTGTGGTCATTTTGTTACTTACAATAATACCCTGTAATCAAAGTGAAATTATGACACCAATTGTAAAGAGAAAGTCAAATCGTTAAGTGCATTTCAGCAAAGCCCAAGGCAAAGAGCCAAACATACAAATAAAAATGAGAAAAAACAAGTTTATGTAAACAGCTTAACAGATATCATTTCAGGCTCTGCCAGGCATAGGCACAAGGATAAGCTGGTACATATTATACCCAAGTATCGATGTGCCCCACAGCAACAAAGCTGCACACAACACTTGAGAGCAACACCAAAAGCATAACAAAAAAAAAAAAGAATTCAGTCCATTACTGGGTTATAAATCCATATTGTATATATGTGTTTGGGCAATATAATGCTTATGCTGTCTCTCCTAATGGGGGAGTGGTAATAAATGATTGTTCTACAAGTTATTGTCTACAGTTGATCTACTCTAACAGAGATGTTTTGACGCCCCGTATCATGAGGGTGATAATGATCTCCTCCAGGCCTTTTTGAGACCTTATTACAAATTACCGTTTTGTGCAAGAGGAATAAAAAACATTTTTAAAAATTTGTTCGTATACATTGAAAAAAAAAAAACCCACCAAGACAAATTAAACTTTAAAATTGCAGAGTCTTTTTCAACCCGATTTAACAATGCAACCATGCAATATGCGAGTACAAAAAACGCAATGAAAAGAAGGTGCTTTATATTCCTGTTGGCAGATGTAATGCTCACATGCCTGTGTTATAGTAAATACAAACAGAGAGGTTTTTATTTTCCAAATTTTAATTTGTTTAAGTACCATACAAAAATGTAGATTTAGAGTACCAGTTTTGGAAACAAATACTGGGTTTACATTAGTAAACTTTTTTTTTTCCTTTTTAACAGAAATGAACGTTAAACAATCAAAGCAATTCTAATGCAAGAAATAAGCAACACGGGACGTTTTGAATGCATAAAGAAGAGGAAGGTTACAAAACATTGAGCCAAATACAGTTCTTTCAGCTAAAAGTAAATAGTAAAATAAAGTGTGCGTGTAACACGCGTGAAACCAGCTTATTTCATAGGACAACATGTCAAAGGATGTGTTAGGGGACAGAAAACAATGTTAAAGAAGCATCTGGGGTCTTTCAGCCAACTGTGTCCTGCTAGAAACTCGGTAGAATCCAGATTTAAACTGACAAATAGAACAGAGTAAGGCAAATTCTCTGAAGAATAGGATTTAGGATGCTTTCACAGTTAGCTTTAATTCAAAAAGGTTAAGTATTAAAATACAATAAGGAATAGGCTGAGATACACAATAGATGTTTTAAATGTTGACTAGTTTGCAGATATCAACTGGGGGGGGGGGGTCTCCAGCAGCATAGGGTTTAATTATTTAGGAATAGATATTTTCCAAAATAGTGGCACAAAAAGACTAAACACCTCCAACCTTGCAACATTTAAGTGTACAATCCAGTCACATTGCATAACCCTGCTCACAACTGGGTGCCCTACACTTTATTGTGTGAGTGTAAGGAAAGCAAGAAGCAGAGTCTTACTTAGAGCCATTAGAGTAGGTTTTAACCTCTGGTTTTCTACTTGAATAACTTCTTTGAAATAAATGGAAACCCTCTCCCAGGCCAGGAATGAACGCTCCTTTCTAAAACCATGCCATTGTCCGGTTGTGCCTTGCTCTTGGAAATAGCTTTAGTGCAATTATACCTCATGCTGCAGGAAATACCCAGAAATAGTTACTGCAAAAACACATTTAAATGCAAAAGAATTCAAATAGCTTATACATGAAGATATGTTAAGAAGTACTGAAAGAAGAAAACAAAGGTGAGATACTCTTTAAAAAGAAAAAAAAGATTCATTAAAGAAACATGAAATGCAATGGCATCATGAATGGGTAGGTAAGAGGCAAGCTTAGTTACTGTTGTGCTGACAAATGACCTGGGCAAAACCACATCACTAGTCAGAAACACACAATGATGTGGTTCAGAGAGTTACTACTTTTAAGGAAATATTATATCCAAGTCAGCGAAGAAATAAAATGGCTGCTAGGAACTCTACCAATATGGCTGACTAATTTTCCAAATCGGGAATTATTTCTATTTAAAAAAGTGCTACATAATTGCAGCATGTATCTTTACCTAAAAAGGGATACAGTAATATACCAGAGAAATATGATTTAGCTACAGAAGCATCAGGAACTAACTTGTGTGCTCTTTAGAAGCCACCTTAATATGACAGAGAGAAGAAAACACTAACCTCAGCAGCACAAAGACACACTACACACGTTAGTCTAGACTTTAGCCCTATGGGTGTCTTAAGACTTTACCAAGGGACTTACAGGAGACCTCAACTAACTGGGTAAACACAGAAAGTTTGAGTCCATGCAGCAAAATATTCTTGTGGTAGGTGTTAGCCTCTGGGCTGCATAAGGGGCAACAGGATACTGTAACATTTCTATAGTGCTCCTACTTCTGGCTAGAAACTGTGACCATGACTATAGATTCTGTTACAGGCTAATAAACGGTCAGGATTGTGCACACTTGTCTTTTCGGCCCAGAATCTTGCATAGAAGGCAGACATAGGACAGCTCATGCTCAAAACACATATTGGTCCTGAGGGGTTGTTTAACTTCATGTAGGTGCCAGAAGGAGGAGCTATCATAATTAAGGGTAGCAAACAGCATATTCAAATATAAGTGGTAGTTCACCTTAAAATTAACTTTTAGTATTCTGCAGACATAATTGTAATTAGTCTTTTCTTGTGGTTGTTGCAATAGTAATATATTTTGTTCTGTACCTTTTGTTCTGGAATTCTTACTGCTGCCTGCATGCTGGGGCTTAATTACAAGTACATTTCCTAAGCAGGCACAAAATAGGCAAAACAGGAAGGTTTATCATTCAAATGAAATGAATAAGACCACTGACAGGTGTTTAGAGTAGGTTCCGCTACAGCAAACTAAAAGCTAATTTAAGGCTATTGGCATAGGGGGCTGTAGAAACACAGGCAGAGAAAAAGCCATTTTGAGTGAATTTGCAGGCCTTTTCTTTTTAAATAAAGTGAAATGACTTGACCCCTGTACACACAGACAGGAGTGGATTCCAGTTTGCAATGAAGTCCGCTCTGTGCGTACACAGGAGTTGACTAATTCCAGTCAGTGCACTTTACGTAGGAAGCGGATCTGCTCAAATAGACTTTTTCTCAGCCTTGTGTGCCATAAACCTAATGCTGAACTTTCCCTGGTCACAAGGCTAATATCTTATCAGATAAAACTGGCACACAGAGAAGATGGATGTAGAAATAGTATATACTTCCAAAAAAAGTTTCGTCTAATATTTGACTGATATGGGAAATTCTAGCTAGCCATATTTGAAATCATGTTACTTGGATATAAACACGGAGTGACACAATGTTTTTTTTTTGCCACTTGCAGCAACTGTGAATTGTGTATGCCCAGAATTTGTGCTCACTAATTATCAAGTTAGGGAAACTATAGAATGCCTCACTGCCAGCAATCTTTGTCATACTGCGGTTGCTGTGTCTCAGTGGGAAATGATTATAACAAGACTCAACAAGTTGAACAGCCACATCCGAGTTCAATTCAGTAGATTTGGTACAAATATCACACTGAAATGTCAGTGGTTTAATTGATTAAAACTGTAAGCACTGGTTTAACAGCGCCACAACTAATATCCTAGTGACTGAATTAAAAAAAAAGGGGGGGGTTCCTCAGGCAATGTCCAGGAAAATCCCAGCGAATCAGCTTGCCTCTTAAATATGTGAGGCAAATATGCAACAAAAAGAGCATAATAAATGTAAAAATGTAAATCATTTATTGTGTAATGTAACTCCTGTAGTGCAAACACAGTGGTGGTGGGAGGTATAGTCAGACCAACATAAAGCAGGTCCTTTTTTTGGATTACATTTTTATAGCTTAGGCAATGCTTGTGCAAATGTCCAACAAGGTCACTTTTGTTCAATAAGTAAGTATATAAAATCCCTTTTACAAGACCAATCAACTTCACCACTTGAAGGCAAGTTATATTCGAGTGGGGGGATTGGAAGTGATTTAGATGATTGTAGTGTGAAACAGTCCAAGTGCTTCTCTTATGACAGAACCACTTAAACGAATGATAATGGGCCCAGCACATATATTAAAACCTTAGTTATAAAGCACAGCTTAAAATCAGTACATCTGACTACTTTGATATTCCACAAAAGGACCCTAATCATTATAAGACTAAATATCTATTTTCTAGAATATAAAAAAAAAAAAGAATGTTTTGCCTTCTGTTGGAAATACCATAGTCATTAGATTAACGTGGTCTGTAACAAAAAATGTGTTTGTTTTTTTTTGTTTTTTTTAAAAAACACTTCTTTGTTTAGAATGTATATCTGTAAATAAAATGTAAAGGTCAAGTTGGCAGGAGGAAATGAATGTGTACTTGGAATGAAGGCGAAATGGTGTACAGACAAAGAAAGACCTACCTCTGGTTTAGTTACATAATAAACAGTCATTAAAAAAAGAGTTATTACTAAATTGCAGAGATATTTTTTTCAAAAGAAAACTTTAAACAACAAAGTAACTATGTCTTCAAGAGAATGTTCAGTGAACCCCTTTACCAGAGGGGACGTCAAAAGCTCATAATGTCAAGTTCATTATTAAGAACTTTTATTTTTGCTCAAGGTTTGTAGTGTTTCTTTTGCAAAATCCTACCACTTTGGTAGCACTTTTCAAAAGGTAAGTAATCTCTTTGAGTACAGTAAATGGAATCCCAGAGTGACATAGGTACTCAACATGGCGTTAGAGGTTAATCTCAATTTCCCTCTTCACATTTGCAGCAAAAATCCAGGCACTCCATCTTTAACTGCTGGGCATCTCCTGCTGTGAAGGCACTGTGTCAGCAAAATCACTGCAGATAGGCCAACTGTTTCATTTTCATATTTCAGTTTTCCTTCCTTGACATTTTTTTTGAGAGAACCAAGTGCTTTCTATGGCATAGGTCTTCAGAATGGAAAGGGTTTCTTTCGTCTGGTTTGATCTTGCCTCTTGTCAACTCAAGCATATCAGAAATTCAAGCAGTGCCCAGCTCCTTCAAAAGATGCAGTTGGATGAACTAGTTGATTTAAGCAGTAAAATCTAAGCTGTTAATCAAACTGCAGCAGTTGCCCCATCCACCATGTAAGCATATGTTGTGAGGCAAATGGCCATTAACAATATGCTGAATATTCTTCAAACTAGAGAGATGGAATGGCGAAAACAGAGCTCTGTGATTATTTCATAATGGGGATAATGTAGAGTTATGAAAGGTCACAGTGCAATATGTGAGGTATATAACAGAGGGCAGGCTCCCACATGTCTACAAAGTACAATGACTAACAATGTCTGGACATGAAGCACAGGGTACACTTGTGCCAATCTAGGTTGACATAGTGCTAAAATTTGGAAATGAACACAGCTTTTCCAAAGGTTAAAAAAAACTTGACACAGGGCTGAAGAAAACAGCAGATACTGGCTTTATGGTCCCTTTCATGAAGCCTATTTGCCAGCTATAAGTAGCTTTGATAAAGTTGTTGAGCAACTAACTACACGTCAGAGGTGCACAGAAGACTAGCTGCTTATCGAAATCAGTCTGTATCCTTTTGGACATCTTATCTCCAGCTGTACCAAAGACCTCCAATTTTGGAAGGCCTTATTCTAATGGGTAAAGTTGATTCAAAGCTAAAAATCCAAGGCTCACCGAGGTGGAGGAGCCAATACTGGGTAGGACAATGTGACATTTAGGGCATCATTGTGTTGTACCAGAGAAGTGTGTTGGTAATGCAGGACCAGTTCCTTCAGGGAGGAGTAAAGGTAATAGGGCTCAGCGAAGCCATATCCAGTAGCAGTCTTATAGATCACACAGTGTTTGGTGTCACCATCCACCCTGCAGAGGATAAATGGTAATCAGTAAAAGATTAAGGCACTTGAGCAGGATCAGGATACAGTTTAAACACACAGGGAATGATAAAAACAAGTTACCAAGTAACCAATAAAACAGGATTTTTGTTACTCACCGTTAAATCTGTTTCTCTGTAGTCGAAAGGGGGACACAGGGCCCGATGGGGTTAAGCTCCATCCTCCAGGAGGCAGGACACTTGAAGTAATTAAAGGGGCGTGGCCAACGGGCTTTACCCCTCACACTGTACATTCCTATTCAGTTTGTTCCAAAGCTGCTAACGTAAGTATTAAAACTATCAACAGACAGAAAGTAAACCAAGGAACTATTCAAACGTGACCAAGCGGTCACCAGCTCGCCGAGGCGGGAAGCCCTGTGTCCCCCTTTCGACTACAGAGAAACAGATTTAACGGTGAGTAACAAAAATCCTGTTTTCTCTGTCGTCTTAGGGGGACACAGGGACCGATGGGGACTTAACAAAGCAGTCCCAACAACAGCAGGGTGGGAGCGAGCTGTATATACATATATGAATTTATTTGATTACGGATTGCAACACCATCCGTCCAAGAGAAGCTTCGGCGGAAGAATATGTGTCGACTTTGTAAAATTTGGCAAATGTATGAGTAGAGGACCAGGTAGCCGCCTTACAGATTTGCTCTAAGGAAGCTGAGTTACGCCATGCCCAGGAAGCACCCACCGCTCTGGTAGAGTGAGCCCTGAGTCCCTCTGGAGGAGGTTTTCCTTTTGCAGAATAAGCTTGCTTAATCGATTCTCTGATCCATCTAGACAAGACCGACTTAGAAGCTGGCTGACCCCTGCGGGGACCAGATGGAAGAACGAACAGAGCAGGGGATTTCCGAAAGGATTTGGAACGATCAATATACCATCGCAATGCTCTGACAACATCTAACTTGTGTAGTCGGCGTTCCTTATCATTCTTCGGATCTGGACAGAGAGAAGGAACTACGATTTCTTGGTTCACATGAAATGCAGAAACAACCTTGGGCAAGAACGTCGGTACCGTTCTGAGAACAGCTTTATCTTTATGGAATATCAAGTATGGAGGTTCACATGAAAGGGCGCTGAGTTCCGATACTCTTCTAGTAGATGAAATTGCCACCAGAAAAAAACCACCTTATAAGTAATCCATGTATCAGAGACTGAACTTAATGGTTCAAACGGTGGATCGAGCAATGCTTCCAGCACTAGATTGAGGTCCCAGCCTGCCACGGGTGGGCGGAATGGTGGCATGATGTGTGCCACTCCTTGCAGAAACGTGCGTATAATATCTTCATTCGCTAGGCGAGATTGAAAGAGGATTGACAGAGCCGACACTTGAACCTTTAAGGAGCTAAGCTTGAGGCCCATTTTTAAACCTTGTTGCAGAAAGGAAAGTATTCGTGGTAACTGTAGTTCAAGGAAAGGAAAGTCTGACTCCTTACACCAATTGTAGTACGAGTGCCAAACTCTGTGGTAAGACCTGGACGAAGATGCTTTTCTAGCCTTCAACATGGTAGGTATGAACTCTTCATCTAATCCTTGGCTCTTCCAGATGGAAATCTCAACAGCCATCCCGTCAAAGAGAACAGTCCGGGGTTGTGGTGTGTTATGGGCCCCTGCTGCAGAAGATCTGGTCTGGACTCCAGCCGAACTGGCTGAGCGATTGACATTTCCCGTAGATCGGTGAACCACGTTCTCCGAGGCCAGTATGGTGCTACCACAATTACCGTCAATTGAGATTGTTTGATCTTTTTGAGCACTCTCGGTAGCATAGGAAGTGGAGGGAATACATAAGCTAGATTGAAATTCCAGTGCTGGGTCATGGCATCCACCCCCAGTGCCAACGGATCCCTGTAGCGGGCGAAAAACCTTGTTACTTTTCGGTTGCTTCTGGAAGCCATTAGGTCTATGCTGGGAATGCCCCATTGATTCGTGAGTTGATCGAACACTTCTGGGTGTAGTTCCCATTCCCCTGGATCCAGATGATTTCGACTGAGGAAGTCTGCCTTTGTATTGGATATTCCCGGAATGTGAATTGCAGATAGCTGTACTGAATTGATCTCTGCCCAGTGTAGAATTTGTCTTGCTTCCGTCAGTGCTGCCCGACTTCTCGTGCCTCCCTGACGGTTTATGTACGCTACCGTTGTAGCGTTGTCGCTTTGAATGCGTATTGGTTTTTCTGCAAGCTGTCTCGTCCATTGAGCTAGGGCTAGCTTTACTGCTCTTAGTTCTAGGATATTTATCGGTAGTCTGGATTCCTCGGGAGACCATAGACCTTGTGCTGACTGATTGTAGCAAGTCGCACCCCATCCCTGAAGACTGGCATCCGTTGATATCACAACCCAGTTCGGGGTTGCCCAGGATTGACCTACTGCTAGGTTCTTCGGACTCAGCCACCACCGCAATGCTTTCTTTGTCGGTTGTGATAATGAAAGGAGTCGAGATAGCGGACCCCCTTTCCATGAAGTAAGAATGCTTGCTTGAAGCGGTCGAAGGTGTATTTGTGCGAAAGGTACCGCCTCGATGGCCGACACCATCGTCCCTAAAACTTGCATTGCCCTGTGCACCGTTATCCATTGGCTGGATAAGAGTGACCGCACCTGATCCCTGATCCTGATCTGTTTTTCTGCGGGTAGACTTACAGTCTGCGAAATCGTGTTGAATTCCAGACCCAGAAACAACATGTTGTGGCTGGGGTGGGGATTGGACTTCGACCAGTTGATGGTCCATCCGAAGTCCTGTAACAACTGTACCGCCTTCTGTAAATCCTCCTTGGCCCTCATCTCTGATCTGGCCTTCAGGAGGAGGTCGTCCAAGTAGGGGGTCACTGAAATCCCTTGTAGCCTCAACGTGGCCGCTGTTACAGCCATTAACTTCGTGAACACTCTGGGGGCGGACGATAGTCCGAACGGAAGCGCCACGAACTGATAGTGCTTGTTTTTGAATGCGAATCGGAGATAACATTGATGAGGAGGCCAAATCGGTACATGTAGGTAGGCATCTTTGATGTCTAAGGACATCATCAGTTGACCCTGTTCCATCCCCCGAATTACCGACCTCAACGTTTCCATCTTGAAGCGTATCGACCGAATGAATTTGTTGAGACCCTTGAGATCTAGTACTGGCCGTAGTCCCCCATCCTTCTTTGGTACTGTAAACAGGTTGGAGTAAAACCCTGAGAATCTCTCCGTGTAGGGTACTGGAACTACAACTCCGGATCTCTCCATCTTGTCTATACACTGTAGAAAGGCTTTTGCCTTCTGAGGGTTGTGGGGTACTCTGGACATGAGGAACCTCCTGGGTGGAACAGTTGTGAAGTCTAGATGATATCCTTCCGTCACAATTTCTTTGACCCAAGCATCCGTAGAATGCCGGGTCCATTCCTCCCGGAATCGAAGTAACTTGCCCCCTATCCAGTCCAACGATTCCGGAGGGAATGCCCCGTCAGACTGACGTGGGCTTATCTCCTGAGGGCTTGTTGTGAGGTCTATTGGTCTTCCAGGTTGGCCGACCTTTATCGTTGGATTTAGGTCGAAAGTGAGATCTTTGAGGGGAACTGTTACGTCTTGTATATCTGCCGCTGTGGCCACGAAAAAATTTCCCCTTTCTATGTGAAGCGGCCGCTCTGCTTTAAGTTAATGACTTTTTGGAACTAAGGTCCGCAGACCAATTTTTGAGCCACAGTGTTCTGCGTGCTGCAATGGATAAAGCTGAAGTGCGCGCCGTGATTTGAGATGTATCCAAAGTGGTATCACAGAGATAACTAGAGGCCTCAGCTATGGCTTGAGCAGAGGTTAACAATTCTTGTCTGGACGTTCCATTCTGAATGTCCTTAATTAGGCCCTCAGACCATGCTTGAATAGCTCTGGACACCCATGCTGATGCCAAACAGGGACGCAACGTCGACCCTGCAGAGGTGTAAATTGCCCTTAGAAAACCTTCGAGCCTTCTGTCCGAAGGGTCTTTGAATGCTGCCGAGTCAGTGACTGGAAGAGTGGTGGATTTTGAAAGTCTAGACACTGGAGCATCAACTGCCGGTGGGTTAGACCATTTTTCCACCAATTCCTTTGGGAATGGATATGACTTTGAGAATTTTTGGTAGCTTGAAATTTATGTTCGGGGGAATTCCACTCCTCCTGAATCAAACTCTGTAATTGCTCATTATCTGGAAAGCATACTGTTGATTTATGCTGTCTTTTAAATAGCGTAGGTGCGTTATCAGTCTGTTTGGGCTTTTGAGAAATATTCAGTACCTCAAGCACGCCCTTGATAATATTGTCTACATCGTGTAAATTTTCACGGTCTCTGCCCTCATCCTGATAGTCTTCCTCACCCATAGAAGAAGCCCCAGAAGAATCAATTTCACCTTCAGAATGAAATAATTGTCGCTCAGGAGATGACTCATCAGATCTAGTAGAATTGGCATCATCATCTTTTGTGTCATCTGACCGTTTGCGTTTAGTACTGGATTTGTGACTAAGTCTGACTAGAGCCTTTCCTAGGTTGTCTGCAATGGCAGGTAACCCCTGTAGAGATGCTAGGGATTGGGACAATTGAACAGCCCATAGAGGGGGCGGAGGTTCAACTGGAACTCTAGGATTTGGTTCCTCTGTGTCACTTCTAGGAGAATTTTCCACTTGTGCCGGTGGAATACTCCCTGAGGCGCTGGCTGCACCCTGCCCCTGCGTGCAAGACCTGCACAGCGACTCCCCCTGGCCCCCTGAAAACTTATTCTGACAATTTGTACAAGCAAGGTATCTCACCTGTGCTGAAGTAGGGACCTTCCCCCCCGACCTCGTGAATATTCCCACTGGCCTACCTTCTGCCATGTTATATATGAAGGTATAGTGTGTGGGGTATCGCCAGTAGATCACAGAAAGTGTTTCTCTTGGAGAGCCTGTCAGTAGCGTGCTTATCGTTGCGCTGTATGCTATAAAATGGCCGCCTGGAACGCATGTATGCGTTCCAATACGTGCGCGCATGCGCACCAGCGCGTTAATTCGCGCCGAAAAAAGATGGCCGCCGGAGAATCAGAAGGTGGAACGCATATGCGTTCCACTCTCAGGCGCTCCCGGCTCAGCGCAAGTAAGTGCACAACCAGCGCTTCCATCCTCTGACACAGAAGACGGACCATGCGCCCAACACACACAGGCTATAGAGCGGATACTGTGGCCAGCACCCCAGAAGGGCAGCGTCGGTGGAGGTCAGGGGGGGGGGGAAGTGGAGGGGGGGGGCAATGGGGGGGGAAACCAAGGTTAGGCAACGTTCCTGTTAACAGGTAAAATGCCACTTACCTTTCCCCCCACACCGGCTAGACCCTCTGTACTGGTTTCTGCAGTACAGGCAACGTCTAGGTGGTCTGTATAGCTTTATGCTAGAGAATGACCCCGGTGTGTATCACCACGTAGGGGGCTGCCATACAAAAAACAGGTAACCCTGCTTTTTCGGCCTCACCCCGGGTATCAGACAGAGCTGAACGTAGCGTCAAACGCAGATCCAGCCTCCCGGTAGCAGGACACTTAAAAAACTGAATAGGAATGTACAGTGTGAGGGGTAAAGCCCGTTGGCCACGCCCCTTTAATTACTTCAAGTGTCCTGCCTCCTGGAGGATGGAGCTTAACCCCATCGGTCCCTGTGTCCCCCTAAGACGACAGAGAAATGTAATTTACCTAGTTCATTTGAAAGAACTAGAATCGAAGAAAACGAACAAATGAATGACAAAAAAAAGGGAGTAAAAAATGTAAATGACTGGGGTAAACAATGTTTAGAATAGATGCAATGGCATTAAAACTATAAACTAATTGGGTTATTGAAAAATGTAGCTTTCCCTACATATCATTTTTTCATTTCTATGAAAACTTCTCAACTTTTCACAGAGAAGATGATAAATTGAAAATGGCTATGAATTTGCTATGCAGTACGATGATGCTTGCTGTAGAACAGAGCACAGTTGTTGCGAAATTTTCCATATAAGCTCTAACTGATCATATATCAGTGGGTTAGGCAGGAAGCTCATTAATCTGTCAGGCTAATAACTACATTCAAGTTAAGCATTGAGTCCAATGGGAATGTGCACAATTTCTGACAGTTGCCAGTTTAATCTAATTCAGAAAATAATGTGAGGAGAGGAATCATGTTGGCATTTCAAGATGCATCCAAGAGTGCAGGGCACAAGTATTTTTTGTCCCTCATATATAACTTTGGGAGTGCACTAATGGTGAGCTGCACATGTCTGGTAAGCACAAATGTTCATCAATCCTTTCAAAGGAGAAAGGAGAGGAGGTGGAGGGCAGTGGCATATGATCTACTAAAGAAATGAAAAAAGCTAACATAAAACAAATAAAAAGGTACATAGCAATGTGATGTACAATTTATGTTTTATCTAGTAATACTTACACTACTGAGCAGGCATAGCAACCTTTCTGACGGCTCTCTCGGATAAGGAAAGTCCCATCAGGCTTATCAGCCAGCATCTCCACAGCTTGTTCACGTTTCATCTTCCCCATGTACCAAGTATGCTCCTCGTGGTGTGGCAGGTCCTCATCATCCATCATTGAGTAGGCACTGTAGAAAGAAGAAAAACATGATAACTGCTCATCACCAAGTAAGCAAAAAAAAAAAAACAGGAATGTCCAATTTTGCTTAAGCTATAAAAAAAAAATGCCTGTATATTTGGAGATTGAGAGGGGAAAGGGCATGGAGGAAATCAAAATGTTGAGATTGACTCAAGGATAAAACAGCTAAGCAGGCACTCAAATTCAAAGACAGGCGTAGAAAAAACAAAAAGTAATATATTCACATATTGGTAAGGCACATACAACTAAGTATTGTGCTTCCTTGTCCATCAGCAAATCACATTCATAGCCAAATATAGTTGTTTCAGGCACTAATTCTTCCTGTCCACTACAAGCATGACTTTGCAATGATTCTACTGATATTGAAGGGAAAGCATTTGTTGACATTTTGATACATCAAACCAACTACAGTGGCAAAAAAGCTACATGTTGGCCAGGTTATCTCCTGTTAAACAAGCCATAGTGCAGCTCCAGACTGCAATCTGAGGGGCAGCTGTGTGGATGCCATATAGACAGTCACTATTTAATGGGCTGGTGGGGGGCTGTTTGGGCCTCTGTGTACTTGAAATGCCAGGTCCTATTTTGAATCCCAATGTGGGCCTGCCTGTGTTTGTGAATGTGTAACATATTGACACTATAAAAAGGATAATATTTTTTTTCTACTATTCGCCACCTAAAACCTGCCAAATTATTGTATAAGCCAAAGGGAGAGGTCCAGTGACCAATTTGGAGATGTTTGTAGCCTTCCCGACATTCAAGCTTGTTGAATTCGAACCGAATTCGATTTGAGTTTTCGGGTCGGTAGAATTTGTCCGAGTTTGCCATATTCGATTTTTTTAATAAATGAACCCCAAACTAATTTCAAGTAAAATCGAATGCATTTAAAAGGAGAAAGAAGATGATTGCTCTGTAGTGCTCCTGCAGAAATACCCAAGATCAGTGCAGTTTTCAGGGATAATATACTTTTTTAGTAGTATGTGCCATTGGGTAATCATAAATAGAAAATTGCCACCTGTGTATTCAACGTTTAGGCCCACCTTAGGGCCTTTATCAAGGATATATACGTGGACCTCTTCCAAGGGAACTAACTAGTGGAGTAACTTTACAAAAAAAAAAAAAACTTACCTTTTGAGCCCTTTAATAACACAAAATAAGATCTTTTCTATGTATGTAATGCAATACAATACAAGACATACAAACAAATGCTGCCAACAAGTTTGCATTATCTCTGTAGAACGGGTAAGAACTAATGCTACACAGAGGAAACAAAACCTTTGCTTTATTTAATATTACTTAGTTAAAAATGTATAGCACCAATTTTTATTTGGAAATAACTGGTCTTCAAAAGAAAAAATATTTTTTGCTATCATAGAACTCTTTCAAGCAGGCCACTGCAATAGGAAAGGACACTTACTCTTCATGCTCATTCTTCGTGTCCAGCCACTCACTGACATCTTTCTGCCGAGCACCCTTTTCCAACAACCACCTAGAGAAAGATGATTGGGCAGTTAATGTTATTCCATGCACTGTACCACAAGGTGCAATCATTGCAAATACACACTTACTGTATATGTAACTTACAAAGTTCCATATACAAGGACAAGATATGGACTGACTTGTGAGAGATATTAGAAAAAAATGATTAATGTCACAGTTATTAATATCATAAAAAAGTGTGTGTATGTGTGAACATATTAAGATATATTTCACAGGTAATGTCTTCCTTCTGACACATATACCTAACTAACACATATGGTCTACATACAAGCTCCCTGTTTTGTGAACCTGTAAAAAGCCCATTGGAGCCCATTTACCCTACTCTATTCTGTATGAACTCCAGTAACGTAACTAGGGGGGGGGGCCCTGGCGCGGGACGAGCAGCCGGGCCCCTCGCCCCCCTCTGTATGCCTGGAATTCCACAAGAGTCAGTAGTGAGCTAGCTGTCGAGGGGTCCTGAGGGGGTACGGGCCCTGGCCAAATCGCACCCCCTGCTCCCTCGGTAGTTACGCCACTTATGAACTCCCACTTTGGGCTTTGTGGTTGGCTCCTGACTACTCACACCTTCACTCCTCTACTCTTCGTTTCTTATCACCTTCACAAATTGTAAGGAGAATTACCACCCCTAATATCTTTTCTAAAGGTGCAGGAAGTGAAAAAATTTTATACATTTTAAAGACTGTGAACTCTTTATCAAATGGCATGTCTCATTTTGCATTCACCTCATAATGCACAGAAATCTGCACAAACTTATTACATACACCACGTCTCTGGGAAGAGATCTTACAGGGGGTTTGCAGTCAATTTACTATGTAATTCGGAATTCTGATGTTATACATACAAGAGGTACTGATCTCTGAGTTTGCGCAGCTGCATCAAGTCAGGCTTCAGACTGTTCATCTTCTTGTCAATCTCCCGATTTTCTGAAGCTTGTTTCTTCAAGTCTTGCTCTAATTTCATTTTGCTTTCATGTATCTCTGTCACCCTTGACTTCAGCTTCTCACAATTCATCATTATTCTAAATAGGGAAATTAAAAAGTAAAGTTTTAATACAGAGTAACCCTGCCTGTTAACTCCAGAGTTAGCCTGAATTTCCTCATTAACTATCATTCATATTCTTACCTTGTTAGCCTGGGAGGTTATCTGGGCTTAATAAGACAGCTAAAACTGACCGTAAGCTCTGGTGCACTTACACCACTAGCCCCCCCAGTAGTTCTGCCACTGCACTCCTACATTCTCTTCTTTGCTTTTCAAGGTACCTAGTACTAATTTTTTCCTCATTGCCCCTGGCTTATTCCCTTTGGTTTGCCCCCCAATGATAGCTTACTGGAAACTACACACATTTAATGAAACGGAAGCCAGAGCGACAGGCAACATATTAAAATACGAAGAATAACTAGCTGAATGTAATAATAATAATCATAACGGAAATGTTGTTCATGGGCAATGGCCAGCCATCAAGACTGTAAAATGACTAGCCCTAGCAGTATACAAGCACCAATATGATTAATGCTACTAAAATATGTACAAAATAAGGACTTTGTGGATTCTGACCTCTCAATCTCTTTATTGTTACCCTCCCTACGACATTTCTCCATGTAATCCTTGCTGCAGCGCTCCTGTGTGAGACACTGCTCCTCAAAAATTTTAATGGTTTCTTTAAAGGCTTCAATAGCTGTACGTTTCATCTGCAGCTCCTGGTGAAAAGAAAGGGAAGTTCAGTATTAAACTACTTAAAGGGATACTGTCATGGAAAAACACGTTTTTTTCCAAAACACATCAGTGAATAATGCTGCTCCAGCAGAATTCTGCACTGGAATCCATTTCTCAAAAGCGCAAACAGATTTTTTTAATTCAATTTTGAAATCTGACATGGGGCTAGACATTTTGTCAGTTTCCCAGCTGCCCCTGGTCATGTGACTTGTGCATGCACTTTAGGATGGAATTACTTTCTGGCAGGCGGTTATTTCTCCTACTTAATGTAACTGAATCAGTCTCAGTGGAACTTGGCTTTTACCAATAAGTGCTGTTCTTAGATCTTCCAGGGAGCTGTTATCTTGTGTTAGGGAGGTGCTATCTCGTAACCTTCCCATTGTTCTGTTAGGCTGCTGGGGGGGTGATATCACTCCAACTTGCAGTACAGCAGTAAAGAGTGATTGAAGTTTATCAGAGCACAGGTCACATTACTGAAAAAAAACATGTTTTCCCATGACAGTATCCCTTTAAAAACAAACAAACATTTGCTGCACAGGAGCTCCCCAGAAAGTACCTGTGTTGTTCTTGTGTATTCTTCATACAGGGCATCAAACTCCACAGTCTTGTCTCTGAACTGCTTGCTATATACTTTCAACTGCTCCACAACTGCCTCCACACTGTCCTCCTTGACAATCTGGTCCTAAAATACAATTTTGATGCAGGTGTAAGGCAAGAATCTACAGAAGAAGCCCCTAAAGTAGATAACTGAATAATGGTGGTCGAAGGCCTTAGAAAACATACAGACATATAAGACCGGTGGGCTATGGCTCCTTAGGGAAAATAAGCCTGGAGATTACATTATGTCAATACCATAGAATAGAGCAGTGATTGCTAAAAGGGGGGCTTGAACAAAGGCAGGTAAACTCATCTTAAACGCCAATTTGAGTTACTATTGTGAAGTGTCACATTTGCTTGTCTAGATATATGAAGATCAGTTAAGTTACAATTTGAGGTGAATATGTATTTGGTGGATTTGAAAACAGGAAAAACTGGGAATAAGGTGATGTGCAGCAGCAACATAAAACCTTGGAGGTGGCCTGGGACACCAACTAGACCATGTACTGGATCAAAGGAAAATAATCATCTGTAAATTAGAAAAGAGGTTACAATGAACTTCTGCTCACCTGCTGATACTTGGACATGGGATAGAGCAGTCTGGTATCCAGTTTAGCATTATACTGGGCTAGAGACTCATGCCGGTAGTGATTGATTAGAGCCAATACAGAAGTGAAGGTGAGGGGCTCAGAAAAGCCATACATGCCATCACGGTGGAATATCTTGATAAGCTTATTGTTTCCACCCTTCCTGAAGGAAGAAAGAGAAGGAACTGATTAGTTTAGAGGTAAGAGAGGGTGTGTGAACACAAGGAAAGACACAGTCCACCGACTTACAGAATACACTTAAAGTGAAGCAGTTATTTATACCCTTTTAACTCCATCCTACCATTACCCACATCAGTTACGACAGTGTTCTTAATACTTTTAAGCAGTATTTTCTTAAAGTAAAATGTAACGACAGCAAGGCATACTGAACAGGCAGATATTATACAGGAAGGCCATTCATTCATTTCAGTGCAGAAGTCCTGTGATCGAAGGAAAATCGTTCGATCGATGGATTAAAATCCTTCGAATCGTTCTCAAAGGATTTAATCGTTCGATCGAACGATTTTCCTTCGATCAGAAATTTGTTAGAAAGCCTATGGGGACCTTCCCCATAGGCTAACATTGATGCTCGGTAGGTTTTAGGTGGCGAAGTAGGGGGTCAAAGTTTTTTTTTAAAGAGACAGTACTTTGACTATTGAATTGTCGAACGATTTTTAGTTCGAATCGTTCAATTCTAAGTCGTAGTCGAAGTAGCCAAAAAAAAACGTTCGAAATTCGAAGTATTTTTTCATCTATTCATTCACTCGAGCTAAGTAAATGTGCCCCTCTGTGTACGGACAATGGTTATGAGATAATCACATTATATTTGATTTTGTTCTGTTCAATTCAAATTATACTTTAACATATATATGAATAAAGTGCATGTTCTGTCATGATATCCATGATACAAAGAGATATTTTGTATTAGAAATGACCTTGTGAAGTGCAAAATTTAAGCAAAAGATTAGAGAGAGGGACTGAAGGAAGCATCTGCTTTTTCCATATGGTCTTATTTTGTTCCCAAAAGTGGCTGACTGACATGAGATTTCCACACCATAAATTGGCAGGAAACGACCTTTTCATGAACAGCAGTTGAAACAGGCCATAATTATCCACAATGCCACTACAACCACTAACCATTTGTTGTACAGTGTATGACTTTGTTCTCTCTGTATGGAAATGGTTTCCCATGGAAACCCTGTTCCCTCCTTGCTGAAATGGCCCTTTATTGAGGGTGTGTGCAATAGAGAATGTAGATTATAAGCTCTGGGGGGCAGAGACCCATGTGAATGAAAAAGGAGAATAATATTACATTTACAGATAAGTCAAACCCAAGAACCACATTGAGAGTAGGCTGAAATCCAGCAAGATTTGGATTCAGTTGAATACAAAGTGTTCAGCCAACTTCAAGAACTGTAAGTTAGAACTGTCATACTGAAAAACTGGTTGAGTTACGGACTAATGGGTCTGAATACTGACAGGACTGGCCAACCACTTGTATAACCAAAAAGCATTGATCTGTTTGCATCAATAATAGTTGTAAAGATGCTGATATTTTTTCCTACAGGGTCAAACAAGCCTAATTACACCACACAAAATCATTAAACAATTTTTAGCTTGTTATTAGCAGGTATTAATCTCCTTGAGTGCACAGGGATTGTCAGATGAGCAAGCACAACTTCAATTATCTGCATCTCTAATTACAATCATTTTATTTGTGATATACACAGATCTTAATTAATGGCTAGGATGTAGTGTTTGGTAAAGGAGCTTGGCAGTTTTTGGAATATAAAAGATAAATTGAAAATACCTCTAAATCAGTAACCTGGGCAATACATAATTTATATGAAAGTGGCATTGACACTTTAATAGGAATCATTTTCCAGTGATTAATACAATGGAAAAAAAAATAAACCAAGGAAACAATCACAGCAGCTAACTTTGAAATTTTGATACTGTAGGTAAATGAGAACAGGACTGCATTTTTTAAACTGTATATTTAAAAAATCAAATAACATTAACTGGACTATGCTCCTCTCCTCTCTTTGTGAAAAGTTTGTGAACCCCTTTTCTATATTTTTATATGAATGTGACCTAAAACATCATCTGACTTTCAAACAAGTCCTATAAGTAGATGAAGGAAAGCCTAGTCAAACAAATGACAAATTATTACATTTGGTCATGTATTTTTTGAAAAACACGATCCAAGAACATTTCTGCATGTGGCAAAAGTAAGTGAATCCTTAGGATTATCATACAGTAGAATTTGAAGGTGAAATCAGAGGCTGGTGTTTTCAATGGGATGACAGGGGCGTGAGTGAGAGACTCTGTTTTATATAAAGAATGGGGATCCAGCAAAGCCTGATCATACATGCAAGATATTGGTTGGTGTGTATCATGGCTCGGACAAAGATGGTGTCAGAGGACCTCAGAAAAAAAAAAAAAAAAAGAGTTGTTGATGACCATAAAGCACAAAAAGGTTACAAGACTATCTCTAAAGAGTTTGGTTTCCACCAACCAACAGTCAGACAGATTGTGTACAATGGAAATTCAAGGCCATTGTTACCCTACCCAGAAGTGATCGATCATCAAAGATAACTCCAACTGCAAAGAGTTTAATAGCCTATTCATGAGTCTATCATCAGGAGAACACTGAACAGCATTGGCGTGTATGGCAGGGTAGCAAGGAGAAGCCAATGCTCTCCCCCCAAAAATATTGACTGTCTACAGTTTGCTAAAGATCATGTGGACAAACAAGAAGGATCTGTTTTGTGGACAGATGAAGCTAACTTTGTGGCTTAAATGAGGAATTACATTTGGAGAAAGAAAGACATTCCAGCAAAATAACCTTATCCCATCTGTATAACATGGTGGGAGTGTCCTGGTTTAGGCCTGTTTTTCTGCATCTGGGCCTGGACAGCTTGCCATCAATGATGAACTACACCAGAGTATTCTAAATGAAAATGTCAAGACATCTATGAACTGGATCTCAAGAGACAGTGGGTCGTGCAGCAAGACAACAATCCTAAACACAATAGTTGATCTACCAAAGAAGAATAAAGTGAATGTTCTGGAATGGCCAATTCAAAATCCTGACCTTACTCCAACTAAAATGTTGTGGAAAGATCTAAAGCCAGTGGTCCATGTGAGGAAACCCAACAACATCTCTGTGCAGGAATGATCAATAGTTACCGCAAACATTTAGTTGCAGTAATTGCCGCACAAGCGATGAGGATGATCTGTTAAGTCACATCCATATAAAAATATAGAAAATGTTAAGGCTTCACAAACTTTCAAGCACCACTGTACAGAGTAAGAGGGCAGATTCTGAGAACCCAGCTGAAGCAGCTGTGGATGGGACAGGGCGAACTTCTTCATACAGGTTAGAAATGGGTAGAGGAAGTTATTGTCCCCCTTTAAAACAGTGAAGCTTTGATATTGTAGTTTCTTTGTGTTGTTCATTTGCATTGTAATATTGAGAAGGATACTGTCAACTACTAAATGCAAGAATACCACTGGAAATGAAAGAGCTGCCATCCTCACCTAAGAGTGAGCGTGTACTCTCCACGGAGTTTACTTGAAGCGTCTCGCACCAAAAATGTCCCATCAGGAGTATCCCGTAGCTTGTCATTCACTTCCTCTCTACAACAGCAAATACAATCATATTAACTTCTATTTTTATTGTGGAATTAATTGCTATTTTAGCATACAATCCATAAACCTGCAAACTTTGATTATTTCAAGTTAAAACAGAGTCATGGCTATAAAACAAGAGATATGAACTTTACTGTAACATTATTAGCATTATATTTATTGATGTTGAAGGTCTCATCTACTTACAGCAGACATACAAATTTGCACACTATTGTTTTTCTACCTACAAAGCAAAATTTCAGTTTCACTAGAGCAAATTGCAAAATTTTGCACCCACTGGTAGGTACATGTGATGCACCAACATGAATGCATGGCACGATTACATTCAGGCATTGTACCTATAGAACACTTCATAGCTCGATTCACAAACACATTTAATGGGTGCTAAGATATAGTGGTTCTTGGTGTTATAATACTTACACAGTGCAGTAGCACTGTATAAGCCAACCATCTTTATGCGAGTTTGCCTGTGTACCCACCCTTATTCTGGCACAGGTCAGTGAGATGCATTCAACTCACTTTCCCTATTCTATGACTGGAGACAGGACAGTCAGGTGTGCCATAATGGAAACTTCAGAAGACCCACTCCTGTACCTCATAGCAGCAGTTTGTGACACAAAAGGGGGCTAATGGAGCTGTTGCATCACCTTCACTCTGAAGCAGAACAGTAATGTTGCGTTAAGGGATTATTTTACTTCCCAATAATTCATCAGAGATATTGCTAATAAATAAAACTACAGTGTGAAAATATTGACATTAAAAATGTATATCAAGTGTAAGTTTGGCATGGTGAACTATGTGGATATAATGATTAGATATTGTTAGAAAAAAAAGAGAGAGAAAACACGCACATCCAGAGTGCACGGATCTGACCAACTAGGTTGACTAATGACCTCAAATGCATGTGGATGACCTCCACAGAAGTCAATGATCATAAAACAAGGTCAGACATGATTAGAGGGAAGATTAAAATTGGCCTGTATTATAGAAAAATAAAATCTTTCATGTGTTCTGAGCTGATTGCAAGAAAACAAAGGCAAAGAAAACACTGGCACTCAAGGCAACATTTCAGGGCAAGTCCCCTCATCAAGCTGGATAAAGGGGTTTGCCCTGAAACGTTGCACTTCCGCACTAATAAACAGCAAGGGGTAACCCTGCAATTCATTGCCTTGAATGCCAGTGTTTCCTTTGTTGTTGACCCACTGGAGGTTGCCTAATTGTCCCACACTGAGCACCAGGTTATCCAGCAGAGGGTGGGTTAAGCGAGTGTGCTGCTTCATCTGTTCGAAGAAAACAAAGGCAACAGTGAACTCACCTAGAAATTTCTCCCCAGTACCATTCTGCCTCCTGCAGAGTGCCGCCTCCCCCACTGGCTATGACAGCTGGAGGTTTGGGTTTTGTTGGTTTGGGAGGGAGGGCTGTAAAGGAAAGTCAGTGGAAACATAAATGCAATAATAGTCACTTTTGATGCCAAGTAGAAAATGAGAAATAGGAAGCTGTAATACAGACCTGGCGGGGATTGGTCGTTCAGTAAACCTCTGTCTTGCAAAAGTAACTCCAGTAAAAGGACAGGGAAGTCAGGGAGAGCTTCAGCCCTGGCATAACAAAAACAATAGTATATGTCAGTGCTTCTAGTAACAAATACAGTGGGTGGTATAAAAAGTTGAACCAAAATCCTGGTGGCACCAAAAACTGTTGCACTTGGAATCTGGATTCTTTTTAAACACATTCCCTCTCATTTTCTCTCACAGTGCACAAGGGCTCATATAAGAAGATGTGGATTTTAGTAAAAACCTAAAGATGAAATGTCATAACTGTATGTGCTTAGGCTGCAGTGGACATATATGTAAGTTTTATATTTTGATTCCAAACTTTATACTAATGCTATGGTGCTTTTATAAGGCGAGTTGTCTGGGGGGAGTAAGTGACCTACACTGACTTCAGTTAATGAATGTATCCTTAACCAAGGGTAGGAAGATTGGTAGGTTAAAATGCCAGCGCTTAGGTAAAATAATTATATCAGAATTCTGGAGTCATGATTTTTATTTCTGGGATATACATTAAATTAGATAAGCACACTATTTGCTAACAATGATTACTTTTCCTGCTTGCCTCCCCACCTCACTAAATAAGCACTCAGCTACCATAAACTTATCAAATGTAAACAGAGAATGATTATGATCAAATGAAAAGATTAATTACATAGCTTGTATATCATGTGCTCAAGCCTTTTTCTTGCTAATACTTTATTGTAATGGTGTATAGTAGAGTGACTTTAGACTGAGTGTATTAGAAGGGGATCAGTATTCACCAGCAGTCTCTTTGCAAATGCTGTACAATAATCTGAATAAAGGTTTGGTTTGTTCAAGCTCAAAAGTTGTAAATACTGGAAAAAGAAGGCATAACCACACCCTGCAAATTTAGGCCGGAGAAGAAGTGTTCCAAATATCTCTGCTGCCATCTTGTGTGTCAGTCCACTGCTACTGCTCTCATTGCACATGTTCACAATGTGTCTGAGAATGTGTTGGAATGTGAGGACATGTTGCAAAGGGACTACTGGAGGTTGAATAATTAAGGAGATTTGCATTCTCTTCTGTTCTTCTTCACAAATCTCTGCAAAAGAAGATAATATTGAGATGTTAACAAGGGCATAAATATGCATAAATTACATGCGGACCACATTCCTATACAGATATGGAACCTGCTATCCAGAATGCTTGGGACCTGGGGTTTTCCAGATAAAGGAACTTTCTGTAATGTGGATCTTCATCTCTTTAGTCAACTAGAAAATCATGTAAACATTAAATTAACCTAATAGGCTGGTTTTGCTTCTAATAAGGATTAATTATATCTTAGTTTGGATTAAGTACAAGGCATTGTTTTATTATTACAGAGGAAAAGGAAATGCTTTTTAAAAACTTGGATTATTTGGATAAAATTCTAACAAAGCTCAAATTGCCCTTTAAGCTGTGAGTCAGTTTCCCCAAAAGGCCTGCTTATCTCAAATTGTTACAGATGTAGTGAAGAGCAGTGACTCAGTTTCATTGCAAGCGAATTAAATTGCGAAACTGTGCTGACAATTCACCAGCGAAAAATTGGTGCACGCATAAAAAGTTTTGCGTGTCAAAATTATTTGGCCGCCCATTGACTAATGAATTTGGACCAAATATCATGCGTATAAAAATTGTCGCTTGTGTCAAAATTATTTTGATGCCCATGCAAATTCTTCGCCGTTTCGCAAATTTTGGCTCAGATTCGCCCATCACTAGGTATAACATCATTGGGAGTGTGTTCATACTATGGAAACTATTATAGCTTGAGTCTATACACAAGAAATTGTGTGCACAAATAAATGTGTAAAAACACATAATTTTGTAAATATTCTAACATGTACACACCGTTTTGAAAAGTGCACACATGGGGTTTAAAAATGCGCCCACAGCAGAAGAGGAGCAAAAACTGCTTCATACAAGGGACAACTCCTATAATGTTTTAACAGTTTGTCCTACAATCCTAATTCTACAGGGAAATTGACAATATAAATGGGCCTTCAAGTTAAATTACTATACGAAAAAAAATCAGCTGCTTCTCACCTAGGAGAGCCTGGATAATCTCTTGGTGGACCTGAACTGGGATTACAGGATTTGGTAACTCTTGCAGAAAGACCTTCACCGCCTCTGCCAGGGAATGTACATCTGTTGCCTCTAGTTCTGCTGAGGGCAGATCTGTATGGAGAAAAATACACTATTTGAATCATAAGCATATTTATTGATACATCAAGTGAATTTTTACTACTTTAATAAGAGGTATTCTGTCACCGTGGATGTCCTGGGGGCCAAGTGAATAGCACGGTTGCATTTCAGTACTGGATTATTACTGGGATTATTATATGTTCAATACTGCCAAGAGTACTATCTACAAGGAGTTTGCATATATTCCCTGCATCCATGATTCAGAAACTCTACTATAGTTTATATAAACAAGTTGCTTTGTAGCCATGGGGGCAGTCATTCAAAGCAGAAAAAGGGATTCTTCAGAACGTAATCTGTTGTCTATTGAGTATTCTGTGCTTCAATGGCTGTGCTTCAATGGCTGCCCCCATGGGTACACAGCAGCTTGTTTATATAAACTATAGTAGAGTTTCTGAAGCAAACACAGAGTTTTACCAGTACAGGGTCATTGTTGTCAATATTGTCTTTCCTTTCAAACACTTTAATTTTTTGGTGTTACTGTTCCTTTAAATAAGGACTGACCGGTGTTTTATTCAAAGTTTCGGTCTTCGGGAGCACTGATCAGGGCAATATAGTGAATTGGCGTTGTCCTAGCGAATTTACGCTTGTTAAATTGTTGCGATTGCTGCAAAGCCATTTCGCAGGTTAGGGAATTTGCCCCATGGCCACTTTAAAAGACACTCTCTGTTTTAAAAAGTCCCTTTTAGACAGGGTTAAGTTATCCTTCAACCAAGGGAATACCCTCTTGTAAATCCACTCCTTTTTTAAATATGCAATTTCATAATTACATTTTAAAAAAAACACACTTAGAAGAATGCATCCTTCACCTCAGTACCTGTACCACTTTTAGAAAGCAGTGAATTGAGGGATCACTGTATTAATACCTTAGCTCCTACTACATAACAAGCTAATCAACCCTTTCCCGCACCCAAAAAGTTCTTTATTACCCCTGAGGTAACAGAATCATGCACGAAAGGGGTCATGGCTGGTAGAAAAAAATCCCATTCTGATTTTGCGAATATATTTTTGAGTGTTCCACTGCATTTTTCTAACTTTTGACCTTTTTAGGGGACATTGTGTTGGTGTATGGGACTTTTTATCTCCCACTCTGCATATCATTTGCCCTCTACTCCCAAAGCAGGGCATGGACCTGTACACTGCACCTTTTTGGGTGTTTAAACTAAAAACAATGTGACTTATCACTTGGAGAAGAGCACATTTCTTTACATTTTCTTTCACATTTTAATATATCTGAAATTTAACCTAATCAGTTTTAAAATTAAACAAAACTAGACAGCAAAACATTGAAAAAGCAATTCACCACCAGACACAGAGGAAAAAGCTGCATTGATATAGGGAAGAAAAGATTTAAGATGTGTTGGTTGGAACTGCACATAATTCACCATCAACAGATTTCTCTCCCTCCCCCATTGCAATAAAGTGCTTTCATTTGTGGTGTGTGTGTGCAGGAACTGGTTCTTACCAGTCTGTAGTGTGTGTCTGAACTCCGAGCCAGAGGTCCTGTACAGCATTTCACTGTCCATTCCTACAGGAGAGAGAGGCACAAGCAAACAGTTTCATAGCAGCCCCATCCAAAGCCAGTCCTTTACCTACATACACAGCTATGGCCAAACAATCCTGGTGGAAGCTTTGTCAGCAATACTTTGCCCATAAAAGCTCTGAATTCCCATCTTAGTCTGTAGAATATACATATTCCGTTATAACACATTTGTTAGCACTAATTAATTTGAACTAAATGCATTTGAATATATATTCTGAATGATTTCCCAGAAGAATGTTTCCATAACAAATAAACTTTTACCAACAAGTATTTTCAGACCTCCTGCTTGAATTTAATGGATGTTTTTTTTCCAACCTGTTGCTATGTTACTGAATATGTACTTTTGAGAAAGCTGCATTGTTTATACAAAGCATATTTCTATAAAAAAAATAGTATACATTTCATATCACTCAGTTCTGTCCAAAGCCTCTAAACTAGTGATGTGCGGGTTGAGTTTTTCTAAATCTGCACCCGACCCAGACCCGCCTGCACTCGACTTCACCATTCTATTTATAGACCCGCGCCAACTGCCCCATTGACAAGGTCACAAAAGGGGTGGAGCAGGCGCAAGTCTATGAAACAGGAAGCTGATAGCCAGCAGTCTAAGGTCGCGGGCGGGGGGAGAGCAGACAGAAGAGCTAAACCCGAACCTGCCTTACCCACAAGAGGAGCAGCAAGGTTGGCCCGCACATCACTACTCCAACTGTATCTCTGTAATTTTGTAGTCCTTTCTGTTCCACCCCACACAACTGTGTGAGTTTTGCAAGTTTTCTCAGTGACAACTCCACCAGATATTTTGAACCTACTGGTTGGGAACCAAAAATGGTTCTTCGGGCTCTTTAGGGTGGACTTCACAATTACATTAAATTCAAAAAGACTCCCAAAACAAATATAGCACGTCAAAGCACTTCATAACTCTGCCCCACCCTACATCTCTGAACTCATCTCTATATACTCACCCAATCGCTTAGTACGCTCCTCTACTGACCTGCTACTCAGCTCTTCTCTCATTACCTCCTCACATGCTCGCTTTCAAGTCTTTGCAAGGGCTGCACCCCTCCTCTGGAACACTCTCCCACGATCTGTTCAGCTTTCTCCCAACCTTTCTGCTTTCAAGAAATCTCTGAAAACGCACTTCTTTCGAGAAGCCTACCCTCACTCTGCTTAGCTACCAAACGCAACACCACATACAATACCACATTTCTCACCCACTTAATTCGATCTTGCCCACTCCCACACCTTGTGTATTACTCCCTTCCCTTTAGACTGTATGCCTATGCATAGGGCCTTCCTCACCTTTTTGTACCTGTATTGATTGTGATGTTTGTTACTCCATATGTTCTATGTATGTAATTCATGTGATGTAGTTGTATAATCACATTTACTTTACAGTGCTACGCAATATGTTGGCGCTATATAAATACAAGTTAATAATAATATAGGTCTCAAGAGTGTTAACAAACAAAGCATTAAATTGCAATAGTCAAATGAAAGGTGGTTGTGTATCAGATTTCCTTGATGCGTCATTAATATAGATACAGATACAGCTGTATATACGATTGTTCAGGCTAAATGTAAGCATAAAGCATAACACCACTGCTGGGCCAGCTGAGCTAGATCACATGAGGCTGTAGTTTCTAAGCCCCAATGCCAAACTAATAATGCGCGATTCTGAAGCATATAAATCTTTTTAAGACTGTTATTAGTGGTCAATGCAACTTACCTCTCTTTTCAATAGCTTCGAGCAATCTGGCAAGAATTGGAGGCGCAACATCTGGAGGGGAAAACTGATCCACCAGTTCAGGCAGAGATACCCCTAAAATCAAAATGGAATAAAACAATTTATTTTAGTAACATGAAAGTAATTATGGATTTACGTCTCAATACATATAAAAATATTAGAAAACAAGCTCATGAAATCAAATTATAAATGAGAACAAATGTTAGATGTGAAAACAGATGTGAATTCAAAGTGAATCTCTTTCGTGGATTCAGGAACACAACGGTTAGGGTCTGGCCACACGAGCATAATCTGGGAGATTAGTCGCCCCATCGACAAATCTCCTCTTCTTTGGAGCGACAATCTCCCCAAACTGCCTTCCCCCTGCCCTCCGCCAGCTAAAATCAAAATCACCTGCGGCAATGCACACGCGGCGCTACATTTTCCGAAGTCACCCAAAGTTTCCTCAGGAGGCAACTTCGAAAAACGAAGCGACGCGTGTTCATTGCCGCAGGAGATTTGTTGCTGGGGTGACTAATCTCCCCGAATTTGCTTGTGTGTTGCTTGTGTGGCCAGACCCTTAGTGGTTTAAACCAGCGGTTAGTGAGATACACTAGCTAACCTTATCTTTTTTCTTTGTTAGTACTTTTGATCCTTTAAAGGGGTTGTTCACCTTTGAGTTAACTTTTACTCCAAATTATTACCCTAGCAACCATGCATTGATTTGAATAAGAGACTGGAATATGTATAGGAGAGGACCCAAATAGAAAAATAACTAATAACTAACAATAAATGCATTTGTTTTTTAGATGAAGTCAGTAGCCGCCAAATAATATAAAACTATAAAAAAAAATTATAATGACAATCAATTGAAAAGTTTCTTAGATATGGCCATTCTATAACATACTAAAAGTTAAAGGTGATCCCTGGTGTTATCTATAGCAGAAGTGACAGCCCTCCTGAATTCAGTATCCTGGTAACATGTCTCACAGTTGTACCTTTTAACCATAACTTTTACCCTGCACAATACGGTCTTTCCTGTATTTGCCCAGTAATACATGACTGCACACACAAATTAATACACTTCTGGAAACTGTGAAAATAATGGAGTAGATAATCTGACATCAGAGAAATACATGTGGCGGTACCACATGCTGCATAACAACATATTTCAAGCGGTCCTACTCTTTTTGTAGTGTGATCAGACGTCTTTGCAAGCAGCTTTTTAAAAGTTTGTAAAAAAGATAACTATTGTGCACACATCCTGGAAGGAACTTGACTTGGCCAGCGCTATAAACTCTAGGATTGTATAAACATACAATGAACAAAAATAAACTCATACAAATGGATGGTGTAGTTGGAGAGGCAACTGGAAATGGATGTTACTATGGTGACTTGTAAGGCAAATACCTGCCTTTGTTTAGTTCCTCTCAAGCACCAGGCCTCAACCCTCTCCCACCCCCACCAGCACACAAGCCATTGCTCTAGACTTTTATACAATGCTGAGTAAACCATGCTTCAGCGTTTTAGGCAGCAAGAAGGAGGGAGGGACCCCTGCGCTTCTGACTCCCCCTCCCTCAGTTCTGGATCAGGAGCAGGCTTAATCCCTAGCCAGACTGAACTGCTTTGTCAGCAAATTCCAATCTCTCCAAAAGGCTTAACCCTTTAAGGGATCAAGAGTGAAGCATGAGAAATGAAAGGATTTGAATCGGCTATGTATTCTGAAAAATGTATTCTCTATTTATGAAAACACAGATAACAGGACCAAATAGGCCCTGTGCGCCCCTTTTCTAAATGACACATTTAATATAAATTTTAAAAAAAAAATCCTTCTACACACGAAGACAGTCCGTCCAGCAGCCCCCCATCAGTTTCTTAAAAAACCCTAAAACAGGTTAAAAAGCAAGAGTCCCTTTTTTTTCTCATCTCCTCATACCCAGAAAGGAGCAAAAAGAACAGCAATGCAGAATGCAAAAACTTCCCATTCTTTTTCATTGCCAATACCAGGGAGTTGTAATCTACAAGACTGTTAGGGGCAGATTTATCAAAACGGGATTAAAACTCATCACAGAAAAATCCACTCACTTTCTATTCATTCCTATGGGATTTTTAGAACAGTATTTTTCAATGGAGTTCACCATTTGATAAATGTGCTTTTCAAAGTGTATATAGAAAGTGGCTGAATAAATAGAAAGTGGCTGAATTTTTCTGTGGTGAGCTCTATAAATCAGCCCCTTAGGGCAGAGACGATTTGTTTTCCGAAGTCGCCCAAAGTTCCCTTGTGAGGCAACTTCGAGCGACTTCAGAAAACGAATCGCACCAATTACCATCCCGCTGGCGATTTACATTCTAGCCTGCGCGGTGCAGTTAGGGGAGATTAGTTGCCCCGAAGAAGAGGAGATTTGTCACTGGGTGACTAATCTCCCCGAATCTGAGCGTGTGTCTCTGCCCTAAATTTGAGATCCTGGAATAGAAAGCTGTATGGGCTTATTCATCTTATTTTGTTCTGTGGAGATTTTTATCAGTTACGCGGTTACTGGGGGAGAGGACATTGACTTTATTCTTTGCCTGCACAAGAAATTATTGCGTCTGCTTGGGTGCAGGAACATACATTTTCGTGCTGAAATCCAACTCGTGTGCCTGCACCCGGGACGCCATAGCAGTTCTGGATGCAAGCAAAAAGAAAGCAAATATCAGCGTTGGGGCTAATTCTCAGCCTGCGTTCTTTCGCTGTATGAGATCAGCTCCTGTATGGAATTAGCCTTAGCCTGAAGCTGCCACTTGCCTTATAATTCACAGAACTAGGGGTAGACAGTACAGGTAGCTGCTTAGGGCACAACCAGGTGGGGGTGCAAATTGGAAAAGGGTACTTATTCTAGTGAGGGGTGCAGGATCTGTTATCGAGCAGGCAAACAACCATCAGGAGGTGTTATGTGGCCCAACTAAACTAACAGGAAATAATAGGATTTAAAAAAAAAATATTTTAAGCAGTTGCAACCCAGGCACCCATACATGGGCCGATAAAAGCTGCGACAGACGGAGTCGGCAGCTTATTAGCCCATGTGGGGCTTTCCCGATCGATATCTGGCCGAAAGTCGGGCAGATCTTGATCGGGCAGGTTAAAAAATCCCGTCGGATCGCGGCCGCATCTATGCGTGATCCGTATCAGATCCATTATGATACGATCGTTGGGCCACTTCAATGTGGGCATATCGGGGAGAGATCTGCTCGTTTGGCGACCTCGCCAAACGAGCGGATCTCTACGTCTATGGCCACAGATTGCATATCTATGATCTGTGAACTTTAAGGTGACCATACACAAAACAACATGGGGCCCACATATCTCAACCGATATCCATGTATTATGTTGGCCAGTTCATTATGCATTGACAGATGAAATTGGTAAACCTGCCCAACAACTCCTGACATGAATATCTGCTGGGATCTGTGGGCCACTATGCACATACCAGTAACAAAGAGGAGCTAGAAGACCTGTGGCTCTAGTGTACGCTCCATTCTTTTGGGACAATTGGGCAAACAGTTTTCCCGGTTGGTTCTGTACGACCGTCTTTAGTGCTACACAATGTACACTGCCCAATAAACAGCACTCCCACTTGCAGAAATTGTTGCAGCCACTGATCTGCTTTGTTCCTCTGCCCCAAGGAAACGAGTGGGTAGGGGAAAATGACTGACCCTACAAAGGCCTAAGGCCCTGAGCACACAGATAGTTGGCTTCGCTATTCTCTACCTGCAGTTTGTAGGCCGGCTAAGAAGTGATTCCGCAGCTGTGTGTATCTGCATGGACAGGTACAGCTTCCCCCTTGAGTAGATGGAACACAGACCATCTTAAAATGACTGCTTTCAAATTTTTCAGGTCAATCTCTGCTCTCTGTACCTGTGCTCATTCAGCAGCTGTACTTAGGCAGATACAAGGAAATGCAGATTGCGAGTAGATTCACTTCTCTCCACCTGCCTACAAAACACAGGTGGAGTGCAGCAGAGCCAACACCTTGTGTGCCTAGGGCCTAAGGTGCCCACTGTTGTCACTGGGAAGCCTGGCACTCAGCACTTAGGAAATAGTCATCTTAGGCAAAATGGCAGCCATCATCATGTGCATTGCCTGCTTACACCCAGGTCAGTGATATAAGTGATAGATTACAGTTTATTCCCATACAAATAATACTGTTCAGAACACCCTCCCATTAATAATTAGGATGTTTTATGTTAGCATCTAAAGACAGATCAGGAAATAAGATATAGTTTTATTAGGAAAATAACCTGTTAGGGGCACGATTGAGCTTTGTGATCAGGCAAGCTTATTCCTGGTGTGGTGATTTTAAAATTCTGTATCTTAGAGCTGGGAGTTTTTAAACTATTTAAATAGCAAACATCCACAAAACTATACATATTTAGTATGGATATATATACACATTAGACACAGGGTTACTCTTATCTGCATTACATGAAATCTCAGCACCCCTCTAAACATATATGCTCCACCACATCAATCCCTTTCCAAAAAATGTATACTGTAAAATATTAAATTCATGATGTATGTTTCTCTTCTTCAAATGCTTTAAAAATTTAATACAGTATTCAAGTATGCATTTGTGGGCTAACTTGGAAATAAGTAATATCTACTATCTAAATTTACATAAAACTAAATCTCAATTTTTTTCTACTGCTCTTTTGTAATTGTCTAATGAACTTATGTGACCCAATGTTCTTTCTTTCTTTCAAAAAAAAAAAAAAAAAAAAAAAAACACGCCCTGTCTTGTAGGACCAGAACATTTGGCTGACAAGACAGTGCAGGTTGAACTACCCATTTCTGATAGGTATGGGACCTGTTATCCAGAATGCTTGGGACCTGGGTTTTCCAGATAACAGGTCTTTCTGTAATTTTGGTTCTTCATACCTTTCTACTAGAAAATCATGTACACATTAAATACATCCAACAGGCTGGTTTTGCTTCCAATAAGGATTAATTAAATCTTAGTTTGGATTAAGTACAGGTTACTGTTTTATTATTACAGAGAAAAAGGAAATCAGTTTTAAAAATGTGTCTTATTTGGATAAGATTGCCTTTCTATAATTCAAAGTTTTCTGGATAACGTGTACAGATACAGTAACTGATCCCATACCTGTTCTACACGTTTGCTTGGGAAGGTCTCAGGCATACTCCTGTGTCAAAACACCCTCACCACCCTCCATTCACTTAAAGGGGGAATACCTGATAATGCCAAAACTGGTGCTTGTCTGTATGAAAATATATAATAAAAAAAAAAAAAAAAAAACTGGCAAGTTTTGGGTGTTTAAGGTTAGAACTGTGTGCAAATGCAGCACCAGTTAACTAGTAACAAAGATGTTCTGTAGATAAATATAAGATAATTTCTTAGAAAAGCATTGACAAGCAAGTGTTAAATTAATCTGGCTGATGTAGGACCTTTTTGTGACAAGGGGAGATGTCGGAGCTGGCTTGGGGATAGTAGTGGAACAAAAGGGGAGTTATCCTTCTGGCAAGTTTTCTTTGAAGCCAACAGTTTGTATCAAGTAAAGACAACAAGCTAGCTTACAAATAGAACACTTGGGCAAAAAAAAAAATACTATTCTAAATGAGTGCCTTCTGAGGTTCTAAATGTTTTAAGAACCCACATCAAGACTCATACATTTCAAAACTATAAAAAAAAATAAAGACTAACTGAAATTCTTTCTTCAACACACCAAAGCTGGCTGTAGATTTTATTTGTACAATGAAAGATCGTTCTTTTCAATGTAACGATTTACAACTAACCATGCAGATTAAAATAAGTAGAAAAAATAAATCAATGTTCTGGCCAATAATTGACAGACAGCAATTGTATGAAGGTTATGTCCAAGAAAGAGTAGTGACAGTCACCTAGGCAACACATGCAAAGATATTATTGTTAGCCGACAGAACTGTTCTGATCTGTCCGACTGACTAAATGACCGATCACCATGATACAAAATTCTGAGCCCACAGAAGATTCGAAAATCTTGACAATATCTTTTGAGTCCATGGCCAGTTTAAGGCTAATGCCATACCAGGCTGATTATCGGTCTGCTGATAAACAAAGGCCAAGATTCAGCTCCAATCAGCCCACACATGTGCCTGCACCCAGAGCCCCTGTATTGGCCCAGATTGCATGCAAACAGAGTGGAGCTCTACTGCGACCCAGACTTCCCATGCCACCTTCCCATTAATGGAAACTGCCTTACACTGCTGTTACAGGTGGTTATTGCCCCCCCCCAAATGTATTGGAGCATTTTTTAGGCTGAGAACCAGCAAGTGTTCATGCACAATTCCACTGGCTGAAATTATAAGCTATGACACCATAGTGTCATAGCCCTTATGCTTTATGTTAATTTAAATTACAAACCATGAAGTCAATGACCACAGCAGTCGACTAGAATATTTACATGACAGCAAAATTCTGGGGTAAATATGCAACATGGTAAAGTAGTTAATTAAAATCTACTTATAGCAGCTTTAAATGAACACACTTGTTTTCTCACCTGGTGAATAGGATTGCTCTATCCTGGGTAGTGTAGGAGTGGCAGGCAAAGGACGTTGCCCACGGGGGCGATGAACTGGTAGTGACATTCGAATTGGGCCAACAAACTCCACATAAGTCCCAGGAAAATCTCCCTTTTGTTTGGTCCTTTCATTGACTCCCAAAATCCAGCCAATTCGATCAGGGTTTTGCTCATCTCCATCTTTGTAGCCAAGGGCATGCAATGCCGCTCTACTGACTGTCAAAACGTCTCCTGGCAGGAGGTCAATGTCTTCCTCACGCTCCTTTTCATATGGATAGAGTGCTCGGTACTGAAACCCGTCGGTAGTCATTGGTACTTGCCCCTGCTAACTCCAGATGGGCATAAAAGTTTGGTTGACTTAATGCCCAAAAACTCCTTAGGGCATTGCAGACAAAAAAGGATTTTGCAAAAATTATAGTTAACTTACTGTACGTAAAACACACAAGGGAAAAGTTTACGAAAAGTTTTTAACATTATAGTTCAAAAATAAAAATTTAAATCTGTTTATTAGGGGAGAAAAAAAATCAAAAAATGGAAGAGTAAAAGGAGAAGCCCTCGGCTCTAAGTGCCTGTTATTCTTAGTTTGAAGCCACGATTCAGCCAAATTATGGAGCACAGAAAGAGTGAGACAAACATAATCCACGACTTTTCAGGTATCATGCAGCAAAATGGAAAAACACAAAAGGAGAAGTTGTAGGTGGATTTACTTAATGGTGGTTCCACGGTCTGGGTACTGTATGCTGAAAGTTACAGTATGTGTCTGAAATTAAAGAGAGATAAATAAAAATCACAGCAGTTCAATAGTACTCAGTATCACTGCAGATTTAATGTGCTATTACAAGGATTTCACTTGTGTATGTAATATCACATTCAGTAGTAATTTGAGCCTCATAAAAATAATAAATGCATTTATTTGAACTCCTTACACACACACATACAGCACTATGAGAGTTGCCACACAAATGCCCAGTACTGCAGTGAATTATCTTTCTGCATTGCATTTTGGGCTTCAGTTGAGGTGAAATACAGCAGGGAGTTGCCGTTTATAGGTCACATCTGCTCCAACAGAATTCCTGCTTCTGCCCTTGGAGACAGAAAAAAGGGGGGAAAACCGAAAATTCATAGTGTAGCAATCAATGGAAAAACATTCTTTGTAGACTGTATTGTCTCCATGAGTATCCATATAAAAATAACATTGGATTTTAACACAAAAAAAAAACCAATGTTTTGAGAAATATTTGAGAGAAGCCAGGCACCAACCTACCGGTCAACAGGGCTGTAATAAAACTATAATGTACAATGTAACTAGTCTACAGAACAATTAATGCTTTAATAGTCTGTAGAGCCGCGCTGCAAACCCAAATATCGTTCAATATACAGGTATAGGACCAGGACTGAAACCATGAAACAGAATCATTGGAAGTCTATTTAAAATAATTCTATTTTTTTTTTTTTAATTCTCTTTTTCTCTGTCATAATAAAAGCATACCTTGTACTTGATGGTAGCTGAGCCAGGTGAACCCATAGTGGAGCCAAAACAATCCTAAAGGTTTTAGTTAAAGAAACAGTAACACCAAAAAATTTAAGTGTTTTAAAGTAATGAAAATATCATGTAGTGTTGTCCTGCACTGGTAAAACTGATCCGTTTGCTTCAGAAACACTACTATAGTTCATATAAACAAGCTGCTGTGTAGCAATGGCAGAAATTGAAACACAGCTATATGGCACAGGTTAAATAGTGGATAACTGAAAACACAATTAGACAGACAGAGCTTATTTGTTATCTGCTGTGTAACCTAAGCCTTTTCTCCTTTGAATGGCTGCCCCCATTGCTACACAGCAGCTTATTTATATAAACAATAGTAGTGTTTCAGAAGCAAACAGCAGTTTTACCAGTGCAGGGCAACACTGCATTATATTTTCATTACTTTAAAACACTTGTTTTTTTAGGTTATTGTTCCTTTAAGGTATAGTGATACAGATTAAGGAAATAACCCTGATCTGGAAAACCCCAGGTGCCAAGCATTTCAGATAATAGATCCCTTACCTGTGTATGTTTTCAATAGTTATTTGGACAGGTCTGTTTCTGTTGGTTTCTGTCTGCACTGCTGATTATGACTGTCAGCACAATGTAGAAGAAGCCTGCTCTCCCCTTGCCAAGACTCAGTTTTCTATAATACCTTGCATGCTTATTCATAGTTCTGTTAATCATCTGTCTCCTGGTTCATTGTTTCATTCAATGAATGTTTTGATCGACACATCAACAGGACACAGAATTGAAAGACAAATGCTTCCTTTAAAAGAGAAGGAAAGGATTGGTGCACTTGGGGGTGCCTAAGATTTGGCACCCCCAAGTGCACCAAGCCTTTCCTTCTCCTTTGCCAAATGTTAGGCACCCCCAAGTGATTGCATTGACTTACCTGAAACCCCGGGCCGGTGCTGCTATCAGCAGAAAACTGCACCAGCCCAGGGTTATACCAGTGAGCACCACAGAGCTATCTTCTTTCGTCTTACTCTATCTTCGCACGGCTGTGCATGCGCAGTAGAACAAAAAGCCGAACTTTAAGTAAAAAGTCAGCTATTTCGTTCAACTGCGGGAAATTTGAAGAAAGAAGAACACAGAAGTGGATCACTCCGTGGTGCTCACTGGTTTAACCCCGGGCCGGTACGAGTTTTTTCCCCCACAGGTTGAATTCTCCTTTAAAGGAGAAGGAAAGCTACTGAGGCATTTTATTGCCAATAGATTAGCTGCAATAGTGCAAGCTAAAATGCTATATTTATTCAGTAGAATGTTTTACCATACCTGAGTAAAAAGTTCTAGAAACTCTGTTTGTTTAAGATAGTAGCTGCAGTATTAACTTGGTGTGACATCACTTCCTGCCTGAGTCTCTCCCTGCTCTGGGCTCAGATTACAGTAGAGAAGGGAGGGGAGGGGGAAGAGGAGCAAACTGAGCATGCTCTTGCCCAGGGCAATGAGGTTTAAGCTGAAGGCAGGAAGTCTGATACAGAAGTCCATGTGTACACAATAGAAGAAAAGAAATGCAGTTCAGAGCAGCATTACTTTGGGGGTTTACTGGTATATTTAGATGGACCTTTCTGATAAGGCTTACTTAGTTATAACCTTTCCTTCTCCTTTAAAGGACAATGAAATTAAACTAAAGAAATAGCTAGAAATGTTGTACATTATGTTTTGAGCTTCTGTACCAGCCCCAGGCAACCAAAGCCCTTTAGCAGGAAAGATCTGTGTCTCCAAAGATGCTCCAGTAGCTCCCCATCTTATTTTCTGCTGATTAACTGCACATGCTCTGTGCTGCTGTCACTTACTGAGCTTAGGGACCCACTCACAATATACAGTACACATAGAATATAAATTTCACAGTATAAGGCTGATTAGTAATTAATATGGATAATTACTACATGGCAGCAGAGAAACCAGTGCAATTAGCATCAGAATTTAATAATCAGCCCTGTAGCATCAGCTTATATTACAGGCCAACCTCATTTTCTGCTTGATAATTTGCAACGACCCCTAAGCGTAGCTTCTCAACAGCTGCTCAGAGCCCACTCACCATGTGAGTGTCGCACACACTTTCAAAGATGGTGGTGACCCCCTGTGAAAAGTTTGAAGTCCTGGATTATTGCTGCTATTGACAAGCTGAAACTTTAGGCTGGTGCAATAAGTGCTGTATATAAAATATGCCCTGTAGCATCAGCTTATATTACAGGCCAACCTCATTTTCTGCTTGATAATTTGCAACGACCCCTAAGCTTAGCTTCTCAACAGCTGCTCAGAGCCCACTGACCATGTGAGTGTCGCACACACTTTCCAAGATGGTGGTGACCCCCTGTGAAAAGTTTGAAGTCCTGGATTATTGCTGCTATTGACAAGCTGAAACTTTAGGCTGGTGCAATAAGTGCAGTATATAAAATATGGCATTTTTAGCCCTATTCATTTTTAGGGTTTAGTTTTCTGTTAAAGTTGCAGAATGTAAAATTTAGATACATATATTTTTTCAACTTCAGCAAAAAATCTTGGTTTCATATGATCTGAAAACCTTTTTGCACATCACAGCTGGGTCATTATAATTTTTGGAAAAAATGAGATGTGCTTTGTTACGGGGGGGGGGGTAATGACCGTGGGTTTTTTTCAGAACGCTCCCATCCAAACCAGTATTATGCAGAGCTGTTGACCCATAGATGCAGTGACATAAAGTGATGATAGCATCATGATTTGGGGCTTTTTTTTACCAGTGTGGTATGGGAAACTTGTTAAAATGGAAGGAAGAGTGGATGATGGAAAATACAAGGAAATAAGAGAACCTGTTTCACTCCATTAAAAGAGCCACTAACTGTCTCCAGCTTAATTTCATTATGATAGCGTCATGCCAAAGCTGAACTAGTTTTATAGCTTTTCTCTACGCTATGAGCAAAGCAAGTCTTTGTCCATGCTCATTGTGGCTTGCACATCCTTCAAACTCTCGAGCATCTGTCCTCCAGCTGGAGAAAGCAGACAGAAAACTTACTCCATATAAAGACAAAGAAAAAAAAAAAAATCACCAGAGCCAGAGGGTAGATGTAAGAAAGAAAAACTAATTTCAAAATATGAACCCACCAAAAATTGAGAGATGATGTCATAGGGCTCTGCCCAGTTTCTAATCTAGAGTTAGAAAATATCATAATATTACATAATTAGACAAATACCAATGTATGGAGGGGAGAAAATAGAGGCTAGTTTTACAGTGAAAAATGTTAATACAAACAAATCACATGGGAACCATAGTATCTTGTGCTGTGTTTATACAATGTGAAGAGAAAAGTTGATGCATATCATTATTCCCCTCATTAGTAGGTTGTTAGACCAAAGACAAGTTATATTAATTCAGTCTATTTAACACAGATCAATATGCCAAAATCACTAGGTTAGATGGATTTGCCTTTATGTACGTGGAATGCCAACCCCCAAATTTTTTTGCAGAATAAACATAATTCCAAGCAACTCCAATAAACAATTACAATTTTATATGATTCATTTATATATGTATTGCTATTAAAAGCCGTGTTTGTCCCTTTCTATTCTCTGCCCTGATGGCTCAGACTGTTGAAACAATGTAAGTCAAGGCAACTGATTAACAGACCTGTCTTTGCTGGGGAACTAAGACTTTTGCAACATTGTTTAAAAAGGAACAACCAAAAGTTAGGCAAATGCTGATTTCAATAGCAATACTTTTTTTCAATAACTTTAAAAAAATGTTTAATAAATGTATATTGGAAAGTTGATTAGACTGTTTTCTTGTATTAGGAAAAGTTTTATTTTGGGGTTGACTTGCCCTTTAAAACAGACCAGTACTAAAATAGAAAGCACCAGTGTTCCATTTAAATCTATGGGACATTTTCATATAATTGGGGAGACTTATGATTTGATTATCTCAGCAGAGCTCCTGAAAAGGAAAAACCCTTTAAAAAACAAAACAAAAAAAAAACAAAGTTCGTAAAAAAAAAAAAAAAAATTGCTCATTCCAGCTAATAAAACAACTGCCACTATACAAAGAAGCCAGATTTTATTGGAAATAGAATGAAATACCCCTTGGAGTAATCAAGACAGGACTTGCACAGGATTCGATGATTTACAGGAAATTGCGCCAACAAATAAATGAATGCTAAACTGAAACAGTGAGTTTCCACTGGACAAATACAGAATGAAAAGGTATTGAGTTTCTTTAAATTCTATTCTTCTTAAGAATACTTTATCTACAGTATTCATGATGCTAAAGTATGCTTATATTGAAGAGGACGTATGAACAAATGTTCTGAACACAACTGGTCACAACCTGCATGAAACTAGTTTACACTACCTCTACCAGAACTCCGACATTAATCTAAAATATCTGCTTTTGTCCTGAAAGCTATGAACTGTTCTGAAAAGTAGATAAATGTTAGAATAAATGAATAACTTGTTATCCACTTTGTGCTTAAATGTACAAAGGTGTGTAATACTTAATGGCTTGAGTCTAGTCTACTTATACCTTACGGACACCAGAAAGTAAACTTTTTTTTGTCTTTGCATGCTATTTATACTTTGCCATAAAAGTATTTGTCCGATGCTTTAAAATTACCAAATAACCAATTACAGCCTTTATTTGGCACCCCCTGTGAAGCTTTATCATGCTTGTGGAGCTCCCCAGCATTTAAATATGGTTCACGGGGGGGAAAGTTTGGTACTGGCCTATGGCCAATTACAGAAAGTGACATTTCTCAAATCCACTATTGACAGGCCAAAGCCAGAGGTTGGACTCAGCCGCTCCACCTTTTTGTGATTCAACAAGGGACTTATTATAACCACGTTCAATAAAACAGTGTGCCATTTCTTCCAAACTGACATCACACACCCCCTTATCTTGGGAAACAATCCTTTTACCCCTTAACAATTGGCTATAATTTGCTCTATTACAGAGATCATTTACATGTTGAAATGCCCCTGTGATAAAGCGTATGTTGGAAAAACTAAATGGGAGATCAGAATAAGGACTGGTGAACACAAAAGGGCAATCAATAATTGTGATCTGGAGAAACAAAGATATGTTACAACTGTGAGCAGAATATTTAAATGACATGGCCACAGTTGAGGTGGTTCATCCTACAAGTAAGTGTGCCCTATAGGGGAGGTGATTATAATTATCGGATATCAGATTGGATTGATAAATTAAATACTTTGGCTCTCAAGCTGGCCACAGACGCAAAGATCCGATCGTACGAATCAATGTACGATCGGACTTTCCCCATCTCCCGACCTGCCACTTACCATTCAGATCAAAGTCTTACCAGTCAGATCAAATAAAGTAGTTAAAGAACAGATCAGCCGATGTTCTGCCCCTGATCATACGATAGACAAAGCTAGTGACAGTCTCCCACTGAAAATCGTACGATTGGCAATACATGCAGAGATATTACCCGCAGCAGACAGAAATTTTCTAACCTGTCCGATCAACCAAATGACCGATCTCCGCCGGACAAAAAATGTCGGGACTCTCCACACACGTTCCGAAAATCATACGAATCCTTGATTCGTACGATGAGATCTTTGCGTCTATGGCCAGCTTTACGGAACATCTTAATTACTCTTGCTTTTCTAAAAATGTGATGCCTATTCTGATGTAATATGGTCGTGACTTGAGTTTAACCCCAGTGGGGATATGCATGTGTTTATTTGTGTTTATGTTTAGATATACAGCTACAAGGGAAGACGTTGATTTGTGTACTTATTGTATGGACTTTTACACCACAATTTTGAATTTGTTTTTCAATGAGAAACTAGCACTTCTTTGTCACGTAACAGGTATTTACTTATTATGATATAACTCTTGGTCTAAGTACTTGCATCGGTACTATGCAATGTCACTTAATTATGGGGTGGTGTTTTCCATCTCTACACCTATATGTAGCTGTGTTACAATTGTGAGAGCACTTGAGAAATGGGGAGGAACCATTGTGTGGAGATCTCGATAAAGCATGAAAAGGATTTATCACAATTGCTGTTGGGAGTGCAATTTGATTTTTCCTGATTTTTTCCTGATATATTATCAATCCAAACAGTTACTTTACAGTCAAAATGTTATTTGAAAAACTAACCAAGTTTCCCCAGTGTAAGGTTTTTTTTTTTTGTTTTTTTTTTTACACAGGTATTACTGCTTTAAAAGGTGAACAAACAAACCCAGCCTTAAAAGGCAACGCACAAAAGTTAATTTTGAGCGTTCAGTCAATGGAGCATTTTGCAGTAAATTGGAGCGGCACAAAAAGCAGAATATGGTCCACCATTGACAGGGAATGGAAATTGCCCAGAATTTTGAGTAATATACCCCAATTACTTGACAGAACCAGGCACTGGCAGCCAGTTTCGATTTACCTTGAATACATTTTAGCTCCCTCGTATAGAGCTCAAAAAATGCTGGGATAACAACATCCACTAAATGAATGAGTCTACCATTAACGTAAAGAAACTCAATACGGCTTCTTTCAGAGAGAAAGATCTGGCATATTTTAAATGAATGCCAAGGTGTACTATAGAAACACGTTTCTGAGGCCCCAGAGCAAATGTGCCTGTTGCTGCTGGAAGGGTGCTTAAAGGAGGTTGATCACCTTTAAATAACATTTTGGTATGATGTAGATAGTGGAATTCTGAGAAAATTTGCAATTGGTTTTCATTATTTGTGGTTTTTGAGTTATTTGGCATTTTGTTTGCCAGCTCTCTAGTTTGCAGTTTCAGCAATCTGGTTTCTAGGATCCAAACTACCATAGCAACCATGCATTCATTTGAACGAGAAACTGGAATATGATATGGAATCATGAGTAATAAAAAGCAGCAATAACAAGAAATGTGTAGCCTTAAAGGACATTTGTTTTTAGATGGGATCACTGACCCCCATTTGATGAATGGAACAGTTTAGAAGTAGAAGAATGCAAATGATTCAGATAATATAAAAAAGCAAAGATGAAAGGCAATTGAAAAGTTAATTTAAAATTAGCCATTCTCTAACGTACCAAAAGTTAACCGAAAGACGACCCACCCCTTTAACCAGCCTTGGGCCTGTGATTCTTCAATGACCAGCCAAATTGCTTCCAACAATTCATTTAAGGACATATATACAGTATAAAGTAGGAATTCCCAAACTTTTTATTTATCCCTGAGCCACTTTCAAATGTAAAATTGAGGAGTGACATAAGCATGAAAATAGTTCCAGGGGGTGCCAAATAAGAGCTGTGATTGGATATTTAGTCCACTCTAGGAGGACTGGCAGCTACAGGAGGCTCTGTTTGGCAGTACATCATTTTTTTGGGGGTTTTTTTTTAAACCAAAACTTGCCTCCAAGTCAAGAATTGAAAAATAAGCACCTGCTTTGATGCCACTGGGAGCAACATCCAAGGGGCTGGTGAGCAACATGTTTCTCCTCAGCCACTAGTTGGGTACACTGATATAGAGTAATGAAAAAAGTTTTCACCTGCATCAGTAAACCTATATCTGTAATGGCAAGGAAAAACAGACGTTAATTTACATTTCTGGGTCCATATAATATCGGTCTTCCAAGGTGTGTAAAAAGTGTTGGCCCATTACTCTTGGTTCTACCATTAATAATACTTTTCAGTGAAGGCCAGCAGCAAATAAATGCTACTTTGGGGGTTCAATTAGAATTGGGGCATAGATGCCAAGCCAGTTCAGAATGGATCCGCAAGCATCTTGGCCACACCTGTCCTGCCCCAAGTCCTCTGCTGCTTTGAGAGATGCTGGATAGATCATGTATAACATATGAATTTCAATGGAGGTAGTAAATTAGGTTTCAGGTGCAAATTACGGACATTGAATTATGGACCTATTCCTGCACTGTAGGTGTGATTACCAAAAATACGGGTGTGTTGACATGTTAGTAAATATAAATGCAATGTAGCCTTGTAGTCAGCCATTGGTTTTATATATTAGGGGTGCACCAAATGCATTTTTTTTTATTTTTAAGATTCAGTTTAAACCACTTGTCCCGTTGTGACTGCAGAATTGCTCCTAACCTTTCAGATAATGCAGCATGGCCGGGCATTCTCATTGAATCAAAAACAGAACTGGCTATGGGACCTTTGGAGTCCTACAGGTGTCTTGTTTCATGGTCAAACAGGAGAGAAAAATAAGCATATTTAGGGAGAGAGCAGGGTATTAAATGAAATCTAAATTCATAGAAATAATAGGAAACAGATGTCTCCTTTCTCCAGCAACAGCTGCCATCTTGCCAAATGTATTAACTATTAAACTGCCCAACAGATCTGCTCACACTAGATATTCCGTGACAAAGTAACGGATTCTGAAAAAACAGACATGAGCATGAAGGGCAAACTAAACCCAAGCACTCTACTGGTTAAAACGTATTAATAGCGGTTTTGTGAAACATTACATGCCAAACCAACATGTTCATGCAGGATGAAATTTAAAATGCAAAAGTTCTCAGCTCTCCCTGCAGAAGAATGGAACAAATGGGAGACTTTCACAAAGATCCTCCTATAAATCTTACAAACACGGAGTCATGACAAAAAGTCATGTCTTTCACAAAACAATGGGCTCACATGGAAGGTCTCTGATCCCTCTCCAATTCTCCCCAGCACTTTTTCATGCTTACATTAGGCTATTTTTCAGCTGTCATTCTAGCCATGATGCTTGAGCACTCATGCCATTCAGTAGTTTTTTTCAGCTATCAAGTTACATATATTTTATTGAGGATTAAACTGCCAGGATAATGGAGTTTTTATATTTGTAAACAACTGCAAATTCAACCTAGAATCAAGAGACTGTGTGCCCAATATATCCATATTGTTTTTCCAATGTACTGACATGTACAAACGCATGCCTTTCTTAAATACTAAGATTTACCTTTGAAATACGTCTATGTGCCCTTTTGTTAACAAACTGGTCAATCACAAAATATAAAATAAAAAAAATAAACAACACAGCTGAGCCATTCGTACATGAATTTGCAGCACGCTGTGCACCAGTTTAAGTTTTTTTTTTGCTCAGAAGCAGCTGAAATAAAACGACACGGGTCTTTGCTGCATATTAACATTTAGTGATTTAGTGATTAAATAGTGCTGACCACCTTCCCTATGGTCACTAAGCACACCCATATACGTCATTAGTCGGGCTCTGTCCAGGTCAAAAAGAGGACTTTGTGCTAGTTTGCGAAGTGGCCGATAAGGTTGAAAAATGTGTGACCCGTTCATTACAAACAAAACCAAAGCAAAATAACTATTTCTAATACTTCTCAATACACTGTACTATGAAGGCCACTTTGGATGACCCTTGCTGTCCGCTTTGAAGCAATACAGCAGTTCAAAACGGATATATTTTGCATAAAATACAGGTCTGATTCCCCGCAGAGATTCGGATTGCCGTTAGTTATTACCTGTGAAACCACATAGCAACCAGTCTCCTTAAAGACTACAGTATATATTTAGTACTTTTTGCTGGAGCTCTGGGGGGGGGGGTGATATCACTCCAACTTGCAGTACAGCAGTAAAGAGTGACTGACGTTTATCAGTGTACAAGTCACATGGCTGGGGGCAGCTGACAATATGTCTAGCCCCATGTCAGATTTCAAAATTAATTATTGAAAAATCTGCTTTTTAAAGAAATGGATTTCTGTGCAGAAGTCTGCTGGAGCAGCACTATTAATTGCAGTAGTTTGAAAAAAAGATTTTTTTTCCCCCATGACCGTATCCCTTTAAGTAGGACATATCTAGCATATTGGTTGTGTGAATAATGCCCCAAGGGGATATTGTCATGTGAAAACACGTTTTTTTCTCTCTCCAAAATGCATCAGTTTAATAGTGTTGCAGACTGCACTGAAATCCGTTTTTTTAAAAGAGCAAACTGAATTTTTTTTATAAAATCTGACATGGGGCTAGACATATTGTCAGTTTCCCAGGTGCCCACAGTCATGTGACTTGTGCTCTGCTAAACTTTACTGCAAGTTGGAATGATATCACCCCTCTCTCTTATACAAGCAAATGCTGTTTTTGCACATGAAATGCCAGTGTTCACTGAGCAAGAAGATCCTGTATGGTGACACCAAAATTAGTTAAATACATTGCCTACAGAAAAAAAACAAACTCTAATACTAATTATCAGACTTTTTTTTTTTTTTTTTTTAAATGTCAGTATCAATGTCAGGCAGTATGGAACATTACTGAACCTAAAAGGAGAAGTAAAGGATGTATAAGGAAGTAAGTATAGCATAGGGCTATTGTACATGTCCTACCAGTTCAGTATAGTACCAGAAATATCTCGGGCAACTACTAAGGGGCATGTTTAACAAAGGGGGGGGGGGCAGCTTGCCAGAGCAGAATTTCATGATACTCTGTTAACTAGACAGCCATTTTTAGCGACATAGAGTGGTGACATTCCTCTATGGTGAACTTTAGCAAGTTGTGTTTTCACCTTTTGATAAATGTGTCCTTAAGCCTCCTTTTAACTGCACAGCCTATACAAGGATGGAAAACCTTTGACAAAATAAATTGTTTATAGAGCTCACAATCTCTTTGGATACATTACTAACAAGCAAACAGATACATAATCACATTGTATTCAGTCACTGCCTATTTTAAAGCACCAAATATTACACTTGCAATGCCTATAAAGATTAAAGGGCACCTATCACAGCCAAAATCAATCACATATTAACAATCTGACCAGTACAACCTAAACACGTTTAACCAAACTACATATAGTTTTTTGAAAAAAACTGCAGGTTCTAAAAAATCCATTACTTTGTCAAATGGTTTCTTTCTGAGGGAGTCCATACAGTGACTATAACATGCAAATTTCAGGGGCATGCTCAGTTTGTAGCACTGCCTTGAGTATTCTACCCAGAATGCCTTGTTTTAGTAAACTCCACTAGAAGTATCACGAGATTTCCCTATCTTGTCCCCGACTGGTGATGTTATTATGCAAATTAAGGGCACACACTAACTTCCAGAAGGTGGCAGCACTACTAAACAGCAGCTAACAGCTTTTGGCTGATTTAAAAATAGTTTAGAAGGGTTGCTAAGAAACCAAGGAATTTCAACTGAGCATGTGCAAGATTTCAGAGATAAAGTTGGCTAGGAAGATATAGGTAGGAGGAGCCAGTGAAATCCAAGATGGCTGCCTCAGCTAGAACTGCAGTGGAGATAGGGGAGATCTTGCAGAAGGTATAGTGAGCTGATGATTTACATTAAACAAACAATTCTAACAGTTTTAAAAATCAGATTTCTTGAACTTTCACATAGTTTATTTACTTAGTAAATTATTTTAGTTACGATTGGTGCCCTTTAAATTAGCAGTAAACGCATACATAATGCCCAATCACACATGATATGCTGTGTGCACAAGAGGCATCACTTTAATCCGCTCCATTTGTATCTTACATAAAAGTATACTTTCATCAGTAGTGGAGAAAAAAAAAGGGATTATCCCAGTATGATTTGCAATTTATATTCACTTTATAGAGGCATTGAGCATTTTAGCAACTCTCCAGTTTGGGATTTTAGCAGTTGATTATTAGGGTTCTATTTACTCTAGCAACATGTGGTTGGAATGAAAGACTGGAATATAAATGGGAGAGTCCTGAAAAAAGATAAGCAATAGAAAGCCATCAGCAATAAAACCCAGCAGCCAGTCTTTGGCTGCTGGGTCAGTGACCCTCACTTGAAAGCTGGCAAGTCAGAAGAAAAAGGAAAATAATTAAAAAAAACTATAACATGAAGACCATTTTAAAAGCAACTAAAAAGCAGAACATTCTTTAACATACCAAAAACTAATTAAAGGCTAACTACCCTTAAAGTGCACCTGTTGCCAAAATATATAATACCCAACCAAAGGTGCAGGCACTCTGGTTGGGGATAACAAGTGGGTTTTTTTCCTGGTTCAAGCAGCCATGTTGGGGCACATGCATGTGCATAATAAGAGAATGCTGCAACTTGCTCATTATGCGCATACGTGCGATGCAAGAAGCGTACTATGTGCATGCGCTCTGACCAATATGGCCGCTCACACCGTGAGCTCCCGGTGTGATTGTTGGCGATGATACGAGTAGTTTTAAAAAAAACTAAAAAAACGCATTTTGAAAAATAATTACAAAATTTTAACCATTAAAAATGGTATGGCTAAGATTATACAATGAACAGATTAGTTGTATTTAAATGTATTTGCCTTTTAAAAGTAAAAAACAAAACTAAAACAACCATTTGCATACTTCACTGACCTTTGTATATCATAGCAGAAAAGGTGCTTTCCAGCTATGGAGGAACAGTAACGGGTTTCCTTAAATAGTACCATAGGTATTTGCTTCGTACATATTTCATGCTTTTTTGTTTGCTTTCTTTTTTTGTATGTGCTGTGAAATGGAATTTAATAAAGACAAAACGTTTGAAAAATCATAGCTATTTTTAATTCACTACCAGATACTTTGACATTTAATAATGAATGCAAAATTATATAGAAAAACAAATAAAAACATTCCCCACTCATTTATTTTAGGGATTTAAGGAACACTGTACTATATGACTTGTGCATTTTTTAACATACCTGCACAAAACACAGCAGCTACTACTTCTACCGTTCTAGTCAGTTTAAAAATCACATCTACCATTATATCTTTGCTCTGTATTATAATACATAATGTACCCCCTGTTGTAAAATATTTGGATATTAGAAGTCACCTTTGAGTTCTATGATCTGTATCAAAGCACTCGGCCTTTGGATATGTATATTATCCCTATATTTTACAACAGGGAGTACATTATTCACTGTATATTATCAATGCAATAAATGGATGTGGCGGAATCCCTAACCAAACCTATCCTATTTGACACATGTAAGCTACTAGTGAAATCTCAGGGTGAAAGAAATCAGCGATTTCAGTAGGTACATGGTCTAAAGTCATGTATTTTAAGGGATCCGATATAGTTCGGCCAGGCATTTGAATTTTTTCAAATATGAATCGTGCTGAAAAATGCCTGGATTTGGCCAAATCCTAAACTGAATCTGGGATTCAGAAATTCCGTTGACTATATGGAAGGGAATACCTCTTGCCTGTCAAAGCCATGTATTAGACAGAAAGGAATGAGACACCCTTGCTCATAACAACTCATGATGACCAAAAAGCACTAAAACCTACAGCTGACCTACTTTTAAGGCCATTCACATAGACAAGTCACAGGAGAGATAAAAAACAGCATTCCATTACAGATATGGGATATATCAATACACCATTATCCAGAATGTTTCAGAAATTCCATTCCCACAGAGTCCCATTTAAATAACCGAGTAAAGGTATGGGATCCATTTTTCGGAAAACCCGAAAAATCTTTTCATTCGAATCCTTCACTCGAGCTTAGTAAATCTGCCCCTTAATCCAGGTACTTAAATTCAGAAGTCTACTGTATTGTGCAAAAGGCAACCATTGCAACAATATCTACATGATTTTGCATGGCAAGTACTTTAAACACAGTCCCAGCATTTGAAAATGATCTCTAGGCGAATTCTGTCAATTCCCCCGGGCGACAAGATCTTAGAGTAGTATCCCTGACTTTTCAAATGATTTGGTCACTTTACATTATTATAATGCAAATTACTGATGACAACATTTCCTTGGAAATTATTTGTATATGACCAAGCATTATGTCCATGTCAGTAAATACAGGTTATACCAAACAGACATCCATAACCATTCTGGTTAATATGACACAAACTGTGCAACATACATTACCACGATTTTTCAGTGGTTATAAAATTATTTGTAAATACAGGTATGGGATCCGTTACCTGGCAACCGGTTATCCAGAAAGCTCCAAATTACAGAATGGCGGTCTCCCATAGACTTCATTTAAGCCAAATAATGCCCATTTTTAAAAAGGATTTCCTTCTTCTCTGTAATTATAAAGCCATACCTTGTACTTGATCCAAACAAAGATATAATTAATCATTATTGGAAGAAAAGCCAGCTTCTTGGGTTTATTTAATGTTTTACATGATTTTCTAATAGATTTAAGGTAGGAAGATCTAAATTACTTTCCGTATGCTGGGTTCCTGGGGTTTTTTCAGATAACGGATCTTTCCAATCGTTTACTCTGGAAAACCCCAGCATTCTGGCTAAAAGGTCCCATACATGTATAAAAGGCTATAAAAGGCAGTAGCTGTGTGTCCCTTTCTATTGTTTGCCCTAGTGGTTTTGACTATTGAATCAGCAGAAGAAGCCAGCTGACTGACCTGCTACATTGTTTCAGAAGTCAAAAGCAGCAATGTAGAAAGGAAACAGGGTTAACACTGCTTTCATTTACAATTACATGTACAAATTGTTTTCAAACCACTTCAAATGTTAACTGAAAGCAGAACAAAAAGTTACCTAGCATTGCAAAATCTTTCATCAGCCACAAGTGTATTTTTTGAGCCAGATCCCCTTTAATTTTAATGATAATGACAAAATGATCGTACAAAATCAACACTTTGGCACGCACTCCACAGGACTCCAGGTAACGGTAAAAAGGATTTTACTTTATTACACAAACAAATATCCACCTAACTGCGTCGTCACGAAACGCGTTAGGTGGATATTTGTTTGTGTAATAAAGTAAAATCCTTTTTACCGTTACCTGGAGTCCTGTGGAGTGCGTGCCAAAGTGTTGATTTCGTACCTTGATGTCTCCCCTATGCTGAGGGTTCGGGGCGCAGCACCCGGACCACCGATCAGGAGCGGTGAGTGACCCACAAATTTATTTCATTGGGATATTTAAAGCGGAGGGCTTGGGGCTTATGCACCCGAGCCAATTTCAAACAGCGGTGAGCAAACTTGGATTAAATGTTTTAGCAGACCGCGAAGTAGAAGAACGTCCCAATACATAATCTTAATGATACGGCGAGTAGTTAGAGCGCTCCAGTCCTTAATTGTGTAAAAGTAAAATGATCGTACAGCCCCTTTAGAGGTAACTTTGAGGATTGCTGCCTATATATTAATGAATGGTATGTGCCAGGCACTTTTGCTTGTGCAGCAGCCCTTAATAAGTGATTGCCTGTGTCTCCCTGTAAGGAGAATGGAAGCACGAGGCCAATGGCTGCACAAGCACGACTATAGCAATGGCAGGGGTGCAAGTGTGCAGGGCCAGTATCATTCGTAGCTGTGCACGTGTAGCCAGGCCTCGGCTGAGCTGGCAGTAAAGCCACTAGTTGCCCTGCTTTTCAGTCCTCCCCCCTCTCTAACTTTCTTTGCACAATTCCCCACCTGTCCTCGCCACATTCCTGCCGACCAGAGAAGCTTCCAAGGATAAACCTCACCTGTCTTTCATACCTCTTCATCCCATGTGTCCACAACTACTTCTCCAGCTCGCTTCTCTGCTCCAGGCTTCACAAGCTGAAACTCCCGGGAACTGTCATGGTGCAGTGAGGAGAAAGAGCAGGACGGCGCCGGAAACAGCCGAGGCCTCGCAGTCAGGGGAAATCCATTCCGAATGGTGGCGAAGTTTGCCGAAACCCAAGCTTTCACGTCAAACGAGAGTCCAGCATTGACGGAAACAGCCAAACGCCCTAAGCCAGGGGTGCCCAAGACGTTGATCGCGGCCTACCAGTCAATCTATTGTAAAGTTCCTGGTAGACCGCGACCGTTCCTTGAAATGTGCTCGCAGGCACAGCTCTCCTTGCTTTCCTTCTCTATTGAATGCAGGCAGCCGGCCAGGCCAAATTACACAGACACTAGCAAAAGTTCTGAGAGCAGCTTTCATTAGTGATCAGCATAAAGCCCACCCCCTCCTGTAGCTCTGTGTCTGCATTGGAATATGGTCGGGCGAGAAAAGAAGAAGCAAGGAGCCAGAGAGTCATGTCAGCCTGTAGACCTCTCTCTCTCAAACCTAATTTGTGTAACTGCCATTATTAAATATAAAATTACCATTATGCCATCTATGTCTGAGCTCTGGTGGGTTTTATATATGGTGTTGCCTCTGTCATGCTGGTATGAAATGTGGGGGTATTATACATGGTATTGCCTCTCTTCCATCCTGATAGGAGTTCTGGGGGGTATTTATACTTAGAATTCCCACTGGACCATCCTGATATGAGTTCTGTGGGTATTATACATAGAATTGCCTCTGTGCCATCCTGATATGAGTTCTGTGGGTATTATACATAGAATTGCCTCTGTGCCATCCTCCTGAGTTCTTAAAGGGGAACTCCAAATAAAACATAACTTGAGCTTTTTAAAAAGTAAACATAATTTCAAGCAACTTTGCAATATACATCATTTAAAAAATATGCAGTTTTCATGATTTTTAATGGGTTCTGACAGTTCCCTAAGCCTAGCCCCTGCTCTCATGCTGATCTGTCTGACTACTTTGCTGAGCTGGCTGACTACTGTTACTTTGTATCAGCAGCCATCTGTCCTCCGTCCTGCATCCTGCAAACCCCACAATTCCCTGCACACGTAATTTCAATAAGGAACAGAACATCAGCGTGCAATGCATTGTGGGTTATGTAGTTCCTGCATGCTGTCTGTAAGCTGTGGAGAAGTTGTTACAATTTGTAACATCAGTGTTTAGTCCCTCCTTCCCTGCCAGGATATCAAATGATGCAGAAAGAGAAGAACTGTTAACCAGCTCTATTTCAGCATAGAAAATGGCATTTATTCATACTTTTTGAAGAAGCAGGTAACTGTGATAGGTATATTTGGGGTTTCTGTGTTATGTGGGCCTCTTTTCAAATTTTGGTTTGGAAGCCGGAGTTCCCCATTAAGGTAGATCTCATGATGGCATCAGGTGGCAAGAGTAGATCATGAGCACTGGTATAACTATAGAGGAAGCAGACCCCACAGGGGGGCCTGGTGAAAAAGGGGCCCGAACCACAGGGTCTTTAAAAAAAAAAAAAAATTGCGTCTGTGCCTACGTGAGCACGCAAACATCAGCGGGGGGGGGGTGCCTAGGTGGATGCACGTGCTGGAGACAGAGTCCCTATGAGCACCGGGCCCTCCAAATATGTTTCTGGCGGGCAGCCCGTCGTGCTGTTGTTACACCCCTGATCGCGAGGTGATAAAATCTGGGCACCCCTGCCCTAAACCTAGGCTACGAAGGGGAAAACCGAGCAGCTTCTGAACTTCTTTTTTCTGAACTTTTTGACTATTCATGTCATGGGATAAGCCGAGTTTTGGTGACAACTTCTGAGTACTCACAACGACCAGTTCCTAAAGCTTTTTGACTTCCAATTTAATTATTACATATTATGGTAGCCCAGTGACATGAATTTGTTTATGTGAGTGCTTGACTGAATTCCTCCTGAGCAGATCTCAGCCTAGATGAAACATGTTCTGAGCATTTCTGTTCAGGCTGTATTATGACATATACAACACTTGCAATTATGGTGTGCAATTTAAAATACTCAAGTCTGAAAGAACACTCTTGTCAAATACTCAATTTTGTTATAAATGTTTTTTTTTTTAAATAAACCTACTTCAGTCATATTGTGTAACAATAGAGCAGAGCTGGGCCAAGTAGAATTAGTGCCATCAAAGTAATTTTCGTGACTCGTAGCAGAAGCCAGCTGATTAAATGTGACTATACATTGGCAGATGGTCATATGCCCTCCCTGAATGGACAAGATTGAGCTGATCCAATCGTAGGCCCAAGGGCCAGGAATGCAGGTTATTGGTCCTCGATCAGATGGGATTTTTAAACCTGCCAGATCGACATCTAACCAATTTTCAGACAGATATCGGTCAGGGAAGCTCATTGGAGGACCCCATACACTGGCTAGTAAGCCATCAATCGGTCTGTTGGCAGTATTTAGGGTTGCCATCTTTTGGCCCGGTTGAATGTGGGCAGGGGTCGGGGCTGTGATGTGATATTATGGGTGCGGCTTTTACATGGCTATTGGCGATTTCCTAATTTGGAAAACCGTGCAGGCAGTTTTGACACGGGCAACCCTTCAGGAAACCCTGTTAGGGTTGCTACTTATCCCGATTTCACCTGGAGAGCCTGTTTTTTGGAAGGGCTGCCCGGGTAAAAAAGGTCCTGTCCAGATTGCCAAATTAGGAAATCTGGACAGGACATTGAAGTGAATGACATTGTGATCATCCAATCGCAGATCACCACGTCATTAGTCCCACCCCTGGCATCACCCGCGCCCCCCATCACCGGCCCGCTCCCTGCCCATTTTTGCCAAAAAAAATTTGGGTTTACATCTCTTTTCAGGAAGGTAGGCAGGGCTGGATTCTGAATAGCTGCACCAGGCAGGCCAGCAAACTTAAAAGAATTATCCAGTATAAAAATAAAAACTGGAATAGGCTGTGCAAAATAAATAATGCTTCTAATATAGTTAGTTAGCCAAAAATGTGGAGTGACTGGATGTGTAACATAATAGTCAGAAACTAATTCCTGCTTTTCAGCTCTCTTGGTTTCCACTGACTTTCCACCGGGACTTTCCACAGGGATATCAGGAAAACTCCCGGTAGGCCCAGGTGTCAGTGGGCTTCTTGCTTCTAACCATTTGGCCTATTTCATGGTCATTCCCTATTTCTTTATGGGAAGAAAATGCTTAATAATGGAAGAATATAGTAAATAGATATAAAAGACTAGGAGAATAAAGAGGTTAAGTGAGTAGAAGAATAATAATAATTTGGAAACTGGGCCCATGGTCTAAGATTTTCTGGTGGACCCCTGGCATTCCAGTCCGACACTGCCAGGCAGTAAGCAATCAGTGACTTGAGGGGGGGCATGGGTCATACCTGTTGCTTTTTAATCTGAGCTGAATGCTAAGGATCAATTGCAATTGTTAGTTATGTCCCATGTGGCCCCCTTCAAGTCAGACTAGCTCACGTTACAGAGCGCGCTGAAAAGCAGGAATTAGTGTTCTGGCTATTATGTTATACATCCAGTCACTCCAGCCTTTATACCTTACATTTTTGCCTAACTAACTATATTATAAATATTTTTTATTTTTCACAGCCTATTTACCCAGTTTTTTTTTACACTGAACTATTCCTTTAAAGGGTGGTTCACATTTTAGCTAACTTTTAGGCTAATTCTAAGCAACTTTTCAATTGGACTTTTTTATTTCTTATAGTTTTTGAATTATTTGCTTTATTCTTCTGACTCTTTCCAGCTTTCAAATAGGGGTCACTGACCCCATCTAAAAAACAAATGCTCTGTAAGGCTACAAATGCATTGTTATTGCTATTTTTTATTACTCCTATTTCTATCCAGGCCTCTCCTATTCATATTCCTGCCTCTGATTCAAAACAATGCATAGTTGCTAGGTTAATTTGGACCCTAGCAACCAGATTGCTGAAACTGCAAACTGGAAAACTTCTGAATAAAAAGCCAAATAACTCAAAAACCACAAATAATAAGAAAAGAAAACCAATAGCAAATTGTCTCAGAATATCTCTCGCTACATCATACTAAAATTTAATTTAAAGGCAAACAACCCCTTTAAGCAATTTTATTCTGACAACAGTATTCTTTTAGGTTTATGGGTTGTCATGAAAATTGTTTTCCTAACATTTGGCCCAAATGTTTGACTCTTGAATTACTAACAGCAGCTTTTTGCCTTCCCAGGTAACTTGTGGGCTGCTGCTGCCTAAGGCAAGTCTCTCAACTCTCCTAATGGCAGGGTACAACTATACATGAGATATTAAAGGAACAATTCAGTGTAAAAATAAAAACTGGGTAAATAAAATGGTTATGACCCATGTGGCCAGAAGTAGTGTTCTGGCTATTATGTTAGACATCCAGTTACTCCATCCTTTATACATTCCATTTCTAGTTAACTCACTATACTGAAAACCTTTTTTTTTTTATTTTATTTTGCACAACCAACTATTTACCCAGTTTTTATTTTTTACACTGAAGCTCCCTGAAGTTTGCAGTTCTTTGGTACTGAGTTTACTTACATCCTGGGCATCTGCAAGGAGTTCACCCTGTCTTTGTGTAGGTCTCTTCTCAAACTCCAATAAACAGCTTGACTCCTGATAAACGGGGGCAGAGACTTGAACAAGTTTTGTGTAAGTGTGCCAGCAGATTCGGAACCCTTGGGCCTCAAGGGCGCCCACTGCCACCGACTGCCCCAACCACTGCGATAACCGCTCTCATGCGAATGACATCCATTTACCTTTACAGATGGTGGTGTAAATGGGATACAGCAGGTGGGCCAGTCTGACCCTGCATGCAAGCAATATATACATAAAGAGTAGCAATAATGTGCATTGTTTGCAAAGAAACAAGTCCCAAGTAAGCAAGTCAAAAGTAAGCAGCCCTGATGCATGCTTCTGTCAAGCTTTACTTGCCCTTTAAAACCACATTTTTATGTGTGTAACTACAAAGAAAGTATTTTGTTTTAGCATTTTTTTACATACTTTACAATTTATTAAGTCTAGTTTTTTCCAGTTTTCCCGTCAGTTACAAATGTACGCAGATTAAATCTTAGAAATAACTGAGCATTTTACATATACAACAGAACACTGCAGAGGTCTAAGCTTTCCTCTAAAGGGGGAATATTGCTAAATTGCATGGTACCAAGTCTCTTTTTGATTAATACATTTATTCAGCGCTCTCTTGACGTTAGCATTAACTGGTTTTATAGAATAAGCTTACAGAAAGCTTACAGTTGTAGAGCAAGGAACAGCAAGTTATTTAACTGTTGTGCTTTGAACAATTTGTGTTTGTTAGAAAATGTTGTACCTTGCACAGTGGCAGTATACATTTGGTAGCTAGCTAGTAAATGATCTGGACAAAAAATAGTTGCTAGACTGAAATTGTACTAAGGCCTGGGGGAGAATATTTAGAACTCAAGTTTCTAGAAAGAGAATGCACATGAACTATTAGTGTTTCTCTAGCCTAGCTTCTCGTGTATCACCAACAGGTTATACAACATAATTTATTTATATAGCGCAGACAAGTTACGCAGTGCTTTACCTTAGTTTATAACAAACAGGGAATAAATGGTGAACAAACAAGGGTTTACAGAGTACAATAGGAGTAGGGGGCCTTACAAGTCAGAATTTACAAACTAATGTTAGGTACAATTGAGACATTAGGATTTTAGAAACAATTTTGTCATTAATGATACAGCAATCATTGATTAATTAATTAAGTTATATTGAATAAGATTCTTTCAACAGGTGGGTCTTTAAAGAGCATTTTAAAGTTTGGAAAGATGGAGAAAGTCTGACAGCTCGAGGCAGAGAGTTCCAGAGAAAAGCAGAAGCCCGAGAGAAGTCTTGTAGACCATAATGGGCAGAAGTGATAAGAGGAGAAGCGAGGCGAAGGTCAGAAGCAGATAGAAGGTTGCGTAAAGGAGAGTTTTTGGCGATCAGAGATGAAATATAGGGAGGGGCTTCACTGTAAAGGGTGCTTGCATGTAAGTGTGAGTAGTTTGAATTTGATTCTAGAGGAGATTGGAAGCCAGTGAAAGGAATACAGTGTGCATAGGGGAGCAGCTGCTGTTGACCTGTGAGATAGATGAATGAGTCTATCAGCAGCATTTAAAACAGATTGGAGTTGTGAAAGGCGACTTATTGGAATACCTGCGAGGAGTAGGTTACAGTATTCAAAGCGGGAGATAAGAGACTGAATACGTGTTTTGGTTGATTCTGAAATGAGATATAGTCGTGTTCGGGTAATGTTGCACAGCTAAATACAAGAAGATTTTGCACGTGTTTGGATGTGTAGTGAAAAAGACAGATGTGAATCTAGGATAACTCCTAGGCAGTGTGCCTGTGTGGTCAAATGACAGGTGATGTTATTAACTGTGAGTGATATCTGAGGGACAGGGGAAGACCTTGGAGGAAATATAATGAGTTCTGTTTTTGAAAGGTTCAGTTTCAGGTGGCGCTGTGACATCCGGGAGGAGACAGCAGAGAGGCAGTCTGTAACTTGGAAAATGACAGAAGAAGAGAGGTCAGGAGTAGACAAGTAGAGTTGGGTGTCATCAGCATACTGAAGTCCAAACGACTGGATAATTTTCCTAGCAAATTAGTATAGAGCAAGATCAGCAGAAGGACTAGAACAGAGCCTTGAGGAACTCAAGAGAGGGAATATAGTTGAAGTAGAGTAAGGGAAGGCAACATTAAAGGAACGGTCAGACAAAATGTAAACCACGATAAAACAGTGTCACGAATGCCAGCATAGTATAGAATGTCTCCACCGTCATTCAGCTGATCTACTACATCTTCTATGGTACCGAGTTACACATGTGTGCCAGGGTTGGGGTTTAGCTGGTCGACTGTGACAGGTGGTAGAAGGAGCAAAGGAGTCAAGAGATGTTGAAAGAGCATTGTTCTAGAGAGAAGCTGCCCTATTTGGACAGGAAAGGTCATTAAAGGAGAACTAAGTCCTAAAAACCTTACCCCCATACCCTACATAGACCCCCTCCCTCCTCCGCCCCCCAGCCTAGTTGCTACCCCGGGCAAATGCCCCATAGTCTTTACTTACCCCTCCGTGCAGATTCTGTCTACCAGAGTTCACGGCAGCCATCTTCTTCTCTTTGGTAAACTTGGGAATGAGACCGGCGTATCGGCGCATGTGCATTTGGAGCAATTTTCCGTTTCGCAACAACTACAAATCTGCCAGACTCATGAAAATTCTGAAAATTACAGAAGCGGCTGAAGATAGCTGCCGTGAACTCCGCTGGACAGAATCTGCATGTAGGGGTAAGTAAAGACTTAGGGGCATTTGCCCAGGGTAGCAGCTAGGCTGGGGGGGAGGGGTTCCATGTAGGGTAGGGGGACCACATGAGGCAACTTCAGACAACTTTTGAAAACGAAAAGCTCCGAGTGCCATCCTGCCAGCGATTTTCATTCTAGCCAGCGGGAAGGCAGTTCAGTGAGATTAGTCGCCCAAAAGAAGAGGAGACTTGTTTACCGGGCAACTAATCTCCCTGAATCTGACCATGTGTCTTTGCCCTTAGAGTTAAATTCTCCTTTAATATGAGAGATGGGTTGTGCTGCTACATTTGTTGTGGATGCGTTAAGGTTTCTGTACATGTGGGTGGAGAGAGATGGTTGTGATAGTGAGTTGAAAGTGTTATCTGAAAGGAGAGTAGGTGATGTCAGATAGGGGGTAGGGAGAGTTAGTAAGGTTGAATGGGTGGCACGAGTGGCAGAATATAAGATCAAGAGCATGACCCTCGATGTGGGTAGGTGAGTCAGTCCACTGAGAGAGACCAAATGAAGTTATTAGAGAGAGGAGTTTAGAGGTGGCAGGAGAAGCAGTGTTGTCAATGGGAATGAGAGTAGGTGTCTCGCTGGAGAGAAATTATGGAAGCTGAGCAGCCAAGTGATCCAAGAAAGTAGAGTAAGGGCGATATATGACAGAGACACGCAGAGAGATTGGAGAAAACAAACGTATGCTGTGGAAGTGAAGGAAAGAGAAGTAGGTGTGGTTAAATTTTGAAACCTACATTTGGGGGAGAGAAGAAATCCAACCCCACCGCCATGACAGTCGACCGGTCTAGGGGTATGACTAAATGAGAAGCCTCCATAGGAGAGGGCAGCAGGTGAAGCAGTGTAGGTGGGAAGAGAGCCATGTTTCAGTGATAGCCAGATATCATTACAAATATCCCACCTATGGAATACATTTGGTATATGGGCCTGTCCAGCATATTACAAACTTTAACAAAATCTTTTATTGTTTTATTCAAGCATTTCTTTTATTTGTAGGTGTATGCATGACTGCTTTCCCATTCCACTATATTGTCATTTCGCCTGGATATTGTGCATAACAACTTTGGGGCCGAGCAGTGGCCTGTGGGGTCTAAACGGAAGGTTGAGATTAAAATAAAAAATGTTATTATACATATGACAATTTGGCATTTGCACGGATGTCCTGTGGATCAGGGGAGGCGCACATAGCACATGATGAATTTGGCTGCATGGTGAGATTGAGGAACAGTGACTCCATTAGTGTACGGGGCCTCTGAACTAAGTGAGGCTTGGTAATAGATTTTTTATATATATATATATATATTTATTTTTTCTCATCTTTCCATTTTTGATTTTCATGTTTCCGTTTTTAAGTGTCTTTATTAATACAGTACACACATGGGGGGGGGAACATATATACTATTATCACCATAATGCTAAAATCTTTTGCTGAAGTGAATATAAAACCAAGGGTTTATTTATGCATTTAGTATTAATAATTTTAACAGGTGATGTGGGTATAAGATTTATTGGTGGCTCATAAGAGGAACACATCACACTTATTGTTTTGTATGATTGATGGGGTGAAATGGGCATTAGACAGTATATATTATTTAAGAAAATTTACTTAAGGATTTAATAAACACGGCACTAATAGGTTTATAATAGGGATATAGGCTAAACAGTTCAGAGGTCTTATGTCAGAACACCCACATGCAGGAGGATTAACTGAGACCCATTGAAAGTAAATTTACATGGGAGGGATCATAGAGGTATAAGAGACGAGGTAGGAACAGGTGTTTGGATAATCATGGAGGTAGGTTTAAATGGAGAGCGATGTTTAAATTGAGGGGTAAATGTAGAGAAGTTGATAATGAGCGGTAAATAGCATTGTAGAAACCTGTAGTCGCACAATGTAGACGTAATAGTTTAAGTAATAGTTTAGAAACTTTAATATACCTTAGGGGAATTTAGGTTACATATTGAGGGTGGATGTAGAATATAAGATCTAATTAACAATATAATATAATTACCAGGAGGGATAGATCTTTGTGGTGGACTTCTAAACATAGCTGAAATCTTTGATACTGTAGCAACTTTGCAACATAGTGAATTATGACTATAAACAAAAGAAGAAATAACACCATTGCCATAAGGGAATTTTGTTACAATGTATCTTGTTTTTATCAGTAATTTAGATGAAGTGTTCAGACTAGGATGTTATTAAATTCTGTAGTATGTATACGTGGTATGAAGGCACTGTATGTTCTGTTGTATTCTATGTGTGATGCCTTCACGGTAGTCACTTAGTGGTGAAGATGAAGATATGTCATCGTTACTCAAGCTCAAGTTTTCCAGTCAATTTGTGTTTTTATGGCATTTTTCACTGTGAACTAGGCACTTTGAGAAAGGCCTTGGAGTAGGCAGAAATGTCAGTCCTTTTTTTTTTACATTCTATAAGACCTATACACACACACACAATATATAATTACACACACACACATTCCCCCTCATTTTAGGGCACCATAATGTTTGGGACAATTGGCTTCACAGGTGTTTGTGATTATTTCAGTGTTTTGCTTGCTTCATTGCTGCAGGGATAAGATACCTAGGCTCGTGTCTACCATTTGGACTCTGTAGTTGCCATTGCCATCATGAGGAGAAAAGCTGGTAATCACAAAGGGACTGGTAGACCAAGGAAGACCTCCACTACTGACAGAAGAATCCTTAAGATGTCCATGCATGGGCCAAAAAAAGCTGCGACAGTTGCGAGTCGGCAGTTTATTGGCTTGTGTGTGGGGCCATCCGACGTGCTTCCCTGATTAATATCTGGCCGAGCCAGATTTTGATCAGGCGGGGTTAAAATACCATCGCTAAGCCCCATTGGTTAAATAAAGAAGCACTGAAAAGGTTACAATTTGCCAAAGAACACATTGACTGGCCTAAAAAACAGAAATGGCTCAACATTTTGTGGACTGATGAAAGCAAGACCCCTTTTTGGACCTAGGGCCGCAGTCAGTTTGTCAGACAACCAAACACTGAATTCAAGCCACTGTGAAGACAGTGAAATATGGTGGCACAAGCATCATGATATGGGGATGTTTCTTATACTATGGTGTTAGGCCTATTCATCACATACCAGGGATCATGGATCAGTTTCAATACATCAAAATACTTGAAGAGGTCATGCTGCCATATGCTGAAGAAGAAATGCCCTTTAAATGATGTGTAACAAGACAATGACCCCAAACACACCAGTATACAAACAACATCTTGGTTCCAGATCAACAAGATTGACGTTATGGAGTGGCCAGCCCAGTCTCCGGACCTTAATCCAATAGAAAACTTGTTAGGTGACATAAAAAAATGCTGTTTCTGAGGAAAATGCAGAAGAATTTTGGAATGTAACAGGTGCCAGAAGTTGGTGGACTCCATGTAACACAGATGTGCAGCAGATGTCAGAAACACTGGTTATACAACTAAATATTAGTTCAGTGATTCAAAGGAAAGCAAAATATTGTTTGAGTTTGTTCAGACATTGCTTTTTTTTTTTTTTTTTTGGAAAAGCCTAATATTCCCTTTTCTTTACTTTTTGTAAAGGAATAACACAAATTTGGTAAATTCTACTTCATGTTTTGATTTGGAATAGAATGTGCAGTGTTCCCAATGCATGGTGTATGGAAATAAAATATATTGATAATGGTGGTGTGCAGAGGACCTTTTTGTCTTAGTCTGCATGTCTCATATAGGGATGCACCAAATCCAGGATTCCGTTGGGGATTCGGCCTTTTTCAGCAGGATTTGGCTGAATCCATCTGCCCGGCCGAACCGAATCCTAATTTGCATATGCAAATTAGGGGCGGGGAGGGAAATTGTGTGACTGTCAGAAAACAAGGAAGTTAAAAATGTTTTCCCCTTCCCACTCCTAATTTGCATATGCAAATTAGGGGCGGGGAGGGAAATTGTGTGACTGTCAGAAAACAAGGAAGTTAAAAATGTTTTCCCCTTCCCACTCCTAATTTGCATATGCAAATTAGGGGGCAGATTCAGTATTTGGCTGAATCTTTCACAAAGTCTCATTGCACCCATGCCTAATGGTTTAAAATGTAGTGGTGAGCACCTTTTTTTTTTTTTTTGCTATAGTTTATACAGAAGCCGTGGCCAGCTCCATGTTGTAAATCCCACCCATCCAGCTATAGTCAAGTGATGACCAATAAAAGGGCAACTATTGTTCTGTTTGTTTGGACTGACAGCCAGGTTAACACCATGAACTACAGGGCGGTACTGAACCACACATACTGAAAATTGTACAAAACTAACCATGTGTGTGTGTAGTTGGCTTAATGACCAGAGGGTTTCTTTAATGAAACTAAGGGATTCTGCTCATCAGGGCCAAAGATAAGAAATATATCATGCCTCAATATCAATTTAGAATAGTTTACAGAGTTGGTGACCATCACCAGAGCTACTTTTGAAAGACATAAGAAGGTGAAGAATTATAAGAAAAATGGTCACAAATACAAAACAAAGTAATTGAAAAAAAAGTCTTTATTTCTGATGAACGGTCTGAAGCCAACTGAAATGAAACATGTTAGAAGGTGAGCAAACCCTTTAAAAAGAAAGAAATGTCAAAGAAAGGGTTAGGCTTTACATACTATGTAACATGTATAAAAATGAAGAAGATTGAGATGAAGAATTTGGTGGAGTCATTAATTTATATAAATATAAGAAAAGCCCCTACCTACTAACCTAGATAGTCCCCCCCTCCCTTCTCCCCCCGCTTACTTAAATAGCCCTGAAAATGTCCCTAAAATATTTTATAATATATCAGTGCAGAGTAAGCGCAGCGGAGTTTGTGGGCGCCATCTTCCGGATCACCAGTCTTCATCTGTAATAGAGCGGTGTATTGGTGCATGCGTAGTTGGAGCAGTCTGGCGGTTTGTATCGATTGCGCATTCCCCAAAAGAGCCGGAAATTGACAAAGAGAATCCTTGTTGTCGAAGAGGACCAGGATACAGGGAGGGGGGACTATCTAGGTTAGTAGGTGTGGCTTTTCTTAATTGGGGGGGGTGTGTGAGTTCTCTTTTAACAGTGTTGGGCTGGCCCACTGGGATATCAGGAGAACTCCCATGTGCCCAGGTGTAAGTGCACCCTCCTGCTCACCCAACTATGCTTTGTATGCCTATGCCACTCTACATTTCTATATATTAGAACAATAGGGAGAAATGGAGGAAAGAATAGATGATAGCATGTAGTAAGGAAGGAGAAGGAATTCATGAGTGAAGATTTAAAAAAAGTTTAGAGAAAGGGCCTGCAGTCTATGGTTTTTGGTGGGCCCCTGCTACACTAGTCCAACACTGCTCATTAATTTTTTTTCTGAATGTGGTCTAGCTTTTGCAAGGTGTCTGAACTATTTAGTATCCTCACGGTGCTTATTGGTAAACATTTGTGGCATGCCTGGTCTGTGTGTATGTACAGTATGTGTGTGTAGGTAACAATATTCATTGAGGCTATAGAGATACAGAAGACGGCTTTACTTCAGCCTGGTATAGCCTGATACATAAGGCAAATATTTTTTAAGAAAACCTTTGCTTGTTTTAGGTACCATAATCTAAAAATGCACAACATCAAACACAAGGACCTTTAACCGGAAAGGGTCACATTAATGATGAATGAGGGAAGGTGACCATAGACACACCAACATTATCGTAGAAAAGATTTTTCATGCAATGATCATACACAATTGGTGCATGTGTGGTGGGGAGACAAGGCGACCGATATCCGTAAAAAAATTTTTATCTGCATATCTGACGATTCAGTTCTAAGTGTTAGTAGAGTGGATGAAAGATCTTTGGTATGAACAATGGTCGAGAGAAAGATCGAAATTGCAGAGTGCATGCATGGCAACCATTAGTGTGTAATGGCTTCTGTATGCAGGCAGGACTAAACATTAATCAGCCTGCAAAGCAAGTTACAGGGATTTTAGATTGCACAGCTCCCATTATCATGTTTTATATTTTAGGCACTAGTGAATATAACACAAAGGAAAAACGAAGATTATTATATGGCATATCCTAATTATGCCACTTGAGTATTGATTATGTAAAGCCAAATAGCACACATTTTATTAAATGAAACAAACACTTTCAATATTGGTCACAATTGCAAATGTATAAACAGATTTTTGTACAAGCAGTGAACCCACCTCACTGACAAGTTTTGACTGACAATACAAAACGCAGCACCATTTAAATAGAAATACAGATTTAAAAACTTCCACATGGAATTTGGAAAGCTTTTTCTTTTTTTCAGCATACAGCATAAAAAAAAACCGCATTCCTTTGTAAACATTTATGATGCAGGAAGACTTGCAAATGTGCAAAAAAACAAACAAAACACAAATCCTCCATTTGTAAGCATCATACAGAACCATTTCCTTAGAAACAAATATACATACTGTTATTCTGTAAGCCATGCTTGGCAAACAATAATGTAATCTTTATGAGATACAGGTATGGGTTCAGATATCCGGAATCCCATTATCCAGAAAGCTCCAAATTATGGCTGTTTCCTATAAACACCATTTTAATCAAATACAAACTTTAAAAAATATATTTCCTTTTAATCTGCAATAATAAAACAGTACCTTGTACTTGATTCTAAATATATTAACCCTTATTGTATGTAAAACAATCCTATCTGGTTTATTTAATGTTTAAATGATTTTTGGTAGACTTAAAGAATGGAGATCCAAATTATGAAAAGATCCCTTATGCAGAAAATCCTAGGTTCTGGGCATTCTGGATACAGATCCCATACCTGTATCACTAACTACTGTAAAACTACTTTTGTAGATAAAAGAAATGATTAAAACAGGTTACCTGTATGTTGCATCGTTATTTTCTGGTCCCTTCAAAATAGGCACATTCAGATACACCTTTACATTCCTAAGGTTGGGGTCAGCTATGAGATTTTAATACATATCTCTCTGAAGTGCCCTGCAATGAATACCATTGCCAGGGAATGTTGCAGGCAGAGCTTTCCAAGCAGCATGTATAAGATGCATGAGACCAGTCTACAGGCTCCCTGAAGTGCAAATGATTGTGCGATAAGAAATGAACACTGGAAAAAATATCACCATTTAAATCAACCCTTTCCCCGTTTGATAAACCACAGTGCTTGCAAATTATGTAAGATATATCATTTGATCAGCACCACCTCCATGCATCCTAAAAATACAAACAGCTGAAATTTACCAGTCATCCTATTTGATGCAAAGAATATTTAGGGCAGCAAAAAAGTATTTGGTTACATCCGTCAAGCTGGTCCCAACCCCATGTACGGTTCTGGCCCTACTGCTTCAGAACCTTTACAGTCTTTTGGGTCCTCCGCACAAAAACAAAATCTAAACCCCTAATATAGCAACCCAATAACAAGCCATAGGCTGCAGGTGGAACTGGGCCTTTTAAAAGGAGTGGTTGAAGCACTGCTTTTCTTGTCTAGCTATACAGGTTGGTAATGATAACAGCATATCACTTGCAATTTGTATCATGGACTTACTTAAAGGGATACTGTCATGGGAAAACATGTTTTTTTTCAAAACACATTAGTTAATAGTGCTACTCCAGCAGAATTCCGCACTGAAATCCATTTTTAAAAAGAGCAAACTGATTTTTTTATATTCAATTTTGAAATCTGAATGGGGCTAGAGCCGCTAGACATATCAGTTTCCCAGCTGCCCCCAGTCTTGTGACTTGTGCTCTGATAAACTTCAGTCTCTCTTTACTGCTGTACTGAAAGTTGGAGTGATATCACCCCCCTCCCCAGCAGACTACAATGGAACAATGGAAAAGGTAACCAGATAGCAGCTCCCTAACACAAGATAACTCCCTGGTAGATCTAAGAACAACACTCAATAGTAAAAGCCAAGACCCACTGAGACTGATTCAGTTACATTAAGTAGGAGAAATAACAGCCTGCCAGAAAGTAGTTCCATCCTAAAGTGCAGGCACAAGTCACATGACTGGGGCAGCTGGGAAACTAACAATATGTCTAGCCCCATGTCAGAATTCAAAATTGAATATAAAAAAAATCTGTTTGCTCTTTTGAGAATTGGATTTCAGTGCAGAATTCTGCTGGAGTAGCACTATTAACTGATGCATTTTGAAAAAACATGTTTTCCCATGACAGTATCCCTTTAAGGAACCAAAGCATCCCCTTTTACAGCGGTTAGTACAGCACAGGGGCATGCGGGCAGCTGCACAGAAACTACTATTAGAAGAGTCCTTCTACCTGAACGCCTAATTTGGACAATGGGCACAGGGTGTTGGGTCCAAGAACAGGTCAGAAAACCAAAAATATAGAAAGACAGCGGTTTGCAAACAATAGAACAGAAAAACACTTCCCAACTTCTTGCACAAACAAAACTATTTTATATATTTGCATATTTAACTATTACTTATAAAAAAATGCTGCTGCTAAAAAAGGGTCAGTTTTTTTGAAGAAATACAAATATCAAGACCAATTAAAAAAAAACAAACAATTAAACAAAGATATTCCTTGGCAATTCTATACAGTTCCAACTTGGGAAACAAGTACGCAAGTGGTGCAATCCCATTTTGCCCTACTAGTGCAAGTTTATAGAGGCTCTATGCTACATGAGAAAAAAGCACTGTATGAAAAAGGATTGATAGTTGAAAATAAAAGCAGTAAACACAGCCCTCATTTACATACACAAAAAATGTTAAAAGCTGATGGAAAATGAAAATCGACTACTGAATAGAGCAGGGGTGTCCAACCTGCGGCCCAGGATGGATATGAATGCGGCCCAGCTTGAAAATGTTCTGTTCCCGAGGAAACGGATATGGCCCCCCCGGACCTAATGGGCCTGCCAGCTGCCACTACTCAGTACCTGGCATTGACAATTCAGCATGTTGTTCCTGCTCTGCTCCGGTTGTGTGCATGTCTGACTTGCGCTCTTCACGTGTGGGAGAATCAGAGAGAGGCACATTGGTAAAATATGCTCCTAATTAAGGGAAGGCAATTTACCATAGAATCTACTATCCGCAAATAATTCTGATTTTTCTATGTAATAATAAAATAGTACCTTGTACTTAATCCTGTATGAATTGGTGAACAATCCTATTGGGTTTATTTAATGTTTAAATGTTTTAGTAGACTTAAGCCATGGTGATCCATATTACAAAATACCCATTAACCGGAAAACCTCAGGTGCTGAGCATTCTGGATAACAGGTCCTATGCCTGTACTACTCTTTTCTTGTATAAATTGTGTTTTTGTACCAAGAGCAGTAAAGGCTGACATTCAGCACTCTAAGAATCATTGTTTCACAGGTAACATATGTTCTTTTAGTTTACAATGCTTTCAGAACTAAATTGCTCATCATCGGGTGCCAAATGTCATCAGTGCGTCTTTACACATTACAGCCTATGCTCAAATATCCCATGTAGGCACAAAACGCGTAAGGCTATTATCTTTTTGAACAATGTAAGAGGTGTTGGTGCTTCTTTTAAATAAAATGAAACAGCAGGAAACTATGGACTTGTGGTCTAGCTTTGTACCTGCCTGACATCTGAACATTGGTCTTATGATCCTTCTTGAGCTGAAGGGGCATCAGACCCACATGATTTTTGGTGAGTTTATACTCTGAGTGTACCATTTCCCTTTACTTCTTAAATTGCTATTTACACATGTGGTTACTAAACTTTTGAGATGGCCCTTCTGGGGGACATAGGAGCAGTAGTTAGGGGGCTGGTGCTCAGTCCAAACAACAGGGTAATATCTGGCCAAAATTCCTTCATTGGCAAACCCAGATTGAAGGTCAGTTTGGTGGAAAATTCTTGGAATTGTGGCTGAATGATTGGGGGTGGCTTAATAATGTCCACAACCACTTCTCTGCACCAATATTGGATGAAAACGTTTCTTGTACAAATTAAGTTTATGCAAAGAATGTTTTATATGCAGATATCACATCTTATCTAAAGTGGTTTTTTTGTGTTTTGGTGTTACTGGTGCTTTAAGGACAGACATTATGAATAATGGTCACTAGAAAGGTCTGGTGTCCCAAGCGCCTCACCAAAATATTATTTATCTATAGACTGCAACCTTAAGCACAATTATAATGAAAAACCTATGTCCATACTGCTTTTATTCTAGTCCTTAGTTTTCTGGACTTTTTTTTTTTTTTTTTAAGAATAATCAAATTCAAACCGAAGAAACAAAACCAAATTCTACAATCCTTTTAAAAAAAAAAATCATAATCTCTCTTTTCACTGACTATTAGTTTTTTTCTGATGTATTACATTTCTTGTTTATTTTTTAATGTATAGTATTACTGCACTTATTCAGACAGAAAAGTGGCAGGGCGTGGAATTCAAATCTGCAAAAAGAAAAAAAAAATTCTAGAAAACCATTAGGTTTTGAGGAATGTCTAAAAAGTTTCTATGTATAAAATGTATATATACTGTAAGTAGAATTTTATATCCAGCCTCAACAGTTGTTGGTAAAGGATATGTTTAACTCTTGGAAAATCATGGACGCTCTGCAAATAGTATTCTTTTACTAATAATAGCAAATACATAATTCAACCACAGGAATGGCTGTCTAGAAATGATAAAACCTTTTTCCTTGAATAATTAGATGGGGACTGTACAGTAGTGTACTAGAGCAGCTAGGATTATACTTAACATGACTTTGCTGACAGAATTGTGATCGGAATGTTAAAAATTATGAATTAATTAAGTCATACCGGCTGAATACATTATTAATTTGCTGCACATCCATCACTTGTAAGCCAAAGTGAATAATGTAGCTTGTATGAGCAGTAAAATATTTAAAACAGAGTGACTTCTTTTCTTTTAAAGGGGTATATATAATAACATCTATATATATATATATATATATATATATATATATATATATAATTCTTCAAAATGGCAGCGTTCCAGGAAAATAAAGTTTAAAACATACCCTACATTAAATGAGTTAAAAAAAAAGGGGGCACAAAGGGAAGGGGAGCAAAAACCAAACTTCCTTTTCTAGGCATTGGTCTCTTTTATGAGTAATTCTTTCCACCATCCACTAACGCTGGCAGCAATTGTGATGGGGGCATTTGCTGCAAAAACTGGGCATTAATGGGAAACTAGCATGTTTCCATTAATGAACATTGAAAAGGCCAGGAGGGGAAATAAACTTCATAGAAGGCAAGGGTGTATTTGGTCTCTAGATGCTCCTTAGGGTTTTTGACTGGCACAACATTTGCAATTTTATCAGTCCCCTCCCTGCACTTGTCTTTCACCATTGGGTGTTCCTTCATAAAAAAATTTTTTGCAGGTAAGGCTCAGCTAGATTTTTTTGAGTGACGTTTGGATGATAATGCAAAGGGAGCCAGGCATTCACTAACTTTTTCGGATTCGAGTTGGCTTCTATCTGAACTGGCACCTGTGGGTTGTGACAGCAAAGTTACATGTGGACATTTGTCCTTGCTTGGCAACTGTAAGGGGTAAAATCCTTGGCTCTTTTCTTGCTCATCACTCTCAGAGGTCTGTACAGCTATTTGAGGCACAAGACAACATGAAGTCTCCTGCTCTGTTGTTACAGATGTTGATATTCCTGTCCGGGCTTGTATCCAGGAAGTCTGGTAGGGCAATTGTTCCCACAGCCCTGAGCACCTACCTGACTTTTTGTCCTCAAGTGCCAACTCAACAGTTCCTGTGTCTGGTTCATCAAAACTAACTTCTTGCACAGCTTCTTGCTTCTTGAAGGAGTCCCGTCTCTCTGAGAGATTAAGCCTTCTCATGACCACCACCTCTGGGTCATGCTCATGTTTCTCTGCGCCCCAATCCCTGTTCCTGGATTCTGACATACCCTCTAATCCATCCACTGTGTCCTCCCAGTGCTGGATATCAACTGGGCTTACCTTACGACCACTGGACAAATATGCTGCCATCTTTTCCACAGACTGCACTCTCTTTAGTAAAGGCGACCTGGGTGTCTCTGTTGCTCGATTTCGAGCACTTTGTCTGACTATGGTCGGAGGTGACAAAGTCTTGCTCTGGAGGCCACAATGTCCACTCCTAGGATGACTAGGTAAAAGTGGGGAAGAAGAGCGCTGAGAGGAGGAGGGAGGCTGTGGAACAGGTGAAGGTGTACAAGCCAAGGGAGAAGGTGGGATGCTGCTAGTAGATTTCCTGCGTCCAACTTTGTAGCGTTGGCCACTGTGTTTGGGGGTTAGGCACTGAAGGGAGCTTGGTCGAATGTGTCCTGCAGGTGAGCTTGGTGTACTGGAGCAGGGTGAAGTGCTCTGTGGTGAAGTGGCATCTAAGACACAAACATACATGGAGTCTTACTGTATCATCCAACTTAAAAAAATGTACATACAATATGATAATGTTCAAATAGCTTGCTTGTAAGCAAAAAGCAGATTCAACACTTACCATCTGCCGCATCAGGGACAGGGCTACGACTTGGAGTGGTAGGACCTGGAGACAAACTGTTAGTGGGAGAGGCTGGGAGGCTCTCACTGGAAGACAAAGATTGGTGAAGCCCAGATGAGAAGCTCCTACTGGTTTGTAGCACTGTGGACTGCTTGGAGATTTTCTTGAACAGAGAACGCTTTCTGTATGAATACAAACATGCAGTTGTTTACTTGTGTCTGAATCGCAGAATGATACAAGTATAAAAAACAAAATCAGTAGGTGGTAGTTATAGCCAATGATAATGAGTATTTTACACTTAGCTCAACACTCAGGTTAGGTGCCCCAAGCAGAACAGTCTGCTGTGGGCTGTGTCCAAGGGCTGATGTGATCCTCCACCAATGACCTTTTTATATGCCCCAACAACCAATATCTAAATAAATCTCAATCAATCTTGTTTTGGAAAAAATATATTTTAAGGCTGACTACTGTTTAATTTGTATCTCAGATAAGGAACAATAAGGTTCGCGTGGCTCCTTCTACCATGAAGCTTTATCCTTTTAATTTGAAATTACTCACTTAAAAAATCACTTAGCAAAATAAAGAAATATGAAGCAAAGAACATGGAAAAAAAGTAATCTGTGGAAGAATCAGAAGCTGTTCAAAGAAAAATGTCGCTCAAGTATGTGGAGCGGAAATGTCATGCTGAGTGGCACAAAACCTCTTTCTCGCATAATCTTGTGGGACATATCAAATGTGTCGCCGAATGCATTACTGCTTTGCTGAAGCCTGGTTCCTGAGAGCCTATAACATGCCAATGATCTATTGGAACAAGGCATGACTTTTAGCTTCAGGGATTTTCCCCAAGCTACAGCCACTTAGATGCAGATGGCTTCCTTCAGCCATGGGGCCATAGTGAAGTTAGATGCAAACAGCCCAAAGGGACTGAAGTAAATACAGACAATGCATTTGATTTGTATATCTCATGGGTTTTGGATGTTTTGAAGAACCAGGGATTTCTTTATTAATGAAGATGGAAAAGGATAAAATTGTGCAAAGGATGCCCTTTGGGTCAACAAGATGAACACTAAATAAAAAGTGCCTTCATTGTAAGCCCTAGCAGGGATAATAAGGCTAAATGCTGACATTTGAGTCATATTCAAGCCCCAAGGGTGTCTAAAGATGTAGATAATGTGGTGAACCTTGCATAAAGGTCTTGACACTGGGAAGCAGAGCCAGCTGCTCCTGAAGGAAAGAAGGAGCGGAAAGTTCCATAGACAATGGTTTGGATGCACCTTCTTCAGGGCAATAAACTTCTATTAAATACCTAAAAGGTAATGATCTGGCTGAGTCTCAGCAAAAACTAGGTTAAAATTCTAACCAAACTTCTAAAGAACCTTCATAAAGATTCATAGGCCCATCTCTGTTCCCAGGGACAACATAACATGTCATCCATATGGGGGTGACTGAAAGGCCCTTGAATCTGAAAACAGCAGATGCCACCACTGTGAACTTCTTGAATGGCAGATATATGATGTTGGACCCAAGAGAAGCTGGACAGTCTACCAATTCATTACACTTGCAAAAATATAAATACAATGATCAACCCAGAATAATCGGAATAAATGCATGCTATTTTAAGAATTCGTATAGTTAAAATTAAGTTTATGAACAGTTCAGATAAAAAACAAAAAATAAAATGTCTGAGTTTAAAATTAAAAAATAAAAAAATGTCCATAACACACATTTATTATTATGTGTATAAATAATGCACCTGGCCAGCCTACTAAATCATTATCCACTTAAAAAAAGGATAGCTTCCAAAAGTGACAGCTTCTTCCTAGAGAATCCCATGTCACCTAAGGAGGAGTTATAACTCTTCTTTGCTGCTTTGGCTCTTTGGTATGTCACAGATTGAAATTTGTGTATTGTCTCTTTGTATGGCTATTTGCCAGTGTTGCTTTGTCAATAATGTGAGGTATGATCACATACCTCTGAGAGACAAAAGCAGTAGGTGGGGGAGGGGCTCTAAGAGGCAACTAGGGTACAATTTGAGGCTAATACTCTTCTCCTATACATAAAAGCTAAGACTAAAGGCATATTCGATTAATATTCAGGGTAACATTTCAATTGCCAAGCCCTTCATAAAGGGCCAATCACTGAATTGTATGGGAAGAACTGTCCCCACCGATGATCAAACACAGGGGAGGTAGGGTGCATGTAAAGGACAAATATACTTGGTCTTGAGCATGTGCCAATCGCTGACCACTAGGCAAAGAAGGGAGAGTGAAAGGAAGATTACACAGTCCCACTGTTTAGAAAACTAGGGTTTGCAACAGGTTTAATAGGACCAGCAACAATTCACAAGGTGAGAAGAGCACAAATAGTTATTCGGTGGCCAACGCAATAGATGAAGGTTCAATAAATGATTTTTCCTTTAAGAACTTACAATAGGTTTTAAATACCTCTCTGCTATTGAGCCAATAAAACATAATTTTTATGCCTCAAGTTTCTGTGTTTGGAATATCTTGTTTGGAAAGATTGAGGCTCCATGTACTATATGACACATTTAAAACTTCCCAATAGTAAGAAAATTGTCAAACTTCTTACCTGACAGATTGTAAAACTGATGGTGCATGTTGTGAAATAATGGACAGTGAATGCTAACTAGTTTCTGGTTTCTACTTTGATCTATCCCCATTCTCCCACCCATCCCAATTACCCCTTCGCACCTGTCTTGGCTCTCCCTTTTTCTGCTCTTCTTTGTCCTCCTAGCCATGCGGCCCTTGCAACTGTTTTTCCTAGCAGGCCCAATTTTTATGGAGGTGTTTTCAAGAGGAGTTGTCCTTAGGGAGACTTTGCTGCCACTCTTTTGCAAAGAAGAAAAATAATGGGTTAGAAATATACTTTGTCTACCAAGTTAACTACATGGTAAAAGACATAGGGACATTTCTAGATATTCAGACTCACTGCAATGTCTTGTTCCATTAACAATACAATTATATTCTATAAAATCAATACAATGAAAAACAATCTTCAATATTACATGCACTGAAGCTTAGACTAGTCAAAATAGTTTAGGCTAATGTTACACCAGGTGCTAAACAAATTCTCTCCTAACTTCCAGGTGCAGCTTTTGGCCAGGAAATGCAGTGTTTTTTTTTTTGTTTTTTTTTACTGAAATACACCCTGTGTACACACTGACAAGATGGGTGCCTTTCCAGTGCACTAGGTGGGTTGTAGTAGACTAGCATATGGTGGTGACATTAGCCATAGTATTTGCGATATAGATATCATGAAAAAAGTATATATCTCAGATATTTAAATTTTTTATCAAATTATGTTTTTGTTCATAAGAACTTACTCATATTTGACAATGTACAAATTGTGACCCAACATTTATTTTATATGGATATATTTATAGAGAGGAGCACACCCAACACAATTACACTGTAAATACTGCTTTATATAACTATATTTGAGGCCAACAAAGCCTTTTATCAAACATATTTTTTAATTTACTAACAAACTAAATTAATGAAATACATATGCAAATATTGTGGCATGATATCTCACTGTATTAAAGGGGATCACGATGGCCAATAATATTTTGGGCCCTACCTTTAGGCTAATCATCCAATTTTACAGTGTGTTTGGAACTGGGTATTAATATCATCTTTATGCAAGAGTTACAAAATCTATAGGGGGAAAAAGCAGAGAAAGAAAAATACTATCAATTGTCAACTATTACATACCTTTAACAGCAGTTTAACTACATCCATGTGCACAAGTCCAAGAACAGACTCGCCGTTCACGTGTGTGATGAGGTCACCAGCTTTAAGGTCTGCCTCATGGGCTGGACTTCCATCTTCTACGTTCTGGGAAAAAAAAGAGCTTTTTAGTTTTAAATATAAAGCATTCATCCTGGCTCAAAGATTATTCTACTTACCCAAACCATATGGTGTACAGTATAAACATCACTCTCTCCCATGTAGACTCTTATGGCTCGTAGGGTAAAGCCATACTTTCTTCCTGAGCTGTGGATAATTATGGGAGGTCGTAAGCTGGATACTGCAACAGAAGACTCACGGGTGGGTGAGGAGTCTCTTGAGGATGGATTAGAAGATAAAGAACGTGGAGAGATAGGGCTTGCAAGTGATCCACTACCAAAATCATCTGTAGAAAAAGAGGGTAGACCTGAACATTTCTACTTGGTTTGCAGAACCATTGATGAGAGGTGCTGTTGTCCCAAGCTTCTTGTGTTCCTCAAATTGCAAAAGAAAACCCTAACATATAAAATTAGATTTAGCAGCAGAGGAGGAGTTAGTTACTTTTGTTGTTGTGTCTTGCTATATCCCACTATTGTACCAGCCATACTTCACTGTTCCTGTGTCCCCCAAGAAGATGATGGAGAAAAGCCTACCTAAAATTAGTAGAGAATAGTGCCTACTCTGGACAAAGAATGATAAACTATGAAAGATATGTGGTCCATCATTTATTACCATTGTCAATTCCCCTTTGTTACTATTACAGTGTGAACTTTACAAGATAGAACTGGAGTGCTAGAGGCTTACCTGAGGCAATTATTAGAGACAGGGCAGAGACAGAGGCAGATTTGGGGACTCTGCTCCCTGTGGAAGAACTATGTTTTTCAGGTGTCTCTCTTTGCTTACATAGCTGGCGGCTGACACCTGCTTCCAGAGGCCAAGGAGTAGATTTTTTAGCCCCAGTGCTGTTGCTTCGTAGGCGGGTTCTGCTTAGACTGACAATATCTGCTGCAGAACCAGAGGAGGCATTATTTCACACATTCTAGCCTAAAAAAAATATTTTTCTTGATATGCAGTATGTGTACAATATATTGTAACTAGTTTCCAATAGGGACACATAGGCAACATAGCATTCTGCCACACAGACTGACTGCTATTTAATTTGTGGAAAAAAATGTAGCATATTTTATTATGAGAAAGACATTATAATCTAGATCTATTGCGGTATGCTCAGTAGACATGATGGGAAACATTCTGCTGTAAAAATCAGGAATTCAAGAAAGACAAGAAAAGAAGATTTTACATGGATTGGATAGGATAAGTCAAATTAATCAATTTTTCGTAGTTCTAGTCCTTTAAATTTTAAACTACATTGTTAATGCCATTACTATTCTTACCATTCTATTCATGCCCTAACCTATTCATCTTCTACATTCAAATCAGTGCTTGCTTTAAAATACGAGTATAACACTAGCTAAAGAGATGCAAACAAGTTTAATAAAACTACACCTACCACAAAAGGAAGTAGGCTTTGGAGGAGTTCCTTTAATTTCTTCTGAAGTAAAAGTTGGCCTTTCAGGTTTGTGATCAGAAGACTCCTCTTCAGAGGAAAAGGCAAACTTGGGCATGGTATCCAGACTGCAGGTGCTGGTGAGAACTTTAGGGCTGGGGCTTCTCTCACTTAGCCAGGAATGAGGGGAGGAACCAGATGATGTCCAGGACCTTAACCTGCTCCACAGAAAATATAAACATGGATGGTTGTATTTTTTTCTATAAATGTTATATAATTTATATATTTCTTTTAACTGAATATATCAATCACAATCCCTGCTTTTCATGCATCACAAAACTGTTAAAAATATTAACCCACAAAGAGGCAGGTGCTCTGAGAAGACATTCAGAAATGGATAATAATCTTCAAACTTCAATCAAGTGAAGTCCCTGGAAATGTCCATAACTATACCTTCAGGACCTTCAAGCAACTAAGAGCTTTCTCTCTTTCTTCATCAGCATTTGTGCCCAACAAGGGATCCACTCAGGAGAAGAGTGAGATGAAGGGGAGATTTCAGTACCCAAATGCTATCCTATTGTTACTAAAACATTTCTTACTAACCTGGTTTCAGCTCCTAGTCTATTTTTTTCTTCTTCAATGGACATTGCCCTCTCCCACCTGTCACTGTGCTCTTCCTTTTCGTCACTGTGACTTCGTTCAGTGGAAGAAAAACTCAGGTTGAGCTGTGCTGCTAAATGCTCAGAACTGCTATATACCTAAAAACAAAAAAATGATTATTAATTAGGGATGCACCGAATCCAGGATTTGGTTCGGGATTCATCCAGGATTCGGCCTTTTTCAGCAGGATTCGGATTCGGCTGAATCGAATCAGAATCCTAATTTGCATGTGTAAATTAGGGGCGGGGAGGGAAATCACGTGACTTTGTGTCACAAAATAAGGAAGTGAAAAATGTTTTCCCTTTCCACCCCTAATATGCAAATTAGGATTCGGGTTCAGATCGGTATTCCGCCAAATCTTTTGCGATGGATTCAGGGGTTCGGCCGAATCCAAATTAGTAGATTCAGTGCATCCCTATTATTAATATTAGAGAGGTTGAAAAAAAATTTACCTGCTCCTGACCCTAACCCAGTGCGATTCCCTATTTATAAACCCACGCCCGCCCCTCTATGACATAACAGAAGGGGTGGGACACACAGGTGCGAGAAAAAGACTCGCATGGAGGCAGAAGCAGGACACTTTAAGGTCACAAGTTGAGTGGATGCAGGCTAAAGTTCAGCCCAAACCTGCCCACAAACATCGTGGGGAAGTCAGGCCTAACTCTAAGGATTACACATTTAAATACTGTGCTAACCTTTGCATGGCATTAGTTTTAAATACTCTGTATCCCTTTTCTCTCTTAGGGTCCTGATACATGGGGTGGTTCATAGCATGGTGGTTGATGGCCTGACAATACCAGCTCCTTCACAATCATTTGAATTGCAGCATGTAAAACACATTACATTCAGGTAATTGCCTGAAAAATGCAGGAGGAAGCATTTTTCAGTGAATACCTGGGATTGCAGCATGTAATGAGTTTTTATTGGTGTGTTTTGTTATTTTTAACTTTTTCTTGCTACTAAAGTATCTAATATAATCAGTGTATTCATTACAAACTCCTTACCTTGCTGAAACGATTGGAGCAAGAAGAAAATTGCCTGATTTCCACCGAGGACTCATCATCATTTGTTTCCTCATCTTCCTCCGAAGCTAAATGATGATACCGTTCTGATCGAGCTGAAAAAAGTGGGTCTTAATTTAAGGCTTGCATGAAAATTAATTACACATAATGTTCTAATACAGTCTGATGTTTATTCAGGATTTAACATATCAGTAGTGTTATTTATTCATATAAGGGGGTCAGGTTTTATATAGTGGATAATGCACATCCTACTGTAATTTATACAGATATTAGAGGGGTGGAGGGGAATTAAAACTAGAGAGGGGCTGTAATGGGCAGGGGAGCAAGATTGGAGATGACCAGAGATGGATGAAGAATGGGAGCGACAGAGGTAGCAAAACCAGAGAGGGACAGAGGGTGAGAACTGAGAGAGAAGGAAAGAGGGAGCTAGACAGAAAACGGAGGAGTGAGTGAGCACACCATTTGAAGGCAGTGATGAAAATCAGATGGGAGGGGGTCAGGCTGGAATAAAAGCTAAGAGAGAGTGCAGCAATGAATTCTGCTTTCTATAAACAGTATGTTCTAACATAGGAGCATATAACCAAACAGTAAATGATATAGTGAATAATGTAACCTTATTGTAAACTATAGGGATTTTATAAGTCACCAAGGAGTTCCATGACCTTATAAAAGCACAAGGCTGAGGGCTTGAAGTACAGTGGCACAGCACAGTATATAATAAAAGTTTGCTACAAATTTAATTACCTACAGCAACTAACCAATAGGAAAGATTTACTAGTGTCCTACCGGTTGCTAGACATCTTACTGGTTGCTATAGGTTATGCACCTGGGCAAATGCAGTGCATTTTATTATATATGGGGGCTAGTGTATATCTTAAATTCTTGTTGTAAAGCTAGACAGGGCTACTGTTTTTTTTCCTCATAAACAAAATATAAATAAATGACAAGAGTGCCAGATAATGATTCCTCCATGCATATGTAAAAGTGACAATAGCAGGCTCATTTATTAACAGTTGGCAAATTTGTACCCGGGCTGGAAACCAATACCAAACTATCAGCGATTGGATTTTTCAGCCAGCTGCAGACAGTACAATAAGAGAAAAATATGATTATTGTTATTAGGCACATACTGTCAAAATAACTAGTGTCATCATCTGCGTCCAACTGGGGAACAAACTCTGCTTTCTGCCTTAGAAGTCCATTCCAGTCCAACGATAGGAAGAACAGATGCTGTTTCACTTCTTGAGCCCCACCTGTAGAGAAGACAAAAAATATTTAGTGTGAAAATTTATTCTTCTATATACACACTAATAAAATCATTTTATAGTTTGCACCAGAGCAAATTGTATAAAATAAAAAGATCTTAATAAAAAAATCATATAAGCAATTAAATCTATAGTTGTGTAGTGATTTGTTGCAGGTGTTCTAAGCTTTTTTTACAATCACATTGAAGTGTATTTAAAGTTATACTAGCATGGTGCTGTTTTCTAGCAATCTACAGAGTCTAACAATATGGCAGCTTCTGGTCACGCGCTAACCTATGCTTTACCAGTTCCAAGGATATCATCTTCACATATTTAAAGCATTTTTGCCCCACTAGGGTGAGAAGCCAGTTTACTGTATATTATTGTACTATATGGGGAAACTAAAAGAAATCAACAGGAAGAATATAAAAACTACATGCATGGAGAACCCTGGGGAGTAGCTAACCCAAAATTCTAGTATTGCAAGGCAGCAGTGCAATTGACTGTGCCATCATGTGCACACATTTAGCAAATTAAAATATTTGCTATATATAGCTGTAACATTTTTATTTTTTTATAATATAATCACTTGGGGGTGCCTAACTTTTTGGGTTGCCTGTAAGGTTATGCCTGTAAAAAGCAAATAGCAGGTCTGCACTAATTCTGCAATTACAGCAATTTGTCAAAACATACAATATTTATTCCAATGACCCATTAACTTCCCTGTTGGGAAGTTCAAAAAGATTTGTTAGACCTAAGAAGACACTGTGCAAACTATGCATTTTGGAAATGATAATGGGAAATTTACTCAGAGTACAAAGTAGAACAATTACCTGTCCCTATACGTTCCAGCGGGTTTTGGCGTAGCAGCCGGATAATTAGATCTTGGGCATCGGTAGGAAGTGCTTCCTCTCCTCCTGGCCAGATTATGTCATCTGAAAAAGCAATGCAGAACTCATAGAAACATCACACAGAGAAAAATTTGATGAGACAAAAAGCTGAAGAGAAGAACTTATATGGAAAAAGGTGGGGGGGGGGAGAGGAAATGCTTAGTTAGTGATGCAGAACTTTTGCCAGGGCTATAGACATACCACTGATCACTTGTCCAAACAATTCTTCCGTTGTGTCTCCAAAGAATGGTACACAGCCAACAAGAAACTCATATAGAATGATGCCCATGGCCCACCAGTCTACAGGCTTTCCATATCCCTGCCGTAGGATAACCTCAGGTGCGATGTACTCAGGGGTCCCACACACCTGATAGAAGACATTTTGAAGCAAGGTATATTGCCATTTAAATATAAATAAGTGTAGTAATAGGTCCAATATCAACTACCTTAATAGAACACTTTTTAGAAAACTGGATTGCACACTTCTGCAAAAGCAACCCAAGATGTTATTTGCAGAAGTACAGTCCTATAGATTTCTGTAAAAAGTGTCCTATTAAGGCGAACAAGGTTTCCCCCACCCAGCAACTGTTTTCTTGCACCTGGAGGAAACATATTTCTGAAGTAAAAGGATACTATGGAATCAACAGATTCCTTCCAGGATCCACCAGGGTGCTCTTGAATAAAGAAAATAACAGAATTGAGCTCACTTGTTTGTCTAGAAACTCCCTTGTGTCCTTCTCGATATGCCCTTCATACAAATTCGTAGTCATGTTCATAAGGCCAATTTTGGAAAGTCCAAAGTCTGTCAGCTTGATGTGTCCTAATGATGTAATCAGCAAACTATGTAAAAATAAACAGCCCAAATCAATACAATGATATATTAAAGGGGTTGTTCATTTTTAAATGAACTTTTAGTATGATGTAGACCAGGGATCCCCAACCTTTTGAACCTGTGAGAAACATTCAGAAGTAAAAGGCATTGGGGAGCAACACTAGCATGAAAAATGTTCTTGGGGTGCCAAATAAGGGCTGTGATTGGCCATTTGGTAGCCCCTATGTGGATTGTCAACCTACATTGAGGCTCTGTTTGGCAGTACACCTGGTTTTTATGCAACCAAAACTTGCCTCAAAGACTGGAATTCAAAAATAATCACCTGGTTTGAGGCCACTGGGAGCAACATCCAAGGGGTTGGAGAGCAACAGGTTGCTCACGAGCTACTGGTTGGGGATCACTGATGTAGACAATATAAGTGATATTCTGAGACAATTTGCAATTGATTTTCATTTTTTATTATTTGTGGTTTTTGAGTCATTTTGGCTTTTTATTCGGCAGCTCTCCAGTTTTGGCAATCTGGTTGCTAGGGTCCTAATTACCATAGCAATCGCACATCGATTTAACTAAGAGACTGGAATATGAATAGGAAAGGGACTGAATAGAAAGACGAGTATTAAAGTAGCAATAACAATACATTTTTAGCCTTACAGAGCATTTGTTTTAAGATGGGGGTCAGTGACCCCCTATTTGAAAGCTAGGAAGAGCCAGAAGGCAAATCTTTAAAAAAAAAAAAAAAAAAATATTATACATATATCTATAGCTATCTATATATCTATATCTATATATCTATATATCTATATATCTATATATCTATATATCTATATATCTATATATCTATATATCTATATATCTATATATCTATATATCTATATATATATACAGTATCTATATATAAAAAATAAATAAAAATAAAGACCAATTGGAAAGTTGCTTAGAATTAGCCATTCTATAACATAGTAAATGTCAGCTCAAAGGTGGATCACCATTTTAATGGTTTGCCATTAGTGAAGCAAAGCTTATGACAATATAACAGCTAAGACTAGCATATTCATTTATTAAAGGATCGGAATGAGCACTGATAAACTTATGCACTTCCTTACGGCACACCACACAACAATCAGTGGTGCAGTGCAAAAGACCTCTGCCCTGCATCTGGTGCAAGGCTCTGGAGCAAAAGAAAGCAATGTATGTAATGCTAAAATTCAGCAAATGTTAAAGGAAAACTATACCCCCCAAAATACTTAAGCAACAGATAGTTTATATCAAATTAAATGGCATATTAAAGAATCTTACCAAACTGGTATATTTACAATATTTAAGTAAATATTGCCCTGAACCACTGTGCTGCCTCAGATCCCCTGACTGGAAATACTGCAGCTCTAATTGTAATAGTTTTTTTTTGCACTTTTATTTTGTAGATGAGGCCACAGTTTTAACTGGAAAATTTAAAAGGGACATTTCATACATGCTTAAATATGATTTTAACAAAGGCAAATACTAGGTTAACTGAATATGACAAAAATCTTTGCATAATTCTTATCCCTTCATAAAATAGTCACTAAGTTACTATCTGAGCTTGCCCTTCACAGTTAACCCTTAATAAAATGTTAACTGTCAAGAAGAGGAAGACCATTTGGAGCCATTCAAGATTGAGGGTTGAACTGAGGAAAAGGCAGGAACACTAACTAGCCTTCTCAAAAAAACTTGTATTACTTGATACATGAGGTCAACTTTAAGGACCATATGAAAAGAAAGTAGTAATTTTTTTAGTTACAATTTAACAAACCTTGAGATTAAAGGTAATTTCCACATTTTTAAAAATAACAAAAAATGATTCTTTACTCTTCAGCAGTATGGGAAAGCTATTTCATTTGAGTATGTCAGTTGCTGATATGCAACATGTTCCTACAGTAGATCAGAACACCTGACCAGGAAATATTTCATTCCTGACATGCACACTAACATTACATGTAATCATAAAATTAGGGATGCACCAAATCCACGATTTGGGATTCGGCCTTTTTCAGCAGGATTCGGCCGAATCAGGGGCGTAACTATAGAGGAAGCAGACCCTGCGGCTGCAGGGGGGCCAGGAGGTATAGGGTCCCCACGAGGCCCTAATTCATATACAATTTTAATAAATATTGGAGAAACAAGTCAACCTCTAAACATTTTGGGGTCCTGAAAAATAATTTGCTGTGGGGCCCAGTAATATCTAGTTACGCCACTGGGCCGAATCCTTCTGCCTGGCCGAATCAAATCGGAATTTGCATATGCAAATTAGGGGCGGGGATGTAAAAAATTGTGTCACAAAACAAGGATTTAAAATTTGTTTTCCCCTTCCCAACCCTAATTTGCATTTGCAAATTCGGATTCGATTCGGTATTCGACCGAATCTTCCATGAAGGATTCGGGGGTTCGGCCGAATCCAAAATAGTGGATTCGGTGCATCCCTACATAAAATGTATATAGGATAATACATTGTACAAAAACATATCGGCCATGTCGATCACTAGTGTGAAGAAGATAACATACTTGTCAGGTTTAAGGTCTCTGTGAACTATCCCATAGTTGTGTAGATATTCTAGAGCCAGGACAGTTTCAGCAAAATACATCTGGCTCATATCAACTGGCAGCGGACCCATGTTCTTCAGTATCGTAGCACAGTCTCCTCCTGGGGAACCAAAACAAATGTTTTAATTGAAGTACTGGGCCACAGCTAGACTATCCAAGTAACCCCTAGACCTGGGCCACAGATAAACTATCCAAGTCACCCCTAAAACCTACCTCTGAATTAGATGGGGGTGGGGGCCTGGCTGGTCACCTGTAGACTACATATATGGCTGATTTAGCTCCTGCCTGGCCTGATGTCCTGTCTAGTCTAACAGCTATTTGAAGGAGTCTGAACAAATATTGATCATGGAGGAAGACAGAACTACTGCCAAAATCAACCTATATTTAAAGTGATTGTTCACCTTCCAAACACTTTTTTCAATTCAGTTGTTTTAGATTGTTCCCCAGAAAGACTTTTTTCAATTACTTTCCATTATTTAATTTTTTACTTTTCCCCCCAAAATCTAAGTTTAAAGTTGAATGTTTGTGTCTCTGGTGTTTGATTCTGACAGACCAGTAATTCTAATGCAGACTCTTAACTGTTACAATTTTGCAACATTTAGTTGATACATTTCTCAGCAGCATCTCTAGAGTATTAGCAACTTTTGTATCAATTAATTGTAATCAATATTGTAATCAATATTGTATCAGCTGCCTGTAATGAAACCCAGAGATTCTGCTCAGCAGGGACAAAGATAAAAAAGTATCAACTAAATGTATCCATTTAGCACAGATTACAGGTTTGGCGACCCCTACATCCCAGGGCTGCTTCAGAAGGTGAAAAATGACACTTTACACTTCAATATTAGAAAGACGGTCACACATAGAAAGTCATTGGAAAAAGTTGCTATTTCTGGTGATCTATCTGAAAACCACTAGTTGTTTGAAGGCGAACAACTCCTTTAAGAGCTTTAAAAGCTCTATCTAATCCTAAGAAGTCTGACTGTCAAAAACACTGCTCATCTTAGTCTAAAGTTCCTTTCATAAAGTGTTGTTGCCCATGGTCTATGTACATATACAGTTACACGAGTGATACTGGAGACTACCCAGGTATAAATGTTGGAGTCCTATGCATGCTATAGATCAGTGATCCCCAACCAGTGGCTCACTAGCAACATGTTGCTCACCAACCCCATGGATGTTGCACTCAGTGGCCTCAAAGCAAATGCTTATTTTTTTAATTTGTGGCTAAATAAAAGCTAGGTGTACTGCCAAACAGAGCCGTCTGAAGCTGCCAGTCCACATAGGGTCTACCAAATACCCAATCACAGCCCTTATTTGGCACCCCTAGGGAGTTTTGTCATGCTTATGTTGCTCCCCAACTCTTTTTACATTTGAATGTGGCTCACAGATTAAAAAGGTTGGGGACCCCCTGCTTTAGATATTATTAAAACTATTTAACAAGTGTCATCAGTTGACTGCACTATTACTCATGAAAGAACACTAGGATAAAGGGATTCAACGTGATTATTTCTGTACTTTGTGTAATGGGACACACAGTATTTTCTTCACCTTTATGCACCTATTAAGCCCATGTCGCAGTAGTACTGACAGGCATAGTGCCCAGCCCATTAGAGTGCACATGGGTGGATTTTGGCATAGAAATACAACATGGTTTAAATAAAGAAAATTTTAATTGTGTCGTTTATACAGAATTAGTATTTTAGAGCAGGGGAATGTAAATTTCTACCAAACATAGTTCAGAGTGACAAAACCAAAAAGGCATGCAACAAAATGTTCCTACCTTCTACATACTCCATCACCATACAGAGGTGTCGCCGTGTCTCAAATGAACAGAACATGCTGACTACAAAAGGATTCTCTGCAAAGGTTAGGATGTCTCTCTCCACAAACACTTGATGAATTTGATTGCGCAGTATGAGATTCTGCTTGTTTATCTTCTTCATGGCAAAACATTGTCGCATCTCCTTGTGCCTGACTAGATACACAGCACTATGGGGGTTGAAATGAAAGGGTATAATGTGGAGTCAAAACCTCAATCCAATAAATTATTGAACTGCATCTTAGCATATAATTATACAAGTTACTAAAATAAAGGCAAGCCATGTCTGATACCACGTTTATGGATAAATGCAAATTTACAGATAAAAAGCTCCTTGTATCCATTATCTTGTGCCAATACGTCTAACCAAATATCTAGAGACAAGTTTAAAAAGTCATATTTGTGAAGAGTTTCTTTCTTTCTGTTATGTTTTATTAGACACTCATAAAAGCCTAGCAGTATCAATCTGTGTTTATTATTGTAAGTGCTGAAAAAGCTAGTGTTGATAAGAAATAAACATAATTAGTCTACATAACGGGGCTGAAGGAAGAATTTGAAATGAATATGCACTTGAATACAACTTACCCATAAGCTCCATTGCTAATCAGTTTAATGGTTTCAAAGTCACTCTCACAAGGTTTTTTTCGTGAAGGAGTACTTGGAATATATGGCTAAAATTTAAAAAGAACATTTCACATAAATTCATTTCATAAAACATATCTTATTATTGTTCTTTCAGAGAGGACACCCGAGTTAATAAAATATAAACCGACTGTTGTCTTTCCAACAATGTTAAGCAGAATGGGGTTCAATGATGTATCCCTCCCCAGTGTACCTGTGCAGCAATAGTGGTGTCCCTGGCCACAAAGCAGATCAGTATTTTAAATCTTAAAAATAGAAAAAATAGTCCAAAACTCACACACTTCAGGGAAGGCTCAAGTGCACCGTCCTGAACCTTCGCTATGGAGACAACTGTACATGTGAGAGTAGGCAGTTCAATGAGCAGTCCTCTCCACATACAAAATAAATATCTATACTGTTTTTACTATGCAAAATCATTTTAACAGATGAAATCGCTTAAATATAAGAATGCTCCCAAAATATAGCAAGGCACACAAAGGAAATGCAGACTCCAAATTGATCTGACCATAATATCACTGTGAGCCAAAATTGCTAGAAGTCTGCACTGCAAGCTCACAGAACAATTTATTACGCAGTGAGCAGCCAACTACTCTTCCTGCCATGGTATTACCGGCGATGATCTCTGGTGCCCATTTATTGTCTACGACTCATCTATTGCAACCCAATAACAGCACATATTCACGAATGATTAAATTATAATGTGTTACATTAAATGCATTATAATATAATTAATTGTAAATAGTATGTATGCAGATAATCTGTTCCAAGCAATAGGCTGAAGGGGCATGGCACAAGAATAATTTGTTCGAGGGCTAAGTATAGTTTAGTCACGTCAATGACTGGAAATGTGCGCCAGCAGTCAAAACACAATGTGTGTCTTGGCTCAGAAGAAGTCTACTGGGGAAGAACAGGGTTACTCACATCTTGATAATCCTCTTGGTGTAATTGCAGGGAGGATTCTGTATCATAATGATCCAGCTGAACTATCTCTGAGGAATAAAAAAAAACAACAAAAAAACAAAAAAAAGATGGAAGACTGTTGTGATATGCATTTCTTGAAAAGTCATGGTTAAACGCCACAGAGACACAGTGCAATTTATTAAAACACGATTGTGGGAGAGAAAAACTTTAATTACACATATAATGCCATAAAAAATCACAGGGAAGTGTATCCTCAGAGTTTTTGCAAGTGGACAAAAAAAGTTTTTTCCTCTCACAAAAAGCTCTGAAATGCAAATTGCTAAAGAGAAAATCAAGTTTTTCAGTGACTATGTAATGGTGATGAACCCATTCATGAGTTAACAGAAATGTATTTGGAAAAGTTATGATCAAGATTAGTACTTAGTACTAGATTAAGCACTTTATTTTGGCATGATGGCACTATTTTTTTTTATAAATGTGGTGCCCCTAAGGATAAGGCTGTATAGGCTGCATGAATATATATATCTCTCATTTATAAGCGGTGTCACCCTAGTCATGTATGTTTTGTTTCGTTTTAGCAAAGTAAGCCTGCATTTTTTGGCTGGCTAAAAAGGTATGACATCTATATCCTGACATGCATGTCCTTCTGCATACATGTTACAGCTTTACCTATGCCTTACCCTCTAATGGATCCTTTGTGAGACCAAGTTGGCTGATTATATAACGAGGGATGTCAGTCTTTATTCCCTGGCCAACCTTGGCCTGACCTTCTGCAGCTTCCAGAAGATGATAAAACTGTTCTGGATCAAACTCCTAACAACAGAAACATTACACTTCATTTAGCAGGACAGACAGCAAAACAATAACAGTGTTTTTATGGTGAATCATTAGTGGAAAGGAATTAAATCTCTGATGTTACAACGTAACTATAAAAAACCGCGATATTTACAGCATTTACAATATTTTTTGGTTATTCCGATGGCTAATTTGCAGAATCTGAAATTTAAAAATATGAGAATGTTTTTAACCTATGTCTCTTGCACTGTAAAATACATATACAGTAACATAACAATTCTTAAGAAAATACAGAGCTGTAACTGGCAAATCATTTGCAGGGAAGTTTTAAATACACTGTAGAAGGGTTTCAGTGTTTTTGCCAGCATTGTTTCCCTCTTAACCAAGGATAATCATTTTTAATCCATCAGCAGTATAGGTGAACAACTGCTGGATTAATGCATACAGACTTGCACTTACCAAACATTCCAGTAGCCTTGCTGGGCGAGCTATGACCATCAGTAACTTCCTTGCCAGATGGTTAACAAACATAACTTCTTCACTCTCTGAACGATTGTGTGCCTAACATATGAAAAGAGTAAAACATTTCAGAAATGAAAAAAGTGATGACAACACTAGAAGATAATTATGACTTTAAATTTACCATTAACAATATGTTAAATGTTTGTGTCCCTCCTTAAATTCTAAGTGCTTTCATGTCTCATTTTTCCATGCAATAATCCTTTTTGCCCCATTGCACTTCTCTATACAGTGAAACCTCAATTTTACATCCCCTTATTATAAGTTTTCCCTCATTTTACACTTTTTTGTGGTCCCACCAATATAGAATATAATATAATACCCTATACAATCCCTGATGTTACACCAATTTTTCTGGTCCCCTGAAAAATGTAAAATAAGAGTTCTACTGTATAAGTTCACTTTGCATTACAACATAACTTCATAACAAATAAATAAACAAGGTTTTTTTTAATTCAGTGACCAATGAAGACCAAAAAAATAAACATAGCACTGGTACTTTCTTAGAGCAATGGCAAACATATAGATTTTATCGATTAAACTATGGTGCACTCGAATATCTGAAGACTGTCTTCTGAAGGCTATGTTTGCAAGCAACAAAATTTCCTGATTGCTGGTGTTTTCAGTTTACCTGCAGCGGAGTGTACAGTCCTACTTAACAACGTTGAGGATATCTGTGTTTATCTTATGTATGTAAACTTTATCTATATAGTCTTCTTTCATTTAGAAGGACCTTTTACAACTGCTCCCATTCATATTAAATCTATTTATTATTAATTGAATATTATATATATTTTTTTTATATCTCACATCTTGCAGCATTTTTTCTATTTTCTCTTGCAGCTCCAGAAAGTAACGAGAGGTGATCAGTGCCCCCGTAGATTTGTCCAGACAATCCCGAGCCAGTTCGATAATCTGGTGGTGAATGAAGCCTAAAACACCATCAGCCAGTGGTAGTGTTTGGCTAGGGCAAAAATATCTGATGATGTCTTGCAACCGTTCTTCCATCTGTGCTGTAGCCTTTAAAGGTTGAAGCAGAAAGCAAAAGTCCAGATATACAATTTGAGTGTCATTTTACCCAATATGCTATTTATTACCAAGATACAGTATTTAGATTTAAGGCCAACGGCACATTGGTGTATTATCTGCAGGCAGAGAAGCGCCTGTAAATCCAGTCATTTACTCGTCACTCTATTACTAATAGCACCAGCCTTTTTGCTGTCTTAAAAAAAGCAGGTGGATATTACACTTCTGCCTGCCAAAGGCCTTATAGGTAAATTTGAGCTTACTTTTGGGAATCTTTCTTTGTAAACATGGTTCATCATAATAATCTCATTGTCAAAGTTTGATGATGCACGACCAGGGCTGAAAGATAAAACATAAATGCTAATGTTAAAAGAACTAGAATAAGGTAAAACTTTTATTGAGAATGCTGCTTTTAGGGGAGTTGCCAAGGCTGTAATTCTGTAGTTGAGAAAAATTGCCACGCCATAAAGAAATCCTATTAATTTGACAAGAGTTGCGCTTTGCTGGGATGGCTGAACTAGTAAAGCAGAGGCTTTTTCACACACACAAGAAAGCTTGAACAGTGTCTATACTGAAGCATGCAGCAGGTAGCATGAGAATGGGTAACTTTTTTCCCATTTTCCCCATAGCCATTGTTCTTCCCCAAATAACCAAGTAAAGTTTGATATTGTTTTATACGTGTTGCTTCTAATCTCTAGCATCTGGGATTTCATACACATATTTGCAACTGTGTTAGGTCTTTAGCACAGCTGCATTTGTGTTAACTATATATAACAATTTATAAACAAAGCTATATTTCAGCACTCTTATACTCGTATACTATAGTAGATGAATGAAAAAAGGATTTGCCATGGATGCAAATTTTTTTCCATGCATTTGTAGGCACCCCACTCACAGGTTTGTTTTGCTTCCATGACCCTCAAACTGAACCAACTAATAATTTTTCAAAATATACCTTTTCCTGCAACTTTCCGAAATCAGCATAAAATAATACTAGACATATGGCTATCACTATAGCTAATGGCACCTAACCTGTGACTCCACATAGCAATCAACAAGCCCATGGAACATTTTTTGCTCTATATCTTTATTGCAAAAAGAAATGCACAACAAGTTGCCGATTATTAGGTAAGAGTTATTTAACACGTTACAAAATAGCCTTCAAATGAGGTATACAAAGCATTGGTAAAAAAAAGGGGTATATTACATTTGTAAAATATTTATATAACGGCCTAAAAAAGGCAGTATGTTACAGTTATAAAATATTTATTGTGGGTACAATTCACAGCATCATCATACATTGCGTAAGCCGCAATCAGAGGTAAGATGGTGGGTGTTTATTGCAGCCCATTAAAGAGGATACAACTAAACTCACATGTATATTTAATATATTTAAGATTAAAACATTTAAGGTGGAATGTAATTAAAATCGCAAGTGTTGTTGAAAATGGCGAATGTTTAGCGATGCTCGCAATGTAAAATAATTCGCTGCCAAATATTAAATTGCTCATTGTCATTAAGAAAAGTTTAGCGTTAACACTTGCTCTGGCAATTTTATTATATACACTGCACGTTGGCAAAAGCCATTTGTTCACAAAGTTTGCGAGGAAATCGTTGAGGTCTCAAATTGGTCATAAAGGATACAAACAATGCAAATCTCGGTAGCTAATGAAACATGAGTTTCTGGAAAAGTGTAAACTAGCATCCTTGTTGGGAAACTTAGTTCCTTATCCATCTCAGTTTGCAGCAACTGCAGTAAACTTACACAATCATAACAGGCTGCTGAAATGTGTTTGCAGTCAACCCTTTGTGTTTTAGGATAAGTCTATGAAAAGTGGTGGCATCAAATGAATGCACTGTGGAGCTTAATATTAAATTGCTGTTGACTCAAAAGATCAGTGGAAGTACAAGAAACAAAACTGTTCCTCTGGCATTGCCTCTCTCTAAGACATTTAAGAAAAAATTAAATATATTATGGGAAACTGAGAAAACGTAAGACTGCAAAAATCAAAAAATCGATTGACACCCTCTGTCGTACCTGAGGCTACGTGAGCGGGCGCGCATGCATGGAGAACGCCTTCCATCCTCATCTGTGACACTCTCTGTACTTCGGAAGTGCTTGGAAAGGAAATGAAGCTCATCTGCAGTGGGCTGAAATGGAAGCTGGTGCAGCCTTTCCTGGGAAGAAGAGGAAGACTGCAAAAAAAAAAAGAAAAAAAAGAAAGAAAAAAAAAAAAATAGCAAATTTCAGGGTATATTTTTTAGGGTATATTTATCATTAATGGTAGAGCTAGCTGACAAATCTTACTGTGGTATTTATTACTATTACATTTATGTTGTGATTAATGCAACCCGATATATAGCAGTCAGCACTGCAAATCAGAGCATTTTGCAATTCAAAAGTAAACAGAACTACCTGTATTAATGCTCAGTAAAAACTCAATTTTACAATCCTGCATTTAGTGGCCCCACCCCAAGATATACAAAACAATTGTTTCAATTAAAGGAAAACTATACCCCCAAAATGAACACTTAAGCAACAGTTCATATCATATTAAGTGGCATATTAAAGAATCTTACCAAACTGGAATATATATTTAAGTAAATATTGCCCTTTTACATCTCTTGCCTTGAGCCACCATTTCGTGATGGTTTCTGCGCTGTCTCAGAGATCACCTGACCAGAAATACTACAATTCTAACTGTAACAGGAAGAAGTGTGGAAGCAAAAGACACGACTGTCTGTTAATTGGCTCATGTGACCTAAAATGTATGGTTTGTTGGTATGTTTGTGAGTACAGTGAATCCTACGATCCCAGGGGGCGGCCCTTATTTTTTTAAAATGGCAGTTTTCTATTTATGATTACCCAATGGCACATACTACTAAAAAAGTATATTATTATCAAAATGGTTTATTTACATGAAGCAGGATTTTACATATAAGCTTTTTTATGCAATATCTTTTTATAGAGACCTACATTGTTTGGGGGGTATAGTTTTCCTTTAAGTAACAGACAATTATGAATGCCTTATAACAGACCAGAAATAAACAACAGGATCTATATCAAAATATTTAGAAAAAGCATGCTTTGTGAATAAAACAAGATAAACAGCTCATATTTTACAAATATTTGACAATGTCTAATTGTGATAGGTGAATTTCCAATAAAAAATACCAAACACTAAAGATGGGGCAATGTGTTACCGATGGAGTGGAACTTGGAGTGTTCGTTCCATATCCAGAAGATGGAAGGGAAGCAAGGGACCATCTGCGGCCATCAGCTCTAAAGAGAAGGAGGTTAAACAAATGTTTGCTATTGACTCAAACAACACTAGATTTGTTAATACACTGGTCAGACAGGATTCAAAACAATTGTATACTATACACTGGTCAGATGGAATTCAAAACTTCAATATCTATAGTATTAGCATACTGGGCATGAACCATTTCCCAGGGATCTATGCAACATAGATCCCTAGGAAATACAATATGCTGGTGTGGCGATTCTACAGAAAGATCGCTTAGCCAGTGTCCACCTTTGTAAAAAAAAAAAAAAAAAAAAAATATGCACTGGAGAAAAACAAGCAATTTAATTTACTGGGGGTGCCTATCATATTGGAACCCCCATCGGATTAGCCTTTCCTTCAAGCAACTTTTTGTTGGATTATTTGAACACATTTTTGACTGTTAGGAAATATAAATGGCTCAACAAAAGGTTGACTGCCAATATTTAAGTGTTACTATGTTATTACTAAAGGTGCCCATAGACACACAGATAATATTGTACAAAACAACGTTTCATACAATATTTGGTGTGTGTGTAGGGTGTGAGACGAGCCGATTAATATCAGCAGAAAAGATTGGAAATTGGTTGGCTTGTGGACCAGGCAAGCTGGAGAATTTCGAATGGTCACTTCCACCGAACATCGGCCAGTGTATATTGCTGAATCGTCAGATGCAAGTAGAATTCTATTGTTTCTATCTGTATATCTGACAATTCAGCTCTAAATGTCTGTATTGAAAATGAATGATCTTTTCTGCGACCAATTGTAATTGATACCTCTATGGCCAACTTTATACATCTGATGCCAATTCTGGCAAAACATAAATTCTGGAGGAGTTTCAGAATTCCTTTGATTCTTAGATCTGCTTACCTGTCTGCACGAGGGCCATGACTGCAGGTAGTTTCAGAAGCAAAAGAAAAGGATGAGAAGATGAAAGTCAGAAGGAACAAGAGGTAGAAGAGATACAGAGTGTGACAGAAGTAACTAAATATATTTATACATTATTACAAAGAATCACCTCTTTCAAGTTCGCAACCCTAAAGAACTGCACTTAATCATTGAGGAGAATTGTCACTGCAAATACAATGAAAGAGAATGTGTTGTGTTGTATATAGCCATGCCTCTGCTCATATCATGTAAAATGTAAAAGCACAGCAAGTAACAGGAAGGTGGATGGGATTAACTGCACAATAATAAAAGAGGGAACTTTTAAATAACCAAAATGAAATGGACATAAGAGGAGAATGTGGCAAGCATTGCAAACTGCCAAAACACTGAGCATCACTCAAAAACGCAGTAATAAAGATTACTTCCTTTAGGCAGTGGTAGAGTTGCCAGCATAGAATATCATGGTTCTTAGATTCAGAAGCTATATGTGTACAGAGGCACCCTTTCAACACCTGCACTTGCCACAGAAAGAACGTTTAGATTAAGAACATAATCACTTCCACATTTCATTCCAAGAGCATTACAGCAGCCAGCAGGGTTCCCTATGCCAAAGTGCTTTTGTCTTAATTTACATAAATGCAAGAAAGAATAAAGGGAAACAAAGAAGTTGAAAGAGAGAGGGGGGGGGGTGAACACGGAAGGTTAAAAAAATCATAGCAACTAACCAAATTAACAATATAAAATAGTGTGATTTGAGTACTTTTAAACCTTACCTGCGGGCAAAAGGGAAGTTAACAGATGCACTTGTGGAAAAATTTCTTGGGCTTTCCAAAGGACTGCTTCCTGTTAAATAAAAAAAGGCAAAGTCATAAGGACCCTTAAATTTAATTATAGGATGCTGAAGTTGGACAAAAGCTAAAGCTGGCCATATATACTGAAATTTCATCAGGCAGTTTGGTCGATTTTGCTCATACTACGCAATAGTCAGAGCATTTATGTCATCGGAGGGGTCGGTTATGACAGACAATCCTAGTCTTAGTAGCATAAGAACATATTTTGATACTATGGGAGAACTTAAATGCCATTCTGTAGAATTACTGTTGAATTGCACTTGTATTTTTAAGCATAGGGCAATTAATTTTTTTCTATGTGATTATTGTCCTAAAAATACCACCCTCACCTAAAACACACAATAATCCAGCATCTTCCCTTTAAAGTCTGTTAAAAAAATTGAGCAAATTATATTTATCAGGGCAAGGCAAATGAAAACTGATACACAAGAATGTTGCTTATTGTCGTACATTACCTGTAGGCACCGAGAGTGGAGACAGAGGGCGGGACAGTGTAGGTGACGGGGAACCCACCACCAGACTCTTCCTGTTGCTGCTCCTACAGCTGCAGAATATAACATACAGATTTCAGAAATGAAAGCAACCTGCAAATCATGTACAGGGGACTTCCCAGACCCCAATGCAAAGGAACAAGTTTTACCAAAAGTACCAGCATATTTACAGGAATTTCAAGTGTGAGGGAAAATAAAGAAGCCAATAATATTGAAGTCTATAGTTAAACATAGAACATCATCATTTAAATTGCCTAATTTATAATTCTGCTTCATTTTAGCCATGTTTTACCAACTAGTTCAGCAGCAATTACCATTATACAGCTATACCGTGATGTGAGTATTCATTTCAAGTAGCTCATTGTAGGAAATTTGACACAGCAAACATTACATCAGGTGTTATTGCTACACCAAGGTGACTCTTTTTTGAACATGACCATAGGGCTGACAGTTTGGTAAATTGCTAACTTGGTGCCTTATACAAATAGGGGTTCTGTTCTCCAACCAAAAACTGTAGCCTGTTAGTTTGACATTGGTGGTAGGAAAGCTTTTGGAGGGGAATATAGGATTTGATATTTGAATACATTGTAAATCATAATATTAACAATAAATAATACTAACAATAGATCTAGCCTAGAATCTGGGTGACAGTGGACATTATGTACTTAGATTTAAATGCTAAAGCATTTAAAGGGCACCTGATGACTAAAAATATTATTCACAACCAAAGGTGCGTGGTAATAGAACCCGCATTATGGTTGATGGGAACAGCAGTTTTTTTTAAATTGCCCTCCACCAGTGCTAGGACATTCATACCGTGAGGGAGCTCCCAGCCATGTCAGTCAGAGCGAATGCGTAAATGTGCTTCTGACGTCACACGCACTCTGAAAATAAATCTGACCAAACTCCCTAATCCCCTTTGATTACCAATACATTTTCTTCAAAAAATCTATATGAAATCGAGTGTTGGTTCGAATCGTGGACTTTTTCAAAATGATGCTCCAGAAACTCAACTTTTTGGAGTTGACGCCTAAAAAACTTGAATAATTCGGATTATCAGAAGAAAATCAGTGCAATTTTTTTAGTAAGTTTTAAGAAATAATGCCCTTAATGTTTGCAAACAACATATTCAAATAGTGTTGGTGTACAGCAGGCACTCAAAGAGCAATGTTCCAAACAGACGTGTAAAATCCAAAAAGTTTATTTAGGCAGCCTTACGCATTTCGTATTTTACAAACACAACCATAGGCTCTATACTAAAATCTGTTAACAGATACTGCTGCTTCTACAGAAAAGAGGGAAGTTTTATGTGATAATAGGGCTTCCTCTGGCATATTACAACATATTTGGTTACATGCAAACATGCTGAAAGGCCAAACTAACCCAAAAGATTATGAAATATCACAATATCTTTCACAAAAAATCGAATCTTATTTTGTTTAAATCCATGGCTAATACAGTAGAACACTCTACACGAAAAGTAATTTGATGATGCACTTTGTTCATCTGGAAAATGCATTGACTCTTCACGAAGTCTAGCCCAACTTGCACAACACATAATATGTTTGCCTGTTGAGATGGTACGGAGTGGGGTTACCAGCAGGCGGTCTATGGGTCATCACATTGACATTATAATACTGGGTGATTGCATGATGTAATGAGCAATTCAACCAGTTAATAACTTAGCATTCTAATAGTATTAGTTATGCAAAGGGGGACATATGGGGAGGAAAGTTTTGAGATTTGAAAATGGACATATTTTTGGAAGCTAATACATATAAAGGTATATGGCATCATGGATCCTTCAGACTTTGTAAAGTGTGAAGACAATCCTGGCACATGTACACACAACCTGCCAGATTTGAACATTGCATTGAAAATGTCAGATGAAATACAGAATCTATTACATCAAGAATAAATGGTAATTGCGGGAAAGCAATAAAGCTGCCGGCCTAAATGTTCATTATTTTGACATTTGATTAATTTATAGTGCAATTCTGCCACAATAACGCACTTTAGGTCTAGATATTTTCTTAAAAGTCATTTTGTGAATGAAAATGTCTTGTACAACAGCTCTTTAGTAATTACACATTGGAATGTGAAATAGTGCAAAAGGGCTAGGCCACATGCAATGTTTTGACTACAGTATTAATGTTGACACATTTACAGAGAGATGTACAGAGATTAAACATCATTCACAACGATGTGCCCCAGTGGTCATTATCACAGCAGACATGCTCGTAGGGCCAATTTTTGGAGCTGTATAATTAATTCCTTTGAAAATTACCATAATGAAAAGCTATACTGCTGCCTAATTGAAATGTGAGTATTTACACAAATGGTTTACTTGCTGCACTTCTAGGAATTGGTATTATGAACTATTTTAAAGGTGGCCATACATAGGCCTATAAAAGCTACCAACAGACCTCGTCGGCAGCTTATTGGCCTGTGTATGGGTCCCTCCGATGGGCTTCCCCTATCATTATCTGGCCAAAAGTCGAGCAGATGTTGATTGGGCAGGACTAAAAATTCTTTCGGATCCCGGCCACATCTGTTCGTTGATGCAGTCTCGCAGTTCCAACCGCCCATTACCCTTAGTTATGATCCGATAGTTGGGCCTTAGGGCCCACAATCGGACCAGCCCAATATCTACCACCTCAAGGTGGGCATATAGGGGAGAGATACGCTCGTTTGGCGATGACCACCTTTAAAACTATGGAAACCTGCGGGTTAAAGCAGGTTCGCAGGGCTGGGGGGCGGCTTTGAGGGGAACTATTCCGGGTGCAGCACCTATACTGACAAAATTCCTATGATTTTTATAGGAACATGTCGTTATTGCTTTAATTTTATTTTTATCACTTTCAAAACTTTACAATTAGTGGGGTTTTTTTTATATAAAAATCTTTTTTTTAAGCCACACATTTCCCACCATTTTATGTGGCACATCCCAAATCTCTTTTATTTCAATTATTTAAAAAAAGATAAAACCCACAACAGCAAGAGCACTGGATAGGAAAACTGTAAGCTCCTTGAAAGCCTGCAAGAAAAACAGGTTTTTTGGTTTTACTCTTTCTAGAAAGACAGTGCTTTCTATAACATATACTAAAAAAATCAACACCTTTTATAAACTTGTCACTTAGTTACTATTCAAAGGGGTTGTCCACCTTTGAGCTGCTTTTAGTATGATGTAGACTTGTAGAGTAATATTCTGAGAAATTTTGCAATAGGTTTTAATTTTTTATTATGTGTTGTTTTTGAGATATTTTGCTTTTTATTCAGCAGCTCTCCAGTTAGCAATTTCAGCAATCTGGCTGCTATGGTCCAAATTACCCTAGCAACTGTGCATTGATATGAATGAAACACTGGAATATAAATAGGGGAGGGTCTAAATATAAAGAGGAGTAATACATAGTAGCAATAATTTTGTAGCCTTACAGAGCTTTTGTTTTTTAGATGGGGGCAGTGACCACTATTTGAAAGCAGGAAAGAATCAGAAGAAAAAGAAAATAATTAAAAAATAAATAGTGAAGACCAATTGAAAAGTTGAATAAAACAGGTCATTTTATAACATACAAATAACTAAAATTGGGTGTCAACTCTATATATGCATTTGTTTTCTTTCGAAAATTCTTGGAAGTATGAAATTATGAACACTCATGCACAATTGCATGTTCTAAACAAGCGGACTGATAGCTTACATGAAAAACTGAATATGACAGTGAATCCTTGCAGCTAGAAATCACATCCAGTTTCTTCAGCCTAAGCTGAATGTAATTTGCTTTTGCTTGACTGCATGAATTGAGAATGGCACATTCAGACCGAATGAATACAGTCACAAACACATCTAATCTAGATTTTACAGAAACTCAAAAGTAAAAATTTCAAATGTTTTTTTCTTATTAACTCACAAACATTCGCGTTTTCGAAAAAATTATTTTAATGTGCGAATTTTGGTGCAAACAAAAATTTGAATCGTGGCAAAAAAACATTTGATTTTTAAAAAATCGGCCCCATAAACAGGTTATTCTGAATTTTTGGTTGTGCATAAAGCCTAAAAGAAAAATGCTCCTTCTAGAAATCACACTGCCTTTTCAAAAATATTTTCTTTACACAATGAGAGTATTTGGTGATAAATCCTTTTCTTCAGATATAAAGAAACTGCTTGCAGATAGATGGAAATGAGCAATCCCAGCACTGCTACACAAATAAGGAGACATTGTACAATGTAAATACAGTATCAACATTTCTTTGCACAATGACCTCCTCTGACAAAAATTCACCAGCAGATGCTGGCATAGCCGATGGCTCGGTCCTGTTCGATGACTCACTTGCTGTCAGAGACCACACAATTTTATGTTGTTCTGCTCAGAATATCCTGTTATATAGTAAGCTAGGTAGACAACCAGTACAGAAATCTAACCTTGCACAGTTGTTAAAAATTTCATTTTAAAGCCAATTTTAACTTGTAAAATAATCATTTAATATGAAAATAGACAAAGCAAAACTTTTTTTTTTGTAATGCAAGTAAGCTACAGGAAGTGTTTGTGCCCTTTGTTACAGTTTCGTTAAATGTGTGTTTTCTGTTCACTTCTGAAAAAATAATTAACATGTTGCTATGCTTGGTGTGTTGAGTCACCATTAAGGATATTTCATTTTATGACACTATAACTGAATAAAAGCACGGAAGAAAAGGAAGAAGAAGCAAGGAAGAAAATGTGCATAGGCACTAGTGGCTAAATGTGTGAACAGGAATGCCCAAAGAACCCCCAAAAGTGTAAAGAATCTAATCCCTGGCAGTGACCAGAAAAGTCGTGTGTGGTCATTTCAGCTTGCCAAAACCTGAAAAGTTAGGAGAAGTATGGCTAGTACCATAACTCTTAACTGTCCCCTTTTTCATAGGACAGTCCTGATTTTGACAGCCCACCTTGCATTCCCGGATTGTTACTGAAACTTTCTCTTTGATCTCCTACACTGAACGGCCAGAAAAAGATACAACGTTTCTAAAACTTAATTGGCTTTTGGAAGAGAGCCCAGAATACATGGCATGCACCTAGATACATTTGTTACAATTTAAGAACAAAGAAACAATTGTAACTATTTAAGATAAGCAGGTCTCTTGGAGAAACTGTGACTGGCAGCTTAAAGGGGAACTCCGGCTTCCAAACCAAAATTTGATAAAGAGGCCCACATAACACAGAAATCACTAACATACCCATTACAGTTACCTGCTTCTTCAAAAAGTATGGATAAATGCAATTTTCTATGCTGAAATCCAGCTGTTTAACAGTTCATTTCTTTCTGCATCATTTGAAATCCTGGCAGTGAAGGAGGAACTAAAAACTAGGGATGCACCGAATCCAGTTTTGGAAAAAATGTTTTCCCCTTCCCACTCCTAATTTGCATATGCAAATTAGGATGCGGTTCAGTATTAGGCCGAATTTTTGCAAAGGATTTGGGGGTTTTGGCTGAATCCAAAATAGTGGATTCGGTGCATCCCTACTAAAAACTGATGTTACAAATTGTAACAACTTCTCACAGCTTACAAACAGAATGCAGGAACTACATAACCCACAATGCACTGCACTGGGTTTCCTTTGCTTATTGAAATCATGTGTGCAGGGAATTGTGGGGCTTGAAGGATGCAGTCTAAGGACAGCTGGCTGTGGATACAAAGTAACCGTAGTCAGCCAGCTCAGCAAAGTAGTTAGCAGGAGAGCAGAGGGCTAGGCTCAGGGAACTGTAAGAAACCATTAGAAATCTTGAAAAGTCTGCATATTTTTTAATTGATGTATATTGCAAAGTTGCTTGAAATTATGTTTACTTTTCAAAAAGCTGTGTAGCCATGGGGCAGCCATTCAAAGCTTCAAAAGGAGGAAAGACACAGGTTACACGGCTGATAACAGATACGCTCTGTAGTATACAATGTGATTCTACATAGCTTATCTGTTATTAACTATTTTTCTCTGCTGGTATGGCTGCCCCCGTAGCTACACGGCAGCTTGTTAATATAAACTATAATAGTCTTTCTGAAGCAAACACCCCAGTTTTACCAGTGCAAGGCAACACTACATTATTTATTCATTACTTTCATTTTTGTGATGTTACTGCTCCTTTAAAAAATGACAACTTGGGTGCAAGAATGTGTTATTATAAATCAATGCGTAGTAGCTATTATTTCTTTATTTTTCTGCAGATACACATGTGAGCGCAGTGAGCCGAGAGCCGCTGGCTCACCTGCACAGCCTGCAAATTCAGGGAGCAGGAAATTTAAGGGAAGGGATAATTACAGGCCCGGATTTGTGGAAAGGCCACCTAGGCCCGGGCCTAGGGCGGCAGGATTTTAGGGGGGCGGCATGCTGCCCAACCACACCCACATTGGTTCAAAAACACTGGGGATGCTCTGGAGATACAATAATTTTTTTAAATTTCCCGTGCGCCAATCCCCATTTCTCCTGTCCCCCTGCAGGGGATAGGGGCAACGAAAAGTAGTGGGCCTAGGGGCGCCTACTATGTAAATCCGGCCCTGGATAATTATTAGGGTTTTTGTAGAAATATTTAATAAATCTGCCTGAAACACTACTTTTTTAACCACAATTCCTCTATAACTAAATGAGTATAATGCACTGGTATGTTCTTATTATTAACACAATATGTCTCCATTAAGAAAACTGAATACGATTAACTATGGAGGACACAAAACAAGAACATATAAAATACACCAGTAGACTACATTACCTTTTCGATCGCTGCAGTAAGGCCCCTTTTGCTAGGCGTCTCTTGCAACCCTGGAATGCTGTCCAAAAACTTGGGTCGGACATCCTGAATCCTAGGTTTCAGTATCCCTATAAGGAAGTCTGTCCAGTAAGAGCCCAAGGGGAAGTGAGCACTCGGAGCATGTCAGCTGTGTCAAATAGTCATTAATCCATCTTAGTCAAGAACTGTATAACAAAGTCCCATATTTTGGGGATATTTGGGGTTTGTTTGTTTATTACAGCTTCCCATGGAATCCCAAGCCAAGCAGATGCTGCACAGGAAACCCAGGTGAGCCAGACAGATACTCAAGATTCAATGAGAGAAACACGTTTGGGTCCTCCTGCATTGCCCCCGTTCTTAGTGGCCACTTGCAATAGTTCTGGGTCTACACTGAACCCAATTCTTGTATTTGACACAGTCTCCATTAGACCTAAACCCCGAAAGAAACATGGTTGACGCACAACATTCTATTCAATGCCTCCAGCCCTTTCAACTCTTTTCAAGTGAACTAACAGCCGCAGGATCATTATCTTCGTCTGCTCCAGGACGTGCACCTCCCTCCCGGTACTTAACGTGCCTCTATCTACAAAATATGTACCTACATTCCGGCTGTACCTATGGCCGCTCACCAGCTTCTGCAGCGGATCCCCAGTTATTCACTGAATGTTCGTGTCCCGCCGGCCAGAAAGCAACCAAGGGCTCAAACTACAGGAAGCGGGGCCGTGACGTCAGCAAGAGGCGGGGCTACCGCTAACTCTTTTAGTGCTGGAGGAAAATGTAGATTGTGTGGAGGGGCAGAAACAGGGTGGTCTAACTAGGTTTAACACACCTTCAAGGAAACTATATTCCGAATTTCAGTTGCTCTCATGTGTTGGAAAAGTCTCTGACACAAACACGTTGAAATGATCTATGCTGTTGCTGAGCAGAATTCCTATCCCTCCATGCCAGTCTGTTGTACTATAAATATATAATACACAAAAGCCATGAATATCTTGTAAATTATATCCTTATAAACGGTGAGTTCTGATGTCATCAGCTATAAACGGTGAGTTCTGATGTCATTTCTGTCACACGACTCACTGAAATTTGTGTATTATAATAAGTAAAGTACCCCCAATTGCAAAATATGAGGATATTAGAAGTTACCTCGGAGTTCCATGACCTGTATAAAAACACTTGGCCTTCTGCATCGTGTTTTTATATGGTCATGAAACTCCTCGGTAACTTATAATATCCTTATATTTTACAAGAGGGGGTACTTTATTCACTATATAATACACAAAAGCTATGAATATCTTGTAAATTATATCCTTATAAACGGTGAGTTCTGATGTCATCAGTTATAAACGGTGAGTTCTGATGTCATTTCTGTCACATGACTCACTGAAACTTGTGTATTATAATAAATAAAGTACCCCCAGTTGCAAAATATGAGGATAGTAGAAGTTACCTCGGAGTTCCATGACCTGTAAACACTCGGCCTTCGGCATCGTGTTTTTATATGCTCATGAAACTCCTCGGTAACTTATAATATCCTTATATTTTGCAAGAGGGGTTACTTTATTCACTATATATGTTTTGTCAGCCTCTGCTTCATCAAAGAGCTACTATGCATAACAAATAAATATAAATATTATATAAGGGGAATTGATATGTGTAAACTGTGAATAGGTGTCTGGGTTCCTTTCTTGTAAATCATTCAGCAGCACTGAGACACAGGGATGGTGCTGCAAGAAAAGCTCAGACCTGTGGAGTTATACAGTATATGCAGCTATATGGGTAATGTTGGCCTAATTCAGCACAGTCTAGTTGGGGGACCCCTTGCCCTTTTTTCCGTTTCATTTCAGACTAGTACATCCAAAGCTCATCAGCCAAAACAGAAAGCCAAATTGGCCAATAATATCTTAGCACAGTGAGCCCCAATCAGTGGCTCACTAGCAACATGATGCTTGCCAACAGCTTGTATGTTGCACTCGGTGAACTCAAAGCAGGTGCTTATTTTTGAATACCTGGCTTAGAGGCAAGTTTGGTTGCATAAAAACCAGGTTTTCTGCCAAACAGAGCCTCCTTTAGGCTGCCAGTCCATGTAGGAGCTACAAAATATCCAATACAGCCATAACTGGCATTCCCACAGGGTCATAACTACAGAGCAAGCAGACCCTGCAGCTCCAGAGGGCCCAGGAGGTTTAGGGGCACCATGAAGCCCTAATTCATATTCAAGTTCAACAAATATTGGTAAAATAGGTCAACCTTTAGACATTTTGGGGGCCTGAAAAATAATTTGCAGTGGGGCCCAGTAATATATATTAACACCACTGCACTTTGCCACCTGGTCAGTATTTTACCGGCCTGGCCGGTAAAAATTATGGTTAATCCCAATGTTATTAATAGGGAAAAAGTTAAATATATAGGAAGGCCGGTATTTTTTTTCAGAAAAGGTGGCAACCCTAACTGCACTCCCAGGAACTTTTTGCATGCTGTTGTTGCTCCCCCAATTTTTTTGGTGGCTCATGGATAAAAAAGGCTGGGCCTAAGTCACATTTTTGAACTCTTTATATGTATATATATTTTAAATACAAATATAATAATATCTTGATCACCATTGATATACAGCAATTACAGACATTATAAATCAGTCACATTAGTCCCTTCTCCAGTGGAACTTACAATCTAAGGTCCCTATCATATTCACACACACTCTGCTTCATTTTATCACAATCCAATAACTGGCCTGTATGTTTTTGGAGTGTGGGAGGAAACCTGGAGTACCCAATGGACACACATTATTCTTTGCAGTACTTTGGCTGTAATCAAGCCAAGCCTCAAAGTAGTTGTGCTACCACCATTTTGCCCCAAATTCCTCAACCTACGCCCTTATCACACTGGCCAACCATATGTGTCTAGAAAAACTGCACAATATCAGTTTACACAATGTAACTGTACATCTATACTATCTACAGTAGCTGTATAGTCTGACTAATGCTCATACACTGTAAATAAACTGTTTTGTATGCATGGTGCAACTCCTCAGCTGCCTGTACTGTATTTTCATCTTGCCAGGTTGGGCATTAAATAAGGTCAATACAAAGAAGTAATTAGGAATTTATCAGGGAGGTCTGTCTTCTGAATACCATATCAACTCTTGTGACCACTCTTGTCCTTGAGAGCAACCCAGAGGATTGGGGGGCAGGAATGCACTGTGGCTGACTAATTCAGTGTGCTGATCTATGTATAATAAGTAAAGCTATATAAGCATAAAGATGTCTTTTATATTTTTCTCAGCACTGATATTACTAAACCCTGCACCTGATCAAAAACACTTCTGTGTGCAAATATGTTTTTTCTTCATGTCCCTCAGCAGCGTTAAGTACATGTCACTCAGTGTACCTTTGTGCTGCTCATTGCAGTCTGTGTCTGGTGCTATCCGGTTTACCACTGTACGCCCTCTCTGACACATATTAAACAGTCAACTATTCAGGAGAGGTAATGGATTAAAAGCTCATCATAGTCCCAGAAGCGTCCATTTCACTGACAAATATGGGTACTTGCTAGGTGTAGTACTGTCAAAGTTATTATTATATTTCTTTATAACGCATTGGAAATTTGATCTCATGTAAGCAAATGTACTTATGTCTGATTTATGTTCCTCAAGTGGTGCATTGTTTTTAAGCTGCCAGTAGTGACTATTACCATGAAAGCTGCAAGTACCTAGCAATGCCCTGAGGAGCACACTTTAAATGACAGAGTGGTGCAGCCATAATAATAGCTAATGGCTTCATTTGTACGTAACTGCTTTCATTCTAAACAATCAATCCACTGAAAAAAACACAACAAACCATATGGGTCTCAAACAAATTTATAGTTAGAAATTAAATGTTTTCCAGCTGTAAATCATTTTCTGTGGTGTTTATGAAACAGTTCTGTTCAGTTGTAAATATTTTATTTTGTTTTGTTTGAAGAAGCTGATCCACGCATCTATTTAAAGGGGAATTCCAGCCAACTTCCCAATACACTTTAAATAAAAAATGTAAAGTATTTTGATGTTATTTGTAAACAAATTTGCTAATGAAAGCAATGTCTATATTTTCATTGCTGCTCTCTGTACTGCTAGTTCGAAATACAGTATGTACCATTGGAATAATGTAGCTCTTCCACCCAAGACATTAGTTCCCATGCCTTACAAGTACTTTGATTAATAGATCTTCTAAAAAGAAATGCCACAGAAGGTGCATTGTGGGAAACTGAGTCTTAACTGGACGAAAGGTGACTTGCTACATTATATCAGTGGTACATGTAGTCAGGAGGAGCACTGCAGACAACAATGGGCAGACAAACATTGCTTTCAATAGTAATTATGTTTTCAAAATAACTTTAAAATCATTCAAAATGATTCGACCCTTGATAAGTCTGCTTCCTCTATCGCTTAAAGAAGTCCCGCCTCCCCAGCTAAAATATTACCTACCCAGAGCGAGCAGCCAGGGAAGTACTGTCCCTTTAAAAAAAACTTTGCCTTCATACTTCGCCAGTTTAAACCTACAAATGTTAACCTATGTCGACCTTCCCCGGCACTTTTCTAAGTTTTTTGGGGTCGAATAAAAATCCTTTGATCGATCGCTTAAAATCATTCGAATCGTTCCATTCAAAGGATTTTATTGCGAGATCGATAGGTCTGCTTCCTCTATCGCTTTAAGAAGTCCCGCCTCCCCAGCTAAAATCTTACCTACCCAGAGCGAGCAGCCAGGGAGTGGGGGAAATGGGCAGAAAAGTGGCAGGCGGGTGGATGGAGGGCCAGGTATATTATTATATATTATTAAATATTATTAACTGTACAGCATACAGAGATATTGACATTATATTATCCTTGTATTGTATTCTGATTATTCTGCAGCTGCTGTTACTTTTGCTGTTGGCTGCAAATATATATATTTATTTATACACCTGCATATAAATATATATTATATATTTACTTTTCTTCATATGCGAGAGTTAATCTTGACAGCTATAGCATACTAAAACCAGAGCGTCTGGTAATCATTAGCAAGTATTTTTCCTATGCATGGAAGGATTACAAGTAGATTAGGGGAGCATCTTAAAGTTTTGACATCACTTTGTCTCAAACCAAAACGATGGAAAATATGGTGATGTAGGTAAAATAACAGAAATCAACTCCACATGTGCCATTTTAACACTTTTTCACATAACAAGAAGATGTGTTTTGGCTACCCAGACAGTGTTTGTAGAAAATACTAAACAAGACTTTTCGTTTAATGCTTTTGTTGCACACTGATAATGATGATTAAGTAGCAGCTTCATAGAATAGACTTAAATGTCAGTAATTACACTTTGCCTTCACTCCAAAATTAGCACTATATGTAATATAACATAAGACACAGCCATTAAATTGAATTTGTATCAGGTGACAAATATATGAAGTAATATATAAGGAAATACAATCCTACAACCAAAAGGAGGAACGAGGCCCACATAGGGTCGAGATGAGTTTAGGCTAGGCCCCCTCCCCCGCTAGATGTGTATTGTGAGTATCGGCTGTCAGCCCCCACTCTCTCTCACAGGGAGTTACAACAATAGGGCCCCCTTTTCGGCGGGAAAAAAGGGGGCGGGCTGAAGGGCGGAGCCAGGGGGTAGGTAAGCCAGGAAGGGGCTTTTAAGGAGGAGCAGGAGGCCAGTAAAACATAACCTGTTTTTTCTTTCAGAGAGGACACTTACCGGTACGCTGCCAGCTTCGTTGAAAATGGAGAGAGGAAGATCCACTGCGCCGAGAAGGAGGGTGCTGCGTCCTCAGAGGTTCCGTGACGAAGAAGATGTCGGCCAAGTCCACGGTTCCGGTGCGAAGAGGAAGGTAAATTTCTCCCCTCTAGGTGGACGCTCCAACAGGCGACGCAGGATGATGGAGGCCATCACTGGAGACGACGCCGCCAGCAGCCACGGACCGGAGGAAGAGTTCGGAGGAAGCGGGTCGGAAGAAGATGGCGGCGGTATGAAGATGCAGGCATCGCGAGACTCGGATGACGTCATCGCACCGGAAGGAGGTAAGGGAGCCGGAGCGGTCCACACCGCTAAGAGCCCGATTACGGCCAGCCACAGAGGTCCACAGCCGGGGGAGAAGGAGGCCACAATACCCCATGCAGCACCCAAGGGGCCCCAATTTTGCTCATCACGCCAGCCCACCAACGATCGGGGAGCATTTACACCACGGGGCAAGACACCAACCAGGGGCCCTATCTTATTAAAACCCCGCCATACAAACCCCATCTCCGCCCAAACAGGGAACCCCCCTCCCAGTAGCCAGAGGGGGGTCCCTCCAAGAAGCAAGGGCCGGGAACCAGGAAAACGCGGGGGGAAAAGCCAGGCCCGCCCCAACAACCCCAGCAGTCCAGCCCCTACAACTCCCCCGATCCATAGGAATCCCCATAGAGGGGGAGGGAGCTGGGAACAGGAGCAGGGCTCGGACGAAGGAGAATGGGGGATGGAGGCAGAATCCACCCCAAACCAATCTAGGGCTAGGCACCCAGGACCTTTCCCAAGGGGGGGAGGGAACTCCAGGCCCAGGGGAACAGGTGGTCACTCGTATTTTCAAACCTCAAGACACTGGAGCCAGCCACAGTGGTCTGGGGAGTATGACCAATGGGAAGATGATGACTCTTGCTATTTATCGAGGAATACAATTACGAGGATGATTGTGAGTTTTTTCCTGCAAGCAGCCACGGGCATCGGCAAAGGAGGCCAGTAAAGGGAATGTGGCAGGAAGACATTGGTTACGGAAATAACCGGGTGCCAAGTTTTTATTTTAGAAACCGAGAGGAGGAGGAGAGTTGGATCCAATGGAGAAAGGAGAGAGAGCAGAAGGGAGAGGAGGAAGCAGGACCTTCAAGACGGCAGGAAGGAAGGGAGAGGGCTTCATTCAGTACAGAAGGGCAGTCTTCACAGAACGGCGACAGGACCAAGGTGCCTACACGGAAGACTACTATGGGTGAGTTGAATATTTCTTCTGATTCAGAATCTGATTTTGAGGGGTCAGATAGTGAGACTGAGGGAGGAAAGATATTATCATTAATGAAAAAATTCTTTAGAGGAAAAGGGAAAGAAAAAGGTTTAGGAAAAACAAAAGAAAGTAGTCAATCAATGGTGCTAGTTGGAGCAGCAGATACTTACGCATGCGCGTTGACAGAAACAGCAGATCACTTGCCGAGGAAAACTAGGAAAAATATTGAGGCTGGAAAATTTGTGGATATCTATGAGTTGACTAGGGAAGCTGTTCAGGCAAAGGAGGACGGGGTGAAAACCGAAGAGAAAGGAAAAAAGGGAAAAACAATTTTCGATTGGTTGAAGGGATTCTTGGTTTTTGCAAGCGTATACTTAGAGAAAAAAACAGAACAATGTTTGAATATTATAAAGTACATAGACACAATAGTCGATACATATTTGTTTTATAAAGGCTCTTCATGGTCGGATTACGACAGGGCTTTTAGGAAGAAGATATTGAGTAGCAAGGTCTTGTCTTTTGGACAAAAGGATATAGATTTGTGGACGAGATTGGTTTCAAAACATAATAGTTCAGCTGGCAATGGCAATAAAGGGTCATATGCTTTTAAGCCCAGAAACATCTGTTTTGCGTACAACGAGAAAAGGTGTACTAGGGGCTATGCGTGCAGGTTTAAGCATTCTTGTTTGGCTTGCGGATCTTCTCATGCGGTATCTGAATGTAATAAAAAGAAAGAAGGTCAGATAAACAGGCAGCCTTTTCGAACAGCTTACCAGAAGAGCGGAAACGCCAATACAGACAGCCAGGCTAAGTAAAGAGTTGGCAAGTTACCCAGACAAGGAAGCCGCAAAATTTTTAACAAAAGGTTTTTTGGAAGGTTTTAGGATCCCAGTTTTACACCCTCCCCCACCCAGCAAAGTTTTTGAAAATTTGAAATCAGCTAGTCGACATACCGAAGTTTTGAAGCACAAAATTGAAAAAGAAATAAAAGCAGGGAGAATGGCAGGACCATTTGAGGACTTGCCTATTGAGGGGCTAGTAGTGTCACCTTTAGGTATAGTCCCAAAAAAGGAGTCAGGAAAATTTAGAATGATACAGCACCTTTCATATCCAGATGGAGAATCGGTGAATGATGCTTTAGACGAAGAACAGTGTAAAGTACAATATCAGTCTTTCGATGAAGCATTGGAAATAGTTAGGAGTCAAGGAAAAGGGGCATTGTTGGCAAAGGTAGACATCGAATCTGCATTTAGGTTGTTACCCTTACATCCAGAAAGCTTTAGATTGACAGGTTGTCATTTTCAGGGAGCATTTTATGTCGACCTATGTCTACCCATGGGCTGCGCAATCTCTTGTTCATTTTTTGAGACTTTCAGCACCTATTTGCATTGGCAGTTATATAAAAGATCAGGCAACAAAGCTATAGCTCACTATTTAGATGATTTCCTGATCATAGGCCCCAGACACTCTGCAATCTATCAGGACACATTAGCAATATTTCTGCATATGTTGAAGGAATTAGGAGTGCCAGTGGCCGTTGACAAAACAGTAGAACCAACCACAAAATTGACCTTTTTGGGTATTGAGATTGATACAGGGGCCAAAATGTGTAGATTACCAAAAGAAAAGGTAGTAAAAACTAGGCAAGCAGTTAGGAGATTGGAAGCAGCGAATAAAGTATCACTGAGGGAAATGCAACAAGCCCTAGGTCTATTGAATTTCGCATGCAGGATAATACCAATGGGTCGCATTTTTAACAGGAGATTGGAAAATCCACATCAGGGGTTAATAAACCATTTCATAAAATAAGGGTCACAAAGGAAATGAAAGCAGATTTGAAAATATGGAACTGTTTCTTATCTAAATTCAATGGTGTCAGGTTATGGTTAGCAGAAACACAAATTAATCAAGAGGTAGAGCTTTTTCACAGATGCAGCCGGAAGCATTGGCTTTGGAGCTTACTTGGCAGGGAAATGGTGTGCGGCCAGGTGGCCGCAAGCATGGCATGACAAAGGTCTGACAAAGAATTTGACATTGTTGGAGTTATTCCCAATCTTGGTAGCATTGGAGCTTTGGGCAGAAGATTTGAAGGATAGGGCAATTAAGTTCTTTTCTGATAACATGGGAGTGGTCCACGCAGTGAATAACCTGTCATCAGACTCAACCCCAGTAATTGGACTACTAAGACATCTGGTTCTGATTTGTATGAGGTTTAATATATCGTTCAGAGCCCAACATGTACCAGGGGTAGAAAACACTATAGCAGATGCCTTGTCTAGAGAAAAGTGGGATATTTTCTTTAAGTGCGCTCCATATGCGGAAAAATCAGCTTACGCATGCCCTAAAAATTTATGGCAGCTCCTGACCCCCTCTTAGAAGAATTGTGTGAAAGGGCAGTATCCGAAAAGACTCTTTCCAGCTACAAAAGGGCCTGGAAGAGATGGCAGATATTCTGCAGAAGCGGTAAGAGCAATCAAGGCACTAAGGATTTGGTGTCATTTTTAATGGTCCTGTACAGAGAAGGAAAGTCAAGAGCAGGAGCCAGCAACGCATTAGCCGCAATTTCTCATTTTTCCATAGTAAAGGGTAGAGCAGATATCACACATGATCCATTAGTTAGGAAAATAATGAAGGGATGGGCAAGAGTTGAAGGCCCCAGGGTCGATAAGCGAGAACCCATAATTGAATGCAGACTAAAAATGATTCTGAACTCTCTTGAGGAGGTGTGTTCAGACCAATTTGAATGTATTTTGTTTAGAGCAGCCTTCGCTCTGGCTTTCGGAGGAGCATTTAGGATAAGCGAATTGGTCCCCCCATCCAAGAAGGTAACAGATAAAGGTTTAATGTATAGCCAGGTTTTATTACAGGACAGGAAGTTGTTAGTTTACATCAGTAGATCAAAAACAGATCAGTTGGGTAAGGGCAGATGGTTCAGTATAGAAAAAACTTCGAGAATAACATGCCCGGTCAAGGCCTTGCAGGATTACATAGGGATGCGCCCAGCAGGGGGGCACCTTTTGTTAATTCACAGGGATTTATCCCCCATGTCAGCATTTCAATTTAGGCAAGTGCTCAAAAAGGCAGTCATTGCGAACGGATGGGATCCTAAAAAATTTGGATCACATTCATTCAGGATAGGGGCAGCAACAGAAGCAGCAATGAGGGGAGAAACAGAGGATAGGATAAAAGGAATTGGGAGGTGGAAATCAAAAGCATACAAAAAATACATACGCCCCATAAATGTAACACAGTAGTAATCCTACAATTTTTAACCTACCCCCCCCCTTTTTTTCTTTGGTTTGTTGCTGCAGGGGGAAAAGCTACCTGCAACATTTTGATCATAGGCCACTCCTTTATTTTTTGGGCAAGACAGCATGCAGCAGGCAAGCAGTTGGGGTTACCGGAGGAACACATGAAGATTACATGGCAGGGGTGGAGAGGCATGAAGTGGGAACAAATGAGAGGCCGGTTGTATAGTTCAATACAGAAGTTCAAGTTCATAAACCTGGTGATAGTACATGCTGGGGGAAATGACCTTACGTCAATCAAAACCCCAGCGTTGATAGAAAGCATGAGAAAGGACTTGGAGGATTTAATGTCCAGCAACAAGATAGGGGGAGTGGCTTGGTCAGACATCATACAGAGAGGAGAATGGCGAGGAGCAGTTTCCCCCCAGGGCATTGAAAGAGCCAGGAAAAAAGTAAACCGGGCCATGCACAAGATCATGTGTTCCTCAGGTAACGGGGTAATTAGACATGACAATATAAGGTACCGACAAACACAGCTTTTTAGAAAGGATAAAGTACATTTGACAGAGGAAGGTTTGGATTTGTTCTGGGCAAACTTCAGGAATTATATAGAAGAATGGTGGAGGTCGCAGGAGGTCTAGGTGGGCCATGGAAAAGGATAGGTGGCACCCTTCCCTTCTTTTCCATTGGGTGGCATCAGTGCGGCTCCAGGAAGATGGATGGTTTTTTCAGTGAAGTGCAGGCCTACCCTCGGAAAGTCGCGAGTGTGGAGCAGACTTTGACTGCACGGTCTTGTCTGTGTCATGCGAGAGGCTGGGTTAGCGCCATTATTGCACATGATAGGGAGCAGGGGGATGGGCTACTGGTTGGTCAACAGCGGGCGCTCTGCCCCATGATCCCTGCTCTCTAAAATAACTGTTTGGTACGGTGTGGGCACCAGGCCCACGTTCTTGGCGATTATAGGAGCCGCAGCTGGTGGTCAGGGTGTACCTAGTCCTTGGCACATATATATATAACTTTGTTAATAAAATACGTGACCTCCACAGATTTTGCCACCTTAAGAAGTCTCCGTGTCGTTATTCAGGATTTTATTCAGGTTGGTGGTAAGCACAACGGAAGGGGGTAGGGGGATCCTTAGCCTAGGAGGAACGAGGCCCACATAGGGTCGAGATGAGTTTAGGCTAGGCCCCCTCCCCCGCTAGATGTGTATTGTGAGTATCGGCTGTCAGCCCCCACTCTCTCTCACAGGGAGTTACAACAATAGGGCCCCCTTTTCGGCGGGAAAAAAGGGGGCGGGCTGAAGGGCGGAGCCAGGGGGCAGGTAAGCCAGGAAGGGGCTTTTAAGGAGGAGCAGGAGGCCAGTAAAACATAACCTGTTTTTTCTTTCTCCCACCCTCCCATCCCAGGTAAAGAGCAAGAAGATACGAAAAGACGGTGCTCCAGGGTTTCTAGCAACCGATCGCCCTTATGTGGTCAGGAAGGAATTTTTCATCAGGCTGCTAATTGGCCAAAAAAGCACCTGAGTTTTTTGCCTTCCTCTGGGGCACCATTATCTGTGTAGGTCAATAGGTACCACCCTGACACAGCTGCGTTTTCAGTGACAAGGCATCAGTGCGGCTCCAGGAAGATGGATGGTTTTTTCAGTGAAGTGCAGGCCTACCCTCGGAAAGTCGCGAGTGTGGAGCAGACTTTGACTGCACGGTCTTGTCTGTGTCATGCGAGAGGCTGGGTTAGCGCCATTATTGCACATGATAGGGAGCAGGGGGATGGGCTACTGGTTGGTCAACAGCGGGCGCTCTGCCCCATGATCCCTGCTCTCTAAAATAACTGTTTGGTACGGTGTGGGCACCAGGCCCACGTTCTTGGCGATTATAGGAGCCGCAGCTGGTGGTCAGGGTGTACCTAGTCCTTGGCACATATATATATAACTTTGTTAATAAAATACGTGACCTCCACAGATTTTGCCACCTTAAGAAGTCTCCGTGTCGTTATTCAGGATTTTATTCAGGTTGGTGGTAAGCACAACGGAAGGGGGTAGGGGGATCCTTAGCCTAAGTCCATAACTTCAATTAGAAACTTAGAAATTGCAATCTGAATGTGAATTCAGCTAAAGTCTCTAAATCACAATACTGTAGATAAGTGTGCAAGGAAAAGCCTAGTGCATTGGCAGATGAAGGAGAAAGCGGAGTCACAGTTCCTGTTTACCTCATACAGTTTAGATCATTAAGTCTATTGTGTGAGCCACTGGACAATGGATTGTGGCCATGCAAATGGAAACTGTATGCCTGTTCAGTTTTTAAGATGATGACATGGATAACATGGAGGATCAACCAGTGTTTGGCCATCTCAACTGCTGGCACCCTAAATTATTATAATTGAATGCTCAGTTAGATTTGATAATCATCATGACAATAGTCTGAAGCCTTAGTTTGCTTTTTGTCCATTATCTTAGGTTTTGCATTACATTATATAGAATTGAATTAAAGCTGTTTTTTTTACTAATGGATATATTTGCTGTATTTGGAAAGTATGAATTTTCTGATTATAATACAGGTATAGAAACTTTTATCAATGCTTGGGACCTTTTCTTCTAAAAATGAACTCGGTAAAGCTGTGATGATATGAATTTATGCAACTTCATTTCACCAAGTACAAATGTTTTATTATTATTATTATTATTAAAGATAAAAATTAGATTAAAAGTTATTTTCTGTTATTCTGAGCTTTCTTGATAACAGTTTTTCAGATAAGAGATCCCATTCCTGTACAACTTTGCACACTTGCTGAGGAGTAAGATCCTTACTACCCTCCTTATATCAGCATTTTTAATTCATCATGCAGTTTTACTTATATGCTAGTGGGTGACAGAAGGGGGCTGCCTGAACAATACATAACATTCTTACTTTCAGGAGACAGACCATTGATTCTACCCTTCTGATTTGTTACTAGACCTGGAGCAAATTTTGCACCTTGAGTTAGTATATTACCTCATAATTTAATAAACAATATAAATGGGCAATGCAAAGAAAAATGGCAGAAAAAAATGCAAATGGTTTTAAGCTTATTTTGCACATTTTTAAAAACTTTATATTGATGACAAATGTATGCAAAATATATGCAAACACTTTTGCAGGCTTCTGTTCCTTTTTATTCACATTCCCTTTTTCTGTTTATTAAATTAAACCAGATAATTGGGGTATCCCCATTGCAATGTACATGCAATCTTATTTGCCTGTAGGAAGCTCTACTGCAGCAGAGAGTGATGTGATTCCTGAACTAAATTCATTAAATGCTGTGTACAATATCTTAACTTGTATATAATAAATAATCTTAATAACGCTATAGTGTGAGCAAGTTTTCACTGATACTCAGTGCCAGGTTTTAATACCGTTAACATTTATGCAGTTCTCTTGATCTCAAGCAGCACCTTACCCTACAAATGCTTTGAAATAACGCATGATTGCACATCGTCTCAATGCTCTCAGAACTATAAATAATAAAAGATGTGAGGTGAATAACACAGGAAAAGGATGGTTGATATTCTGAAGTGCAATGTTTCACAAGGCCCTGCTTCAGTAGCTTTTCACAAGGAAAGCTACTGAAGCAGTTTATTGCCAATAGATTAGCCACAATAGTGCAAGCTATAACACTATATTTATTCTGCAGAATGCTTTACCATACCTGAGTAAAGCTCTAGAAGTGTTCTCTGTTTGTTTAGGATAGCAGCTGCCATATTGGCTTTGTGTGACATCACTTCCTGCCTGAGTCTCTCCCTGCTCGCTCATAGCTCTGGGCTCAGATTACAGCAGGGAGGGGAGGAGGGAGGGGGAGAGGAGCAAACTGAGCATGCTCAAGGCCGTGCCCTGGAGGTTTAAGCTGAAAACAGGAAGTCTGATACAGAAGCCCACGAGTACACAATAGAAGGAAAGAAATGCTGTATTTCTTTTGACAGAGGACTCAGAGCAGCATTACATTGAGGGTTTACTGGTGTATTTATATAGACCTTTCCAATAAAGCTTACTTAATTTTAGCCTTTCCTTCTCCTTTAATGAATGTACCATAGAATATCCTCTAAGAGTAAAGGGTTTTGGGGACAAAGATGTGCATGTTCTTTCCGCACAAATATAAAGGACAAGGAAGCGGTTACGAAGTCCATTAGGAAACTCCTACTTTAAGGGGGTTGTTTATCAAATCCAAATTTTTCTGATTTTTTTTATTTACAAAAAGTAAGACCAAATAAGAATACACGATTTGACCTTATTAATTAATCAAAAAACTTGATTTATTCAGATCGGGGAAAAATGCGACAAAATCAAGCGAAAACCAGAACTGTACGATTTTTTCTGAGTTTTTTTTCCAAATCGTGCAATTTGTTCGGAATTTTTTCCAAAAGGCCCAACTTTTTCAGATTTTTGCCCTAAAAGCCTTAAATAGTTTGATTTTCGAGCTAATTACAGAGCAGACTTCAGAAACTTTCAAATAGGATAGGGGCCTCTCCCATTGACTTATATACAACCTGGTCTGAGATGGCTGATTTTCGGATTTCGCTTTAATAAATAGTGAAATATCCGACTTAAAAAAAACCCTCTGAATTATTGGTTATTGGTACTTTGTATTGCTTATCTTTCACACCACCGCATGGTTTCTAGGGTAATTTGAACCCTAACAACCAGATATCTGTAGAGCTGCTGATCAAAAAGTAATTAAATTGAAGTTATTAAAAAAACACAATAAAAAAATGAAGACTATTTGCATATTATTTCAGACTATCTCAACAACATACTAAAAGTTAATTTAAAGGTAAAGTATTGTGGGGCTGGTATTTCCATTTAATGGGTGGCAGTGGTGGCAATATACTAAATATATATACTGTATATTTGTTTAGAAAACATAACATCAAATGTAAAACAAGTCAAGAGGGAGAAGACAGTTGTATACAAAATAAATACGTAAAAAAACTTAACTCTGCTTCAAAGAGAACATTTGTACATGAGCTAGATAAAATTTATCTAGTGTGGCAAAATTTTTGGGCGTTGTTTGCAGTCACAATGTGAATATACTAGGGCAGCTGTGGCGTGAATCTCTTTGGCTCAGTAGGAGTAATGGAAATGCTGACCATACTCGTTCCTCTGCAAGTTACTAAATTAGAAGACTAATTCTCCCAGAATCTCATTGAGAAATGGCTAGTATTGTTATGGCTTTTTTTTCCCCCAGGAGCTATATAATTTTTTTCCTTCTGGCTCTAGGAACTTAAAGAGAACTTTAATCTTGCACAGAATTTCAAATTCTGTATTTCCAAAGAGACAGCATAAAGGTTTCCTTGTAAAAGGATTACTCTGGAGAAATTTGGTCATCTAGGGCAGTAAATGCTTTATCACCTCTACTCTTGTCTGTGCAAAGAAGGTTGATAAAACTATTGTGACTTTTCTTTTTCAGTATCTCCTGGGCTGCATCCTTGTGCAATTGAATTATAACTCTTCAATTTTCTGATTGTCTCTGCTTTTTGATTGTCTCTGCTTTTTGATTGCTGACATTGTCTTCTGTCTGAGATATCAGACAGAAGACTGATTGTCTCTATGATATTTCTGAAACCAGTCTGGAAGGCTTTGGGAAAGAAACTGGCATTTTATTTTTTCTTTTGAGGAAGCATTGGAACTAAACTTTCATTTTTCATTATAGACTTGCTAAGCATTTAACTATTTCTTCTGCAAATGTGTGTAGTTTTCTCATAACTATTTGCTGTTGTCTTATTATGTTTTATTTTGTGTTTAACATTTTTTCAACCGTCCTATGTCTTATTTATAAGAATTGTGTTATTTTAAGAGGTGAAAAAATTACTTTCTATTTGAACTAAAGTTATTGAATTTTAATAAAAGATTTAAACATATAATTCATTGATTGTACTTATTGATTTTAGTGAGGTAGAGGGTATAATATAACTAATAACATAATAATGGAAATTAATTTATCAATATTGAAACAAATGTGCAACTTTATAACCCTTGGTTCAACAGCCAGTTCCAAGTCATAAAGCCAGTAGGGATTTTTATTTTTTAATTTGTACGGTAACCTGAGTGAAGTTAATCTACACAACTAGCACTGGTGTATTCAGGTTGAAAATCAGTTTTAGACTAAAAGGTCAGTACCAGTGAATTCCCATTTAACTGAAAGCAGAGATGTTAATCATAGCCATTCTCAAGCCTGCGGTGCCATCAATAAATGTTGGTGATGTGACATAATTTCATCAACATTGACGTCATTGCAGAAGGCCCACTGCTATAGGAAATGTCATTGAGCATGCCTACACAATCATCTGAAGCTGCTAAATGATCACTGCATATGCACACAAGCTCATCTGATGTCATTAAATGTGCACATTGAATTCAGTGGAGGAGCTGGAAAACCCAGGGGGAATTACGCACGAAAACAAACCGGGTGACTCCAGGGTAAATTAGGGCGGTTGACATCTGTAAAGAGAAGTGGTCGATTTTGTGTGCTTCTCCACTAGCTAACAATAGCCATATCTACTTTTTGATATGCGATTATTCAGTTATCAGTGGCGGAACAACCAGGGGCACAAAGGGTGCAGTTGCACCAGGGCCCCTGCATCCTTTATGGGGCCCGCCATGACCCAGGAAAATACTTGTTAATCAGATTTTTCCTGCATCCCTCAGTGGCCCAGCCCACCTACAATCCCAATTGGCCCAGCCCATCCACCATCCCGATTGGCCCAGCCCGCCCTAAAACCTAATTGGCTCCGCTTCCTCTGAACCCGATTGGACACGCCCACCACCAAATCCGATTGGCCCAGTCCACCGCTGAACCCGATTGGCCTATCCCCAAGTGGGCGGCCGTCATTCCAGCCTCCAGGAGAGAGAAACTACTGAGAGATACCCTTATTGTTTTACTTTATTTTATTAAGATTTTTCCGTTTACGAATTTGGCTAGTTTTGAGCAACTTTTAACATGGCTTTTGGCTAGTTTTTTGATAGTCTTTGGCTGGTTTTGAAATGAAAACCTGGCAACCCTGAGAGAGCAGAAGAGGAGGGCAAAACAGAATGTAGGAAGAATGTAGGGTGGACAATATAAGTGAAAATACATTGTGATTGGGGAGAAAATAAGATTCCTTATAATACATGAGTGATACTCGGAGTTCCCTGTATAACTCAGCCTGCAGCTTTGTGTCTTTATATGGTCACAGAACAACCCCTCAGTGACTTGTAATATCCTTTTCATTTACAGTGGCGTGGGGGATACATTATCCCTTATAATACACGCGTGATACTCAGAGTTCCCTGTATAACTCAGACTGCAGCCTTGTGCCTTTATATGGTCACAGAACAACCACTCAGTGACTTCTAATATCCTTGTCATTTAAAGTAGGGGGTACATTATGCCTTATATCATTATAATACAGTGAAACCTCCATTTTACATATCCTTTTTGCATGTAACGTTTGGATTAACTTTTAGTATGTTATATAATGGCTAATTCTAAGCAACTTTTCAATTGGTCTTCATTATTTATTTTTTATTGTTTTTGAATGATTTCCTCTTCTACATCTTTTCAGCTTTTAAATGGGGGTTATTGACTGCATCTAAAAACAAATGCTTTGTAAAGCTACATAAGTTAAACCAGTTTACCCTATGACGTCCAGTCCGTAGTGTTGCGCTGTGGCTGCTGGTAGAGTTATCATAGTTGAACAGGAAATCTAAGACCGCTAGGCGGCATAATGGTGAGGTAGATGACAGAATTATTTGCAGAAGTGTGCTGTACACAACATGTGGGTCTCTGCATTTTGAAATAATAAAGCGAGTGTAGCCCCATTCCTGACAGAAAGGTCTGCAAATGCTAACTGGGCGTAACTTCTTATTACCACCATTTAGGCTTTAAGGACTTATAATATTAGGATGGATTGGCATCTTAGTGTGTCATGTTTGTGTTAGGAAACGTCGTAGTCCTATGCAAATATATGTGGATAGACCTGCTGATTTCCTCTTATATAATAAATGGGTGACAGGATATATATATATATATATGTCAGAATCTGTTCCATATTGCTGCCTGTCTTAAAAGAGAATACTTGCATAGATTCTAATATAAGGCCCCATATATACTAATGCGTTTGTATTTGTCCCATTATCATATCTGACATATTGGCCAACATCATTCATTATAAAAAAAAGTTTGTGGTAATTTGCATTATCCATGGGTATTGTTTGGTCTCATGGGAAAACTTTGCATTTCTGTTGTAGTCCCATGGCATTAAGGTAAATGTGGCCCTCTGCCACTTTAATTGGAACAAAGTTGGAACATGTGGCTAGTCCACCAGTAGGTCAGATGTAGTTTAATGTGATAGTGACCCCATATATTTATTTTTACCTGTCTAGCTAATCTAGAGACGCCAAACAAGCTTAGTGATGTGCCCTGAACATTTACTTTCAAGGGGTGAAAAATGTTCCAGTGGTTTTAAACTTGTTGCTTTCAGCACCCACTGAGCTGATTAAAGAGAGGGGCTAGTAAGTTGGTTACACAGTGAGCAATATGTCTGGACCAGGACATGACAGAGGCAACGTCGGTACCTGTCCCAGCCCTTACCCAATAACCAACAGCCCCCTTTTGCCTCCAAGCCCCTTTAAGGAAATACGACAAAATGGAGTGGGGGGTGGAAACCTAGTCCCCTAATTTTTAAAACCTGTCCCACGTCACCCTGATCCACTCTTCCACTGCCCAATCACCTATTAACAACTAGGAGGGGCTTCTGAACCTCGTGCTCTGTCATGCCCCTGCTTCTCTAGGCTGTGCCCCGTGTCATTGGGTTACTGGAATGTTTCAGGCCCAGCATGGCCTTTTGTCAAACATAGTCCAGCCACTACAAGCAGGACATTTTTCAAAGACAGCCCGGAGCTCTTATATGTACACAAAACCCAGTATGCCAGTGCCAACTAGAAGGGACAGATCCAACTCTCTTCATCCTGATCCATATGGGTAGAGCAGTGCTATGTGACCTTCAATGTCTGTCATATGACTGTTTGTTTAACCAAAGGGGCTAATTGGATAACATGGAAAAGGCCATGGTCCTGTCTTTACACTTCCAATGGATGTTTACAGCTGCTAGAGACACCCAGTATTTTTTCTGGCATTTAAACTGAGAGAAAGGACATGTAATCTGCATGGATCAAGATAAGTATTCTGATGTGGATAGTATCCAGATGCAATTACCTGTAGTCCTATATAGAGGCTTCCAGAGTATTTTGCTGTAATGTCTTATGCCAGTCCTACAGTCCTTTAGGTTCCAACAAATAAAATGTCCTAGGTGGTGCAATGTAGTCAATGTGTATATAACAGATGGAAGCAGGCCAGGAACCACAGTGCTGTTCTGCAATTAACTCTTATTACTCACTTCACTTTTTGAGCAAATTTTTTTTACTGTAGAGTTCCATGTTATAGAAATGGCCCAAAGGCAACAAAAGCAGACTGAGGCATCAAACCAAAGTACACCAAGATTTAAAACTGGGCCTGTCCTCCTACAGCAGCAACCATGCCAAGAAATCTACGTCTATCAGCTAAACAAGCACTCTTGGCTGAGCTTTAGAACTAGTAGTACTACTTTACTACTTTTGCTTCTCAGCAATAAATATGTTTTTATATGATCTAATTATCAAATGTTTAATCGAACAGTATACAATGCAAAGCATCATTAGTGCTTATCCCACATGGTACATCAAAGCCTTAAAGGAGAAGGAAAGCAACCGAAGCAGTTTATTGCCAATATATTAGTCACACTAGTGCAAGCTATAACACTATATTTATTCTGCAGAATGCTTTACCATTACTATTGTAATTTTAATTCATCTCCATAATGTCATTGCTTGTTCTAGCCGTATCCTTCACCCTGATGCCGTCCCTTCACCCATCTTGGCCAGTGGCTGAATAATCGACCTGACAAGGTGAGCCTGGTTATGTTCCTGCTATAGTTCTATGCTTTATTGTGCTGTCTACTTAGTTATTGTTGTGGTGCTGGGGTTTCTTACCAACATTTGTGTGTACACTCCCCATACAGGTCCAGGGACTGAATAGTAATATAAGCAATAACAAGTACTAATAATGACGACCACAGATTGTTTTTGGGCTGCTGCAGTTAGTGACCACTGGCAATCAGGTAGTATTTTAGTTGCAGGCTTGAAAGAAGCAGAGTAAGATGGCTAATAATTCAAAAAACAGTAAAAAATTAAGACCAATTGAAAAGTTGCTTACAATAGATCATTATAGGGGTTGTTCACCTCTAAAGTAAGTTTTAGTGATGTAGAGGGTGATATTCTGAAACAATTTGTAATTGGTTTTAACTTTTTATGGGTTTTTGTTGTTTAGCAGCTCATCAGTCTGCAATTTCAGTAATCTGGTTGCTAGGGTCCAAATTACCTTAGCAACCATGCATTATGGATGAGACTGGAATATGAATAGGAAAGGCCTGAATAGAAATGATGAGTAATGAAAAGTAGCAATAACAATGCAATTATAGCTTTAAAGAGCATTTGTTTTTAGATGGGATCAGTTAGTTGTTATTAGGTGTCTGTGCTGCCTTGTTAAAGCACACACAAATACATCTTCACCCGGTTCCTGTTTTACTCTGTAACATCTGTATGAAAGAACTTCACAGGAAGGGATTGTGTGGCATTTTCACAGATTTAGAATTATAGAAAATTACTGGCCATGCCCGGTGGGGATTTAGCTTTCAGGTTTCCAGCTTACAGGCTTTTACCTAAAACACATATATCCTTGCTGGTGTTGTGCTGCAACCTAAGGGTACGGGCAGGGAAGTATCTATCAGCTAAGACAGTTGGGTGTGGTACAGCAAATAAGAATACAAGTATAGGATCTGTTGTCTGGAAATCCATTATCCAGAAATCTCAGAATTACAGGATGGCTATCTCCCATAGACTACCATTTTAATCAAATAGTTCTAATTTTTGAAAACAATTTTCTTTTTCTCTGTAATAATAAAACAGTAGCTTGTACTTGATCCAAACTCAGATATAATTAATCCTTATTGGAAGCAAAACCAGCCTATTGGGTTTATTTACTGTTTACATGATTTTCTAGTAGACTTATTATGGAAAGATCTCTAACAGGTCCCATACCTGTACAGGTTTCCAGCAATAGACTGCTGATCAGCAGCATGTTATTGTTTGGTGCAATAAATGCAATAAAATGGTGGCCCTCTTTTCCTTCAGTTCCTTTGTTTGGGACCTCTGAGCAACTGCCTGTCCTGACCTTTTTATTTTCTTTTATTAATCAAGAACAGTAGGATATAAGCACCAGTCACAGCTCTGCCTTAACACAGGGAAAAAGCTTTATCCAACAGTACCCAATCCTTAAATAAAGACACGGACAACTGTTCTGAGGTGAATCTGTGATGGTCACATCTTTATTGTATTTCAGTAACGAGTGTCCTACAAAGGGCTGTTTGATCTGAAGGAAGGCAAAAAATCGGAATTACTCCCAGGATCAATATGCCCTATTCAGCTTTACCAAAATACATGTATGACTGTATGTCAGTAAGGGAGATGTGTGTCTATGCAGGTGTCAGTAAGGGGATGTGTGTCTGTGTGGTGCATGTATGGCTACCAGTTTGGAAATGTAGGAATGTATGGGTGCCTGTAAAGGTGGTTGTATGATTATGTAGGAATGTATGGGTGCCTGTAAGGGTGGTTGTGTGGATATGTAGGAATGTATGTGTGCCTGTAAGGGTGGTTGTATGGATATGTAGGAATGTATGGGTGCCTGTAAGGGTGGTTGTATGGATATGTAGGAATGTATGGGTGCATGTGAAGGTGGTAGTATGGATATGTGGGAATATATGTATGCAAACATACCCCTTGATGATAGATGGAAAGGCCAGATCCCTGGGCCATTTCCAAGGGGTCAGAACCCTGTTCCTGCCTGGATGTTTCAGCCTCACCACCTTCGGGTTCTTTCTGGGAGGCGCTTTTCTTTATCTCCTCTGCTGTTCTTCTTGGAAACACTGCTGGAAGTAGCATGTGTAAAAAGCTCTGCCTGGATGATATCAGAGCGATGATCTTCCCAACACTCTTCCATTATGTGGTCTGGGTATTCAGCGGGATCCACGTTGATGGGTTGTCCTGAAGGGTAGAATTTTGTGGCTACTTTCAGGCAGCACAGAGCCATCATGGAGGGTGCATAAGTATAAAACTCATGATGGTGGGTCAGGCTCAGTGCTGCGATGCCTCTAGCAGCCGTCAGGGCAATGGCTTCTCTTGTCTGCTGGACAGCTACAGGCTTCTTCTGGCTGGCTACTCTCCGGAGGGTGAAAAGCTCCAAGAAGTCATCGATGGTCGGTGCCGCCAGTTCAAAAAGCAATCTGCAAATGATGACTTGTTCCAGTTGGTTCATTTCCTTCTTTGTAAAGGTGTCATCAAAGAGTTTTAAGCAATTCCATAGGCTGAATTGCTGTTTCTCCAATAACTTGTAGGCTATATTGAAGCAAGTGGCTCCTACTCTGTTCAGGTCGATGGTCTTGATGGGAGCAGTGCAGGCAAGAAACCGCTCCAGAAGGTTGACAATCAAGCACAGAGACCTAAAGTCCAACTTCAGGCGTCTGTGCATGAAGACAAGCAGGCTGGTGAACTCATACCATGACGCCAAGATGATTTCTGGATGACTTTGTAGAAACTTCAAGGCTCTTGTTGTACATATAGGCGTCTTCTCCATACTCCTTGAAGGTCTCCAGGCCAATGTCTATGTGAGCTAAGGTGTTTCAAGGCTCATTTTGAAGTGCTGGGTCCCCATGTCTTTCCCTGTGCGAAGGGACGGGAGCTGTGATTGGCTACCCACACACACAGAAGCTTTGGTTGGCTACCCCTGATTCCTACTGTGTTTCTGGGCTGAGACTGGTACAAGGTGCCCGTCACTATGGGGAGCTCCAGTATAAGTGTCATGTAAGAGATGGAGAGGCTCCTCTTGTACTTGTCATTTTACACAGGAAGATCTCTGTGCATAGAACATGATTGCCTTCTCCAAAAGCAAAGCCCAGAACTACCAGACTTCTAGTATCTTTATCATTTGCAGTACAGGGGATTTCTTTAATATTATAAAACATTTGAGATGCTTATTGTTCCCTGACCTGTATGAGTCGGCCTGCAGCCTTTTGCCTTTACATGGTCACAGAACATGTCAATGAGGCTCATTTATTAACAGTGGGCAAAACCGCAATAACTCAAGGCAAACAATTCAACATTGTAGGGTGCATTTTATTGATTCCTGAATGTGCCTTTTTGGAAGCTGCCACATTGGCTGCTGTTATATCTCTATGTGTAAAATGTTTCCCACAGACTAGAGGGAACTGGCATCTAGTGGGCAGTTCAAAACAGTGCCATCTTGGCTAAATGACTCGGATATATATGGAATCTGTGAAACATGGGGATACAAGAGTTTTTTCTAAACAAGGAGAACATGCTTTAAAGGGGGGGGGGTTCACCTTTAAGTTAACTTTTAGTATGTTATGTAATGGCCAATTCTAAGCAATGTTTCAATTGATCTTTATTATTTATAGCATTTTAGTTATTTGCCTTTTTCTTCTGACTTTTTCCAGCATTCAAATATGGGTCGTTGATCTCATCCAAAAGTCAAATGCTCAGTAAGGCTACAAATGTATTTTTATTACTTCTCGCATTCTATTCAGACCCTATCCTATTCATATTCCAGTCCATTCCAGTTATCTCAAACAACTCCTTTAAGCAGAAATTGGTTTGTATAAGAGTAACACTGTGTGGGATACAACTTTGATGGCCTTATTGAGAAGTGCTCCTTTGTCTCACCAGCCAAACTATCTGACAGTTCCAGCCCCATTCTTGTGACACCATTTTGGGTTACTATACACATTATTACGACTACTTACGACCCCTAATTGCTTTCTTGCATTATTCACTTAACAAAAAGCAGCAGTCCCAGTGGCTGCAGGGGGCACAGAGTATAAGAAAACCAATGAGAGTTCAGGTTTTTATATTTTTCGATATAAATCTTAAATCCTCTTCCACCCCATGGTTCTGGTGAACTAAGAGCTTCCACAAGAATTTCTTTATTATGTGAGTAGCCAATGAAGCTTGTAAAGGTCAAAATATACTTATACAAATAGCAATGTTATTTTAAATGTTTGGGGCAGCAGTGCATATCTCCCAACTGGTGTATTATTATTATTATTATTATTATTAACATGTATTGATATAGTGCCAACATATTGCGTAGCACTGTAAAGTAAATGTGATTATACAACTAAATCACATGAATTATATACATAGAACATATGGAGTTACATACATCACAGTCAATACTGGTTTTACACCTTGAGAAAACAAACAATTATAGGTAGAAGCTATTGGAACAACTCATCCTCTCCTTATTTCACCTTTATACTCTCTGGGACCCTTTTATTTCTTTATCTGCTCCCCCATTTTGCTCTTTGTATTTCCTGCCCCTAATAGTTCTCTTTTCATTGCCTACATTCTCTGTTAACTGTAAGAGACACAAAGCAGATATTTTCTATTGGGACCTCTAGTAAAATGTCATTTTTTAAGTGTACAGTCCTTCATAGCTCACATTGAAAACTGACACCATATCTTATTAACCGATGTCTACACGGTAAGGTTAACAAAGGGCAACATGTGAGAGTTCTGCCATGTAAGGGTTTGAGTGTCTCCTCATGTACTTGCTTTCATATTACACAGGAAGTCCCCTGTGCACAGAGAATGATTGCCTTCCCAAAAATCAAAGCCAGAACATCTTTGTAACTTTTTTTTATATTTTGCTGTACGGGGGTTACCTTTATCATTATCATTATATCTGAACCACCCAGTGACATATGTAGATTAATTATGTCTTGTGTCTGGGCACAGTCTTGTTAACAGTCAATTGTTAGTTAATATCTATAGCTGGGTATGTTTCCCCAAAAAGCAGTGTATTTGAATGGTAACGCTTCTGTGATATCAATCAAGTGTCCAAGTGGAACCAATATGCTTTTTACAACAGGGGTCACTCCAGCACTGCATATGTAAGTTTCTATATATATTATATCATTATTAATAATATACCTCAACCCACTTACTAGGGTTTCTGGTTCTTTTGAGCAAGCAGACAATGAATTCACACCAAAGAGCGTATAGTAAAGTGATGTATTGTAAAATAAATCAATTGATTGTTCTACATAAATGATTACACTTAGACTAAACAAAAATTACAATATTTACAGTTACACATTACACAAGTCTACATAGTTGTTACCAAAAAGGCAAGGGAATAGAGTTCGGCTTCATCTCTGCCTTCCCCTCTGGTCTTCATTCCTCACATGTCTTGTTCCAGGCTCCTCTGGCTTCTCCAGCTCTCTAGCTGCCTCCTCTCAGCTGCCCAGCTCCCCTCACATTTGTCCAGCGTTCTTTAATCCTGGGTTCTCACCTGCCCCCACAGAAACCCTCCCAACTGCCAAGATGCTGTGATAAACCCCCAACTTGCCTACATCCTGTTGAGCAAGTTTTCTCACATACACAATCAGTTTTATGGTCCCCACAGCAGACATAGGCCTTAGTAGTCACAGGAAAACCTTTGTTATGATAATAAGGGCTTCATGTAAGTTCCCTGAACAACAGCTTCATATGAAATAACTAAATCAAGATGGCAATTTCTTACACATAGAACCGGTACATTACAAATCTAATCTTAAATATGAAAATCAATTTGTGTGCCAAAATCAGAGCAAGACCAGCCAACCCAATATTTCAATAGGATACTTATCACAGCTGTTTGAATCAAGACAGAAGCTCCGGTATTGTTAAAGGATTGCATTTTTTTCTATGGCCAGTCCCTTTTGAGATTACTAAAACATAGGCATCTGGGTGGTATTGGAGCTCCCCTAGCCAACAGCTTAACTCTCCACCTCGACGATTGTTTCACCAAAAACTTCTCAAGAGGTAGTGCGCCTGGAATCTTGAAGGGACTCTCCACCTATATCACACTTGTTCCCATGGTAACACATGTGTATATCAGTTCCACAATACAGCAACACTTGGAAGCATGACAATTTCTGTCCGTATTATTTGGTTGCAGATATTCTTTCTTATATCCCATGGTAATTTTCAAAGTTGGTCAATATTTCTTATTGAAATGTATTATAATATTCAATGTAAAAGGGCTGCACCCAGCTTGTTTCGATCAATTCAAGATGTCTCTAACTAGATATTGGCCTTTCAAAGAAATGTTTGAGAGTCCCTCAAGACTTGATCCAGACTGTCTCTTAGCTTCAGTAGTATTTGGTAAAAATCTTAAAATATCATTGGCTGGCATATTTATTGAAATTATTAATCCAAATAAACCTGGTCATAGTAACATAGTAAGTAAGGTTGAAAAAAGGCACACGTCCATCAAGTTCAACCTTTTAGTTTTTTTCTTATCTGCCTAACTGCTAGTTGATCTAGAGGAAGGCAAAAAACCCATCTGAAGCCTCTCCAATTTGCCTCAGAGGGGGAAAAAATTCCTTCCTGACTCCAAAATGGCAATCGGACTAGTCCCTGGATCAACTTGTACTATGAGCTATCTCCCATAACCCTGTATTCCCTCACTTGCTAAAAAGCCTTTCAACCCCTTCCTCAAGCTATCTAATGTATCAGCCTGCACAACTGATTCAGGGAGAGAATTCCACATCTTCACAGCTCTCACTGTAAAAAAAACCCTTACAAATATTTAGGCAGAACCTCTTTTTCTTCTCATCGGAATGGGCGACCTTGTGTCAGCTGGAAAGACCTACTGGTAAATAAAGCATTAGAGAGATAATTATATGATCCCCTTATATATTTATACAAAGTGATCATATCACCCCTTAAGCGCCTCTTCTCCAGCGTGAACATCCCTAATTTGGCCAGACTTTCCTCATAGCCAAGATTTCCCCATACCTTTTACCAGCTTAGTTGCCCTTCTCTGTACCCTCTCTAATACAATAATGTCCTGTTTGAGTGATGGAGACCAAAACTGTACGGCATATTCTAGATGGGACCTTACAATTGCTCTATACAGTGGAAGAATGACCGCTTCCTGCCGTGAATCAATGCTCTTTTTAATACAGTGCAAGACCTTATTTGCCCTTGATGCGGCTGACATTGCTTGCTACAGCCAAGTATGTTATCTACAAGGACTCCAAGGTCCTTTTCCATAATGGATTTGCCTAGTGCAGTAGGGTATATGTGGCTTGGATATTGGTGCATGACTTTACATTTACCAACATTGAATCTCATTTGCCACTTAGCTGCCCAGATTGCCATTTTGTCAAGATCATGTTGCAAGGATGCCACATCCTGGATGGAATTAATTGGGCTGGATAGTTTTGTGTCATCTGCAAACATTGATACATTACTTACAATACCCTCCCCTAAGTTATTAATGAACAAGTTAAATAAAAGTGGACCCAATACCAAGCCCTGAGGGACCTCACTAAGAACCTTACTCCAAGTAGAGAATGTACCATTAACAACCACCCTCTGTACCTGATCCTGTAGCCAGTTTCCAATCCATGTTGCTTCAGTTCTTTACAAGTTACTATTTAAGGGTAGGGACACACTGGGCGATTTTGGGAGATTTAGTCGCCTGGCGACTAATCGCCGCGACTTTTCTCCCCGAATGCCTCCCCTCGCTCTGCGCCTGGCTAAAATGAAAAATCGCCTGCGCTAATCACACGCGGCGATTCGTTTTCCGAAATCGCCCGAAGTTGCCTCACGAGGAAACTTCGGGCGACTTCGGAAAACGAATCGCCGCGTGTGATTAGCGCAGGCGATTTTTCATTTTAGCCAGGCGCAGAGCGAGGGGAGGCATTCGGGGAAGATTGGTCGCGGAAAGTCGCGGCGATTAGTCGCCAGGCGACTAAATCTCCCCAAATCGCCCAGTGTGTCCCTACCCTTAACTGCTTCCTACGTTACATTTGGCCATCAGTGTCACACACAATGTTCAGAGGTTTGTGGGATAATTACAAATAGCCACCCCATGCAGCTGTGTTTCTTTAGACACATACCTCCCAACATTTTAAAAGTGAAAAGAGGCACAAAAAGATCTGCTACGTGTAGCATGTTAACCTAAAGTTCCCTTTCCTGAGCAGTTTTCTGAGAACAAAAAAAAAGTTTCTCTTTTTCCAAAGAGTCTGTCATCTCCTGTTGTTTCCTTATATTTGAATCTAAAGTATAATGAGCATGACCCTCCTTTGTGTGATCCTACCATCCTCACAGTCTCAGATCTAACCAGGCCTTCACTTGAAACCTTTTTAAATTTATTAAATCCTAGACCCTAGGACCATTGTGCATCTTAAATCATCAGTTTGTTTTTACAGAAAATGGTAAGCAGATGTGTATTGTGTCTGTTAGAAGTCAGTTCAGTGTTGACAAGTCAGTTGAGGGTTTTGGACTAAAATTTACTTCACATAGAACATCACTGATGCATTATTACATCTGGCAAGTCAGGTGAATGAGGGAATGATATGAAAATTATGCAAATTCTGTAATCTCAATGACCAGTTGGGTTGAGTAAAAGGTGATGTAATAAATATATATATATGGCAAGAAGGATCCGCAGAAAAGGATCACACAGAAAAGGTCCGCACTCTCAGGACTTAAATAAAAATAAAAATGTTTTATTGAATGACTAACGTTTCGGCCTCTCCGAGGCCATTCTCAAGGTCACCACCCTAAATAATTAGTATAGAAAATCAAAAAAAAATCAAAAAAATCAAAAAATGCAAAATTTCAATTATTTAGGGTGGTGACCTATATACACTTAATATAGTTGACTGACCACTGAAATTATAGCTAGTAAATATAGATACTATATTTTGCATAACTCTAGCAGTCAATAGTTAGTGAAAATATACAACTGTGCTGTTATATAAATCCACATTCCATGTGGTTTACATTTCACAAGAGAATTATGTGGTGGAAGATAGTAGTCACATTCTGGGTTTAAGTTTATGGTTAATGTATTTGGTGGTTAGATCTCATTTGTGTGAGCCACATGCTATTATATCCTATTCATTCCCCTTGCACATGGACACACCAGCTAAAGTATCGTTGCACTACACCTGGGTGATTCTTTGGTAAAATATTCAGTCTAAATGTCATCTGGTAAAATAGAGGGATAATACCTTGCCAGTTAACATATATAATGGTTTCCGGACCTGGGCTGAGGACCGCACTTACTATACCTCATTTTATTATTGATTTTAATGGTGTTAACACAAAAGGGGGTTCTTAATTACAGACCTTACACCTGCACTCAAGCTCTGCTACTTTGTAACACAAACGGTCTAGCTAATAGCAATTGTATACAAGACAGGAAATGTTTGTTACTTAGTATTGTTTTTAATTCTACATGTTTTTAATTTTTTTGCTAGCCAAATGAAAAGGGGTTTTACTTACAGCAGTATTGACACAATATATTCAATTTGTTGTTTTGTAATGTTTTTTGTAATGGTTATACGTGTAGTTCAACTATGTGATGACAATGTTGATAGGTCAGCCAATTAACGTTTCCTGCCATCATGTGTATTTAAGGCATTCATATTGTGCTTTTCCACACTTTGAGAAAGGCCTCGGAGAGGCCGAAACGTTAGTCATTCAATAAAATATTTTTATTTTTATCCTCAGAGTGCGGACCTTTTCTGTGTGATAGATATTCTACATTTTGGACACTGCACCCAGGCACATTTCAACTGAGTATCGAGAGTGCCAACTCCTCTATGGATGGTTATATATAATATATATTATAAGTTATATATACAGTATACAGTGGCTACAAATTATGAACTTTCACGGTATGTATTTCTACTTCTTAACAGTCATAGGATTCTAGCACATTGTACACCTCTTGAGTTGGTTCAGTCCTATCTAGAGGCAAGATAAAAGCTCAATATTGTAGAATACCGCACCTCCTCTCCAATGTCTCTCCTGCCTTGTGGTGCTGATCCCTCTAGATGGTCGGGACACGTCAGTCACATACAAATGGGTTTTGGAAGAGAATCGCAAAACACCAATACATAGATTGATTTCTGTTATATAATTGCCCTGTAGAATTTTAGATGCTTATTTTATAACATAAACACAAACCAATTGAGTATTTTCCAGTTTCGACAACAGACCATATCAGGTATAAAGCATGTTCTTGATAAAAACAGTTGAACCAGATAGTAAATCAGATTATTTATGTCATGTCAATGTGCCCTGAAAAGTTGATAAACACAGAACTTAAGGATACTGAAACATGCTTTTCAATTAATTAAAGCCATTAGTTGTAAGCTGAGGGGCATATATATCAAATGCTGCAGCAAAGTGTAATTGCACTACTCACTATTTGTATGGGATTTTTAAGGGTGTCTATCAATTCTCAGTGTCATATTATGACTGGAAATTTCCCTCTGGCAAACTGTGGTGAGCGCTATTTCTCTATTTGTTCTCTATTTCCCCTCTGCTCAAGTAACTAGTTTGTGACGTCTATGTAAAATTCATAGGCACACACTGAGCAGAATCCTTGCCAGACTATAGTCCTTAATGGACTTTCCCTGTCCTCCCTTGTATGTTCTATCATTTGGTGTGATCCCCCCTCAGTGCATTAGTCCCACAGAAGAGGAGGCCTGATGGCCTTGTGATGTACCTGAAAGTGGCAGTAATCTGTTTACTGTTTTACAGGTCACCAGACAGGTACACAAACTGCACATCAATAAAATGTTATAAAGTTATGATATCTCTGCCTGATGTATTCAAGTCCTCTTGCCTGCTGCAGTGACTATCCCTACACTGGGATAGGGATAGTCACCAGATGCTCTCATGGGTTGATGTGACAGAAAATTGTGCTACAGAAGAATGACGCTATGCCCACAGTGTTTGCCCTTTAATTAAACAACAAAAGAAAAACTGCTGAAATCCATCCAACTCCTCACGTGCCATCCTTCAATCATTCCCATTGAAGAGGGACATTTTTTTAATTGACTGGACAAATGACATCATAGATACACATAAGACATTTCTCACTTATGTTCTTGTTTATTGTGCGTTGTTGGCAGGTACTGCATTTATTTTTGTAACACAGGCTTTATGGTACTGAAAAAAGATCCCACTAGATGTCACTCTTATAAAGCAAAGTGAAATGTGTTACAGCTAATGAGAGGAAAAATATAGCAAACAAATGCTTGAAGAATATAGTAAATAGATATAAAAGACTAGATAAAAAGACATAAAAATAAACGGCATCATCATCATTTATTTATATAGCGCCAACAAGATACGCAGTGCTTTACCATAGTTATAATAAACAGGGAATAAATGGTGGATAACAAACAAGGATTACAGAGTACAATAGGATTAGAGGGCCCTACAAATTAGAGTTTACAAACTAAAGGTTAGGGTACAATTGAGACATTAGGATTTTAGAAACAATTTTGTGATTTATGATACAGCAATGATTAATGATTAAGCACTGCGTATCTTGTCGGCGCTATATAAATAAATGATGATGATAAGTGAATAAAGAGGTTGAGTAAGGAAAGGAGGAACAATAGTTTGGAAAGTGGGCCTGCAGTCTAAGATTTTGTGATGGGCCCCTGGCATCCCAGTCCGACACTGGATCAGATCAAATGTCCATGTAACACAAATATTGGTCATTTAGTTGATAAGGCAAGTTTGGCTCAAACAAACATTATTAGTGGTGCATAAACAATCTGACAGAGTCTAAAAGTACAACCAGATACTGTGGTTAAGCCAATATCAAAATTTTATAAGCTTCTTATAGATAATAGTAGTACGCCAAAACAAATTGCCTAGAAAGAGTGGGGGAAAGGAGCTAAGTATTACAATTTTGGATGCATTATGGGAAAAGACATCTAGAGCAGTAAGATTTAGAGAAATGAATTATAAATTGGCCATTAGATGGCACTATACTTCAGTCAAACTTAAAAAAATGTACCCAAATAGTTCTGAAATTTGCTGGAGATGTGAACAAGATAAGGAAACACATGTATGGTATATGTGCTCCAAATTCAGTGATTTTTGGAGGGAAATTATAAAGGATATAGTGACGGTAACAGCAATTACTATAAAAGATATGGATTTGCCCCTAATTTTGTTATGCATCATAACAGTAAAGAACAGTTTAATATCAGATCTACTTATACACAGAGAGATCTGCTAGGGCCCAACGATCCGATCACAATGCAGGCAATACGGGCAGTCGGATCACAGGACCACATCAACGAACAGATGCGGCCTTGATCCGACTAGATTTTTAACCCTGCCTGATCGTCATCTGGCCGACTTACGGCCAGATGTTATTCAGTGAAGCCCGTCAGAGGCCCCCACACATGTTAATTTACTTTGATAAATGCTGTGATGTTATTAAGAAATGAATCTGCTTTGAAAAAATGTGTATAAAGTGTATAAACTGAATTGTGTAGTAATTTTTTTATGTTTCTCTCATCTTATCCTTTCCCTTCCTTTATTGCTTTTTTTATCCCATTCCTTTGAAAATTTTGAAAATAAAGAATGTTTAGAAAAAACAATCTTACACTAATCAGAATGATAGTGGGATTGTTAAAAACGATCACAACACCAAAAATGTGCTAATGCTTAGTACCATCCACGATGACAACTTTATTGTGAAACACAGAAGCTGCAGAAAGCCCCCTAAATCTAAGCCAACAGTACAGTACAGCAAACATATTAGTGGTGTGGATAAAACAGATCAAATGCAACACTATTATAATGCCACACAAAAAACAAAGTTCTGGTATAAAAAAATGGCAATTTACATGATCCAAATGGCCCTTTACAATTCATACCTTGTCTACAAGGCAACAGCACCAGGCGCCAAATTGTAGTTTTATAACTACCAGTTGCAGCTGCTCCCTGCCTTGTTGTTTGGAGACGTGGGGGAGGTGACAGAGATGGCTGCTAGTGAGAATGTTGCTCAGCTGACGGGGAAACATTTCATTGACCACATCCCACCCATACCCAATAAGCAGTATCCCTAAAGTGCCTGCAAGGTGTGCCGTAGAAAGGGGGTTAGACAAGATGTTCAGTACTACTGCCCCAGGTGCACCAGCCAGCCGGCCTTATGCTTCAAGCCGTGCTTTGAGCTGTACCACACACAGGTCCACTACAGGATTGAGGCTAGTTCTACATCATTGTTTTTTCCCCCTCCCATGTCCGCCAGGAGCCACCTGGAAAGCAGTATCGGAAGCCTAGCAGAGACGCACAATGAGCCGCCTGACCGCCCGCCCCCTGCCACCTCCTCACACCCTTGCCAATGCCATCCCTTAGGGACTTCCAGGAGCAAGCAATCCCACCCTACATCCACTACATAGGAGAATCTGCCATTGGTTAGGAACATCTCTACCTGCATGCTCTCCATCCATTGCGCACCCTTCCCTTCAGCCTGGGGAAGGAAACTTCCAGCCTAACAACACACACTCCCATAAAGCCTCGGGAGTGTCCATTAAGCCCGGCCGCCAAGCCCTGGGGGGAGCGACCATAAAGCCCAGCCATGAAACCCTGGTGAGCGACTATTAAGCCCAGCCACCAAGCCCCGGGGGGACGGCCATGAAGCCCTGGGGAGAGATCATTAAACCCAGCTGCCGAGCCCCAGGGAGGGTGGCCATGAAGCCCCAGGAGGAAAACACAGGCCCACTCCAGTCAGTTGAGGCTAGCATGACCCTCCATGCTGGGAAACCTAACCTCCAATTTGTACAAGTTAATAAACAACTGCAGGGGAAGGATGGTCGCCATGCCACCGACTTTGGGGGAGACTCAGCAGGTGGTGATGGATGCCAGAGCAACCCTCAGGCCGCCGGGGTCTGGCCTTTGGGGGACAAAGCCCCAGCTAGACAGAAACCCACCCCCATTAGCAAAGGAAAGGGAGTCCAGGACCTGTCCAAGACATTGTAGGGGCCAGTAGCACTACATGGTTATTCAGGAGAAGCCACTTTGCCCATTTACAGCAGCCCTGCCAGGAGCATGGTGCCAGATCGATCAGAGGAAGTGAGACTCACCTGCAGAGTCTTCCAGGTCGGGGCTCTTCTGTTGCATCATAATTTTTTCAGGGGGAAAACCAGCCGTCCCCTGCTGGAACCAGCCAGGCACCCACTGCTGACTGGTCCCTCGGGTGACTTCCGAGAAAGAGCCTCTTCCTGCACATGCCTGGGAAGCATAGCCTGTGTCCCCATCCAGACTTCCATGAAAGGGAATCAGCTGGGGACAGGGGGGAAAGACACTCTGCCTACCCAGGAACAGTGCATCCGTGGCTGGACATATTTTGCACCTCACCCCCCTGGGGACTTCCAGGAAAGGGCATCAGCTGGCGCTAGGGTTGCCACCTTGTCTGGAAAAAATACCAGCCTTCCTATATATTTATCTTTATTCCCTATTAATAACATTGGGATCAACCAACATTTTTACCAAAGGTAAAATACCGACCAGGTGGCAACCCTAGCTGGCGCAAGCCGCTAGACGGGGGGGGGGGAAATCCACTCTGTCTACCCAGGAACAGTGCACTTGTGCCTGGACATCAGCTCCTGGAATTCACATCCAGACTTCCAGGACATCACTGTCCCTCTCCGCAAGGGCAGCATGGCTGTGCCTGTTCTGGGGATAGGGCCTGGCAGTGTCACAGCCACTTGGAAGAGCCGTCAGTGTTTGGCAGTAAAAGGGTTAACCCCTGTATCTTTTTGTAGGGGAGCTGTGTACACTTGTCTCTCCTCTGGGTTGTTTCTGTGCAATGAGGAGGAGTCCCCACCCTCTGTGAGCTGACAGGAGACTGAGAAAGTGCTGAGAGAAGGAAGCAGAGAGTAAATGCAAGGTGCTGCAAGCTCCAAGAGTTTTCTATGTAAGAAAGCAGCTAGGAACCCCCAATGGCAGAAAAGTGCGCTCTCTTTAGGGTGCAGAAGGAAAGGTGGTAATTTTTAGGGCTTTGAAGAGCAGAGCCTGCTCTTCTCAGGGCATGGAAAACCAAAGAGAGTTCTTCTGAGGACTTTGAAGCAACTGTCACATAAGTGGAGACTCCCCTCAGAAGTTCAGAGATCACCAGCTGTGTATGTGAGTGAAGTTGCTCCTGGCTGGCAGGCTGCCTGTGTCACTGTAATTTAAAGGTATAATGTCCTGCCAAGAAATCCTTCAACATACCCAGTGTGTATTGCGGATCTAAGAAGCTTCCAGGGAGGGGTACTACAGTTCATTCTACCCTGACCCTGGGTGAATCATGCCATTTTATAGGGAGACACAGGGCTCATGTAGCGCCACACACAAGTAAATGTGTGCTAGATCTCATGCAGTAACAGAAGAGGGCTGTATTTTATTGAAAGTTTTGAACCTGCCATTTGTACAACTGATAAAAAAGGTGGGGAAAACACTGCCAGACTAAACCAAGAAGCTGCATTGAGCGTTTACCATGTGCTAAGGAAGCCATAGCCTTACTTGAAGAACAAATCAAAGAAATTATTGAAGAAATAGAAAACAAGACAGAATACATAATGTTTACATACTAATGTAAAGAAAACATTTTATTTTTAAAAGAAAATCATGAAAAACCTTTAAAAAAAACACATGTGATGGTTATTTAATTATTTGTTGTTGAACAAAATATTTGAGAAAATCTTCTCTAAAATAATCTCTGTTCCCAGTTAATAAACAGCTCGCACTTTATTTGATTTTGAACAAAATATTTGAGATAGTCTTCTCTAATGATCTTGTCTTTTGTTTGTGAAAAAAACAAACTACATATAATGTGAGAAATTAAAAAAAATATTTTTGAAATAAGTACTTGCTTTTTCTTTCAAGTTTCTAAAAAGGATGTCAACAAGCTATATAGTTAGTGCATTATTAAATATCATGTACAGATGATTTTTAAAAGTCATATCTATATTACAGGTTGACCCATTTCGTAGGTGACAAACGATATGCATATGAACGGCCCTACGTACATCAACTTCCACTGATGGTGTTTGCGTCAGATGTCAGACAGGCAATACATGCAAAGATATTGTTATTGGACAGAACCATTCTAACCTGTTTGATTGACTAAACAATGTTGGGAAAATCCATGTGTACTCGACTATATCTTCATGTCTATGGCCAACTGAAGCTTTGTTCTTATTGTGACTGACAGTATTGTTTCACAGAATGGAAATTTTATCAGTTTTATGTACCATGAGAGACATTCATTTTGTGTACTAGGGATATTTTTGTATATACGTCTTTGTGACACTTTTTGTTTTGTGACATGCCTGCACATTGATTGGGAGATAGAGCACTATGCAGTCCCCCACTTGCAGATTTCATTCTACTTACCCTACCACATAGAGAGCAGTGAAGGCTCAAATGCACAAGTTCTCCTGTAGCCCAAGGCTGTATGTGTATTTAGCTTATTCTGATCTTTACCTTTTATTCTGTATATGAACATTTAGAGGAAATATATGCATTTATGCAAAGGCATTCATTTTATTGCATTTAAAAGATACATTTGCACATGTTAAAAACAACTAAAATTCACCATGACACCAGCAATTTTCTAAAACACAAGTATGACAGATTTTGAACTAACATAACAGCAATGAACATTCACCTCTTTTTGACAGCCACAATTGAGCCACTGTGAAACTTGAAAATAAAGCAATTTTCCAAGGCAAAATTAAAATGACCAGGTCCAGGCTGTAAAAATACAGCAGACACTTTAGCATCTCTTTATCTACATCATGACCTTCATACTAATACCTCACATAAATCATTGCTTTATGGCATGAATTTACTATCTAGCATAATTATGAATAGTATTTACAGCAGCAACATTTTGGAACATTGCTCTCGCAATGGCATAATTATGATTTTAAGTGGTCGTTGTGAAATTGCACCTGATTTACTGACAAACTTTAAAAGTTCACATACAACTCCAGCCCCTTAAGCTGGCCATAGATGTAAAGATCTTTAAAAGATCTTTTCGTTATCATGAGACCACGATTATCTCGAAATGATCGTTTAAATGTACGATGTGTCCATCAACTAAAGATACCATTTCAGGCGATATTGCCTGCTTGGCCTGGCCGATCAGATGTTGGACAAAAGATCGTAAGATGTAGGATTGTTCGATCCTTCGATTCCCAGTAACTTCACGAAAATTTGACGGATTGGTCAGATTTCATTAAAATCGGTTGTTCACCAAAGAAAAATCTTTGCGTCTATGGGGACCTTTAGTGGCAGCAATTGGCAGACATTACAAAAACACGTTCATTTATTACATGTAACTTTGGCTAGGGGTGGGAAAAAATAAATATTGTCTTGATTTAGCACTATAGACAGACCTTGTTAAAAATGGAGATTTAACCTTTGAGATGCCAGACTAGGGTACAACACAGGCTACACCTGGGATCCAGGCACTCAAGTCAGGTCCATTTAGTGTAAGTCGATCACTAGAAGAATTGTTCCGCATAAGAACTGACAATTAATGGATGTTAACTGATTAGTTATTAGTCATTTTATGCAGGTTTAGTAACTGTATTGTACATATTAGGGAAGTGCACCCCCTATTGTTCTTGCGGAGATTACTTCTGAACCCGGTCTGGCTGCGCACTGCACCTCAAGCCAGATAGATGCCCTGCTTTAATACAGCATCTTTTGAATACAGCACTGATGAATGCAAGCAACATTGTATTCATGCCTAGAATGTGTTCGAAAGCACTGTATTCATGAGTGGGGGGGGGCACATAGGTTATCTCTTTCCCAGCCCTGCCAGTCTTCTAACTTCAGTTAGGTATTGGCAGAGAGCTACTGGAATCCTAAAGCATGAGGACAGTGTGTAAAGTGCCAAAAATGGCTGACTGAACAAGTTTTTTGAACTTTTCACAATGCCTTACTATTAAAATTGAGCCCTATTGATTTGTAGCTAACAGACTGTATAACATACAGAATAGGGTTTAGCAACAAAATACAATTTGCAATGCAGTTTAAACCAACAGTACATTAATATCATTAATTATACTTTTAGCCATAAAAGTTCCCACTGAGGACAACTATTTAAGCTTGTCAGACATCTAACTGTGTACAACCAAAGTGCAAACCCTACATTTTGGCAGAGAGATGAGGTGCTCCATAGTCATGAATCTTTATTAAAGGTAAAGTTTAAAAAATGCCAACTAGCACTGAGAAGTATGGAGAGCAAAATCTACTCTCAGTGGAGGATCCGAGAACTAACTAAAGGTACAGACTCCTAAAACCTTAGCACTGTTGTCGTCATACTTTTTCAGTTCAAGCCCCACATGACGGTTAAGCCTTTGGCAAGACACCCTTTAAAGATCCGACTTAATATAAGGTTCCCCATCCGCTTGCGTAATGAGTACAGAAATAGGTTTTATAATGTCATTCAGACATAGTTCCAAGAATATATATGGCAGTAAATAAATGTTATTCCTACATTTTACCCTAAATGACCTTTCAGATAGGCATATGAACATTCTCCAACCCTATCTGCCCTTCAAGTTGAGGCCACCTGCCATGGCACCAAGACTTCCAAGTTGGGCCTACTCCACAGTTGGGAACCACTGGTCTTGGCTGCTTCTTCTTCTATTACTATACAATATTTTTGCTCCACTTCAAGAAAACTATATGTTAAGAAGTCTGTGAAGGTTTTCATTCACCCAGGTCATGGTATATCTAATAGAAGTAATTCTAGAGCAACTGGACTTGCTGAGTAACCATTGAAGACATTTCACTACTCCTCCAAGCAGCTTCTTCAGTTCAATTGACTGGTACGGGAAGTCTTCACACTTCCAAACTCTTCCAATAATCCAATCATAATGGTTCAATGTAACAATTCAGATAGGTGGCAACTGAATCTGAGTATGTGAATGCTGTGATGTTACTGTGATAGAATTAGCAAGCTGTCATGAAAAAGACATATGGGGAATGTAATATGTGTCATTAGCACAAAAAATGTTTTCAGACACCTTTGCAAATGTTAGCAACCATGTTTGTGTCCTTTTTGACTGATTACAGACCTTAACAACTTCCTTGCATAGTTTGCAACCAAATGGCTGTTGCGAACATTCGCAGTGTAAGTAATACAATTTCACAACCATAAAGCGTTTTTTTTGCAAAAAAATATTTAACGAAACTCCAGAACAGGTGTTGACGCTAACCTCTTCTTAGCGATAATGGGCAATGTAATATTCACCAGCAAATGCTTTTTCATTGCGAGCAGTGCTAAACATAAAAACGGCATTTAAAGTAACGCTTGCAATTTTAATTACTTTCCCCCCAAGGAGACTACGAGTTGCATGACACCTTGGTATTTCTATCACAGTGATACAGTGTATATAGATATATGTTGAGAACAAATACTTGACCAACAGATAAATTACAATCTATCATGAGACCTCTTAAAGAATCTTATTAAACTGACATACACAAATCAGTATTTCCTGTTACATCCTTTAATGTAAGACCCCATTTTGTGTCACTTGCTGATTACCCAACAGGAAATAATGCAGTTTCTAACTTTAATACAAAACAATGTGAAAGTAAAAGACACAGCTCTGGCTGTTAAGTTTGTGTTAAGTTTGTGTGTGCCTTATACAACAAAAGCTTTAAAGGAATTGTTCAGTGTAAAAATAAAAACTGGGTAAATAGATAGGCTGTGCTAAATAAATAATGTTTCTAATATAGTTAGTTAGGCAAAAATGTCATGTATAAAGGCTGGAGTGACTGGATGTTTAACATAATAGCCAGAACACTACTTCCTGCTTTTCAGCTCTCTTGGTTTCCACTGATTGGTTAACCTGGTTACCAGACAGTGACCAATCAGAGACTTGAGGGGAGGCCACATGGGTCATATCTGTTGCTTTTGAATCTGAGCTGCATGATGAGGATCAATTGCAAACTCACTGCAATGTACCATGTGCCCCCCCCCCTTCAAGTCACTGACTAGCTCAGAGTTAGAGAGCTGAAAAGCAAGAAGTAGTGTTCTGACTATTATGTTATACATCCAGTCATTCCAGCCTTTATACATTTCATTTTTGCCTAACTAACTATATTAGAAACATTTTTTATTTTGCACAGACTATCTATTTACACAGTTTTTATTTTTACACTGAACTGTTCCTTTAAGATGTAAGAAGTACTTAAGATGGCAGTTTTTCTATATCGGATTCTCTAGTAGCAGATACTACCAGAAAATAATGGAGCAATTTGGTAACAGAATGGGATATAAAATATCAGAGCAAATAGCCATAAGCGGCAGCCTAAACTATAATTTATCATTTTTGCCTGTATATTTATTTTACTATTAGATTAAACATTTTAGCAACATTTACAGTTAGGACAGGAATCAAGGGTTAAGGATTCTCAGCAGACTGTGCATGTCTGTTACTCATTGTTTTGTTGGGGAAAACTGAAAGAATTACTTCTCTTACAGCCTCTTCCTCTTTTAACATTGCTTTTTTTGGTCTGGATTTTACCGGCAGGGAGGGAGGCAGCTCTGTGCTGCTCATAACCTGTTCTGCCGGCTTGTAAAGAAGGGGCACCAACAGCACAGGTGCGGCAGAGAACTGTCAGCTCACAAAAAAATTCTTCTCTTGTCCCGAATCTACTTGGATCTGGCAGCATACCCCGAACATCTCTCTGAGCTCATTTTATTTCTATATTGGGATGAGCAGCAAATGACTCAGGATTTGAACAGAAGAAGACTTGATAATCATTGGGATGATTTCTGCAGACCTGGCTGTTAATAAACAGCTCAACAGACAAATGTTTATTTAGCTCATTACATCACAATATCCTGACACCAGAAGACCAGATTATATTTTGTATTTTAATCATTGTTTGAAGGGATAACATCACTGGATACCTGTTCTGTGTATGTGTGTGTGTTCTTCAATCATATCACTCAGATCATCAGAATGGGAGAATTATTTTAAAATTCGGAAAATACATAAATATATCTCCTTTTTCGGTGTTGTTGGATTTTTTTCCACTGTGCTGTGGGAAACACAAAGCCAGAACATGAGGGTAGCCTTGAGGTGAAAGTGGGCATCTTGTACCTGGTACCACAAGATGCCTTGGTGGTGCTGCTGCTGTTTCTTCCCTCCATATCTCTCTGAGGAGGATATTACGGCTCTGACTGTGAACAGAGAGATTGAAAGAATTCTTAAACTCCAGAAGGAGATTAGCCGTGGTGAGATAAAACTTCTACTTTTGGGTAAGTGTGGGATTCTTTGAATAAATTGTAATATAATGGGTGTAATGATTCCAAAGAAATGTAAATTTGGATACCATGTGAGGACGCTTAGTGGGGAATGTGACAGTGACAAAACTAGGCAAACTAGTCCACATGCAAAAATGTAATTTGGGTTTCTACCCCATATGAATTGAAAATCCTCAATTGAAAACCACAATATCCTCAGCTTAATAGATGACTCTTAAATGAGGGTTAACTAATGTGATGTAACTTCCCAGTAACAGACCATCATAAATAATAGAGGGGTGACAGAAAATAAGAATGCTGATGGGTAAGCATGGTGAGCCAGGCCCGGATTGGCAATCTGTAGGTTGTGGCAAATGCCAGAGGGGCTGCTATAAGGTGCCATAGAAAGTCAGTATTTAGTGGGCTGGTGGGGCCTCTGTTTGGGCTGATTGGACCTTTGTGTACCTTAAATGGCAGGGCCTATTTTATTTCTCACCCATAACCTGATGGTGACATAGATTTGTGCAGGGTCTGAAAGTCTTAGGGTGTGATACAAGTAAGAATGGATTTAAAGGAGAACTAAACCCTAAAAATTAATGTGGCTAAAAAGGTTCGCTCATCACTACTGATCAGGGGTGTAATATGTATTTTATACCAATGCAAATGCAGTGCAAATGATGTAATTTAGCAATCATTTTGTTCCCCACTTTCTTGTTCCTCCACTCTTTATTACATACAAAAGGCAGATTCTATTGCACTTTTTCCATAAGGTTGCCATTCGTGGGTCTGCTTCCTGTATAGCTGCCTCTGACCCCAGGCCACACACTTTGTGGGGAACAACATAGCGTCAGTTGTATGATGAAGAAAATAAGAAACAGCACTGTGCCCCACAGATTAATCTCTTTTTTTTTGGGTGATGGCTACTGTAAGGGTACTGTGACATGGGGCGATTTGCCACCTGCTTTTAAATCTGTTGTCTATGGTAGCACAGATTTAAACAAATCTCCATGTGTGCAGTATGAACCTGAAAACAATGTTATTCATTATTTATACTCAGCAATAAAATAGGTTACCATGACAATACTGCTTTAAGTACCGACTCGTTCAGATTCGAATGAGTGAAAAAGTTTTGTGCTATTGATTTTCAATACATCTCTCTGCCACCTTTAAATGGATGTTCCTTCACTTGTTCTGTTTTACAACAACATCAAAAAAACTTAAATCAAATAAGTTTTTAAGGAAAATGAGGCAATTACAATGACATTTTAATAATGAAACTGTGGGGCGGAGACAATCTCGATATAATCATTGGGCGTGATAGAAAGCAGGGTGTGAGATAATGATGGATTGTTATAAGAATATGCCATAAGTGAGGTGGAGTTGATATACAGTATGTTGTTGGTTGTGGTATAAATGAGCATTTATGTGTTTGTGAGGAAGTAATATGAGCATGGCAGTATATGGAATTCTACTACAATTCTACTACAACACCAACTGATATTTGGATCAATCCCACTTGTATTTACTCGAGAACAAAACCAGGCACAAGCCAATTCACTGTTACTAGTCATCCTTTATTAGCAAATGACTTTTTGCTTAATTAAAGGAGCTAAACTTAAAGAAAATATGGCTATGTGCTATATTTTACAGTGAATGCTAAGCATACTGCTTAGAGGTTCAGCCCCATAACAGTAATGATACCTGCCTTCAACATTATCCAAAGCAGCTGCCCATCTTGGGTCCTATTAGGCCACCGTTTGAGTGTCAGCGACTATGAACATGGTCAGTATGGGCTGCTGTTGAGAAACTAAGCTTTTAGATAGGCAGATGAACATTCTCCAACCCTATCTGCCCTTCAAGTTGAGGCCACCTGCCATGGCACCAAGCCTTCCAAGTTGGGCCTACTCCACAGTTGGAGCTCCACAGGCTTTTAGAAATCATCAATACATTAGCAGAAGGTGAGAGTACATTGTTTAATAGAGATGATGATAAAGGACTGATCAGTATGTTGTATACAAAGGTTTCCATGCTGACAGTAATGGCTAATCCATGCCTGTCAACTCCCCTAAATTCCTGTATTTTCCAGGAGTTAAATGGATTTGCCCCCCCCCAACTGTCATCATACTGTACCAAGGCTTTCCCCTGTTTTTGAAATTTCCCTTTTGGTGTAATATGTGGGCATGTGCAGTGAGCATTTATTTATGTGAAATAATCTGTGTGCATGTACAGTGAATATTCAGAGCCCCTGAAAGGGCCTGTGCCTATTTGCAGGGACTCCCAAAATGCCACACCCCATTTTTCAAGTCCCCAAGACCAGCACTCAAGCAAGTTGACATCTAATCAAACTTTTAGGGTCTGATTTACTAAAGGTCCTATATTTTTTCTTCCAAACTTTTTAGCACTGAAAATCCTGCATATGAATAATAGTTTTAAAACATACATTTTTCATTATTTAATAAAATTCAAAATCCGAAAATTTCTCACTATTTTCACATAAAATTAGTTTCAAAACATTATTTGTCATCTGATGTAAATGATTTACACCATAAAAATAATGGCATAGCATATTGGCATCAAATCAGATGAGAAAAGAAAATATACAGCTTCCTCATGGTCTCTTTATTTTACACTGTTTTACCAGTGTAAAAAATGTTGCATGCCACGATATACAGACCCCCATAATGTTATAGAACTACAGTTCCCACCATTCCAGAGCTAAACTTGTAGATAAACAGCTTCTAAAGAATAACATAATTAGAGCCATCTTAGAGTTGATATATCTGCAGATGATCATGAAGACTCCATACGTCAGATTCTTGAATCACTCCTAATGGTACAGTTATGTGTCTTTTATTCAGGGATCTATTTAGTACAGGTATGGGATTCGTGATCCAGAAACCCGTTATACAGAAAGCTCCAAATTATGGAAAGCCCATCTCCCATAGATTTTATACAAATAATCCAAATTTTAAAAAAATGATTTCCTTTTTCTTTGTAATAATAAAACAGTAGCTTGTGATCCAAACTAAGATATAATTAATCCTTAATAAGCAAAACCAGACTATTGGGTTTATTTAATGTTTACATGATTTTCTAGTAGACTTAAGGTAAGAAGATCCAAATTATGGAAAGATTCGTTACCAGGGCCTGAACATGCTGGATAACAGGTCCCATACCTGTATAAACTTGCAGTTTTGTTTCTTTACTGGAAATCGTTCTTATTGCATTAGAAGCTAAACCTGTTTTGCATGAAAAATTCCTTTCCTCACACATTAATCAAACAGTTATCTTTCTGTTTTAGGACTAAAGGACATTGGCTGACTATAGTCATTATCAACCTTATTAACATTTCCTCCTTTTTTTCTTGTTTTCTTTGCTATAACAACTCCTGGCCTCACTGTGATGTAAAATTCTACCTCTGTGTAATGGGGACACGTGTATAGGTGTGGTGGATAAACTGGTGGTGTGGAAACACTCCCAGGTAATGGTTAAAACAAGAAATATCAAAACAGGTAGTGATGTCTGTTGTAAAACTAGGTCAAGGCTAAGGTGTCTATTTTGAATTACATTGTGCTTGATCTACCTGATATAAAATATAATGCTTATTACTGAACCTGGAAGTTGACTGTCTTTTGAACATTTTGAATTGTTTTTGCCCAGACAGAGCATTCATAATTTGTGAGTGGCATATTGATTTGGGAATAGTAGGTGACATCTGCTATTTCTGTAGTTGATTATACATTATTTTATAACTTATGCAAGGATTAAAGGTCCCAGTGATATTCTTACTGTACACATGTATATGAACCTTTTTTTATGCAGAACCAGTTTAGCTTATTTTTGCAGATATGTCTTGACACTAAGCCACATTGTTTAGTCTATTATTAAAAAAGAAATAAGCCACAAAAGCACACTTAGCAAACAAACAGCAGCCCTATAAAGCCCCACAATAAACAACATGTTAAAAACCATTAGAACTGGTACAGTGTAGTTCCCTTGTTCCCATTATGCTAGTGCTTTTCAAAGATGTGTATTTTCTAAGCCTGGCAATATAAATATTACATTTGCACTATTCTAAATGAGAACCCTATAAACAGGTCCGGATTTACATAGAGGGTGCCCCTAGGCCCGTTGTTGTTCGTCACCCCAGTCCCCTCCTCTTTATTTGCTCAAATTTCCATCATCAGGACTGGAGCAATGGGGATTGGCACACAGGAGATTTAAAAAACTATTGTATCTCCTGCTCATCCCCAGTGTTTCTGAACCAATGTTGGTGTAGTTTGGCAGCATGCCGCCCCCTAAAATTCTGCCGCCCTAGGCCCGGGCCTTGGTGGCCTCTCCGCAAACTGGGCCTGCCTATAAAGGGCTACTAAACAAGGTTGCCACCAGGAGTTGTGGGGTCCCATATGGCATTCTGGAAGTCTGTAAAAAAGAGTTGGGGAGCAACACAAGCATGAAACAATCCCTTGGGGTGCCAAACAAGGACTATAATTGGTTATTTGGTAGCCCCTATTTAGACTGGCAGCCTACAGGAGGCTCTACTTGGCACAATACTTAGTTTTGCAATGCAATTAAAACTTGCTTCCAAGCCTGGAATTCAAAAATAAGCACCTGCTTTGAGGACACTGAGAGCAACATCCAAGGGGTTGGAGAGCAACTGGCTGGGGATCACTGCTCTAGACTATTCTTTGGAACCCAGTCATCGTTTATTAAAACATAAAACCACAAAAAGTGACCAGAAAAAAATTGTAAAAGCTGTAAAGGTTTATAATGGTCAATGGGAATAGTCTATAACAGCTTGAATCATATACAGTATTTATCATATAAGCTAACATTCTAGAAAAAAGTTGCACGAGTTTTGTCGCAGTTTTTTTCTTGGCACTCGAAAATTTGTAAAAAAGCCTCTATATGTCCAACTTTAGCTCACAAAAAACCTTGAGATGCTTGCCTAATTTATTAAAAAGTTACATTTAGGTGCACATTTGTTTGTGTGCACTGGTGACACAGCTTGTACATATCTGCATAAGTGCTAATCTTGTGTTGAATATTGCTTTCAAAATTATACAGCTGTAACTATTTACACTACAAATACGAAATGTATATTCCCTGCACCAAATGGGAGGACATGAATAATCTAGGAGTTGTGCTGAGTAAATGTCATAATGAGAAAGAGAATCTGTGAAGCAACCCTCGCCAAGGAATTTTAATGAGCACAATTTTCCAGTTAGTAACATATGATTTAATCTGTGCTAGGCAGGAGAAAATTATATGGCAAATCAGAAGGACTTTTTCAACAAATATTCTCTGACTACACTAAAGCATAAAGCTTCAGTTCTCTTGTATAGAACACAGAACTGCTCCCAGGCAACTTCCAATCATCCTTGTATTTTGCAGTAAGGGTTAAACATCTGTGCTAAGGTGTAAGTCCCTACTTACACCTTAGCACAACACATCCCTATCCTTTTTCAGAATTGGTATGGAATTGGATGACTGCCGGCCCAAACCGGATTTTACATACGGTGTAACAGATGAAGGAACTCATCACAATAATTCTCTAAATTCTAAAGATTGATGATGCCACTTTTTCAAGAGACACAGAAATAAGGGGGTTCCTATCTGTCAGCCTGCAGCAAAAAGTTGCCCCTTGCAAATTTTAGGGGACTGATTTATTAAAAGTCGAGTTTTCGTTTTTTTTCACGATTCAAAAAAAATGCAATGAAAAAATGTGAGTACAAATATTTTTTGGAACTTTGAATAATCACCATTTATTAAAGAATAAAAACCACAAAAAGTCACCAGAAAAAACTCGGTAAGTAAAAATTGCAATATTAGTCAATGGGAATCGTCTGTAATAGCTTTAATTGTGCAGTATATTTATTTTGCTGGTTTATAAAAACATTTGCGTTTTTAGCCTCATTGAAAATGAATAAAACAATGTGATTCTCACTGGTGGGCGACATTTTTATGAGTGAAATGCTATTTTATTCTCTTAAATAAGCCAGCATTAGAAGAAAAAAAAAGTCACACGTGGTTTTTTTTCTCGACCTCGAGAAACGTTAGCAACATTTGTAAATAAGTCTCTAAGGGGTTTATAAACAAATTTTTAACAACAAAATCCTCATTTTTAATGGGAAAAAAAACCTAGAATTTCTTGAGATTTGTATTTACCCCGAGCATGGGAAAAAAATCCGGCATCTGAGGTTGTATATAAGTCAGTGGGAGAGGTCCCTATTCTATTTGGAGGTTTCTGTGGTCTGCACTGGAATTACCCCAAAAATCCGACTATTTCTGACTTTTCGGGCAAAAATCTTATAAATTCGGGCTTTTTGGGAAAAAGACCAAAAAAATTAAGAGATTGAAGAAAAATACCCAAAATAATTCTTGCTCTTTTTTTTCATGTTTGTTCCCGATCTGATTAAATCATGCTTTTTTAATAATAAATATAGTCCAATCATGGATTCTAGTTTGGCCGGATTTCTTTAATTAAAATAATCAGATTTTGATAAATAAGGCCCACTGTGATGAATTTGTTTTTAGAACCAGACATTAGGAATTGCTAGTGTTGAAAGTCAAATGCACTCTCTGTCCATGCAGTGGAGGTAAGTTTGAGGGGAAGGTCTCAGGCTGCCACAGATCCAAATGAGTCCGTGCTCTCTCAATATACTGTTTGCAAGGCTTGCATCCATTTTATAGTAGGGGTCATAAATTCTCTGTATATTAATTTGAGATTTAGCAACCAAACTGTTTGCATAAACCAGGCCCTGCTGAATCATTAGACTTGTGATTCATAGTTTTATTATTGTTACAAAGTTTCCTATAGATACAGGTTCAGTTTGCCAGTCATTTGTTTTCGCATTACTAACAGAAAAATGCTGATTGGCTGCTATGGGCTATGAAACTTCAGCAAGGCTGAGTAATAAAGAATGGCAAGCGATATATACTCCTTGGGTAAATCCTAATCTGCCTTAACCTTAATTTGCTTTGTTATATGCCATAAACTTCAAATATTATTTATAAGATATGTTATAATTGAATGCGTAGAACAGAGCTTCCACCAGAATTAGCGTAATTTTTATGACTTAAGTTTTTTTATGAAATACCCCCAAGTCAGCAAATCCTTATACATTGTGATGTGAGCAATCCCCTACTATAGAGATGAAGTTAAAACGTCTCATCTAAAGTTAAAATATCTTATTTTCTAACTCCCCCTGCCCTACAGGTAACATCTGTTTAAAGGAACAGTAACACCAAAAACTAAAAGTGTTTTAAAGTAATAAAAATATCATGTAGTGTTGCCCTGTACTGATAAAACTGATGTGTTTGCTTCAGAAACACCACCATAGTTCATATAAACAAGCTGCTGAGTAGCAATGGCAGAAATTGAAAAACGGCTAAATGGCACAGGATAAATAATGGATAACAGATAGCATTATGTTCTACAGAGCTTATCTGTTATCTGCTGTGTAAATTGAGTATTTTCTTCTTTGAACAGCTGCCCGCATGGCTACGCAGCAGCTAATTTATATAAAAAATAGTAATGTTACTGAAGCAAACACAGCAGTGCAACACTGCATTATATTTTTATTACTTTAAAACAATTTCATTTTTTGATGTTACTGGTCCTTTAAGGGCAATAAGGCTGGAGGTTTATGCTCACACTTTGTTTATTACTCAGAATGGGTGCCAGAGGATGCCTTTATATAAATAAACTGCAGTTTATGGAGATTATATAAGTAGTTTTTTTTATCTCCAAATATCTTTTTGGAGATAAGTGCTGTTCCTAAGTCATTGCTGTTGAACAAATTTCTGATGGAACACTTTCCTATGTTGTTCATTTATTGATTTGTTTTGTATGCTCATGCCAATTCCTTCTTACAATCAACATTATCATATCAACATATCATATAAGTGCAGTAGTGTCACTAAAGGGGGGCGGGCCTAAGTGCGTGACGCTCAGCCGGGCCCCACCCCCTCCGTATGGCCGCATTTGTCAGTGGCGCACGGACTGCCGGGGAGCCCTGAGGGGGTGCGGGCCCTGGCCCGCTCGCACCCCCTGCTCCCCCGGTAGTTCCGCCACTGTATAAGTGGTTTCTTGCCACTATACTGTATATTTGTCATTTTAAAACACAATTTAGACTTAAAGGGGTTGTTCACCTTCAATGTACAAATCTTATGAAACCACTAGCAATGCTCTCAATGTGTTAGAAAACCCATTTTCCATAACAAAAAGTAAAAATGCCATTGTAAAAGCTAATTTCTATACCTATTAACTCAGCCCTTCTCCTGTCTCTCTGACCAGTTTTCTGAAGTGATGGGAGTGGCCTATTTTGAACCTGACACACCAAGAACTTCCTATATGATGACATCATCATGCCCAGGCTTTGCCCTTACTTGTTTCCTATTGGATGTTGATACTGCCCTCCTCCTAGTAATTTATTGGGTGCTTGTGAACTGTAACCAGTCACATAATTTGAATGGTCATTGGTTGATTACTCAATTGTAATGGCAGAGGTTAACAGACGCAGCAGATAAACAAACCTGCCTTGTAACAAACAATCACACAGCCATGCAGACAAACACTGCAGAAAAGGAAGGAGCAACATTGTTCTCCCAATTCTGGCACTCTCCTTCTGCCTAGACTAAAACTGAATGGAGTGCCAAAGGGGTGCAACCTCTGGGAATAAATACTGGCGTTTCTATATTTTTATCTTTTAATACCTTTGGCATTAAGCATAATGTCAGTTATTTACAAAATTGCAACAAAAACCAGCACTGACTTGCTTAGAAACGTATGTAACTTACACATCTAGCAGGGACAGTAGGGTTGCACCTCACCCTTTTAAAACCAAACACATATGAAATCCACAGCCTGCATGGCTAATTTAGATGCTGCAGACTGAACTGATTTCCGTGCAGCCATGTATCATGCATCTAAATGAATTGCTAATTAGCCATGCAGGCTGTGGATTTCATATGTGTTTGGTTTTAAAAGGGTGAGGTGGAAACCCTAAGTGATTTTGTGCGCTCTCCCGGGGGGGGCGGCAGTAATTTACCTAGGAAAACAATACCTTTTTTAAGTGTTTAAGTGTTCCACTTCTGGAACAAGATTTAGAGCTCTAAATACCAAAAAATTAAAAAGTTATATTTTTCATGATATAGGGATCTATACCAGAAAAATATTTTACTTTATGCACAAAAATTCAACTCATTTGGAAAGCCTCAAGCTCATACAAATAGTCAGCTGCTGAATAATGATTTTTTATGAGGTAAATACACAAAATAATACATGCCCCCCCCCCAAATAATATATTTCTGGAAAGTACAAGTGTCATCTCCCATAGTATCCATTTTAAAAATGATTTCTTTTTTCTCTGTAATAATAAAATAGTCGCTTGTAGTTGAGCCCAACTAAGATATAATTAATGTTTATTGGAAGCAAAACCAGCCTATTGGGTTTATTTAATGTTTACACGATTTTCTAGTAGACTTAAGGTATGAAGATCCAAATTATGGAAAGATCCATTATCCGTAAAACTCCAGGTCCCAAGCACAGTTGAAGTCTCTGCAGTACACAGCCCACACTCCCCCTCCCTCTCACAAACTTGTAACAGTTTCTCTTCAGTACCTGAATGCTGCTCAAATTCCCCAGCACAGCCCAGCACAGGAAGCAGTGGCAGATTGGCAGCAGACATAGCCAATAGGAGTTAAGTTAGCTGCCAGTACAATGTGTGATGTCATATAAGGAAGAGGAAGTGAACACTGTAGTGTTTTTGGGGGTCAGTGACCCCCTCCCAGCACAGGGTCTGTGTGGAACTGAAGGATTAGTACAGGGACACTTCTGAGGTGAATATCTCTTGAACTGTACTTTTTCTGTTAACTATTTCTATGGAAAAGTTTGTTCTATTCACAGTGTCGGACTGGCCCGGCGGGATACCGGGAAAATACCCGGTGGGCCCCGACCCTAGTGGGCCCCGCCGGGCCAGTCCCCCTCTCCCAAACTGTTTTTTAAAAATAAAAAAAAATTCGGCGCATAGTAGCGCCGTTTGCGCATGCGCGCCGAGCGCCGTTTCCGTTTGCGCATGCGCGCCGTTTGCGCATGCGCGATGCGCCGAGCAGGGATTCGCCGAACAAGTAGGTAGCGGGGCCAGAGGGGGGCCCTGGACACCAGTCCCGGTGGGCCCCGGACCCCCCAGTCCGACCCTGTCTATTCATGTGAACTGTTAGATTTGTCATTTTGTTACAAAGGTGAACAACCCCTTTAACTTTCTCTAGCTGGGGAAGCACCAATAAAGGGCTGAAGCATTATTAACTGCATAAACAGCCCTATTAGAATAATAGTTTTTTTTGTGACCTTCTAAAATATCTGTTTCTTATCTTTGGTTTCTTCACAAACTCTTTGTCAGTCAGATTAACTAAATGATCTGATAATCTGACAAGGAAACAGTGCAAAAAATTCAGATGTCACATGTCTTATCAGACTTCAGTTAGACCAGAAGACTGGATGACAACCGGTTTCCACAGAATAAATGAAACTACGGATGCACCGAACTCAGGACTGCTTTTTTCAGCAAGATTTGGATTCAGCCGAATCCTTCTGCCAGGCTGAACCGAATCCGAATTCTAATTAGGATATGCAAATTAAGGGAAATAATGTGACTTTTTGTCACAAAACAAGAAAGTAAAAAATGTTTTCCCCTTCCTACCCCTAATTTGCATATGCAAATTCGGCAAAATCTTTCTCAAAGGAAAAGGGACGTACAACGAGACTCTAATGTAATCAGAATTATAGGTGACTACTGTGCTGAACATAAGGAGATAAAACACATTCTTAACAAACACTGGTACATTTTGGAACAAGACATGGATTTAAAAAAAGTCTTAAGAGAAACACCTATAATCACATATAGGCGGAGTAGAAATCTGAAAGATAGATTGACTCGCAGTCACTACATCAGTCCCCAAAAAACGATGTGGCTAGCCAACCGTACTAAAGGTTGCTATAAATGTGGGTCTTGCAAAGCATGTCCCTGGGTAAATAAAGCAATAAAAATAAGTGGGAGATCAGACATCAAGGAATACATGATCAAGGACTTTATTAACTGTAAAACTACTGGAGTAATTTATGTTATGAACTGCATTTGTGGGATGAGATATGTGGGGAAAACAAAAAGAGAATGGAGACGTCGGATCCTCGAACATGTGGGGGATGTGGTACATAAAAGAAATACATCGGTGGCCAATCACATAAATGAATGTCACGATGGCAATACTGCAGTCATGAAATTCACAGGAGTAGAACACTTTCAATCTACTATGAGAATAGGGGACATCGATAGAAAACTATTACAGAGTGAAGCACAATGGATATACTGGCTTCACAGTAAGTCCCCCAATGGACTAAATGAGGGATTTACCTTTTCCCCCTTTCTGTGACCAGGATACAATCTAATAAACATTTATTCAGGGATTATATCTGTCATTATGACAGTAGTAGTACTGGAAACTAAGACAACTTACTTAATTTAATTACAGTGTGAATTTATGCATGACTTCATTTTAGATTGAATAGGCAGTTGATGCTTCCGCTCCATCCGTTTTTTGTTGGCGACTTGTGTATCGTATAACTAAGCGCAATACTTCACTTACCCAAAGACTATAAGGTCCCCTAAATGTCAGTGACGTATATTGGGACCCAACATACTGCAAATTTTTACTGACATAGTGAGTATCAGTGATGATAAATTACTGGCAAAGCATCAATGATTCCCTATTAGGTGAAGCAATAGTATGGGCACTTCCGCCCTAAACAGGAAGTGACGTCGCGCAACTAGTGTGAGTTTTTCAGACAGTGACTATTTAAAGGATGGAAAGGAGCGGGTCCGACACTTATGCCCCTGACGAAGCTGCCAAGCAGTGAAACGCGTTGGGTGGTGTAGGTGGAGGGTGGTGAGGCTAGTTCCCACGCTTCCCAACGTAGCTAGGCAGAAACTATAGCATTGGGAGGGAATGGTGGGGGGCTCAAAGGTGGCTCATTGGAAGGTGTGGAATACATTTAAGAGCGCTACTGGCATTAACGCTGTGTGAACAGTGAAGTGCATTTAAACATTTGGTTACCACTAGCCTACCTAATCCGCCTACACATTCAGTTTTTAATATGTGTTATTTTTAAGGACATTGTCCTGCACAGCTGTGATTGGAACATGCTGCGTGTGTTTATGTCAGTTTGAGCCTATTTGGTTTTTATTAAGCATAGTTACTATTAAAGGTTAAGTTTTAATATACTGTTGCGATCATAACCTGAACTGGCTGGCTTGCTACATAGTTGCTGGATGGATGTCTAACATTCAATTCAGAGCTTGTGTGCAGTAATTTGTGTTCAAAGGATTCAGGGGTTCGGCCGAATCCAAAATAGTGGATTTGGTGCATCCCTAACTGAAACATATACCAACTATGTTTTAGCTTAAGTACAGTATTACTATACTGCCTATGGTGAGTTCTTCAACTGACCTCATGGCAGCTGCTCACCTGAATTTTGTAGGTATATCATATGGCTATGTTTTCTTGTATAAATTTTATGACATACAGAATTTGTCACTTGCCATTCTGTTTACTTCAGTGTTGTCAATGGCTCTTCTTTGGCTTTAATGAACATCAACTACTCCTCACCCAGGGCAGTACATTGAGGGGCCCATTTACTTAGCTTGAAGGAATAGAGGAAAAAAAACTTCGAATTTCGAATGTTTTTTTTGGCTACTTCGACCATCGAATGGGCTACTTCCACCTTCGACTACGACTTCGAATCAAACGATTCAAACTAAAAATTGTTCGACTATTCGACCATTCGATAGTCGAAGTACTCTTTAAGAAAAAACTTTGACCGCCTAGTTCGTCACCTAAAAGCTACCGAAGTCGCTTTTAGCCTATGGGGAAGTAATCTTTTTTAGGTCCAAGAAAAATCGTTTGATCGATGGCTTAAAATCCTTCGAATCGAACGATATTTGAAGTCGAAGGATTTAACTTCGACAGTCGAATATCGAGGTTTAATTAACCCTCGATATTCGACCTTAAGTAAATTTGCCCCTGAGTATGTGCTTCACCATGTGGGAGGTGAGCTATAAATATATGTATATATATATATATATATATATATATATATATATATATATATATATATATATATATATATATATATATATATATATATATATAAAATAAATAATATTTGAATCTCAGCATTGATGATTACATATAATATACAAAGCTGTGTGCCAATCAGATTAGCCATAATGTTTGATAAGGAAATTCTGCACAATATTTGCACATGGCCCATCAGATTGCAGTGAGGCTGGATAATAATTTTTCCCCCACTGAATGAAGTAAAACTGTCTCATTTTATCAGAGAAAAAGCAGTTAAAAAAGAATAACTGTTCTAAAATAACCCCCAGGCTGCATGTATCGATGGGGCTCCCCCGCCCTTTCGAAGGGCCTGACAATATCAAATAACCACAGCACGTGCCACTACTGATTATTCAAACTACACATTTGGTACCCAAGTGCTTCCAGGAAAAACAGGGGATCCTTATCTCATCTTATTCAGTTCTCTTTTGTCTACTTTTGCCTTTTACATGTCCATGTTAGATTCCTACTTTGATGTAACTATAGCCTATTGCAGGGGTGCCCAAAAGGTAGATTGGGATCTACCAGTAGACCTTTTGCAGGTGATCAGTAGATCTCAAGACACTGTCAAGAAACAAATCCCCCTCTTATTTCATGCTTTTCATTCAGATAATTATTATGTTAAGGTCACACAAGAAATAGATATTTATTAAATATAGCAATATATATTTTCCCATTAATCAGTATTGAAGTAATATTTTCCATGGAACAGAATGCTAACAATGCTTTTATAGATGTAGATCATTATGGGACAACATCACTAAAAGTAGACCTCTCATTAGTAAAGTATGGGCACTCCTGGCCTATTGTGTCTCTGTGTGTATATATGTATATATATATATATCTTTTTACTTTTTCTGAACTAACACGGTACAACACTCCACTACTGCTAGTAACCAACAGAAAGTCATGACAAACCTCATGGCTGTATTTCAGAGCTTTCTGGATAATTGTTTTTTGATAATGGTAAATCACATTTTATAAGACCATCTGTTATAAAGCAGCTATTACAATATGATATAGTTGTTGCTGGCAAAGCTTTAAGTCAGGGAGCATGCTCAGTAGGGGCTACAGGAACTGCTGCCAAGAAACATATCAACTCATGCATTCACTTGTAGCAGCTGTTAAATTTTAGAAATTAAAGAGAAACAAATTGTAGCAATTTTCACAAGATGGCAGCCAGACATGCTAAGCTCCTAGTGGGAGACATGAAAAAAAAAAAATAATAGATTTTTAAAATGTAAATATTAGTTGTAAAAATAATAGTAGAACGCAGCTGAAAAATATCCTTTTATATAGATTTATATTTGATACATGAAACAGTACATTTTTGTAATGGGAACTACCCTTTAAACCTTTTGCTTGGCAGCGGTCGCACTATAATTAATGCCACAAAATAAGAGTTGGATAAAAACATTGAATCTATAGATTCATCACTGTAGTCTTTTTTATGTGTGCAATGTAGATTCTATGTTTTTTCGGATAATGTTAATGGTGAGACTGTACAGGTATGGGACCTTTTATCCAGAATGCACGGCACCTGGGGTTTTCTGGGTAAAGGATCTTTCTGTAATTTGGATCTTCTTATTTTAAGTCTACTAGAAAATCATGTAAACATTATATAAACCCAATAGGTTGTTTTTGCTTCCAATAAGGATTACTTATATGTTAGTTTGGATCAAGTACAATGTACTGTTTTATTATTACAGAGAAAAAGGAAATCAATTTTAAACATTTGGATTATTTGATTATAATGATTATAATGGAGTATACGGAGATGGCCTTTCTGTAATTCAGAGCTTTCTGGATAATGGATCTCATACCTGTACTATGCTATGATTAAACTTCCAACACAAACATACAAGAGATTAGATTCGAGAACTGCAGAACAAAAACCTTGAGCAGCTTGAGCTTTAAAAGTATCCAAAAATGTATATGCAGATCAGCGCCTACGGCAACAGAGAAAGAAACAGAAAAAAATAGTGCAATATGTTGCCGTAGGCGCTGATCTGCATATTAATTTTTGGATACTTTTTTTGTGCAGCTGAAAGACTGTGGGAAGATCGGCCAGAGAAAGTGATTTTAAAGGACTTTTTTCATTTTTCTTAATTATTCTCTGTTAATTGTAGCTTGAGCTTTAAAAAGCATATTATACACAGACTGAGAGCCCTAGTACTAAAGTAATGCTCAACCTTTTAACTATAGAAACAACTCTTTTTAATTAACTGGATTATGTAGCATGTGTCTCTTAATAAAGGTGGTTTTAGCAAGAATGTGTAAAGGAATAAGATTGATGTAGCTCCTCTTACTGAGAAAAATAGAGATTTGGTAGAAATTTGACACCAGTGGTGTAAGTAGATGTTAGTGGGCCCCAAAGCAAATTTTTAGGGTTACCAACATATTCATAGGTTGTCCCCCCAACAGCCCCAGGGTCTGCTTCCTTTGTACTTATACCCCTGATTGGCATCTAAAGACAGAGAGTTGAAGTGAAGAGTTTATTTTTTTTAAATTGGTCTGTCATTTCCCTTACAGGAACAGGAGAGAGTGGAAAGAGTACATTCATAAAGCAGATGAGGATCATTCATGGAACAGGATTCTCTGAGCAAGAGCGAAAGTTTTATGCCCGGTTTGTCCACCAAAATATTGTCACCTGTGCACAGTCCTTAGTTGGGGCCATGGAGACTCTGCAAGTGCCTTACACCATAGAAAACAACCAGGTACTATTATGTGGTGGGAGGTATGTTCTATAGACTTTAGCACTGTTCTATAAAACATAAGCTTGAATCTTCATAGATTATCTCAGTCTCATGTCATGTCATGCTGGGAGTTCCTCAGACACAATCTGGATTTGTGACAATATAAAGAGCAGCTTGTTTGTGTTGTACAACCCAGTATAATGATGTAGATCATGTGGATGATTCTTCACCTCTCATTGAAACATCTATAGTTTAGACAGAGCAAGGTTTCCTAACCTAAGGGTTGCCATCTTGCTTATGGTGGGTCACTAAGATTCACCTCACATTTGCTAGAAAACTTGCTATCAAACACTAAGGAGCATATTTATTATGCTGTGTAAAAAAACAGAGGGAGAATACACCACATATAGCCAGGCTTCACCATGTAAAGAACGGTGTAAATTGCTTTTTTTTTAGAGTGACTACCACCGAAATCAATGTAAAATAAAGGCATCCAAACTGCCGTTCGCATGGCATAAAATTACACATGCCTTGATACATTCAGCATTTATTTTACACAGCTTTTTACACCATTCAAGCTAAGGAGAAAAGGCACAGTCTACACAGCAGATAAAAGATAAGCTATGTAGTATATAATGTGATTTTGCAGAACATATCTGTTATCTACTGTGTTACCTGTGCCTGAATAGCTGCCCCCATGGCTACACAGCAGCTTGTTTATATAAACTATAGTAATGTTTCTGAAGCAAACACAACAGTTTTACCAGTGCTAAGATAAAGTGGACCCTAGCAACCAGACTGCGGAAACTGCGAACTGGAGAGCTGCTGAATAAAAAGCTAAACAACTCAAAAACCACAAATAATAAAAAATGAAAACAATTGCATATTGTCTAAGAATATTGCTTTCTATAGTATACTAAAAGCTAACTCAAATTTGAACAACCCCTTTAAAGGATTGCAGGTTATTTTCTTCTGACACCAATTTGTCAATTTAAAAGTAGATTTACATTCTGGAAGTATTGTTAATCTCTTTGGAAAGCTGCATTGATTTGGTTAGATCTTATTCGTGTACAACAATAGGACCTGTAAAGCAACTAAGGGAAAGATTATGTTAAGGAGATTTAACTCTCTGGTTCATCCTTTTAGTTAGTTTGCTGTACATAGGGGCAGAATTATACTGTGGTGTAAAAAATGTCATCACCATATAAAAAATTACATAATTTTTTTACACACTTTTTCTTTGAGCAACTTCCACCAGAATTACTTACAAAGGTCTGAAGCAGTGTAAAATAAAACACACCTTGATAAATTCACCATTTATTATACAGTTTTTTGGTAATCGGTTTTACAAAGTGTGGTGTTACATACAATACAATTACATACAAATGGCTTGTAGATGTCAATGTGCTCAGACATGCTGTTCATACTTCTTGGACATCTTAAAAGTGAAAGTAAAAGTTACTGTTGTATAATGGCTGCATGACTCTGCTAATCAAGCACTGTTATACTCGCCTCATCTTTGGCTACCCAAAACATAACAGATTGACGAGATGGCTTTTCTACCTCTGCAGCAGCCTGCACCTATTCTTCCAAACCCTGGTGAGCCTACCATACCTTTTACTGCTTGGATCCGTATGTTTGAAAATTACATTATTGCTGCTTGACAACGGGAGATTTCTGCTGCTAGAAAGCGTGCTTTACTTATCCACTGCCTGGGAGCAGAGGGACAGCATATAGTCTATACATTACCATTACCTGATGATACTTATGAAACTGCTCTTACTGCTATAAAGAATTTTTTTTGTGCCAAGAGTAAATGTGGTTGCTGAAAGATATAAATTCCGCCAATGTGGACAACGTAATGGCGAATCCATAGAACAATTTGTAACAGCTTTGAGAGAGCTGGTTGTAACCTGTGAGTTTGGGAATCTAACAGATGAAATGCTAAAAGAGACCAAATAGTGGAAAAAACAAACTCACCTCGCATTAGAGAGAGACTGCTCCTAGAGCAGGATTTAACCCTTGCAAAGGATATTACAGTTTCTAGCCAAATTGAAACAGCAGAGGCAGAGGCTACAACTCTCAGTCAGGAAACTGCTGGGAATGTACAGATTGTGAATTCAGCACTGTGGCCTAATAATGCACAGGCAAAATACAGTGCTAAGGAAAGGGATTCACCTACACTGCAAACCGTGCAGCAAATACAAATATAAAATACTGCTTTCACTGTGGTTCAACACAACACACTACAAATCTTGTACATGTCCTGCAAAAGCTGTACGGTGACGCAAATGCACAAAAGAAGGACATTTTGCTGTAGTTCTGCTAAAGATGTTCATGAAGTCACTACTACAAATGTCACAGTATTAAGTGTGGATAAGGCTGGTACATTTATTATAGACAAGTTTATATGCACTGTCAGTGTCAGTACTGCTTCTGCTGACAAGGGACACTCCATTAACCTGATGCTTGATACAGGTTCAGCTGTTTCTATACTACCAAAGGATATTTTCTTGAAATACTTTGCAAAAGATCCGCTTGTTGCACCTGCATTGAAACTGGCCAGTTACTTAAAGGATCCAATCCCTATGCTTGGTTGCTTGCCAGTGACTGTAGAATTAGAATCAAATACTGCAAAATGTGACTTTTACATTATGAATAAGGGTGCTGCTATACTTGGAAGGGATCTCTTTGCTGCATTAAATCTACAATTAGTTGACGGTAGGGTTGCCACCTTTTGATAAAAGTTCCACCGACCGGTGGAGGGGGTGGAAACAAAGGGGCGTGTCGCGACTTCAAAGGGGCGGACCGTGATGGCAAAAGGGCCGGGGCCACATCGTGTGATTGGCTGGGGAGGATCGTGACATCAAGGGGGCGGAGCCTCAGCGCTGCAATTGACAAGAAGCCGGCAAAAAAGGTGAGTTTGGGGACAGGCCACAGGCTTTTGTTAGGTGTATTACAAATTTACTGGCAGCTACATTGCTGGTAAATTTGTAATACCAGCCCCGGCCTTGGCAGGTGTTTTAACCGGCTAGGCCGGTAAAATACCGGCCGGGTGGCAACCCTAGTTGACGGTCTCATTACTACAACACCAGTGCCTGCCACACAGCCTGTGTCTAAAATTTCACCACAAATCAACACTTCACTGGGCTGTGCAAAGAACTTTGTACACAAAGTTAAGTTGAGACCAGATGTAAAACCAGTATCATTTCCTGATTCAGCATAGGAAAAACTTGCTATTGATATTGTCGGTCCTTTTACACATCAGCTATAGTAATAAAATTTCTGTCTACAGTCTTCAGCAGAGAAGGTAATCCAAAGGAGTTAATATCAGACAACGGACCACAGTTTGTCTCATATGAGTTTGAATCCTTTCTGAGAGAGAGGAATATTGTGCATAGGAAATCTCCAGTGTATTACCCACAAGCAAATGGAGAAATCGAGCGATTCAACAGAAGTCTGAAAGAAGCACTACAGACAGCAAATCTTACTAGGAAATCTTGGAAAGTATTTACAACAGAGTTCCTACATAACTACAGAGCAATGTGCCATGCTACAACCTAATCATCTCCTGCTGAATTATTACATGGCAGAAGGATGCGCACTAAGTTACATGTTGCAGACATCAAACTTCCACAAAATACTGTGCCTACAAAATCATCTACTGCTGACATTGTGAAACGTCACCAAGCCAAATGCAAGACTTATACTGACAGAAAACGTGGTGCAAGAGAAGGATCCTTAGTCAGAATTAAGAAACCAGGAATACTGAAACAAGGACAATCTAAATTTACTACACCACTTGAAGTGAGACGCCAGCGAGGACCATACACATATGAAATGTCTGATGGACGCATATGGAATGCAAGTCATCTTGCTCCTGTTAGATATGACTTTGGAGAAGCTCCATTTAATGAAGGACATTTTCCTACTCCTGATGACAACTGCAATAGGCCTGAAGAAAGTGAACCTTTAAGCGTACTGAGAGAATCAGTAAACTACCTGCATGGACCCAGGACTATGTGATGTGAATAATGTATCTTATTGCTTTAAGATGCATTGTTGTTGTTGTTGTTTATTACATTTGCCCAAATGCTTTCCTACTATAGGGGGAATATGTGGTGTTTATACAAATGGCCTGTAGATGTCACTGTGCTCAGACATGCTGTGCATACTTTCTGGGCCGCTTAAAAGTGAAAGTTACTGTTGTGTAATGGCTGCATGAGTCTCTGCTAATAAAGCACTGTTATACTCTCCTCATCCTCGGCTACCACAAACATAACACACGGCACAATAAATAGGCACATTAATGTATAATGGTTGCTTCTTTTTGCCTGCCTTATCCTAGACTTACAGGTAAATTGTATAATTTCTAATGCTATTTATTTGATCTAGAACGGTGCGGCAAAGGTGAAAATAAACAGATTTCTAGAAATCTTACACTGTCAGCAAGAAAACAAAACATTTTTTTAACCAATTATTTTATTGCTCTCACAGCCTTACAACCCCAACCAATGTGCATCTTTATGTAAAACAGATTACATTGCTCAGCATTCCTATTACCTAAGCACTTGCTTCATTTCCAGTAGGAGGAGGTAACATTTTAGGTAAGGCCCTGCTTAGAATAACATAAAATATATAGGCACCTTTCAATGAACACACCTGCTTTAAACTGATTTGTCTGCAATGTGTTATTAGACTTGTTGCAAATGTTTAAATGTATATTACAAAACACCCAATACCTTGTCTCTGATAACTTCTTATGTTTCTTATACATCTTTCTTGCTCTTTATTCCTTCAGCTAAATGGAAGAATAATCCGTGAATTAGATGCATTTAGAATCCAGAAGATTGAAGAACCACATGTCAAAGCCATTAGCAAATTATGGAGTGATACTGGAATCCAGAGATGCTATGAGAGGAGGAGAGAATTTCAGCTACTAGACTCAACAAACTAGTGAGTTAATAAAAAATATAACCTATATCCTCTATGCACCAAAATATTACCTGTGCATGTATTGTACTACAATAAGTGAATCTCCTGTTTGTTCAGAAAACCAAGTGAACAAATAGAAATTATGGCGTACCTAAATCCTACTACACATGGCTCACCATCAGTAAATCTCTTCCATGAGAGACATTCCTGACCTTGTAGGTACCGGCTTGCAGCTTGTTTATATATTGCCGTACAGATATTCCAGCCTATAAGGTAATAACATGCTCATGAAAAATGTCCAATGGCCCAATAATTCAATCTTCTTCCTAGTCTTATATGTGCTGTAAATTTGGTAAATCAATCATTTGCATTCTGATTTCAGATAACCTTTAAATATAGTTTCAACCTTAGCTCCTTAACATCTGGGTATAAATTTCAGTGGTACAGATCTGGATGGATGGAGGCTAAGGAAAATTTGATTTGCCAGTGTTATTGCCAGATGATAGGAGCTCTATATCTTTCTTGTCCGACTTCTGTTCCAATGTATTTGTACAACCATCAGTTGAATAATGGCAAAAATTATATTTTTGTCATCAGTGTTGGCAAATCAGAAATTATACACATGTCCAAGCGTCTAAGGGGCAGATTTACTAAAGGGCAAACTACTGCTGGCGAAGATTCGCCAGCATTACAGTTTTCAGGGACTTTGCAGATTTACTAACGGGAGCAGGCGTCACTTCGCTAGTGAAGAAGATAGACGCTAGTGGTGATTCGCACTCTATCGCCAGGCGAATTTTCGCTTTGGCGAATGGACGTTACTCCTCAAATTTACTAAGATGCGGATTTTACTGAACGTTACCTTTTTTGCCAGACTTGCCTACGCCAACTCAGACCAGGCGAAGTGCACTAGAGTGCATAGATCTTCCTCATTCTTCTGTTACTTACATCATATTTTTTGTGGAAAAAGTTTCTAAATAGCTATAAATAGTGAAAATTCGCCAGGGTTCAGCACCCTGGACGCAATTTAGCATTTTAGTAAATTAGCAGTCTGAGCGAATTTTCGCTTGCGAAGTGTTGCGATGGCTGCAAAGCCGTCACTGGCGAATTTACGCTGCTTAGTAAATTTACCCCTAAGAGAGTGTTTATGGGTTTTCAATGTGTTGGGTATTTATAAGTATTGGGAATACTAAGCTTAGAATCTAAGCTCTCATAAACTGAGCCCTCTCCCTACTGTCTTCTAACAATTTTTAATTGTAACTGTGAAACATTTTTGGAGAAATGATTGTCTGTATATGTTAACATTTTGGTTTTGTATTTGTATCTATTTAGTCTGTAACACACTGTGAGAAATGATGGGGCTATATAAATAATAATAATCATAATAATAATGCCTTCAATAGAACAGGTCAACTGATTAATAAATAAAGGCCAGGGCTTTGTTGAGGCAGGCAAAATACTGTGTCTTCATCAAAAACACTTGGAAGCATCTAACAATGTGCCATTATTAGAATAACACACCACTTTATCATTCAAATATTTTTCAAATAAACAGTTGATTTAATAGGCTAACATTGACTTCGGTAGCTTTTAGGTGGCGAACCAGGGGGTCGAAGTTTTTTCTTAAAGAGACAAAGTAAAGGAGTGTTTCTGGGACTGCTGATGTCTGCCCCAGCTCTGATACCCATTCACTAGTGATGGGTGAATAAATTCACCAGGCATGGATTTGCGGCGAACTTCCGTGTTTTGCCGGCAGCGGATGTTTTCATGAAACTGCGGCAAAAATTTGCAGCGTCAAAGTTATTCGCCCGCCCGTTAACTTTAGTGCATTTGGACAAAGTAGTCGCACATATAAAAATTGTCGAAACAGGACAGATTCGCCCATAACTACCTTTCACCCATGTGCTTTGAGCATGCAGACAGGGCCGAACTAGGGGTAGGCAGAGTAGGCACGTGCCTAGGGCGCAAAGCTGGGGAGGGCGCCAGACACGTACCGTCTCTGCCTCCCTAATCCGGTCCCCTCTCTGCCCTTTTGCATTCCCGTTTGTTCTGTTGCACATGCGCATCTGTTCTTGCTGGTGCACTTCTGGTGCGCATGCGTGTTTGTACGCGCTGGTGCGCATGCGTGTCTGTAAGTGCTGGTGCTACTCGCGTTGATGCGCATGCGTGCACCTACTCTCACTGCTCTGCATGCGTGTGCCTATTTGGCGCAGTTGCTGGCCAGGTTGCCTAGGGCGCCTGGCCGGCCAGGCCCGGTACTGCATGCAGAGAAGGGGAATTATCTTTAGTGCACTAAAACTGGTGAATTTCTGTTTAAAAAATAATCACTACCATTAAGATGGATTTAAAAAAACCTTTTTAACTCCTTCCCTGAGTTCCTCCTTTGCATACACTCAGGGAGAGTCGCTTGATTTTTGTATCTCTAGTGGGGCTAGGTGTAGCTCTTCCAGTATCTATAATTCAGGGAGACACCCTTTACACATTGTATCAAGTTCCTCCTCCATACTGTCTAACAATCATATTAGTCATGAGTATTTAGCTACACCCTTACAGATATGTAATGGAAAATAATAATGATAATAGGGAATAATTGAATTAAAATTATAAGGGAAATTTTAGGTAATTTTATTATAACAGGGAATAATTACCTCTAAATATAGCTGTCCTTATTGAAGGAAACTATTGCAAGAAATTATAGCATTATAAAGATCATTGAGAACTTCAGGTTATAGAAAAGTTATACAAAGATTCAGTGTTGCATCTTTGTTTTCTTTATAACAGAATCTGTGCCAAACTGGCAGACCTTTATTAATTTAAGTACAATAGTTTGCAATGGGTGAGAAGAAATATTTATGTTCTGTGCCAATTTGCTTTCAGTATAATCTTTGTAGTTGATATCACATGCAGCAAATAGCCCTGTGGCTAGTGAAATCAATCAGTTGCATCTGCTGGCCTCCAGCCCAATTTTAGGGTTTGGTCTTGGTGTGGGCAAATGCAGTGTAAAACATTTTACATCGAAATACATGGTAAACGTTAGCATAAAAGTTGGCTTATTTCTTTGTTCCTTTGTAGTCATGGAAGTATGTATTTTTGTTTATACCAGACTATTACTCAAATTTACACTGTTACTTTATAATAATAGTGTTAGAATAACTGGTGAAGGCAGTGGGAAATTCTGGCAGCAAAGCATTTTTGTCATTTAAAGTAAAATAAAATGCTGAATAAGCAGTTTAGACTCTGTAAGCACAATTTTATACCCAGCTACGCATAAAGCTTTATAACTACATGTGGTTTTCCAAAATGTTCCATGGCAGTACATTCTTTGTATAGTTCACTGCCATAGTTAATAATCATTAATATGTCCCTAAATATGAAATATCTAGCACCTTCACTTTTTGCTGAATAACAGAATGCTCTGCATAAGGAAACCATTTAAACTACATGAGACAAATAAATCAATATAATGTATTTATCTGTTATTTAAAAAAAATGACTGATATACACTTAATACTATAAAAAAGAATTCTTGAGGCATAAAATCTTCATCTGCTGAAGCCCCAAGATGTAGATTTTTTGGGGGGACCCAAAAATGTAGATGTTAAATGTGTGTACATAAACAGGTCATGAGACCTTTTGTGACCTGTTAGATGTGGTACCTTTAATTACGCTATAGTCTCCTTCTGCAAAGCACTTTGATGGTGACTGCAATTCCTTTTCTGATGGTTTTAGCTCTGTGTCTGGAGTTAGAGGTGAAAGGCATGTTGTGGTGGTTAGTGTAATATAGTACAAAGGGGTTGTAATGGTTCTAACACTTTGCATGCTGCACCTCTTTAATTAATTAGCCCCAGAATCCGCATTTTTCATTCCCCCATTTCAACCTTGACATGTATGTATCATCATTCCTTGCCAACTGAACATTTTGAGGTATACAGGAGGTGTACTTGGAGGATTCATGAAAATACCTATCTGAGTACCAGATATGTTTGATACAAAGGCCTTATTTGTACCTAACATGGATAAAGTTAGGCAGTCTTACATGGTCTTGTAGTTAAAGCCAAGTAGAAGAGAGTCACATATATGTCATAGTATTAAAGAAGTGGAAGGCAGATTGCTCTGTATGGTGATGGATTTTGTTTCTTTCCTTTTTTAAAAAGCTATTTGTCTAATTTGGAGCGCCTTACACAGGATGGGTACCAACCTACAGATGAGGACATTCTCAGGATCCGAATGCCAACCACAGGAATCAATGAGTACTCCTTCTCAGTGGAGAATATGAACCTTAGGTAAAAGTCCTTCAATACAGTATGTCTTGTATCTGCTTACTATGTCTCTTATCTACCTTTAACTGTTTCTGCAGAATGGTGGATGTTGGTGGACAGAAATCAGAGCGCAGGAAGTGGATTCATTCTTTCGAGAATGTGTCTGCTCTCATTTACTTGGCATCTCTGAGTGAATATGACCAACGATTGGAAGAGAACTGCCATGATGTAAGAAGCCCATCATTTCTAATTCATTTTTAGAAACTCTGTATGGAATCACATACAAAACCACATTTGGTTTGAGAGGTGAAGGAAAAATATTTTAATACTGGGCAGTCATTTCTTGCAGTCTTAATTAATGCAGATTGCTTGTTAATTTTTCATTAGCATTTTATTCCATGCAGTTATCATGTACTTTATTTGTGAGACATTGGGGGTGGGGGATTTCATTGCTTTTCTTTTTTTTTGGCTTGATAATTTTATAGGGCTCAAAATAGTTTTTCTGCAAAAATGGCTTGTGGCTTGCCTGTCACCACATGAAAACATCTGGAAGTCCTGACTCTAAGGGGCAGATTTATCAAGGGTCGAATTTTGAAGTAGAAAATACTTCGAAATTCGAAATCGTATGACTATCGTACTCCGATCGTACTTCGAATCATACGATTCGAGCAATTTTATCGTACGATCATACGATTTTCTTTCGAAACCCAAAAACTTGGGTCCCCATAGGCTAACAAAGCACTTCGACAGGTTTAAGTTGGCGAAGTATTGAAGTCGAAGTTTTTTTAAAGAGACAGTACTTCGATTATCGAATGGTCGAATGGTCGAATAGTCGAACGATTTTTACTTCGAATCGAAGTCGAAGTAAATTTGAAGTCATAGTATCCTATTCGATGGTCGAAGTATCCAAAAAATTACTTTGAATTTCGAATTTTTTTATTTTGAAAATTCCCTCTAATTCACTTCGACCCATGATAAATCTGCCCCTTAAAGTGTAAATATAAAAGGAAAAAGCAACCTTCTTGATTGAATGTCAACCACTTTGTTTCATAGAATCGCATGAAGGAAAGCTTGGCCCTGTTTAGAAACATTCTGGAGCTGCCATGGTTTCGGGAAACACCAATTATCCTGTTTCTTAATAAAACTGACCTACTAGAAGAGAAGATTGTCTTTTCAGATCTGGCTGACAACTTCCCCAGATTTAAAGGTTGGTTTTACTTTGTTGAGAACAAGATACATAAATTATAATATTGTGTTCTTGGCTGTTCTTTCTCTTTTTTTGTTGGCTGTTCTTTCTCTTTTTTTCTATTTATAAAGCCACACATATTATGCTGTGCTGTAGAATTGAAGATCAATGTTTACCACACTTAAAGGGCACCAATCATCACTTAAATCATTTACTAAGTAAATACACTATGTGAAAGTTAAAGAAATCTGATTTTTAAAACTGTTAGAATTGTTTGTATAATATAAATCATCTATTCCTTCTGCAAGATCTCCCCTATCTCCACTGCAGTTCTAGCTGAGGCAGGCATATTGGATTTCACTGGCTCCTCCTACCTATATGTTCCCAGCCAACTGTAGCTCTGAAATCTCGCACATGCTCAGCTGAAATTCCTTGTTGCTTATCAACCCTTCTAAGCCATTTTCAAATCAGCCAAACCTCTGTGTTAGCTGCTGTTCAGTAGTGCTGCCACCTGCTGGAAGTTAGTGTGTGCCCTTCATTTGCATAATGACATCACCAGCAGGGGACAATATAGGGAAATCTCCTGATACTTCTAGTGGAGGAATTAACGAAAACAAGGCATTCTGGGTAGAATACTCAAGGTAGTGTTACAATCTGAGCATGCTCCTGAAATCTGCATATTATAGTCTGTTATAGTCTCAGTATGGACTCCCTCAGTGAAAGAACCCATTTGACAAAGTAACGTATTTTTTTTTTTTTTTAAAACCTGCAGTTTTTTCAAAAAACTATATATGTACTTTGATTAAATGTGTTTAGCTTGTACAGGTCAGATTGTTAATATGTGTTTGATTTTGGCTGTGATAGGTGCCCCTTAAGGTCCTCATAGACGCAAAGATTTTTCTTTGGTAAATGACCGATTCTAACTATTTTTCATCCGACATCTGAAATTGATCGGCCAGGTTAAAATATTTTCATTGGCCACAGTCAAATCTACTGGGTTTGCAGGGCCAAGCAGGCAGCTACCCTCAGTTTTCCGGACTTCAATTAGACAATATCACTTGAAATGGTCTTTTTAGTTGATGGACAAATCGTACATTTAAAAGATCGTTTCAAGATAATCTTGGTCTCACGATAACGAAAAGATCTTTTAAAAATCTTTACATCTATGGCCAGCTTTAGACAGTATAAAGCCCTGCCTTCTTAAGCTTTAAGTCTAAAACCAAATCAGTATATCTGTCCACAAAAAGAAATTAGGAAAGTGTTTAGGCTGAACAGATGGATTACGACATTTGTCTGCTGTGTGTTTTGGTGCAAAGCAAAATGACCGCCCCTGCATTCTCCCATAGTAATGTATATTTCTTCAACCTTGCAGCAGCTTTAATGTATGTGCTTTTTAAAAATAACCTTATGTTACATAACAAAGTGATATAATATATGCAAGAGGGAAGTGACAATTACTGGAGAAAATGACATGACTGGGAGTAAGAATAGTATCAGAGAATCTATTTGCCAAAAGTGTTATGAGTAACACAGTAGCTAGACTATAGGAGATTAACAGGCTATTATTAATTCTAATAATGATCTTAAATGCTGTTTTTTTTTATTTGTTCCCTATTATTTATGTTCTGTGTAGCACACCCGTGAGTGTGTTATGAAATTGTGCTAATTGGTATGATCTTGCAAAGTATACTGGTGACACCCCAGATCCAGTGAACAGGCAAACAAGAATGGCAATGCAACAGGCACAGCCTTACTTTATTAAACAGCTGAAGCTGTAAGAAAAGGTTAGATATGGAGTAAAATAGATAACGTATTACTGTAACAACAATGAGATTTCAATAAGAATAGCCCCAGCATAACCCTGGAGTGCACACCTAAGTTCCCCCCCCCCAACAAGTTGCCAGCTGGATATAGTGTACACCGGTGGGGGGCCCCTTGTGATGAAAGCAATGCTGTCAGCCTTACTTACAATCCTTGCAAGTGGATGAGGTGGCTGTGTAATCCCTAAAGTCACCTCAATAGCTTTGCAGGTTCACTGAAACACTCTTAGATGATGACTGTAATAATGAGGGAGACACATCTGGGCACTGTGGAAACATCCAGCAACTTAGGTGCTCCTCTGTCCATAGAAGCCACAATGTCTCACAGATACAATATGAATATTAATCTCCCAAAATGGCAAGGCAGGGGTTAAAGGTGACTCACAGTTCAAAGGGAATTCTGCTTCTCCTCTCACTGTAACTTTGTCCTGATCAAATTGGCTGGAAGGCCACAACCCAGGATCACACTGGCTACTGGGACCTTGTGCACTTTCCCTCCACGGAATAACAGGAACCAACTTTCAGCAAAACTGCAGTGTCTTCCTCTGCAGATTAGTGACAGCTTCTCTTTCTGGCTAATCACTAAAACTGGCTGCAACACAATTGTCCCAGTCACCAAGTCTTCCAGCATAGCACAGTCCTCCTTGCTGGTTATTTCCCCCTCCTCTTCCAGTTCTCTGGGCTGGGCTCCTATTGGCTGTCTCCGTGCACTTACTTTAGCAAGGGCTTGTTGGAAATGTAGTTCTTAAAGGAGAAGGAAACCCCCTGGGCGCAAAAACCCTCCCCTGTGTTGCTTCCCCTCCCTCCTCCCCCCTGGCCTACCTGTCCCGCTGGGCAAATGCCCCTAACTTGTTACTTACCCCTCTGCGCAGGTCCAGTCCACGGAGTTCACAGACGCCATCTTCCTTCTTTTTTAACCCCAAGCAACAGTTCTGCCTCCAGAAATATCAAACGTTTGCAGTCTCTGTTTTATCACATCAGGGGAGCAATTTAGTAATCCATTGTCCATTAATACTAATTATAGTCCCGCATTATAATGTTCAAACAGTCTGCACACATAATAGGGTGCTACATCTGTATAGTAGCAACATATTTTTTGCAGAGATTGTTCATCAGCCTCAGTGGATCTGGAGTACTGGTACTTAAAAAATATAAATGCTTACTGTAGCTTAAATGAGCAGATGTCCTAACTAGTAACATATACACTTAATTGCTTCAGTGCAGTGCTGGCTTTTGATTACCTCTATGGCTCTTACAACTTTTCCACATAACTCCAGTGATTTTCGTTCTTTGTTAACCCATCTTTTACTGTAACAAAATTGAGTCAAGTTTAAAAGCCCACAGGTCAGTTGGGTTCTAGGAATCCTGATGTTTGCTTTCTTCTGTTTTGGTATAGGTAGTTATGCTATAAATAAGACATAAGACTCATGAATATGATCAATGTTATCGATGTCTTTTGTTGCATACTGAGGACAAATGTAGCTCAACTAAAAAAATCTGAATTGTGTGATTAACAACCCAGAAAAAAGACTGCAACACCCTTTTATTCCATGGAGCGTTGCTGTAACGGCTGTCACATTCTTAAAATATCACTGAAATTCTCACCTAGGCACTGAAAAACTTGTTTCCCCAGTTTGCTAGCATGGGACAGGGACCTGACTGATATATATAGACAAATTTACTTTAAGAAAAGTAGTGTGCAAAAAAGGCACAATGCTCCCTTAATTCTGCAATTTCTGAATTGCCGCAGGTCCCAGGACTCTGCTTGTAGCACAAAGACCTGTGGCTACCCCCACAAATATAATGCAGTCTGCTTTCGACAGTGCTGTATTCATAAAGGGTAGAAGGGGGTTGCATGCAGGCGTCCTGTGTTCTACCTTGCATGCCATTCAGCCGTGCAAGTTAGGGAACAGCAAAGAACAGGAGGCCACAATGGGGCCCTTTCCAGTGCCTGCTCTATGGCCTGCAAAGCCTTGTGTTCTTCACACTAGATTTGTTTCTTTTTAATTTAGCTCAATGTGCACAACGGCCGTTCCCTTTGGCAAAAGTGTTCCATCCATGAGCACCTGGATGAAACAGTAAATGACCCCTTAATTGCAATTTATAGCAACAGTCATAAATAATGACCAACCAACTAATGTTAGAGGTATAAAGTAATATTTACATGATCAAATAGAAAAAGAGGATTTATTGTCCTCTCTTGTACAGCCCTTTGGAGGCTGTTGAGTTTGCCTATAGCAGAAGCAGATAACTAGTTAGATTGGAACAAGAAAGTTCTATTTGTCAAACTTTCCTGCAGGTTATGTGAATATGTGGTTCAAAAACAAATTTGCATATTTCACACTTTACCCTCTACTTATACCACTGAAAATATATCTTATAATTTTAGGGCAGTGGCTAGGGGGACCAACGTAAAGGTCATTTAGGGGAAGATTAGGGCAGAATCATTATCATCATCATCATCTGCTGCCCTAGATATCCCTTAAAATCCAGTGTGAAGATTTTGGATTAAAGATGTATTGACTGCAGTAGATACCCTTGGAATCGAGGCTGAATCGTTAACACAGTAATGTTTTCTGTATCTGTAACCTTGTTATACTGTAGATTAGGTAGGCTGAGACCAATTGCAGGCGGGGGTGGTTTGAAGTTGAAAGTGGGTAACGGCCCATTGGGTACTTTGATCAATCTGTCCCTCTTAGGAAGAACCTTCTCTACCAGCACTGCTTTCTATTCACTTGAAGTAATGGTGCAGTGCAGTTCTGGTTCTCCATAGAGGACCTCAGGGATTAAACATACTTGTATGCCATAAGTATTCTCCAGTTCGTCTTTATCACACGATAATATAATGTTGATTTATTTTATCATTAATATGAGCTTGTAATGCAATACTGATTGACATTTCTACAACTGATCTTAGGTCCTCGTTGTGATGCTGAGGCTGCTAAGCAATTTATCCTAGACAATTACAGAGAGATCTTCAAGAAAATCAGAAAGCAAGACGCTTCTGGCAAGGATGACCCGAAAAACAAAGTCTACCATCACTTCACTTGTGCCACAGACACAGACAATATCCGGAAGGTTTTCAACAATGTAAAAGAGGCTGTTTTAGTTAAGTACCTGGTGGACTTCGGTATTTTGTGACATCCACAGCTCTCAAAAGATGGCAATACTTTTAGTGATATATAAGAACTTCCTATGTTGGAAAGGCTATGTGATCAAAAATATACACATCATCATTGACCTTATTTAGTTCTGTAAAGCTTCTTCTAACTGAAAACATCAACACATACAGTAACTTTTACACAACAGACCTCAATAGAATATTTAATTTAGATAGAACAATTAACTTTTATAGAGGAATTATTTGTTATTTACATATGCAGTTCTAAAGGTCTTACTTGATGAGTTTTCCAGCTCTGTACTTGGAGAAAGGAAAGATTTTCTGTACCATTTTGCCCATTGCTGTATACATTAAATACTTTTGTTTTTCTCTGGATTTTATCATTTAGGTGATTGACAAGTTACATGACGTCCTTTAGAGTGCATAGCCTGTAATTGCACACAAGAATCGTCAAAAGAATCCTAATGATTTAGATTACATTAGGAAGCATAGGCAGATTACAATACAGGATGGATTAAGGCACAGACCTAGATTTAAGGAGCGGTGCTTAAAACATAAACATCCAGGACATCTACTGTTCTATTGAGTTCTATTGTATATGAACTAGACATGATCTAGCACAATGTTTCTTTTGAGCAAGGCACTATCTGGCTACATTTCTAAGCCGAGCTGTGACTGCTCAAGATCTGGTTTGGCAGAACAGCCCTGAAAGCAGAAGTGATAATTTGATAAGTATGTTTAAAACCAATGGTTTAGCTATCTGTCAGTACTTGAAAACTTTTTTTTTTTATACAGTATTATACAGTATGTTACGCTCACAAGTTTGAAAAGGAGTGCAAAAAATACCTTTTTGGGAACTCATTTAATAAAATGTATTGAAGGAATGGAAGATGGTACCGGAATAATTATTCTTTCTTTTACTTGTGATGAAACGACACTATAAAATTGTATATGTACTTGTCGTTCCCATATGCGGATGTGTGATATATTTATTTATACAACTGTTTGCATTTTTCTGTAAGGCAATAAATTAAACTGCAACAATTACAAGCAATGAAGGTCTTTAAAATGTCAAAAATTCTGATGTGCACTTCAAAAATATGAAATCCTTCCTAGCTAACAGCAAGCTAGATTTAAGATGGTTGCATTAATATACATAAATATGTATATTAGGGATGCACCGAATCCAGGATTCGGTTCGGGATTCGGCCAGGATTCGGCCTTTTTCAGCAGGATTTGGATTCGGCTGAATCCTTCTGCCAGGCCAAACTGAATCCTAATTTGCATATGCAAATTAGGGACGGGGAGAGAAATTGCGTGACTTTTTATCAGAAAACAAGGAAGTAAAAAATGTTTTCCCCTTCCCACCCCTAATTTGCATATGCAAATTAGGGTTCGGATTCAGTTCGGTATTCGGCCGAATCTTTCGCAAAGGATTTGAGATTCGGCCGAATCCAAAATAGTGGATTTGGTGCATCCCTAATGTATATTACTAGGACTGATATCCTTCTGTGTCCAGTAGCCTTTTGTGGAGCATCCACAAATTCTTATATGTCCCTGAACATGGTAACTGTAGGCTGCAGTGACGGAAAAAGAAAAAGTATCAGTAGTTACTTTTGGCAGGATAAAACGAGGAGCCCTGGGCAAATTCCCCTTTGGCCCATTTAATAAGGTGGCCTTGGTTACTAACTGTAGCATTGATAGTATGCAATGTGCTATATGTACCTAGGTACATATTTTTCTGCTATGACGCTACATGTACAGCATTTCCAACAAGCAGATGCTTGACTGATACAGTAAATGTCTAAAGCAGAGTCAATAAACCAGTTCAGCTAGAATATTGTGCATACATTAGACAGACTTGTTTATCCAATAGCAATTCAACACATACAGTATATTAACTCAAAATGTATTGTATTGAAAGATGGAACTCTTGCTTCAGGCATGGTATTAAGAAAATTTATTTTTAGCTTAGAAAGTCCACCATCTCCTGGCAATTAAAGTAAAATATTCTACCCACTACTTGTATTTCCTGTGCAATATTAGTACCCACTACTTGCATACCTTGTGTACTATGTTTTAGCAAACTGCTTCTCCTCCAAAAAGAAATAAATCATGAAAAATTTCAAATTTTTTTCACGAAAAAATTGTTTTTTTCAAGCTTTTGGCATTTGGACTTTAATGAATAACCCCCTAAAAATACAAAATATATGCTTTTCAGGTCTGTCCAACGCAGCAACACATCATATTACCTGTCAGTGAACAACACTAACAGCATTAAACGTGTAGCACTTTCCGACTGCAGCCTGCAAACAGAAATCACCTCTATATCTATATCTGGGACTTTCAGTTGGGTGTGGCACCCGCAAGCAATACAGTCAGTGTATCATGGAGAAAAAAATACCTTTTGACATTTAAATCATAACCTATTTAGAAAATATAACACAAACAGAGAGCTATTATATCATGCTTACATTACTTACATTGCTTTCACACTACCTCACCCCATATATATTATATCTCTTCATGCTGCTTCAAAAATGATGGGAAGAATCGTGTGTGTGTTTCTAAAATGTGTCTGAAAACAAAACAATTTGCTTTGCAGCAAGTAGCATAAAGAGGGGGCCTTCATTGACTGACTATTTGCACACTGGGAAGGCTATTGGATTCCAAAAACACTTGAAACTGTATGCATACTGTTTCACAATTACTTTCAGATGCTTTGAGATGATTGCAGGTTGGGCATGCCATATATTTTCATGCTTTTGATACACGCCATCTTTGAAAGTAAGGCAATCCTCTCCTATGGAAGATAAAACCATGCTTTTTTATGATATACAATATTGTCTACATATAACGTTGGTTTATATGTTGTGCTCCTATTACAAATTAACAAAAACACTCTGGGACACAGAGGCCAAATAAGCAATCTTCCTATGGCAGCAAAAGACATGGTGACTGACTGAATGGAATCAGCAATTGGATCCGCAGTGTTTAAAGGGGTTGTTCACCTTTTAATATGTTGTAGAACAGGGATCCCCAACCTTTTGAACCCATGAACAACATTCAGAAGTAAAAGGAGTTGGGGAGCAACACTAGCATAAAATGTTCTTGGGGGGCCAATAAGTGCTGTTATTGGCCACTTAGTAGCCCCATGTGTCAACCTACATTGAGGCTCTGTTTGGCGGTACACCTGGTTTTTATACAACCAAAACTTGCCTCAAAGCCTGGAATTTGAAAATAAGCAGCTGCTTTGAGGCCACTGGGAGCAACATCCAAGGGGTTGGAGAGCAACATGTTCCTCATGAGCTACTGGTTGGGGATCACTGGTGTAGAGAGTCAGATTCTGAGATAATATGCAATTGGTCTTCATGTTTTATTATTTGTGTTTTTTTAGTTATTTAGCTCTTTATTTAGCAGCTCTACAGTTTGCAATTTAGCAATCTGGTTGCTAAGGCCCAAATTACCCTAGTAACCATGCAATGAATGAGATACTGGAATTTGAATAGGAGATAGAGTGAATAGAAAGGTGAGTAATAAAAAGTAAAAATAACACAAAATGTGTAGCTTTACATGGGAATCAGGCCCCGGATTTGTGGCGAGTGCCTAGGGCAGCAAGATTTTAGGGGCAGCATGTCGCCCAGCCACATTCTAAGGATGCGTACCCAAACACATTTAATCCTTAAATTATCTTTTTATATGGCAAAATAGCTGCTTAAAGGAGACAATATACACATATTTACTGTATAAAAGATTCAGGGGTTCCTTTGAAGTATCAGATGAGAATCACAATGATGAGCTCCAGTGGCATTGAATACAATATGGCAAGTAATTAAGATATTGTCTGTGTTTACAAAAGCAGATGTTGGGTCCAAGTGATTTACAAACATAGGTGCTTAATTGCAGTTGTCATTAGCAACCAAGCAGCATTTAGTTTTAAACACTCTGCAACAAGCTGTATATTAAAGCAGATCTGTAAATGGTTGCTATTGTGCACGTGCAGTACATAAACTTCTTGTAAATTGTCCCTCAAATGTGCTGAGCTGTATATACTAGCTTGTATACTAAGATACTTCTCCATGCTATAAGTATGATACCTGATAACTGAACATACTGTAAATTAATTACTTGGGCACTTTGCTGGATGAATCAGTTGCATAAATAGTCAACTGTTTATTAGAAAAAAAACTAGACATGTTAGCCACAGTTAGAATGTGAATATTGTTTTGAATAAACAGTCGCTTATTAATTTGGCAAAATCATCCTATTAAGAGTGGACACATAATAAGCTGAGAGAGAATAAGCTGACAATATCAACATCTAATATGTACAATATGTAATATGTATAATGTCTACAGCAAGCATCTGGGCTGATTAGTAATCAACCTTCTAACATCCAGATTTTATAGGAATTCATTTCTATGTAGCACTCCCGTGGGTGAGCCTGAGAAGCGTGTGAGTAGTGTGACGTGCTTCAGTGTACCATGAATACCCTTAGGCTGTGGGCAACTCCCTGCAATTCCCAGCAGTGTGTAGTGGGCCCCTCTAAGCACCCTACCCTCAGGTGGGTCCTGGGTGTCTCCTGGTGCACATATCAAGTAGCTTGAAAATAACAGTGGTCCTGGGGTTGCTTCAAACAAATAAACCTCTTTACTGAACAAGCAGATAGGCCTCTAGTGAACGCAATAGTTCTCAATGGCAGTTTGTACATATTCACATCAATCCCAGAGTTTCTCTCAAATAAATTGTAACACTCACATATAGGAATACTCTTGGTAAATCTCCTCCCCAGTGGTAGTACTGCCTGTCTTGGTGATCCTTTCCCCAGGGCCGGATTTACATAGTGGGCACCCCTTGGTCCACTGCTGTTCATCCCTCCTGTCTCCACCCATTATTCGTGCAAATTTTCATATTCGGGACTGAAGCAATGGGGATTGGAGCTCAGGAAATGTTAAAAATTATTGTATATCCAATGTTCTTGAACCAATGTGGGTGTGGTTGGACAGCATGCCGCCCCCTAAAATCCTGCTGCCCTAGGCCCAGGCCTTGGTGGCCTCTCCAAAAATATGGGGCCTGCCTTTTCTCCAGCAGAGGTATACTCAGGGTGGTATCTTGCTCTCTGGCAGCTCCCCCTGCACCTGTTTTTACCTACTCTCTGGTGGTATCTTGCTTCCTTGGTATCTTGCTTCCTTGGCAAGACCTGCTGCCCTGAGCTCAGTGACTCACTGTTGACTGCCTGGCAAATCTCCTGCCCTAATCTAACCCACTTGTGTCCCAGTGCTGGCGGCTGATCACCGCAAGGATACTATACCCACTGTCCTCCTTGTTGGGGCCTTGAGTTGCTCCTACAGTGATTATAACAATGTTACAATTTTACTATGCTGAACTTTAACTAATCTGGAACTGCCCAGACCCAATCCTGTACCCACCTCCCTGCAAGGTTTGATCCAGAAAGAAACCTGGTTCTCAAGTCAATGTTGGGTTATTACAAATACCAAGGAGAGAAGGGATCCCATTTCCAACAGTGCACGGCTCTGATGAACCAAGTGATGCTGAACCACCTGCTGCTGCTATGAGATTATAGTGTTTCCCTTATAAACTGCCTAATGGTGCTTTAGGTAGCATTCTTAATTGTCAGGCCATCTTTGTTACACATCAACATATTTATTATAACATGTGCAAAGCATTTTCAGTTCGAAAAAAACAATTCAGTAACTGAAAAATATTGGTGGAATGATGGTATAATATAACTTGCTTTTTGTGGCCTCTGGTGGCAAATGTCTTTGTATGTTTAATGCATTACTAAAACAGAGGATGTGACAAAAGCTGCCCTGTTAAGAGAATTATATGTAGTTAGAAAAGCAAATCTTGCCAGGTGTAGTAATATTTTTATTTAATATTTATTTAATATTGTTTTATTATTTTTGTATGTATTAGACCAGTAAAGACTTGCCATACGTAATAAAAGGTACAATGTTGCCCAGGTGCAATAAAAACAGCAACCAATGAAATATTTGCTTTTGAACAGGTGGCTGCAAATGGTTATTACTTAAACTTATAAGTGTTAATTGGTTGCAATGGATACTAGAGGCAACCAACTACATATTTTACAAACATTGCTATAGCCCTCATTTCTAATGTGGGAATAGTATATGCAAATATATAATACTTTATTTTGAATTTCACATCAGCATATTTGTCCAATTTTGTGTGGCTAATTACAGGTGTACTATTTAGACTTTGCACATCAAAGCAGGTAAATTTAGCAGCAACTGCAAAGAATGAATTTAAGAATGTTATTTTAATAACACAAGAAGCAAATTTCATTTTGTCTATATGCTTTAATGGCAGATATTCAGCATCACTCCATCAACCAACAGAAAAGGTGATGAGAGCACAAAGGCTTAGTTATTCTTGTCTCCATGTTCTGATATGGTCTTCTCAATCCAACTGAGGTATCTGGCAACCCTTGCATAGACACCGGGTGGATGGTTAAAACCAAATGACACAATGCCTGCTAGCTCTCCTCGGCACACCAAGGGCCCACCAGAGTCTCCCTACAAGAAGAGAGGGATTAAAAGAAGAAATTTAAAATAAATAACTACTTCATGTGTGCATCTTGCTGATATCAGGGAATAAAATTTAAATATTTGCTTGGAAGATTACATTTTGTTCACAAAAGGGTTCTACATAGGTTTCCAGGCAACTGTAAAATAAACATATTTTATGTGGGAGTTAAGGAAATAAAACTAGAGGAGAGAAATGGCCAAAATTTTAAAGCATTCTGGAATCATGGTGACAGTTCTAATACAAATGTCTTAATAGGGGGGTATTTTTTACAGTACATTGTACCTGACTGGAGTCCTTAATCTGGTTGATTCTCCCTGCACAGATCATTCCATCACTCAGCCTTGGGAAGTAACGGTGACACAAGCGGCGGCTTACAATGGTGATATTGGTCTCAAAAAGTTTATCAGTGTCTTCATAATTGTCAATCAAACCCCATCCAGATACACTGCAAGGGGTGCCAGAAGGAAGGTCACTGCTGCTAGATGGAAGGGGGATGGTCTGTACATAACGGTTTATGGTGGCCTTGGAGGTGAGCTTGCAGGGTAAAAGACACAATGATTGTTAAAAGTCCATTTTCTCAGTTCTATATAAATAATTACTGAGCATCTCCTACATAGTTATGAAACGACTAGTTATGGGAACACTTACTGTAATTATTTTCAAAGAAACGTAAGAAACTTCTATTTTAAGCAATGATGAAGCAGCAATAAACTTAACAGGGCAGGTAGGTGGGTAGTCTTAAACTTAAATAGATACTGACACCAGAAATTAAAGGAGAATTCAACCTGTAATAAAAAAAACCCTCCCCCCAACCCTGGGTAAACCCCCCTCCCTCCTCCCCCAGCCTACCTGCCCCCCCCCGTGCAAATTCCCCTAATTATAATTCAACTAAATACCCATAATACTGCTAATTTTCTTTGCTTCTCATACTGCAGGAAAAACACATCATGATTCTTATAGACTGATACTCCTCCCATAATACCATGTGTGTAAACATTGTTTATTTCCCATAGATCCATCTTTTATTTCATAATTTGATCATGCTACAGATAATATGTGCATTCTTACAGAGGCACAACTGTTGTTGGAAAAGTCTTCTATTTGCTGTAACCTTTTGGCTTTTGAGAAATACTAAGCTTATGTTAATATATTTAGCCAGATAATAAGCAGTAATGCCTGGTATTCATAATATATGGTGTATTCCTACTCTTACACGGATGTTTTGTACACGATTTTAATTTGACTTCTAAAAGTGCTTTGATACAGGTGCAAGAAAACAATTTTCATATACTTCAATCACTTACTCACCTTCAACAACATGACATCATTAAATGGCAGAGACTCTTCATCATCATATTCTGGGTGCAAGTGTTCACTCTGAACCCCAATGACCTGCTGTGAGCTCTCTGGCTCCTTTACATTGTGTGCTCCCAAGATGACTGTAATATCTCTGCAGAAACAAGCTCATTATCTTACATAGAAGAAACATATACATTCAAAGAATATATGCTGGGAGGGATGGGGGCAGCATTGCTTTGGCTGGCTCAAGGAGTCATCGGGGGCAGAAACACCCCTATAAAAATGTGTACACTTTCCTATTGATCCTCACAGTCCCAACCTATTTTAACTATTGTGCTTATTCTTGCATGTCTCCAACTCACGTACCCACTGCAGTGGGCAGCAGAAATCACCCAATCAGGAGCAATCAGCGATCCACCACAAAAACCTTCACCAATCTTCAGAAACGCCATATAGGGCCTAGAATGTGGTTTAGCTTCCTGACCTCCGATAATCCCATTACGTATCTTCCCTGAAATAAATTACAATGTGTTAATCAATTGGACTTGAAGAGGGTAAACTTATGTTAATTAAAAACAAAAATTATTTAATTTTCCCCTTCAATTTATAAACTAGACATAGTGCGATAACGGATTATTAAGATGACAATCATAAAGCTTTAAGTACAAATGACTGAAATCATATGTAGCAATAATACAGTGCACAGCCTGATTTAGATCAGGTAAAAGAAAGGGTCTTGGTTTGGGACAGTTGCAGAATTTCTTTGTCTGATTCTTTTAGGGTTTTGATACTTGGGCATATAATGAAAAGAGATGGGATAGCCCTGCAGTCCAGTTCAGATCTTTGGGCTAACTGTTCATGAATAAGTAAAGCCTCAAAATAAAATAATAGTGTATCTGTAGCTATGAGCCAAAATATAGGCAGAGGTGAAAAATAATAATTATGCAGTGGATTTATAAACAGGATAATCAAAAATGTTTTGGATTATTCTTTTGTCTGCTGCTACAGCATCTGAAAGACGAATTATGGCTAGGCAGAGCCGGGCCAACCCAGCCAGGCGCCCTAGGCAGCCTGGCGGGCCAAGGCGCCGGCTCTGTGCGTGCTCGACTGCGAATGCGTGAAAGTGCGATCCAGTGCGCGTGCGCGAAAAGTGCGCTCCCGTGCGCATGTGCGAAATGTGTGCCTGCATGCGCAGAAGCGCATTTACGCCAGCGCCAGTCGAGGAGAGACGGGACCGGACACGGGGTAGGCCACAGAGCAGCTTTGCGCCCCAGGCACGTGCCTACTCTGCCTACCCCTAGTTCCGGCGCTGTGGCTAGGAGAGACCAAAGGCTTCGTCAGCCTAGATTAAACTACATTTATATGATGCGCACAGATTGATAAATACTTGTTTATGAATTTTATTTACATGATTCTATTGGCAGGGGGTAAGTCTTGTGACTGGATGTATTGAAATGTGGATTTATATGATGCATACATGTTTGATTGGGTGAAATCTGTTTACTGTGTTGTTGATAATATCTATAAAGTTTAGCAGTTTTGAAGATACATATCTGGTCATAAATCATGCCATAATAAGCACCATAAAACAAGACTATTTTATAGCATAAATATTCACAACTCGCTAGAATTACCGCTAACGTAAACTGATTCGTTAACGTACCGCAAGTGATGGCAATGTCTTCTGAGCACATCGCTGTTTAGTAAACTTAGTCGTTGCGAAAATTTTGGAGGAAAAATATTCGCAGCGATATTCGCAGAAACATATCGTCAAATTTTAGCTTTATTAAACGGACCCCTAACTGTTTTAGCTCTTTCTTTATTGTTGCTTCTTCCCCCTATATTAATTGAATATATTTATATTTATTTAAATAGGTTGCAGCAAGTATGATGCAAAGACTAAGTAAGCTTGTAGTAAGCTTGTAGTAATCAAAGAAGACAAAAAAGGTTGCAGACAATTTCTACACACAATATTACACATTTGAGTTCTCTTAATCTATAGTAAAACGAGCAAACAGGATTAAATATCAAATAGCAGAGATTTAGGTGGATGGGTAGGAACAAAAATAATACATTATTGCGAAAGAATAAACCTGTTGCATTTGAGTGGTTTTTAACATTGTTCTGCAGAAACCTACCTTACTAGCACAGTTAAGGAAATATTTTTAAAAGTTCTATATTATATAATGTATGTACCTGGCCACAGTTACAGAGCAGAGATTGCACGAGACATGGAATAACACAAAAAAAGTTGACTCTACTACAAGTTAGATAATGAAACCTGATATGTCGCAATTGGCAAACTTTGGCAAATAGTTTTTAAATAATACATAAAAAAGCAAAAAACAACAACAATGAGATCTGTGACTACCATGAAACCTACTAACCTCTTCATAGTACTCTGTCCGCATCCCCTACCCAATAATATTGTACTTAAATATACTGACCAGAAAATGCATTTGGTAAGAAGGAAACCAGGGACAGAACGACTAGAAAAAGATGATGTTGCCCCATTCTCACACAGGTTGTACCAGTTGTGATCCTTCTAGCTGATTTCAGCAACTCTTTAAAGAGCAAACCCATCAGTTCCAAACTTATATCTCTCTTCTACTGGATCAGACAAAAATTATCTTAAGCATAGAAAAGGAAGTCTAGTAGTGCCAATCTAGATAGCAGGGTATGATGGAACGAGATTATCATAACAGAAATGTACAAGAGTAACATCCTATAATAACCAATATATTCCTATAGAATACATAGTTTACAGCTTGTAGATGCAAGTTTCAAAAAACTGTTAGCTCCCAATAAAAGTTTTAGCTTTAGCTACATACCCCATTGGTTTTTAATAGGGATGGAAAATTTTTTCGCCTTGTATTGGCGCAAAAATGGCATCCAAAGACTTGTATTGCGTTGTGCATCAAAAAAAAAAAGACGCACGTCAAAAAAATTTCGATGCAAAACAAATTTTTTTTGACGTCCATAGACTTCAATGGCCATCGGCGACATTTCGCTGGCGGTGAATTTTTGTCGAAATTACGTTTTTAACTGTCAGTCCCAGTGCAGAGTCCCATATAACCTGCATTGCCTAAAAGGTAGGTAGAATTGAATAGAATATGGCAGGCAAGAAAAAATTGTCTACACGTGGAAAAATTTAAGTGAGGTCAAAGGGGCAAATTCACTAAATGGCGAAGCGCATAACGCTAGCGTGAATTCACTAGCGTAGCGCATTTTTGTTAATTCGCCAATTCACTAAAGGACGCTGGCGTAAATTCGCTAGTGTTACTTCGCACCCTATGCGAATTTGCGCAATGGACGTAACTACGCAAATTCACTGATGCGCAAATTATTCTGAACGCTACCTTTTACGCCAGACTTCCTTCGCCACCTCAGACCAGGCGAAGTGCAATAGAGTAGATAGGGATTGCTTCAAATAAAGTTAAAAATGTTTCTAAGTCCCAAAAAACACTGGCGTTTTTTCTTTTTTTATGGGTGATAGGCTGAAAAAGATCGAACATTTTTTTGGGGCTACCCTCCTTCCCCCCTACATTTCCTAACTCATGGCACCTTAACTATACAGTGGGCACATGTGTAGAGCAAAATAAAAAATTTATTTGCTGTTTTGAAGGTTTCCCAGGCTTGTGTAGTGCTGCTACATATAACTCCATTGTAACTTAAATTTGGCGCCGTATGCAAATTAAGCATCGCTAGCGTAACTTTGCTTTGCTTGGGGAATTAATGCTAGCGCAACCTTGCAACCTTACACTTCCCCTGAGCGCAACTTCGGATTTTAGTGAATTTGCGTAGCGCTGGCAAAAATACACCTGGTGAAGCGCGGCGAAGCGCGGCGAAGCGGACGCTGGCGCAACTACGAATCTTAGTGAATTTGCCCCTAAGTGTCTGATTTACAAAGAGAGATGAGTAATCGCACAAATGCAGTTGTCAACAGCAACCAAACAGCAAGCTGTAAATTAAAGCCATAAATGTTTGCGTTTGACAACCGCACCTAAGCTATTTAGAAATTTGCTTGTAAATTAGTCCTCAAGTATGCTGCCCTGGATATACTATTTTAACGTACGAATATACTTTTGTAAAGCTAATAACTTTTAACTATTGTGGTGTTCATTTTGTCAATGTATTGTTAACTGATTCCATAACTCAGATTAATATGCTATATGCCCATGTATATGTATTATGAACCGAACGTAGATAAATTGCTTAGATATTTTATTGGATAGACTAGAAAAAACAGTTAAATGTTCATCCTATTACCAGAGGTAATAAGCTGACAATATCAACATGCATTATATACATCCATTATATATGCTGCAGCAAGCATCTAGTCTGAGTGGCAATCAACCTTCCAATATAAAGATTTTATAGGTATTCATGTCAAGTCAATTGTTTTTTATACTAAGGCTGCAGAGAAATGTAGTCAGGGTCTAACTGTAGATTTTAGTATCAGAATAGTCTTGGATATTATGCTTGTCCAAGAAATTATCCACGCCACTCTTAAAGGCATTAACAGAATCAGCCATCACAACAACATCCAGCAGTGCATTTACAACTCACTGCTAAAATGAAAGTTCTTTTCCTCTATTCTGAAGGGTGGCCTCTGGTGCGGTGATCCTTGCTATTTGTCTATAATGTCCTATTTGTCTATTAATGTACTTGTAAGGTGTAATCGTGTCCCCTCTCCAGGGCTGCTCTGGGCATGAGGCAAGGCAAAAAGCCACCTTTGGTAACATTAAGAGCCGAATTTCAGTTTTTTGTAGTCCATCGAGCACAATAGCGCTCACTGCAATAGCGATGAGGCCCCTCCTCCACCAGCTTCGGCGCTAGAAGTTAGAAGCATGGAGCGGGAGGGGGGCCGCACCGGGGCTGCTGCCTCAGATGGCAGCAGTCCATGAGACGTGCCTGTCCCTCTCAAGCATCTTTTTTCCAGTGAAAACAACCCCATTCTTGACAGTCTACCCTCATAATTTAAATCTTCCAGAGCTAAAACTTAGCAGTGAAGATCTGTGCCTCCAAAGATGCCCCAATAGCTCCCCATCTTCTTTTCTGTTGATTCACTGCACATGCCCTGTGCTGCTGTCACTTACTGAGCTTAGGGACCAACTCAAAAATATACAGTACACATAGAATATAAATGTCACTCTGGTTAGTAGTCAATACAGATAATTACTACATGGCAGCACACAAACAGTGCTACTATCATCAGAATGAAATAATTAGCCTGTAGCATCAGCTTATATTACAGACCAACCTCAATTCAAGAGGGTGACCCTGTGTGCAGGCGTGTTCCAGGGGCTGCTGCTGCTTCCCCCCCCCCCTCTGCGCTTCTAACTTCTAGCGTCGGAGCGGGTCGAGGAGGGGCCGCATCACTAGTGCAGTGAGAGCTATTGCGCTTGCTGCACTAGAAGAGCTGGAATTCCATTTAAAAAAACAAAGGAAATTCGGCTCTTAAAGTTACCAGAGGCGGCTTTTTGCGTCCCCTGGTAACTGGCTGCTCCATGCCGCCTGAGGCAACATTCTCATGCCGGGAACGGCCCTGCCCGTGTGACAAGTTTGAAGTCCTGGATCATTGCTTCTGAGAAGCTGAAACTGAAGGATCCCAGTAGCAGACACCACTACAGTGTGGAAGTCAAAGTGTTTCCCTACTAATTCATTAACTAACAAATATCAGTGCAATGGTGTTATTGTATAACTGGTTTTTGGTGACCTCTGGTGGCAAATGTTTTCGCATGTTTTCTGCATCATTAAAACAGAGGAGGTGGCAGGAGCTGCCCTATTGTTTGTTGCAGCTTAAATGAGAGTTATGTGTAGTTAGACAAGAAAATATTGTCTGCTGCAGAAATGATATTTGTATACTTCTGTATACATTAACTATTTAAGTTTGCTTTTAAACAGGTGTCCTTTGAATTCTACTTGCTGATTGGATTCAAATTACTTGACTATTGTTTGGTTGCTATGGGATGCTATAGCCAACCAACCTTATGTTTTACAGGGGGGAATGTTGCATTAAAAGGGCAGAGTTGTGTGCATAGTTATGGCTGTTGGTCTTGAGTGAAAAAATAAGTGTAATTTATTCAACGTTTTGGCTCACCTACATGAGCCGTCTTCAGGAAGTGAGGGTTCGGAATAAACATACAAATTTATAAGCAAGGGTATACATGAAAAGGTGCCAAATACAAAATGATGCTAGTGAGGGGCATGTGTAGGATAATGGCGTCCTGATCGTGTCAAACCAACCACAGATGCTGTAGGAGTGAGATCGTTCTGAGTATACATCCTGTGTAAACAACATCTGCACTGTATGTGTACAAATGTTAACGTGCTCAACCTAATAAAGTGATTGTGTGGGATAAAACAAGATAAAGACGAATATATACACAAAGTTTTATAGGACCTGCACTCCAGTCTTAATGATAGTGTCAATTTTTATTCATACTTGTACATCCAACATTTCGACCCGCATTCGGGCCTTTATCAAGGATAAAATACAAGTGTTAATAGTGCCTACTTATACACATAGCCCTTCCCATTTCAAAATATGGTGCCAACCTGACGTCATGCGTGTCCAATCAAACCTTATCCAATTTATTGACAGTGCAGTCTTCCTTTAAACATATAAATGTGAAACTTTTTAATGTGAAATTTTTACTCTCACCACCAGGTGCCACTATCGAGTGGAGCAAGTGAATGTCCATGTGAAAAAAATCCATTTGGAGAGATTCCTTTCCTGTATACCCTGCAAATGTATACAAAGTATATATTCTGTTACCAGAAGCGACAGATACACAATAAAGCAAATGAATATTGTTACAATCAATGTATCATTTTACTTTATATTGCAACATATTTATTTATTATTAAGTTTTTTGTCTACTTTTGGCTACACATCCTGACTACTAACTTATATCAGTTTAAAAATTAGCTTAACACCAATTGGCTGTTTAACCCCTTGAGTGCCACACAGTCTAACTCATAGATCCAGTAGGTCTACCTTTGCAATAGAGCCCTATCATAGTCACCACCATGTATTTTCACTGGAACATGCTCTATCGGCATGCATCTAAACTCTTCAGGACACTGGGGTCCGTTTACTAAAGTGCGTTAAAAATATTCGCACAATTTATAGACAGAATTTTCGCCAAATATGTTATCGCCAGTTTACTAACCTGCGATAAATATAAATTTGCGAATTTTCTTGCGCAAGAATAATTGTTCGCCAGTTATCGCATTCGCTGAAAATAACGCTACGTACACATTAACGCTTGGTTTAGTAAACAGCGAAATGTGCTATAGACAAAATTAACGCCAGAGTAGTGGCGTAAAAGTATTTTTCCGCCAGAAAATTCTCAAGGGGCAGGAAATATCCCATAATAATGGGTTTTTTTACCCATAATTCTTTGCTGACAGGAGAGAGAGATCTGTAGCTATCTGTAGCAACAGCAGCAGTTTCAGCTCAGCGGGCATCAAAGTCCAAGGATTCGTCAGCGCTTTTTTGGTTTCATTGTGATTGGCTACATTAAACTATGCATTTCTATGAAGCAAAGAGATTGACTGGTATGATTTCTTGTTCATATGATTCTATTGGCAGAAGGGTTTATATGATGCATACATGTTTGATTGGTGTTACTCTGGTAATGTTGTTGGATGGTAAAATCATCAGTCAATAAAGTTTATAAGTTTTGAAGATGCATTTCTGGCCATAAATGTCACAGTAAAAATTTGCCATAATAACTACCATAAAACAAGACTATTTTATAGCATAAATATTCACAAAAACTTAATTTTTCGCCACAAATTCGCAACTCGCTGAAATTACCGCTAACGTAAGCTGGTTCCTTAACGTAGTTACCGCAAGTGATCGCAATGACTTCTGAGCGCATCACTGTTTAGTAAACTTAGTCGCTACGAATATTCTGGTGTCAAGTCAGATTTACTGCACTTTAGTAAACGGACCCCCAAGTTTGGCTTCTGCCCAATGTTTTTCCACCAACTGTTGTGCAATGTCTTGCCCTTTTTTTTGCTCTTATCCTCTCTGTCTGGGTCCAGTGCGGCCTTTATACTGGCCCTATGCATTCCAATTCTTTCTTTTAGCTGGCCAATTGTATTCCCACAATAGATGAGGCCACAGGGGCATTTAATAATATAGACAACCATGGTGGTGGTACATGTCATTCGTTGCCTAATTGAGTATTTTTTACCATTGTGGGGTTGAGTGAAATTGGTACCCAATATCAGACTGCTGCATATTATGCAACGCTGCATTTGAACACGCCTGGGCGTTGTGCTAGAAAATGCTGCTGTTGGGGCTTGCTGTATTTAGCTACAGGATATGAGCGACTTAGGTTCTCTTTCAGACTCCGCTGGAGACCAAAGGCCAGTGTCTCAACACACATTGACGCTTATAACTGGCTGCTATCCCATAACGGCTCACGTAATACATATTAGAATGCCCCTTGTCTATTGTCTCATGCTCTTGTTTTAATACCACGTCATCCCTATACAGCTCAGGGGCCCATTTCAGTATATCATGTGTCAATTTATGGGGGTAGCCTCTTTATAAGAACTGGCCATTATGGCTAGATCTTCCTTTCTCTTGTGCCAGTCACTATTAATGCGAACCACCCTTAACATCTGGGACTTAGGGAGTGAGTCTAACAGATGTCTCAGGTGGTTGCTATGGTAGTGTAGAATGGTATTCCTATCTGTGGGTTTGACATAAATACATGAGTTCAGCTTACCATCATTCTTGTATATTTTTACATCCAAAAATGTAATACTGTCTGTATCATATTTAAGGGTAAACCTCACTGGACTATCAAATGCATTCAATTGTTTCACAAATTTTATCAATTCGTCAACTGAATCACACCATAGGAAGACGACATAATCGATGTAGTGACAATAAAGGTGCCAAACTGTCTAAACATCGGATTACTTAGTATCTTTTCCTGCTCATATACAGTCCATACATATAGGAGTTTACATACATAGGGGCTACCTTTGACCCAAAGGCTATCCCTGTACACTGTATAAAAAAACAGTTTTTCAAATTTAAAGTGATTTTTGTAAAGAATAAACTTCAAAAGGGACAGCGTGAATTCAACAGGTGGACCTGTGTAGAGCACATTATCAGTAATCAATCAATCTTACTGCCTCTATGTCTGCATTATGAGGAATACAGGTATACAGGCTCCGTATATCCATGGTTACTAGTATTATGGCAGACACAGCTGGTTGATGAAAACAAAATAAAAGCGCAGATTCTGAACTCGTATTTTTCATCTGTCTACACAAATGAAGAACCAGTAAGTGAAGGTTTCCTTCTTAACACTCCCAATTCTAGTAATACAACTAATGATGCATGGTTCACACATGATGAAATTCAAAAGAGACTTGAACATGTTAAGATTAACAAAGGTCCAGGGCCAGATGGTATTCATCCCAGGGTAATTAGCGAGCTTAGCTCTGTGATTGCCAAACCTCTTTACTTAATTTTTCAGGATTCATTGAGATCTGGCATAGTGCCGAGAGACTGGCGAATTGCTAATGTGGTGCCTCTATTCAAAAAAGGATCCCGTTCTCAGCCTCAAAACTATAGGCCAGTTAGTCTGACGTCAGTATTAGGAAAGCTTTTCGAAGGGTTAATAAAGGATAAGATACTGGACTTCATAGCAAATCATAATACTATGAGTTTGTGCCAGCATGGTTTTATGCGTAATAGATCTTGCCAGACTAACTTAATTTCTTTTTACGAGAATGTAAGTAGAGACCTCGATTCTGGGATGGCAGTGGATGTGATTTACTTAGACTTTGCTAAAGCATTTGATACATTGCCACACAAAAGGTTACTGGTTAAATTAAGGAATGTTGGCCTGGAACATAGTATTTGTACCTGGATAGAGAACTGGCTAAAAGATAGACTACAAAGAGTGGTGGTAAATGGAACATTTTCTAATTGGACCAGTGTTGTTAGTGGAGTACCGCAGGGCTCTGTACTAGGTCCCTTGCTTTTCAACTTGTTTATTAATGACCTGGAGGTGGGCATTGAAAGTACTGTTTCTATTTTTGCAGATGATACTAAATTGTGCAGAACTATAGGTTCCATGCAGGATGCTGCCACTTTGCAAAGTGATCTGTCTAAACTGGAAAACTGGGCAGCAAACTGGAAAATGAGGTTCAATGTTGATAAATGCAAGGTTATGCACTTTGGCAAAAATAATATAAATGCAAGTTATACACTAAATGGCAATGTGTTGGGAGTTTCCTTAAATGAAAAGGATCTAGGGGTCTTTGTAGATAACACATTGTCTAATTCTGGGCAGTGTCATTCTGTGACTACTAAAGCAAATAAAGTTCTGTCTTGCATAAAAAACGGCATTAACTCAAGGGATGAAAACATAATTATGCCTCTTTATAGGTCCCTGGTAAGGCCTCATCTGGAGTATGCAGTTCAATTTTGGACTCCAGTCCTTAAGAGGGATATAAATGAACTGGAGAGAGTGCAGAGACGTGCAACTAAATTGGTTAGAGGGACGGAAGACTTAAATTATGAGGGTAGACTGTCAAGGTTGGGGTTGTTTTCTCTGGAAAAAAGGCGCTTGCGAGGGCACATGATTACACTTTACAAGTACATTAGAGGACATTATAGACAAATGGCAGTGGACCTTTTTACCCATAAAGTGGATCACCGTACCAGAGGCCACCCCTTTAGACTAGAAGAAAAGAACTTTCATTTGAAGCAACGTAGAGGGTTCTTCACAGTCAGGACAGTGAGGTTGTGGAATGCACTGCCGGGTGATGTTGTGATGGCTGATTCAGTTAATGCCTTTAAGAATGGCTTGGATGATTTTTTGGACAGACATAATATCAAAGGCTATTGTGATACTAAACTCTATAGTTAATATAGGTATGGGTATATAGAATTTTAATTAAAAGTAGGGAGGGGTGTATGTATGGATGCTGGGTTTTCATTTGGAGGGGTTGAACTTGATGGACTTTGTCTTTTTTCGACCCAATTTAACTATGTAACTATGTAACTGGCAATTCAATACTCTGTATTAATTTTAGAAAATCATTAGTATCTCTTAGATAGCTCCCAATTTCTTGCACATAAGGTTGAAGTAAAGAATCAGCATACTCAGCAATGCTGGATGGCAGAGGGATGGTCTGTACATAAGGGTTTATGGTAGCCTTGGATGTGAGCTTGTAGGTTACAATGATTATTGGAAGTCTATTTCATTAACTTTTGTCCTGCAGTATTAGGTTACTTTGTCTACATTTTTTATTGAATTGCATAGACATACTGTAATATCCTATTTGCCAATGGCTCCCATCAGTGCCTGTGGGAGTTAATTAACCAAACCAGAGATTTTAATTTCTTTATTTTATTATCTGAAATTGAATATAATTGTAGCAATGGTGGAATTAATTATAAACTATAGCAGCACTGGAAATAATAGCATCTACAATGGAACTATACACAAATTGTATTTATGGTAGCAATAATAAATGATAGCAATGGCAACTATAAAACAAATAGTAACTATGGTAGCAATGGTAACTATGGAAACAGTAGTAACTATGGTAGCAGTGATGACTATGTTTAAAAGGAAAAGTCACTTGTCCCTTGGCATAAAGCGATAAAACAAAATAACTAATAAGCACCACTCATCCTCTCACAGGAGCTTATAAAACTTTTTTTTCAGATTGTAACTATGGTAGCAATGATAATTATGGAAACAATAGTAACTATCGTAGCAATGATAACTATGGAAACAATAGTAACTATGGTAACTATGGAAACAATATTAACCATGGAAGCAATGATAACTATGGAAACAATAGTAACTATGGAAACAATAGTAACTATTTTAGCAGTGGTACTTATTTAAACAATAGTAACTATGGTAGCAATGATAACTTTGGAAATAATAGTCACTATGTAGCACTGGTAACTATGGAAACAATAGTATCTATGGTAACAGTGGTAACTATTTAAACAATAGTAACTATGGTTGCAATGGTAACTACGGAAACAATAGTACAAGTAAGTTGTGGTACTGGAAACTGTTCTCTATAAAATTAGACAGCTGTACCTGTTAGGCTCCAATAATGGCATTGGTAGAAAGTGTAAACTTCAAAGCTGAAAGACATAAGCTCCATCATTAAAAAAAAGTATTGGGATCCGATAAGTCTACAAAAGCAATACAGTAATTTATCCTCATCTAAAACACATAACAGTGTTCTATAACACAAACACCTTACATTCAATACAGATTTTGAATGGACAGTCCAATGCTTTGGGAATACACACTAAGGGGGTTATTTATCAATGTCCGAATTCATCTAAATATTTTCTGAAAAAACTCAGACAAAATCCGCACAGGTTTTTTCACCTCATTTATTAATACACTTTTCCAATAATTTTGTTTCTGGGAAAAAACTTGAAAAAAAGTTGTGAAAAATACAAAACATACTAATATTTTGGCTTTCAAGCCGAAAAGCCTGATTTTTTCGGAGTTTTGCCCGAAAACTCCGGAATCCTTGCGTTATTGCGTGAAACCCAGCAGAGATCAAAAAATCTCTGGGACTTCTCCAATTGACTTATATGCAACCTCGACAGGTCTAAGATGCCGGATTTTCAGATTCTGACTATTTCTGTCCTCGGGGCAGAGCCGGGCCAGACCGGCCAGGTGCCCTAGGCAACCTGGCCAGCCGCGGGAGCGCAAGAAGACGGGGAGAGAGGGGACCGGACAAGGGGTAGGCGACAGAGCAGGTAAGTGCCTGGCACCCCCCCACAGCTTTGAGCCCTAGGCACATGCCTACCCTGCCTACCCCTAGTTCCGGTATATACCTGACAAAGTGGTACACCCCCAAAACTTTGTTTTGTTGGCTTGAACATTAAACACGGGAAGAATTCCTTAAGCATTCTACGTGTGCTGGAGTTAATTGCTACTTTAGGACAAAAAAAAATCTAGTCTAAAGATAACATTTAGTAAGCATTACTATTCCTCATGAGTCACAATGTTATTTAATTACAGTTGTTAAAAAGTATTAGTCACAGTCTCTATCAGCTGGCAATTTAGAATTTTGGGGGTGGTGGTAGCACTCAAAGGCCAATTAAAGTGAAGTTAAGTAATCTGGAGGTGCTATTGAGCTGGCCATAATGGCTCGTTAGTATTTCTACTATACATTGGCCACAACCCTCTATATCTACTGTATGTATATTTTAGTGGATTTACTCTGCAGGAAGAAAAACCTAACTTTAAGGTGGTTGTAGCACCCCCCAAACCCAGTCAAAAACATTAGTCTTAAACTTATAAAATGTGTTAGGCTTCAACCAGACAGGGTTCCAGCCTATTAAAAATATTTAAAAGGTAAAAAGTATATATGTACTTTAATGTGGGTATATATACATATATATACTTTAATGTGGGTATGTTGATTTAGTCATCTTGAGATTGTAAGCTTGTGCCCAAAATACAGATGCATCAAATCCAGGATTTGGTTCAGGATTCCACCAGGATTCCGCCTTTTTTCAGTAGGGTTGAGATTAATATGAATCCAAGTGCCTGGCCAAACCGAATCCTTAAAACCATGTGACTTGTCATCACACAAACAAGGAAGTGAAAACATTTTTAACTGCATGCTTAACACGCAATTCTCTTTAACGCAGGAGTGCACATACTTTACTAATGTGAGGTCTACTTTTTTTTTTAAGTATTTATTTTTAATTTTCAAAACTTGGGGGGTACAGAAGAGAAGGGGGGGTTCAGGTACAATTAGTTCTCAATAATTGACACGACATTCAACATTTCTTACAGTCAAGTTGCAATTCACACCAATACATTAGAGGTGGAGTTGGGTTTATCTAGTGATTCCCTAGTATACCTTGGCGTTTGCTATAGTTAAGAATTGGAGCGGAGGTGAAAAGTACTTTCAGCCTTTCAAACGCTTCCTGAGTTCTGGGAGACCAACAGAATTTTCTCTTGAGACTAGTTAAGTCCGTGATTGGTTTAATCATTGCAGAAATTTTTTAAATAAATTGTCTATAGAAATTGACAAAGCCCACGAATCTTTGAACTCCCTTCCAATCCTTTGGAGGAGGCCACTTAAGAATCGCATCCACCTTGCTTCCATCCATTCGAAATCCTGAAGCAGATACAATGAATCACAAAAATTCAAACTTACATTTAGAGGCTTTCGCATAAAGCTGATGTTTTCTCAATCGGTGAAGAACTTCTTTAATATGTTCCCGATGTTGTTCCAAAGACGAAGAATAAATCAAAATATCGTCCAGGTAAACAATAACGAATTGCAAATCATGAAAAATATCATTCACAAAATGTTGAAAAGTAGCGGGGGCATTGCAAAGACCAAATGGCATAACTGTGTATTCAAAGTGAGTGTAACGAGAACGAAAAGCCGTCTTCCATTTATCTCCCTTGCGTATTCGAATCAAATTATAAGCCCCTTTGAGATCTAACTTAGAAAAGATCTTGGCTTGACCCAAACTTTGAAAAAGCTCTGGAATGAGTGGTAAAGGGTACCGGTTCTTGATCGTGATCTTGTTGATCTCTAAAATCGATGCACGGTCTTAAAGTGTGGTCTTTCTTTTCAACAAAGAAAATTCTGGTCCCAGCGGGTGAAGTGGAAGCCCTGATGAAATCTTTCTCCAGATTTTCATCAATATATTGCTTGAGTGTTTGAAGTTCAGGTTCAGAGAGTGGATAAATCCTGCCAAAAGGAATAGGGGCTCCTGGGAGAAGGTCAATTGGACAATCATAGTCTCTATGAGGGGGAAGTGAATCAGACCCTTTTTCATTGAAAACATCCAGGAAATCATGGTAGAAGATAGGCACCGCTTAAAGTTCATCTTTCTCCAGAAGAAGTTGCAGTTTAGTTGACAAAAAGATGAATTAAAAACTAAGGTACCTCTGTGCCAATTGATTGTTGGATTATGAAGCTTTAACCAAGGCAAACCCAGAATAACAGGAAAAAGCAATGAGTCCATCACATCAAATTTTATTCTTTCATAATGCTTGACATAAGAAGCGAAAATAAACGGAGTCCCAAAAGAAGATGTCAGTGTGCCATCCACAAGTTTGATGCTAAGTGGCTGAGATTTCAAAATTAACGGAATATTATGTAATAATGCAAAAGTCTTATTCATAAAGCAAAGACGGATTTCACTGGCACACAAAGGTTCTTTCAAGCAGGTACTAGCCCTTGCTGAGTTTATTTTGCAGAAGTGCAACGTATCGGGGAGAACCTACTAACTTGTTTTATACATTTTTTACAGATAACCAGCAATGAGAATATGCCACAGGGACAGATACTGATCATAACGTCCTCTCCCCATTTGTGTAGGGTAAAATAGTAACTTGAATTATAGATTGTTGCAATATAACAATTATGCCAGCTACCCAGCCTGTAAGCTATAATGTAACAAATTGTAACAAAATGATTTTTCTTTTTTGTTTCCTTTTTTGGTAACTGCACATATTCTCTTTTTTTCGGCACAATTCTATTTTTAATTTTTTGTTTATGGACTATTTTTGGACTTTTAAGCTACAGTCCAAGGGGTTTCACTACACCGTCTTTTTTGGATAAAGGGTTTTCCAAAATATTTAATGAAAACTTTGTTTTTGCCGATTTCTATGGACATTCTGAAATACAACAATTGGGAGTTACAGATGGCCCTGGGACTAAGAAGGGTTAAATTGGACTTGATCAATTATGATAATTAATGTGTCACATGGTGCTGCACAGTGTGATTTGTATGCTTGATAAAGGGTTCACCCCAAAACGTTGCACTTCTGCAAAATAAACTCAGCAAGGGCTAGTACCTGCTTGAAAGAAGCTTCGTGTGCCAGTAAAATCCTTCTTTGTTACTACAATTGAGGTTGCCGAGGCCTCCTTCACCGTGCACCGGGTCGTCTTGTCCTGGAGAGCCAGGGTGTGCAAGCGTGGTAATCCTGTACTGTTCATCAGTTTTTTTGGCTATACCCGCTTAGCACCCCGCTTCTAGAGTCTCCTGATCATGTCATTTGCGGACATCACTTCCACTACAGATGGTAGAGCTGAAACTTTTGGGTTTACAGAGGCAGAAAGAAAGTGAATCTTACATTCAGCACAAACTCTGCCGAGTTCTCTACCCCCCACAGAAACGGATATCCTGTGCAAGCTTGAGACACTAAAACGCCGAGATACAGCATGGGCGCTGTACTCGTCTTCATTGGCGGAATACGGAAATGCCCAAAGGATACCGCGGGGATTACGAATTACACTGCTGCCAGCACTATTCAAAACAGACTGCGAGTTCATCGCGAAATGGCAAGGTATATTCGTTTTGACTTAATTGCTATTCAACAGCTGCAAACCAACTCCAAGGAGTTGAAACAGCAGATTCATGCGCTCGAGGAGGAGTATAAGGGAAAAACAGATGTGACCGACGAATCTACACTTCCGCAACTAGAAAGGAGAATCGAACAGCTGCAGCAGGAGATTCTGCAAGTCAAACTACGGAAATTCAGTCGGGATACCTGCAACTACGAGGCAGGAGAGGTATATACCTGGAGGGAGAAGAGAAGATTCGAGCGCAAGCAACGGGCTACATCGACTGTTTCATCAGACAGATCTTCAACACAGTCGTCGGATACGGAGCTCGCCTCACCTCATTCATCCCAGCGTACCACAGATCAATTCAGGGTGCCTTTTTTAAGGGCAGGCCACACAGACAAAGAAAGAAAACAAGGAGGGGGCACGGCAAAACTTCCAGCAACCCCACAAACCAGATACAAGGGAGCCGCCGCACCCACAGGTAAATACCGTTTTCAACCTTTCCTCTTATGAGCTTAACACTAACGAACTGTCGGTCCTAAATAAGGGTTTAAACTTTGTGCCCACTTATACTGCACCTCCTTTTTCCTTCACAATTGATATGTACAGGTTTATTAGATTGCTTAAATTAAAAGCGTATTTTTGTGAGAAGGAAAGCGGCACTAAAGGGGATGAGTTTACCAAACGGTTAAAGTATAAACTGGATTAAAAAAGCAGTTTTGTGCCTCCTGGTACATACACAGCCATTGATTAGTTTGAGGCTGTTGTTATGTTCGAAACAAACATTGTTTAATATAATACCTCTAGAAAACGGAACACTAACTTTACACAAGCAGAACGAATTGCTTTAAAATCTTTGCAGAGTAATGAGTGTGTGACAATCACTAAGGTGGATAAAGGAGGAGGAACAGTGGTTCTTAACAAATCTGATTACGACAAGGAGGCTCTAAGACAGTTAGAGAATGAAAATCACTATAAGGAACTGGACTGTAACCCCACTCAAAAATTAAAAAATGAGCTTAACATTTTTTTGAACGCATCAGTAATGGAAGGAATCATAACTGATGAAATTTACCAACTTCTTTCCTACAATTTCCTATGGTTCCTTATATCTATTTTCTCCCTAAAATTCATAAAAGTTTGGACAACCCCCCTGGGAGACCCATTGTGTCAAATGTAGGATCACTTTGGCAACCTTTGGCCATATACATTGACATGTTTTTGCAGGAAATTCTGCCCACTCTGACACCCTGTTTAATTGACACCACTGATTTTTTAAACAGATTAAGCAACCTTACAATACCATCGAGTACATTTTATCTTTGTTCTTTGGACGTGAAGGACCTCTTCACGTCCATACCACACACAGAGGGGATTGAGTGTATACGTGGCTACCTGAATGGTGAGGAATTACCTAATTATAAAATTAACTTTATTTGTGACCTTTTGGATATGGTGCTTACCAAGAATTATTTCCTGTTTAAAAATAAATATTACTTACAGCAACAAGGTTGTGCCATGGGTGCCAACATGGCACCAGCCTATGCAAACCTTTTTATGGACCATTTTGAGAAAAAGTTTGTTTTTGGGAATGAGGAATTTTGCCACTTTATATATACCTACATGAGATATGTGGATGACACGTTCATCATTTGGACAGGCACCTTAGAGAAGCTCCAGGAATTCGTGGTTTATCTTAATAGGGTTCACTCCACTATAAAATTCACACTGGAGGTGAATGAGACCGAGTTGCATTTCCTCTATGTAAATATTAAGTATGTTGATGCCACCTTCGTCACCTCTTTGTACAGTAAACCCCCGGATAGGAATAACTTATTAAGGGCCACAAGCTTCCATCCACAGGGCCTCTTCAAGCGGCTTCCGAAAAGTCAGCTCATGTGAGTTAAGCAGATTACCTGTACGCACAGGAATCACTGCACATGGTTTCAAAATTTGTGGAAAAAGGGTACAGTGCATCTAACTTAATTTCCATACATAATGAGGTTGCAGCCATTCCAAGAGAAACCACTTTGGATAGAAAGACTAAGGGTATCACCACCAATCAACGCATCCCATTCATTACATCATTTGATACCAATGCAAAATCCTGTAGGAATATTATTCTTAAAAACTGGGGAATCTTGCAGTCTGATGACAAATATGGACATCTCTTCAAACAGCCACCTGTTTTTTCCTACAGGAGAGGTAAAACTATAAGAGATCTGGTAAAGAACAAGAAAACAACTGAGCAAGGATCTCTAACCCCCTTTTCTATAAAAACAACTGGCACTTTCCCATGTAGGAGTTGTGGACATTGCACGGGCATAATACCAGGCTGTTCAGTTACTCACCCACAATCAGGTCAGAAAATTGAACTGAACGGATTTCATACTTGTGACAGCAACAATGTCATATACTGTTTAAAATGTCCTTGTGGGTTAGCATACGTAGGGCAAACTAGTAGACCCATTAAATGAGGCTGAACGAGCACAAGTCCGTGATCCGTAATTATAAACCACCCTTGGTTGCAATAAATACTAGCACAAAAAAAAGAAAAGGAAACATCTAAATTTAAGAAGGAAACTTTATTGGGAACACACTTCTTTAATCATGGACATCAGGTTTCGCAGATTCGGTGGCAGATTCTTGAAAAGGTCACAATACAACATGGTTTGGATAAAAAGAAAAGGTTACTACAGAGGGAATGTTATTGGATATGGAAATTGCAGTCTAGACACCCTAAAGGGTTAAACGAAGAATTTAATATCTTGCTTTTTATAAATATTACTAACTTGTTTTATACATTTTTTACAGATAACTAGCAACGAGAATATGCCACAGGGACAGATACTGATCATAACGTCCTCTCCCCATTTGTGTAGGGTAAGATAGTATCTTGAATTATAGATTGTTACAATATAAAAATTATGCCAGCTACCCAGCCTTTAAGCTATAATGTAACAAATTGTAACAAAATGATTTTTCTTTTTTGTTTCCTTTTTTTGGTTGCTGCACATATTCTCTTTTTTTCGGCACAATTCTATTTTTAATTTTTTGTTTATGGACTATTTTTGGACTTTTAAGCTACAGTCCAAGGGGTTTCATTACACCGTCTTTTTTGGATAAAGGGTTTTCCAAAATATTTAATGAAAACTTTGTTTTTGCCGATTTCTATGGACATTCTGAAATACACCAATTGGGAGTTACAGTTGGCCCTGGAACTGAGAAGGTTTAAACTGGACTTGATCAATTATGCTAATTAATGTGTCACATGGTGGTGTTAAATAGTTGCTGCACAGTGTGATTTGTATGCTTGATAAAGGGGTTCATCCCGAAACGTTGCACTTCTGCAAAATAAACTCAGCAAGGGCTAGTACCTGCTTGAAAGAACCTTTGTGTGCCAGTGAAATCCTTCTTTGTTACTACAATTGAGGTTGCTGAGGCCTCCTTCACCGTGCACCGGGTCGTCTTATCCTGGAGAGCCAGGGTGTGCAAGCGTGGTAATCCTGTACTGTTTATTCATAAAGCAGCCACAGGCCCCAGAGTCAACTATGGCGTCCACTTCAAATTTTCTTGAATCCATCTATAATGAGAGGTGAATGATCAAAAATTAGTTCATCGGAACAGATGCTTGGGAAACAGAAGATGAGTTAGGAAGCGGATTACCCTTAGGGCAGATTGGACAATCACAATGGAGGTGACCCGATTGGCCACAATACAGGCACAAATTGAGACGCCTACGTCGGAGTCTTTCTTCCGCCTATAAAGCTCCCCGAGCCACCCCAATCTGCATAGGTTCCGGTTCAGAAGACACTGATGGGGTAACTGATTGATGAACTGGGGGTGTTGCTTTCGGAATGACCCATTAAGGAGAAGAGAATGAAGAAGTAGCTGAGACTTTCTCTTGTCGTCTCTCCCTTAATCTTCGATCAATTCTGAGAATTCCAACTCGAGACAGCTCATCTTTGAGAAGTTCAGAGAGTCCAATGCGGAACTGCCGTTTCAGAGCTCTGTCGTTCCATTCTGTGTCAGGAGCCCAACTCCTAAACTCAGCAATATAGTCCTCCACCGGTCTCTGCTTTTGACGAAGAGCACCTAAGGCAATTTCGGCAGTGTCAACACGATGAGGATCATCGTAGATAGCACCTAAAGCTTGAATAAATGTCTCAGTAGAAGCCAAAATAGGGCTGTCTTGTTCCATAAGGCGGTGAGCCCAAGCTTGAGGTTGCCCTTGAAGGAGCGAAATTATTATGCCCACTCGAACTTGTTGAGTAGCATACATCCAAGGCTTTAAAGTGAACAGGAGTTTGCACCCATTGATAAAAGTTCTATAAGTGATTCTGTCCCCCGAAAATTTATCAGGCATGGCCAGCTTAGGTTCTGGAAACAAAGAAAACCCTGCTACCGGATCATCTGGAAGCAGAGAAGGACCAGGAGCGGGACCAGGATTAACCGCTGGTCTGTAGTATTTCAACCCGGTCCCGGTAATTTAGGAGTTTGAAAAGGAAAGGTTGAGGTGGGGCCCAGGGGGCAACGGGCTAGTCGGCACTCAGTGAACACGCTCCACGACAAACTGAGGTGAGAGTGCGACCTCTGGGAGATTCTCTAGGATCCATTGTTCCATAAATTGCGTTGGGTCTTCCCCTTTCACTTTCTCTGGGAGACCGACCACCCTGATATTGTTTCTGCGCTGTCTGTTCTCATAATTGTCCATCTTGGAAATTAGGCTGGTGTTTTGGGCCCGTAGCGCTTGTACTTGCTGCGTCAGGGGGTTACATTTGTCCTCCAGCCTGGATATCCTTTGCTCGGCTTCTTTTGTCCTTTCCCTTAGTGTTTGGAGGTCAGCTCTTAGTAGGGACAAGTCCTTCTTTACCTCCTCTATTTTGGAGGATAAGGCTGCTCTACAGCCTTATCGTTGAGCAGGAGCTGTACGGACTGGTCCTGGAGCGCTGTTGCTGGCGCTGTACTTCCTTCTTTACGAGGAGGGGAGGCGCCGCCATCTTGAGGAGCGTTCCTTGCATATTGCGCCAGCCTCGCAGCTGCCTCAGATCGTGCAATCTGGGTTCTGTTGCCTCCCATCATGTGTGCTGTCTTTGGGGCTAGCCCTGTTAGTTGTTGCTGTTAGGGTCTTTTTTTAGATGCACGGAGCTCTGGATCACACGTCTGCTCAGCTTGCCATGCAGACCACGCCCCCGAGGTTTACTTTTAGTGATGTTGTCCCATTATGATCTACATCCATAAAAGCATACATTCTGTTCCATGGAAAATATTACTTAAATATTATATTGATTTGAGAGAATTTATATTGCTATATTTAACAAACAACTGTTTCTATGTAATGTAACATAATGAATATGTGAATGAAAAGCATGAAATAGGACAGTGATTTAGACAAGCTGTTTGTTGACAGTGTCCTGAGATCTACTGATCACCAGCTAAAGGTCTACTGGTAGATCCCGATCTACCTTTTGGGCACCCCTGCTTAAACCCTTTCAGAGCCTAATATGCATATGCAAATTAGGGTTCAGTTATGTATTTGACAAAATCTTCCTCAAAGGATTTAGGATTTGGACAAATAAAAAAAAGTGCATCCTTAGATAAAAAATCAGCAAAATATACAGTACAACCCTGATTTTATATTCAGAAATATAACAGTTTCTGGGAATTGATGCAATTTTTAATGGTCTCATACAGGGAACCAGCATATTTTCTTCCCCCCCGATTTTCCGTTTGACACTGTTTTGACGCCAACCCTTGGGAAATGTAAAATAACAATCTACTGTAAAAATAGATATGCATTTGCAAAGTATACATTTCTAGAAAAACATGGGGACTGGGAATATGCATTGATCAATTCCTTCTTGAGAACCTAGAATTTTGCTAAGTTCACATTAGACTAGCATCAAATTCATTGTTGCATTGGTTCAGTCTTACAACCCTGTTTCAGTCCTGTGACATTGTTTTTTGGTCTTCCTTACCTGTTCATGTCTGGTACCCATTACATTTCTGAAGTTCTTACCTCATTCACTTGTGAGACCTAACTGCTTTTAGTTCTGTGGTCCTTCTAGTCCTGGTTCTTTTACTTTACCTGGTTAAGCCATTTACTCTTTCCTGTTACAGCCCTGGTGCTTTGCTTGACACAGTTCTTGAGCCATACTTTTTACATTCCTAAAGCTTTATTTGTTCCAGTCATTTAGCTTTACTTGTTTCAGGTCCTGTGGCCCTAACTTTTCTAAACTTGTAGCCTTACCTAATGCTTACCTATTCTGGTTCTATTAGTTTAGCGGAGTCCTGCAAGGTAACCTGTTCCAGTTAAATAAGCAATTTACCGGTCCGGATCCTGATATTGTGTCTGTTCAGTCTTGAAGTATTACCTTTTCCAGTTCAGTGGCGATACTGTACATATTCTAATCTTATGAACCCACATTTCCAGTTATGTAGCCTTACACAGTACTGTAGTTTGCACTTTCTAGTTCCATGATTCAACCTGTTTAGACTCTGCAGTTGTATCTGTTTCAGTCCTGCTATATTGCATTTTCCAATTCAGTGAGCCTGCCTTTTCCAGTCTTGCAGCCTTGCTTTTTCCAGTTTTAGTTCTTCAAAACTTGCTCTTGTTTTAGCTAGGAGTTTTTCTTCTGCCCTTTTAGTTAGTTCAGTACTTTTTATAGCTGAACATCCTGACCCTATGACTATACTCGTTTAGCCTTAACTTTCTCAAGGGTAGATGGTCAACTAACTTTTGGCGGCTGTTCATATTAACAAACTTTTATTATTTATATATCTATTACCATGATTGCCTTTGTGATATGTGTGTGGGGAGGAGCAAAGGCAAAAATACAGAGAAAAGTGATAATATTTATCTCTTTTAATGTAGGATTGTACCTTCTTTACAAGAAAAGAAATACTCCGGTAAGCCAGAGTAATATTTATATTAAGTGATGAATATATTATAGAAGAGGTAATATACATATACACACTACCTAGTCAACAGATGCAAAAAAAATTAATTTGTTACTATCAATTAGTATACTATAATCCCCCCCCCCCCATGTTCCTCTTTATGTACTGTTCTCCCTGAAAAATGTTGACAGGGTAGTGATTACACAAGTAGAGATTTCTTTATATCAATATATGGGCAAGTATCAACAACCTTTTTATAACTGAATCTCCACATGGGGCCGTATTTACCATATAGGCACTCAAGGGCCTTTTGGGGGCCACTTCAATTTTGTTAAAAAAAAAATAACCTTGCCCAGTAACATTTCTGTACCTGAGCACAACTCTATGTTAGCATGTTGGGTCCTGCCAAGACTCATATTTCTGCTGACCTGTCTGTAATTCTTTTTGGGGTGGTTCAGGATAGTAGAGTCTCAGTAGTACCTGATCTGCTAGCATGGTGCTGTAGTTGTGTACTTCTTGGGGTGACAGTACAGTTTTACAGGAAAGGACAATGGGTCACCAAAAAGGAGTAAGCAAATGAGGGCAAATGGAGGTATCTTACATAACAAATAACCCATTCTGTAAGAGGCATCCCTGTCATAAGCATTCCTTGTCCTTTAATTTATAACACATATTTTAGACACAATAATGCATGAATAGATTGTATAATAGATTGTATAACATACCTACTTTGCACTTCATTTGTTTACTTGAAAGTTTGCAGTATATGATATATATAGGTGTCATTTACCTCAATCATGTTATTGCAATAAGTATGTTCAGTTTAATAAAGAGATAAGTTGGGAACCATGACAATAAAGTAAGGAAGGGCACTAAATATGTAACTTAGAAATGGTCAACCTACAGTCCTCTTACAGCCTTAAACTGTTGAAGGAGGCTTTCAGGGGACAGCATTCAAAACAAAAGTATCTAATGATTAGTAAAATCCTTATTATTAACAAGATCAAAAGGTGATAAAAACCTTCTGTGCCAACACGCAAGTGCTTTTAATTTAACTTTTCTGTTTGCATCTCAAAAAGAATTCCTGATGAAGTCATAAAACCACATGGAATTTGGAGTAGTTATCCTGACTCCACCAATATTGTTTGCTTTTTTGTAATAAAGGCAAGATTGATACCCTGTGTTGTTTTGTTGGCTGGGGATTATATGAAACATTATACTCAATTACACTCAATAGTAGATTGGGGTAAAATATGACTCAAGGCTGTTGGGTTCTGCAAAAGGGCAGTGGCACTGCTCTTTTGTCATTTACAGTACAATGTACAACTTGTAATGATAAAGTCAAAGTTCTACCAATGATATACAGTGCTGAGAAACCATTTGTGATCCCATAAGATCATCTATGTTTTGTATTATTAATATTATTGTATATTTGTGGTATTAGATATGTCTGTTTACAGTTGTAAAAAAAACTAGATATAGTTATTTTCAGGGGGATTTATGCCAAACTGGTTATTATTCCTTTAAGATACATACTTGTCTTGATAGAGGTAGAAGGGTTCATCGTCAACCAATTTTTACTATTTAAACTTTAATGTTTGTCTCATTCATAATCAGATGGGTTGCACTACATAATACACCGGACCTTATTTATCAAGGTCCGGATTTTTCAAAGTATTTCTAACATAAAAATCCGATCAACTTCGACTGCCCAAATGGATCTTATTTATCATTAACAAAGTCTGAAAAAATTGGGTCGGGCAAAAATCCCAAAAAGTACAAATTTTTTCCACTTTTCGGCAAATCGGATTTTTAAGACCATCATGCTTTGATAAATTCAGAAAATTACATTTTATTTAAAAAAAACATGAATTATTAAAATTTCAGATATTCGTAGCATAATAAATAACCCCCTTGGTATCAACAAATAAACATGTATAAGCATGTATAAATAAATATTCAAAAAACCTCTCTCTGTTAAAGTCTTTTATTGTTTGTGGGATATTTATGTCTTACATCAGTGATGGTTTTGGGCCTGAGGAAAGAGTGTTCAAGAAAAACAGGTTTTATAACATCAACATATTTACTAAATTTATTTTTTTATTTTAAGGCTTTTTAACAGATACCGGGACTTGGCACCACAGCTTGTTCCAGATGACTACACAAATAAACCAGATGTGAATATCCCTTACAAGCTCATCGGCAGCATGCCTGAGTTTAAGGTAAATCATGAAATAAGCAATAGGGATGCACCGAATCCAGGATTCGGTTCGGGATTCAGCCAGGATTCAGCAGGATTCGGATTCGGGCGAATCCTTCTGGCCGGCTGAACCGAATCTGAATCCTAATTTGCATATGCAAATTAGGGGCAGGGAGGGAAATTGCATGACTTTTTGTCACAAAACAAGGAAGTAAAAAATGCTTTCCCTTCCCACCCCTAATTTGCATATGCAAATTAGTGTTAGGATTCGGCTCGGTATTCAGCCGAATCTTTCGTGAAGGATTCGGGGGTTCGGCCGAATCCAAAATAGTGGATTTGGTGCATCCCTAATAAGCAATAACAGCAAAGGTTGCCAGATGTCATTATAATCCGGTGCTCCATAAATAATCTACTTGGCATGACTTGGTGAAGTTAAAAGTTGCCTTTTAAGTCAAAGTGGCTTCTCAGTTACATTTTATTTGACTTAATCTGCACTCCAATTCACCTGTTACTCTTATGTTGAACTATGATCAATAATAAAATGAATTCTTTACATGTTTTCTTACATTTTTAAAAAGAACAAGTAATGTTTTGTTTAATGTTTTCCTTAATTGAAAATACTGAGTATAACAAAAACACTTTTGAGATTGTAAAAAATGTAGCATCAATGATGTTTCTCATGATTTGCCAAAGCTGACAGCAGTCTCTTCTTCTGCAGGATAATCCTTTTCGCCAATGAATAGCTGAGGTTTTTTCAGAGATGGTGATGGGAACATGACATTGGATGACCTCTTAGAAATGTTTTCAGTACTAAATGAAATGGCACCCAAAGATTTAAACGCTTATTATGCTTTTAAAATATATGGTAGGTTATGTTTCCTTGGCAGTATTTGTCATTTGGGTTGCATCTGCAGATCTTATTGTGGCGTTCTGACAGACAACAGGAAAATAGATGTTGCTGTGGTCTACCAGTTTTTGCATCTCCTTAAAGGGAAACTAAAGCTTAAACTAAAGAAGTAGGTTACAAATATTGCACATTATGTTTTGGGCTTCTATACTGCCCAAGGCAACCACAGCCCTTTAGCAGTAAAAATCTGTCTCCAAAGATGCCCCAGTAGCTTCTTCTTTTCTGCTGATTCACTGCACATGCTTTGTGCTGCTGTTACTAACTGAGCTTAGGGACAGACTCAAAATATAGAACACAAATACAGTACACAAAGAAAATAAATATAAAACAATATAAGGCTGCTACTGAGAAGCTAAATCGTTAGGCTGGTGCAATAAGTTCAGTATATAAAATATATATATATATATATATATATATATATATATATTTATATATATATATATATGGCATTTTTAGCTCTATTTTGTTTAGTGTTTAAGCTGAGTAGCAGACTCACACTTAATATATGCTCAACTTTGGTTCACACACTCAGCTCTCATATTGCCCTTCAGTAGCAATCTATGAGTACATTACAAAAAATGACTTAAATCTTTAAAAATGAATATAAATATGATGTTTTATATACTAACTTGTGCATTGTACACAGTAGTCAAATATGCAGAATACCATACAGGTAATGCAAAGGATAATTATTGCATTTGCATCTAGTTTTCTCAGTTACAAACTTGGATGCAAAACTCAATCATTTACTCGTATTTATTTATTTATCTATCCCATGCATGTTTAAATCCTATAACAATGCTCTTGTCTACTGCTTTGGTGAGTTTCTATTATCCACTGTATATACTATTATTTAAAATATTTTTGGGTCTTCCTGCATCCATACTCCTGGATTTTGAAATACGACTGCTAAGAATATTATTGAATGCGTTTGTGTTAGTTGATTGTGGTAGAAAACAAGTGTTTATTTAGAAAGTGTTCTGGTGAGGCCAGTTGTATTTATATTTCCCTCAGATTTCAATAATGATGATTACATATGCAAATCAGATCTAGAAAAGACACTTAACAAACTTACTCAGAATGAGCTCACCCCTGAGGAAGTTTGCCTGGTATGTGAGAAGGTGATTGATGAGGCTGATGTAGATAATGATGGAAAATTGTCACTGGAAGACTTCCAGCACATGATTGTTAGAGCTCCAGATTTCCTCAGGTACAGTTTTCCCAGCACAACTGTTAGATCTAGAAATTTCCTAATGTACAACCAGCATGTGATTGTCCTGGATTGATTTCCTGGGTACTATGAGACCAGCATATGATTGTCAGAGCTCCAGATATCAGCAGGTGTAAAGGCCCTAGCTTATTATTGTTACAGCTTAATTCTTCCTTAGAATCAATCCATTACATGATTTTGAAAACTTCAGACTTTTACAAAAACCCTCTTATATTAATATTAACAGTGTTGCACTAGAATGTGCAATATGAAATGATTCCATCTGTTATAGAAGTACTGTATATCTGACTGATTTTACAGTATAGTATAAAATGCGTGTGCATATTCAATCTAGATAATTTTGTTTCCTGCTTTCTGCTACACCATTTCTGAAGTATGGAAAAAGTTGTTTTCAGTATTGGTATGCTGCTCTGTTTACTGTAAAGTAAAAATTCCAGCAGCAGCCACCTTTCACTCATGTCTCACTATGTCATCATACAGCCCTATTAACAGAGGCATAGCAGACAGGCAATTGGCTCTAAAAGTGGACGCAAATAAATAGTTTTGTCTTTAAAGAAGAAGAAATAATCTGTAGGGGTGACTGAGTGGACCATACCACATGCAGGTGTAGAGGTATATGGGTGGAAAGAATACCATAAGAAAACCAATTTTGCACCAGGGAGAACTGACTTTTAACTGTGCCACTGCCAAATAATCTATAATAAATGATAAAAGTAAATGATAACAAATGTAATTATTTAATTATTAGAAGTCCCCTAACAACTGATTATATTTAAAGGATCGGCTTCAGAAATCCTGCTCCAAGTACCTACTACACTAGAGTATGGTCAAGCAGGACTGCATCTACTTATTAGACTATTTAAATAACTTTATATTTAATTTCCAGTATAATATAAATATTATATTATGTCTACAGTAGATTTATTACTTCATGTCTTTTTTTTTTTTGACAGCACTTTCCATATCAGGATTTAATGCTTCTGGGTTTACATTCTTTACAGATGAAATCATATTTTCATCTTATAGTCTGTTGTTTTTCTTTGACCCACACCGTTGTCGACCAATGTCAACAAACTTGGAAGAACTTACTAAATATGTACATGAAGATGCTGCAGAAAAACACTGAGTTTAAATAATCCTCTCATATACCTTTATTGTTCTCACCTCTGGTTTTATCTGTGGAAATACTCCATACTTCATTAAAATGTCCTGTAGGTCTATATACAGTAACTGTGATGTGATTCAGTCTATACACCAGCCACAGACCAAATATATAACTGACAATTGTACTACTGACAAATTAGACGCTGCCTGTTATTAGGGACCTGCTATTTTGGACCTAGCCGGTAAAGGGGGTCCTGCTAACAGTCTTCATTTCACTAAAACATTTAGGACTAATCATTGGCTGCCTTCCAAAAAGCAGGAACAAAGTCAGACTGAAGGTTTGTGCTTGCTGATATGTAAATAAATTATCAATCAAAAAAAAAATCAAAATCCAGAATAATTATTTCCCTTATTTTGCATCCTTCCCACCTCACTAATCTACAGGTATATGGTACATCATGGGAATGTGTAAAAAGCTGTTATTTTGAATTATATAGTGCAGAATGGCTTAATGCAGTGTATGTTATATCTAGAACTAGTATGGCAGTAAGATAAGACTTAAGCTGGCCATAGATGTTGAGATTTTTAAAAGATCAGATCCTGATCGTGGGACCACGATCTTCTCAGAACTATCGTACGATCATACGAATTTACCATCAACTAAAAAGACCAATTTGCCAGGAAAACAAAGGGAAGCTGCCTGCTTGGCCCTGCAAACATAGGTAGATTGCACTGGGACCGACAAAGATTTTTTGACCTGGCCGATCAATTTCCTGACAGATGTCGGGCAAAAAATCGTAAGATGTACGATCGTTCGAATCCCACTAACCGCACGATAATTTCGAAGGATCGGTCGGGCTTCCCTAAAATCGGTCATTCTGCAAGAAAAATCGTCGCGTCTATGGGGAGCTTTACTCCTGTTTTTGAGTAGCTACGTGCCTCTTAATTTTTTATTTTATTTCTGATATTAACAATAATGTTTTATGCTGTAAGTAGGGTTGCCAGCTCCAACTTTCAATGCAGACATAAGACATGATGGATGGATTATACAGCTGCAGATCTTAGTCAGTGACTGTGCCAGTGCTTAAATAAAGCTATTTCAGTGGACACCTCAGGGATTATGTTCACAACAATGTTATCTCTAACCTATGCGCTCATACATGCGCAAACTCACAAATTTTGGGGCCAGTGCACACAACAAATTGTGCTGCGCACAAAGAATTTTGTGTGTAAACACTTCATTTGGTGGTCTGAGCACACAGTTTTTAAAAATGTCAACACAGGTTTAAAATGTTAGCACTAAATATTTTTTCGGTGCACATAGTTGTAAAGGAATTAGAAGGAACATTGGTTCACAATACCCCATATTAACTTTCTGTGTCATGTAGGCCAACTCTCTTCTTTTCTCCACGAGATGTTCCTGATATATGTGCCATTTATTGGTACAGAGATTCAGTTAGGTGTGCGCATATTGAAAATTTAAATTTAGTAGAATGTAAAGGCAATTAGAGGGTTAAAACAGAAGATCTGATATATTAAAAGTGGCACAATTTCTAGTCATTGTAGTAAAATTATTTAAATTAGCCCAGCATATGATCATAAAAACTCTGTATTTGTCCTCTTAGAAGGAAAGACCAAACTTATTTTTCTGTAAACACTTATTCCATTCATAAAATGTAAATCGTTAATAGGGTTCTACAATGAGACAAAAAAAAAGGAGAGACTAGGCTGGACCCAACAAATGGTGAAACTTGAAAGTTTTGTTGATATGAACTGAAGAAAGCTTAACCACGACATGGAAGTATGAATGTGATATAAAAAACGACTAAATTTGTTGTATTGTCATAATGGTGCTGCTCCAACAATGGTTAAATAGATAAAGGGTAGGCTCACTTATATGCTGTGTATATATTTATTTACATTAGTGCACCTAAGACAGTAAAAGTTGATATATACATACACATATATATAGTATCAGTCTAAGTCTATGAAATGTTGCATGTTCATTATTTTTAACTAGGCAGTAACATAAAGTGAATGTGTAACTGTGTTATTTACCTTGTTGAAACCTATTGTAAAAGTCTTTTTTTCAGTTAAATCCTGGAGCAAAAGGAGGAGGCTTTTTATACTCCTCTGGAATGATACTTTTTGAGTTTTCCTTAATATTTTTGTTCACATTTTGCAGGTCTGTTGGCCCTGAGAATCCCAAATTATCTTTTAGATTTTTCATATGTGTTGTCACTGCACTTTCCAGTAACTTGATTTCTTGTGCAATCTGTCCATCTGTCACCCGTGCCACTGCCTTTTTTATTACATTACGACGACCTTTGAATGGCTTAGGCAATGCGTTGGTTTGTTGGTCCCCACCAACTGCACAGCTTTTGTTCTGTTCAAAACATGTATCTGCTCCATTGTAGGCTGTGGCTGAATCATGTCTTCTGGTTTGAAGAACTAGTGAATCCACACTGCCTGACTTCAAAAGTTTGTGGCCATTCTGACTTGGTGTCACATGAACCTGTACATAAATATAAAATTGTTATTAGGCAGTGATATTCAGACATTCCAGAATTTATGTTTGAGGGACCTATGTAAAGGTCAAGGGGCATGGCTTTAGATTTTGTATTTGGACATGTCTTCTACACCAAGAGCTACAATGTCTTGTAATGGGATAAATATCTGCATATTCCCACTAACTGGGAGGGCAGGACAAGGGTTGTGACCCTCTACGAAAAGAGTAGCCCTGCATAGTTTGTAACAAAGGAAAAGTAGATAAAAAGGGGCTGGATGTGTGTATGGGGATCTTAAGTTTAATGAAAAAGCCATACATATGTATTTGTACTTCTCTGTGGTGTAACTACCATACAAACGATGGCCTGGATTGCTGGGCCTATTGTATAGTAGTCCTCCTTCTCAGCTCCTTTTGCTGTTACCTGGCAGGGCGCGGCAGCTGAGCAGAAGTGAGGGGAACGTGAGGAGGGAATTCACTTTTAGATCACCCAGTGAGGGGATCATGTTTGTATGAATGCTTGCTTTTTTTCAGACTAAAAACCTTAGCCCATACCTTACTAGTTTTACCAAGCAACACAGTACTTCTCAAGGAGGAAATGTTCTTATTTAACATCAAAAGATATATATTTATATACCCATAAATGCAGACTTACAAAATCATGTGGCATGGGTTCTACTTGAGGTAGAGCAGGATAGAGTCTTGGGATCATAGGAGATGGTAGGTGAGGTAATTCTGGGAGGCTGCCTGTAGCCTTTAATCTTCTGGGTGGTACAGGTGGGCATGCTGGCTCCGGTGAATTTCCTGGTGGTTCCACTGCCCCTTTTGCTTCAGATATTGGAAAAGGGATGTATCTCTCATCACTGGCAACTGATTCTATGTTTGCCACCTGATTGCTATAGTGCTCAAACAATTCTTGATAATCGGCAGTAGCGTTTGTTTTCTGTGACAAAAGGAAACAGGATAAAATGTTTGCAATGTATGAAAGAGGGAATATGGAAACTGTATATCTAGCAATCACATTTTGTTGAACTGTATGAAGAACTGCAAGGTTGCTTTATTTGCCTTCCAAGTCTGATTCATAATTCACTTTTTAGAGTGACAAAGTCGTTTTGAAACACCATGGTCACATTAAGATAAATTGCACTTGGACTGTTTTTTATGGAGTAGGTGACCATAATATTATCTAGAAAATTGCCATATAATTGTGCAAATCGGGCCTATTTAAGCACTAAATAATCCCATTTTCTTCAGCACATTGTACTGTCAACATTGACTGGTAGCCCTTTAGGTATTGTTCAGTAACCATAATCAGACAGCACTGAATTATGTCAGGGATTCTGGAAGATGAAGACCAACAACACAAGATAGAAATTCTTGAATCACACTACTCCAATACCCTGCACAAATTTTGATGGTAAAAAGTTGAGTTGGGTGGCGGTGATCCAGATAATCACTGATATGCCATTTTACCCTAGTTTACACCCCACAAGGACCTGCTTACCACTATTTGCCAATGCATAAAGTTATTTTGCCCAAAATCCTAAGGGAATATTTTGAGCATTATATATGTTTTAATATCTGTGATGTAATCACTTCATGTTAAAACAAAAATTACAAAACAACAAAGATTATTGCTATATTTTAATCTTAGCTTTACCTGCCCGCAAGGTTCTGTTAAAAATTCGTTGTATGGACAAATAGGATTCACTGAATGAAACTTTACTAAATCTTCTAGTGTCCTGTGAATTCTTAAATCTCCAGCCATATTACAATTTTGACCACTTAGAACATCAATCATAAAGTGTCTGCAGCGGTCCGGCAGTCTAAAAAAAGAATATACAAAAGTGGTTGTGCATAGATGACAAAATATAAATATGTATTTAGCCAGTTACTAAAAAGCAGCAATTAAGTAAAAAAAAGTTATTTAGTCATTCAAGCTAATTTACATGTGCTAAACTGGACACAAAGTTGTGCACACATAAATGCTAATTATAAAAATCATTGCCTTCCATTACATACAGTATGAAGCTTATGTATACAGTAGGTAGAGCATTACTACTGAGCACCCAGGTCATGTATTTTTTCACACACTATGGGGGTTATGTAATAAAAGGCACTAAATTTGCCCAGGAGCAGTAACCCATAGCAACCAATCAGCAGGTAGCATTACCTGGTCACCTGTTTAAAAAGCAAACATCTTATTGGTTGCTATGGGTAACTGCTCCTGGGCAAACATAGTGTCTTTTATTACATATTTGCACTAAAAAAAAACACTTTGTGCATGAATTACCAAGGTGCACACTAATTTGTGCCTGCACTGATAAATCACACAGAGTTCTGGAGAAAAACATTCAATCTAACATTTAGCACTTTGTAATTTAGTAAACGAACCAATGTAAGTAAGCTTTTTACGTGACATCCTAAGAACTTGTTAAAGGACATGTAAAGCTTATATTTTCCTACTATGTATATAAGTTGAACATATCTTCCCAACCCAAGCCACATGATTTGTACTGCATATACCCCTCCATTTGCCAGCGCCATCACATTTTCCTAAAAAAAATAGCTGCTTTCACCTGGAGGCCATTTTCCCTCTGACACATCATCAGTAACATTGACATCTGCAAACAGGACATGCATGCTGTAAAGTTCCTGCAACGCAGAATGAGCTCAGGAGAGGTGGTTAGAAGAAAAAATAGGATCAGACTGCTAGAGTTTCTAAGGGATCCAGCAATGCTATCTCTTCATTGGCTGTTAGACTGCATGATGTGTTTAGTAATCGGAGTTGAGAAGAACTGAGCATGCTCATAAGTCAACAGCCAAAGCAAATTCCTGAGGGAGGGGGCCGTGTTTGGTTAGAGGAGGATAAGGATTTCTAAGTGATTAAGGATGCTGCAGCCTTACTTTTAACAACCAGAGTGGCAGTTATCTAAAGATTTCAAAGAGGTTGTTCACTGATTTTTTTTTGTGTGGGGACTGGGGAGTTTACATGTCTTTTAAGTGAACCTCTTGTCTTTTCAAGAATTTCATTTCAGACTGGGAGACGAAAAGACAACATTTGAACTTTTTCTTGCACACTTTTAGAAGAAAAAAGCATAACAATTCTACACAAAATACACAAAACTTTTACAAAAGCCTAGAAGTTTGACTTTACTAACATGTCTAAATAGCATAGTAAGTTAAGTTAAAAAAAAGGACACGTCCATCAAGTTCAACCTTTTAACTTTTTTAACCTGCCTAACTGCTAGTCCAATTATCTTTTACAACACTTAATAGTTCCTAAAGATATGTACAACAGGACTACTGTTTGTTTGTTACATCGTCAGAACTGATCAATTGATCAACACTTGTTATGGTTCCTCTAACACATTGTCACTAGTGTTTAACTTGTTTGTTACTTAGTAAATGGCAATGCAAATGGTTTTCCAGTGTGGCTTTGCTAGGCCTGACCCAGATCTACAGTTCCTGTCATGCTTCTAACAAATGATATCACATATATTGTGAGAACCATTAGGTAACTCCCTTAGCTCTAAGTTACCTTTGCCTATCATTGAGTAGCTTCATATGAGTCTGCAGTTTTTAGTAGATGCTTTAATTGCCTTTTTATTGTTAGGTTAATATCAGTTGAGTCTGATATCTTGGGTAATGGAGGTTGTCACACAAGGGAGACTGTATAGATACTGTAGTGTACTATATAAACAAGACATACAAGCATGTAACATTTAACTTACTTGTAAGACAAACTGTATCCAATTCGACTTTCACCAACTCTTATGAGAAAGCACCCAGGAACCTTATCTTTTAGTAAATCTTCTGCATCCCTAAATAAAAGAGAATATATATATATATAGTTTATATAAACTACAGTTGTTTCTCTGAAGCAAGACCATTATATCAGTGCAGAGCAACAGTACATTATATTGTCATTTAGTTAAATCTATTTTTTGGTGTTACTGTTCCTTTAAGTCTGCTAGAAAATTTACGTAAATGTTAAATAAACCCAATAAGGTGGTTTTGCTTCCAATCAGGATTAATTATGTCTTAGTTTTATTAGTTACTGTTTTATTACAGAGTAAAAGGAATTACTTTTTATAAATCTGGATTATTTGATTGTAATGGAGTTTATGAAAGATTGCCCTTCCATAATTCAGACACTTCTGGATAAAGGTTTTCTGGACAATTGATCCCATACCAGTTGCCAACTGATCCCTTTGTTTTGCTATAATCTCTATAGACGTCTGTGTATGAAATTGTTGTGTATACTTGGTTTGTACAGAAAGACATACGGTTAGGTACTTTTAGTGGGGAGAAGTTTGTTAGGAAGGATCATCTTCTAGCCTAGTCAGCAAGTGTAAACTGTTCCTTCTCATTCTTCTGAATGTGGGGTTAAAGTGGCCTTTCATCTAAAAACTGTGTTTAAGATAAATTAAGTTGTAATTCTAAACAACTTTCCAATATATATCAGTAAAACATTTTCAACAGACTCTTAAAAAAATGTAAAATGATTCAGATTCCAGTTCTTTAGACTTTATTTATTTATTCTATGAATATAACAGTTTTTGAGTGGATGACTCCTTTAATATAATAAAAATTCTTGCCCCAGGTGACTTAGTGACTTAATCTCTGAGCTCTAGACTTCCTGAGAGCCCTTTGTAACAGCATTCTAACATATTAGATTTTTACTTTTCTTCTATATACCATGCTGGGAAAGTGATTATGTCTCTGCCAAAGGTATTGACTTTTTCTTTAAAGTAGAACTAAGCGAAGCCCAAAACATAATGTATAACATTTCTACCCTGCTTCTTTGGTTAAGCTTTAGTTCTCCTTTAAAAATCCTCTGCCTGACCAAGCTGTAGATTACATTTGCTGTCATTCATAAGTAGGACATGAGACAACAGCATATCAAATTATCAACAGTATATGAAATTGTCAAATAAGAGACAAATTAGACCACTCCCAGTTACATGAGACACTCCCCTGGTTCACCCAAATGTGCAAATGCAAGTATATGCATTTTTTGCGCTGATATCTGCTCCATGTGACTCCACACAGGCCACCCCCTGCAAACAAGGGTTTTTTTTCCACTCTGGGCCATGAAACTACACTACACTTCAGTTGAGTTCAGAGCTGATGTATATAACAGAGATATGAACACACATAGGGCTTCTCTCTGAATTTCTTGTGTCTGCGAAAGGGGGAGATACTGTTCCTCTTGAAAGTAAATGTGAACCCATTTCTAAATTACACATATCATATAACAACATTAAAATAAACACATCTCTTTAATAAACAAAAGAACAGTGGGAAGATTAAATGAAAGAAAAAGTCTATTTACACAAGGAAGTTCCGTATTTTTGTGTATATGTACTTAACTGCACCTATGCTTGGGGTTGATTATAAATGAAAGTCAGCCAAGCCGTTAAAGCTGTAAAACCAAGATACAGAAGCACATAAATGAAACATTTGTTCCATGCAGTTTGTTCTCTTCATAAATCATCACTTTTACATGTAAATGTGTCACTGTACTGTCACAAATATGTAACATGAAAACTAAACTTTAGGGATCTGTCTTTTTAGTAAGTTTTAATACAATGGCAAGGGCTACTTTATGTACCAAAGAACAAAGTCCTCTGATCCACACATTGCACAAAGACCAGCCTACTACCTGCCCCACTTGGTGTCGTCTCCTGCATGGACTAAGCAGGTTGTGAGCTGTATGAGAAAGCACACTGAGCAACATCGTTGTCAAATCTTTCTCAGAACAACCCTGGCACACAGAAAGGGGAACCAGCATTCAATAAATGCCCCATGTGTCATTAGCTAGTTTACTTTCTGGGTTCCTATTACACGGTAATGCCCATTTATCAAAATTGAAACCACAAAAAAGTACTTTTAAAAAAAACACAAATGTCAAGGTAATTATTACTAGATCCTTACATAAAAAGCACACGCGAGAAAAAACAAGAAAAAAAAGAGTACGAAAACCTTGTTTGTGTAAGAATTTCCATTCGACTACAAGAGTTAAAAATTCTGAAACCTGCTAAAGCCACAATGCAAAGAAAGATTTTACAACTGATAAAGGACAGCTCCCACTGACTTCTACATGACCTTGCTAGCTTTTAGATGGCAAAGTTTTGTATTAGTGTTTTTCATGGATTTTACACTTGATAAATTAGTTTTTTGTGGGTTTAGAGTAATCTGTAAAATATACCATTTTTAGCTCTAACCAATACAATTAGGGAAAATGAAAAATATACAAATGTAATAAATTGTCCCCTTAGACTGGGATGTAGAATATGGACAGTTCACTGATTAGCTTTTAAAGGAAAACTATACCCCCAAAATGAACACTTAAGCAACAGATAGTTCATATCATATTAAGTGGCATATTAAAGAATCTTACCAAACTGGAATATATATTTAAGTAAATATTGCCCTTTTACATCTCTTGCCTTGAGCCACCATTTCGTGATGGTCTGTGTGCTGTCTCAGAGATCACCTGACCAGAAATACTTCAACTCTAACTGTAACAGGAAGAAGTATGGAAGCAAAAGACACAACTCTGTCTGTTAATTGGCTCATGTGACCTACCATGTATGGTTTGTTGGTATTTTGTGAGTACAGTGAATCCTACGATCCCAGGGGGCGGCCCTTATTTTTTAAAATAGCAATTTTCTATTTATGATTACCCAATGGCACATACTACTAGAAAAGTATATTATTATGAAAATGGTTTATTTACATGAAGCAGGATTTTACATATGAGCTGTTTTATGCAATATCTTTCTATAGAGACCTACATTGTTTGGGGGGTATAGTTTTCCTTTAAGTCCTATTATCTGACAACTGACAAATGCTGCCATAGTGGTAATTACATAAATGACAACTTTTATACACTGAGTAGGAAAACTAGTAAGTTAATAGGGGAAACCCGGACAGAAGTGCAAGAGCATGCCCCTGTGGTGACAGACGGGGAGATTAGTCGCCCAGCGACAATTGCAAGTGACTAATCTCCCCAAACTGCATTTGGATTTCCTATGTCCCTGAGGTTGCCTCACAAAGCACATCTGCCAGGGCTGATCTGGCTGTAGGGTTGCCACTGGCAAAATACCGGCCTTCATAAATATTTATCCTTTTCCCCTATTAATAACATTGGGATCAGCCCTCATTTTTACCGGTCAGGACGGTAAAACACCGGCCAGGTGGCAACCCTATCTGGCTGCAATCTTCACCTCCTGACAGATAAAACAGCTGACCAGCAAATGCTACCTGTTGATTGATTACTATGGACTACTAACCCTGGGCAAACTTGGGCTCATTTATAAACATTGGGAAAAATTTGCTCCTGGGCAGTAACCCATAGCAACCAATCAGTGATAAGCTGTTTTCAGCTAGGCTGAACACTAAAAACAATCTGATTGTTTGACATGGGTAACTGCCCAGATGCAAATTTGCCTGCTGTTTATAAATGGCCCTCTGTGTTTGAGGGGTTGGGGTATTAATAATAGTACCAACAAAGATCTAGGCAGGCATTCATAGTATTGTAATCATTATTTTAAACAAGACTAGAACACGTATTAGCCTTAATTGTGTCAAGGTTAATCATTGTTTCTATGCCTATGCATGCAGGCTCAGAGATGTTTTTCCTGTGCCACCATTATAGCAGGTAAGCAATCAGAGCTAATTATTGTTTCGTTGCTATGTAATTGTACTGCACCTATACTATTGCATGATATAAGAGCTCTTGCAGTGAAACAATATCTGGAAGTGTAGTGATCAGCAATCACACTTTTTGGGGAGTGCTCTGTGCTCTGCTTAGAACAAGAACCTTGACCACACTGTCAAGTTAAAAAGTGGAATGGTGACCATCCTAGACATTATTAACTTAAAGGGGAACTATCGCTAAAATGTAAATTTAATATAAGCTTCAGCATACTAAGATAAGAAACTTTATAAATACAATCAATTACATATTTTGCATAATTTCCAAAATAATCAAGTGTATCTTCACTATCCCTCTCTCAGCATCTGTTTCTCTTTATTCTATCTTCTTGCAGCAGTTGGGTGTCAGATATTCATTGACAGTTAGATCCAATATATCTTATAGGGGGTTTCCTTTCCTAGCAGATGTATTGGAGCTCATTCAAATAACTGATTCAGTACAAACAAAATCTAACAAAATAACTGCCTTTTGCACAAATCCTGCATGGAGAGACAGGATTTCTGGTGATTTTAATAGAGTGAGGCAAAAGGAGCCCCCTTATAAGATATATTTGATCTATCTGTCAATGATTATCTGACACCCAACTCCTGCATGAAGAGAGAATGAAGAGAAACAGTTGCTGAGAGAGGGATAGTGAATATAAACTTGATTATTTCAGAAACAGTACAGAATTTTTAATTGATTGTATTTACAAAGTTTCTTATTTGAGTATGCTGAAGCTTATATTAAATGTTCATTTTCCCTTTAAATGATCTTGAGGAATGTAATATTGGTCGCTAACGCAAACATCATTCGCAAATCACTCACAGATAAATGTTTCGCAATTTTGCCTTTGCAAGCACTTGGCCCCTCAAGTGACAGTAGGATAGTGATACTAAATTTTATAGTTTGCAATAGTGCGCAGTGTATGTAATAAAACTTCTTAATGAACAATGTGTTACATTGCTCCAGAAGTTTACACCACCTTCAACCAGGTGTTAAAGGTTCACAATGTGCAATTAAAATTAGCAAAGAAATAAAAGCCTAGTGAATAATATTACATTGCAACGTGCGCATTTTTATTCTCATATTTGTCCTCAATGCGAATTTAGTAACATTTCCTTTATTGAGTTTGATAGAATCTTGCAAAGCTGGACCTCAGGGTGATTTTGTCACATCCTTTTAACAAAAATGATGATTAAGGATGTAGCGAACTGTTCGCCCGCGAACTAGTTCGCGCGAACTTCGACCGTTCGCGTCCGCCGAATGTTCGCGAACGTTTGGGAACGTTCGCAGTTTGAGTTCGCGTTCGATCGTTCGACCATTCGACCATTCGAATTCCTTCGACCGCTAAAAATCGAACGATTTCCATTCGTTCGAACGATTGTAAGCATTCGATCCAATGAAAAGCATTCGATCGAATGGCTTCGATCGTTCGATTCGAATGAAAATCCTTCGATCGAACGATTAAAATCCTTCGATCGTTCGAATCGAACGATTTTAGCGGTGTTCGAAGTTCGCAAACTGTTCGCGAACGTTCGCATTTTTTGCCGGTGTTCGCGAACGGCGTTCGCGAACACCAAATCGGCAGTTCGCTACATCCCTAATGATGATGCATAAAAATGGAATCTGCCATCAAGGAATAGCAAACTGTTATGTGACAGTAGAACAAAAAAAAAGTTTACTTTCTACAATTGTATCGGCCCAAGAGCCATACACACAGATAGCATATGATGGACAGACAGAGCTGATGCTCTGTCCATCAGCTTTTGCACGCCAGGGATGCCGTAAAAACAAGGAAGTCTGACTAGCTATTGTATTTGCCAGTGTGACTGTAAGAGTTATATTGCGGAGGTTATATTTGTGATTTTCCACATGAACATATATTATTATATTGGAAGGGGCAACATGTTGCGCAGCAGGTGCAATAGGAATCTCAGAAGTATGTATTGAATGGGTTTTGAGGTGAAGTCCATGAAATAATGTCAATAAACTTAGATAAAATCTTTGTTTTCATGTCAATAAGCGTAGATAGGACATCTGGTTTAATGTAAACATCCTGTATGCCAAATAAAGTGACACCAGTGATGTTTGTATGTGTTTCTGAGGTAACAGACTCCCTGCCTCAAACCAGATGACAAAGATTTTCCTATTGTCTTGCTGGGGCTGACAGAGGATTGTGGGTATTTTACCACAAGAGCTGGACAGCTGCACAGCATAGCAACTGCGCTCATTACTTCTATCACAATTACCTCATAAATGTTAATTGTGTTGTTACATCATCGCTTTGGTTAGAGGCGTTAACTAATTTATGTTTGACTCACCGTGATATATGTATTGGGTACTCCAGCTCCCAGGAGGAGGGAGGGTACTGCTTTGTTTACGTGTGTTACTGGCAGCAGGTGATCACACACACACTCCCACACCCCCACTTCCCCTCTACCTGCCTTGTGACTGAGCTTTTTTTTCCGCAGAGACAGGGCAGAAACTCCCACACCCCTGGTAGTTACGCCACTTGTTAATTCATAAATTATTATTGTATTTTAAAATCCTATAGGGTTCATTTACAACATGGAAGGCAGGGTTCAAACACATTTACCCTATCCACCAGGTTTTTGCACTTTGCACCTTGTACTTCATTTCTAATCACCTTGTGAATGCGGTGCTGCCTGCTGTCAGAGCAAGGTGCAGAGCGCAGCCAAACCTGGACAGAAGTGCTCCCTGAATGTGCACTAAGGGTCACACTTTTGCACCTAAAATGACAGTTTCTTAATACTTGAAATTAATAAAATAATTTTAAAGGTTTTGTTCAGTTTATGCAAATGTACTGTGTAAGAAAGACCATCATATACATGCTGTTTTTTTACTGTCTGTAAAAAGGGTAGTTAAAAAATCAGTACAGGTAAAGGATCTGAAATCCAGAAACCCATTATATAGAAATCTCCAAATTACGGGAAGAATATCTCCCATAGACCCAAATAATGAAATTTCCTTAACTGATTTCCTTTTTTTGCCAGCAATAAAAAGAAAGTACATTGTACTTGATCCAAACTTAATACAATGAATCCATATTTTGTTTAATTAATGCTTATATTATTTTTTAGTAGTATGTATGGAGATCTAAATTATGGAAAAATCTCTTATCCAGAAAACTTCAGGTGCCAAGCATTCTGGATAACAGGTCCCATATCTGTACTTGTAAATAGACTATGTCTTCCCTTTCCCTTTCCATAATAATATAACCACTGCTCTTACTATATATATATATATATATATATATATATATATATATATATATATATATATATATATTTATTTATATATATATATATATATATTTATATATATATATATATATATATATATATATATATATATATATATATATATATATTATATATATATATATATATATATACAGCTCTTACTTTCTTGTAATGATGCCATGAAACCACTCAGGAATGCCATTTCGAAGAAACCAGTCTGATTGTGTTTCTGTAAACCATTTTGCAGATGGTCGTGTCGCCTCCATTTACCAAAATTCATTCAGCAACTCACAAGCTGGAAAAAAAAATAAAATTACATGACTTAAAAAATTGCACTGTCTTCAATTTTCAATTTCAGATACTATTACCAGTGAATAGAATTTATCTCTGAAAACGAATGGTCAGGGCATGACATGGAGCTCACTCTCCAATCCATTTGTCATCACTCCTACTACTAGCAAATGAACAGTGCCCCAACTGATGTAAACAGGGTAGTGGTAGATTGACCTCAGTGCTAAAACATTCACTTCACTTCAGCATTTGTCCATCTGCCAGTGCTCCATGTGCAGCCAATAACACACTTTTCATTCATTAGTCTTATTGACAATGCCAGATGAAGAAAGCTTTTGGGTCAATACTAGGAATGAATGGGGAACCCTGTTTTATATACCAATCAGTGTATATCCTGTATATACTGTATTATTTTTGCTTTGTAGGTGAAAGGCTACGTATGTGACAAATGTAGGGCTCATTTTTATCCCCTGCGTATTGATGTTGTCGAACCCTAAAACTACCACCACTTCTTTACCAGGGTTTTCTTCACCCACTGCATCAATAGGCGTAGCACAGTTGTGCCTAAATAATCGGGCACAGACGTCACTTATTTGGCAAACACCGGAAATAACACCAGGCAGACTTATTAGATAAAATTTTAGTGCAGCATTTGGCTGTGTCCATTTTTGAAAACTCAGATGTAATTGTGGTAGGAGAAGCACAATTGCATCAAGGATGCCTGTTTGCATCCGCACTGATGCAGGAATTCTACATTGTCTGTAGAAGCTGCATCAAAGGCAATCATTGCTTTAATTCTCATTTAATATATACACTGTAAGTTACCTATAGTTTCAATGTCAATCGTTGAAAAAAAATGAATTTACAGACTTATACACACAGCAAAAAGTAAAAACAATTCTCTGACTGCCAGAGATCGTTGGTTTCCCAGTGTCTCGACATCTTGTATCTGATTATGAAATTATTATTCTACAACAGCCGTAAATGCTTGAGTAATTTCTGTATAGTCATATCATATAACTGAAAATCTCATCTGCTGTATATGAAGAAGAGTGCTTTCATGCCTGCAGGCATCTTGTAGCCCTATACACACCTATATTCACAGGTACAGGTGAAGTCAATATTTAATAGGGAACAGTCCTGAGCTAAAGAAAACAATAGGTAAATGCAAACCACATAGTTCATGTAAATAAATACTAGAGCTGAAGCACACTTTTCAACCTAGGAGCTGTATTTCAGTAACATTTTATATTTAAATGTTTTAAGTATAAAATGTTGCTTTCATCTTTATTCAGGAGTAAAGAAAGTATACAAAGAGTATGGGAGCAACTAGGTAAAATAATGTTTCTTTGGCTATGATTTAACATGCTCAGGGTGGTCAATGTACACGGTAAATGGATTTGAGATAGTTGAAAATGAGTCAGCAGGTTAGGGATGTAGAAGACTGAACAATACCTTGGGGGAGAAGGGTTAAGAAATTAGGGGAAAACGTAGGGCATAGGCTGGTTATCTTTCATTAACTTGTGACATGACTTGTGACATGGCTGTCAATCTGAGTTTTTGAATGGCCTAAACTAGGGGTCACCAACCTTTTATAGCCATGAGCCACATTCAAATGTAAAGAAAGTCTAGGAGCTTAACAGCCATGCAAAAAGTTCTTGGGGGTGGCGAGTCAGAAATTTAAAAACAAGCACCTGCTTTGAGGCCACTGGAAGTCACGTCCAAGGGGCTGGTGAGCAACATATTGCTCCTGAGCCACTGGGTTAGACTATTGTTCCCCAGTTACACAATTTTGTTCTGTTATACTGTATATATATATATATATATATATATATATATATATATATATATATATATATATATATATATATATATATATATATATATACAGCGTTTACCCCACAGAATCCCAATCTCACTGTATTCTCCAAAGAGTTCTGTAAATGTTTCTGAGCGTTACGTGTGTGCCTGATTGTTTTGGTATATCTGCGATGTGCCTATTGACGCAAGCTACTGTGGGAAACCTGAAGCTACCACCTGGTTTTCCTGCATCAGTGCATCACATGCAGGGAAATTTGTGAGCCCTAAACTGTGGTAAACTAAATGACTCCTACTATTTTTTTTGTTGTATATCTTTGCTTTACCTCACCTAGCAAATCACTTACTGTTGCTAGTACACAACATTCCCCAAAGTAATCAGAAACTTAATTATAATGTAGACAGAGATTTCTGGGAACGCTGGTATTCCTGGTTTGTGAACATTATTAGTAGTGGAATACAATAGAAATATAACCACTAAACAAATAAATGGTGTAATAAAATATAACTTCATGTAGAATTGAAACAATATTATATACTGTAATATATAATCTTATTGTTCCTGTATCTCTGCTCAGGATAGAGAAAGAACACTGAGACAGTGAGAATAGGGCTAATGGAAGATGGGGACATTTCTATGCTGATCTGCCACCTTCTGCTTCCTGAATGCCTGTGCTTGCTTGATTGCGTCCAAAATGTTGCACTTTGTATATTGTAATGTATTTATACATTAGCCCTATATTGCAGCAATACATGGTTCAGAATATATATATATATATATATATATATATATATATATATATATATATATATATATATATATATATATATATATATATATATATATATATATATATATAATGTAGATGGTCAGCTTAAATATATTGCAATATATTAACAAACAGTCTCCCAAATATTTAATGCCATGCTGATGTGCCTTATTTGTAATTTAAACTGTTTATAATATCATTTTATGTGAAATGAAATCCTAAGGAGCTTAGATTAATTGATTAATCAGTTAATTTCATACATATTGTTGCTGTTCCCTTTAGAGTTTAGCTGGCAAACAAGCAGATCTTTGCCCAATCTGGCCACCTACATGAGGGCCATATTCAGTGGTGTAACAAGCAGATATGATCGGAGGAGGAGAAGGTTTCCAGAGTCCAGTGGAAGTGGGCTTGGATCAGTGAGGTCCACCGTGGTTTTTCCAGGTTTCCCGCCAACCCAGTCCAACCCTCAATGGGTACCTATGCTGGCCCATTGGGAAAGGACTGTAACATGGTTTAGAATTTAGAATTAATTCTATATTCTGAAATGTAACTTTTAAATAAGATTTTAAATAAAAAAATAATTTGGCAGTTTATATCCAAGAATTGATGCATTTGTTGGGTATCTTGTCTCAGCTGAACAAATCCCAAAATCAAATCAAAATAATGTAATCATGCTCTATCATAATGTATGACTAAAAACATACTTCTAGTATTAGAATTGATTCTTAGACCATGTAGTTTTGTTGTCTCAGTTCATTTTTAAATAGGACTCTCATTGCACTATTGACAGATTCTTTGTAGTAAATTTCCTGCATCAGGTCCATTCATTTAAATAGAAAGCCTGCCATGTAATACAGGTATATGGTCCATTATCTGAAATGGTTGAGACCTGTGCCCCCCCCCCCCAGATAAGGAGCATTTATTGAGCATCTGCCTTAAAGGAAAACTATACCCCCAAAATGAATACTTAAGCAACAGATGGTTTATATCAAATTGAATGGCATATTAAAGAATCTTACCAAACTGGAATATATATTTACATAAATATTGCCCTTTTACATCTCTTGCCTTGAACCACCATTTCGTGACTCTGTCTGTGCTGCCTCAGAGATCACCTGACCAGAAATACTTCAACACTAACTGTAACAGGAAGAAGTGAGGAAGCAAAAGGCAGAACTCTGTCTGTTAATTGGCTCATGTGACCTTACATGTGGTTTGTATGTGTGAACAGTGAATCATACAATCTCAGGGGGCGGCCCTTATTTTTTAAAATGGCAATTTTCTATTTATCATTACCAAATGGCACATACTACTAAAAATGTATATTATTATGATAATGGTTCATTTACATGAAGCAGGGTTTTACACATGAGCTGTTTTACTCAGTATCTTTTAATAGAGACCTACATTTTTTGGGGGTATAGTTTTCCTTTAAGGGTACTCAAAACTGTTTTACATGGTTTTTTTTAGTTTTAAAGTTTTTATCAAATATGTCAGGTTACATGGTGAAATTAGACAATAAAATGTAGTTTTACACGATTATTCATGAAAACATCAATAAAGTTTACATTTCTTATGGCATTTACTGTGTCCCTCATCTCATTATTCAAAGGCATCAGGATTGCTTTCAGTAACAAAGTCCTGGAGTCAATCGAGATTATGAACCCCGAGAAAGAAGGATTTCCAAATTCTGATTGAACAATTTACAATCAAAACTTAATAACCATAAAAACAAAACCATCAAACAACTTAGTGAGTTGCCTCCTTTAGTTTGTCTCTGGGTCATTGGGTTCCCTTAAAAGGGATAAACCTTGTATGCGGTCATGGTGTGATTGTCTCCATTGGGGAGCATGTAAATTAGTACCCATTCTGTATACTATATTGAGTGGGGATCATAGGTAGTAATCCTGCTTTGCTCTTATTCCCATATCCCTTTATTTAACTGGAGAGGAGGGCACGGGTTATACCAGAGGGGGCAATGTATTGTATCCATGGGTCCCATATTTTTTTAAATCTTGTTTGTTCATCATTAAGTCAATTTCTCATTGACTAGGATCAAGTTTATCTTGTTTTTGAGTAGCTGTATGGGTAATAGTAGAGATTTCCACAACCTGCCGATAATTAATTTAGCTGCTGTAAAGATGTGGGTCTGTTTTACATGTTTAAAAAACCTAATAGGATTATTTTCTCATCAACATATGTGTGAAAAAGCTTAAGTACAAACTAGTTTATGGAGACTAAAGGAATTGGCATTGCTGTATTAAAAGGAACTATAGGAACCCTTTTTCTGGATAACAGATATTTTGCCTATACTTGTCTGTACTTGACCCTAGCGATAAGTGTACATGGATGAAAGTGAATCTACTCTAAGCTTAGCTTCACTGAACGTTAAGAAGAAAAACATGAAATGACCATACCTTAAGACAAATGAGCCCTGCATCAGCCACAGTGCCGTTTACAAAGGCAGGTTTCTTTTCTCCTCTGTGTAAGACAAGAATTGCACGCCTCTTTAGTTTCTGTTTGTAATATGACTCACTTTAGAGGAGGAGCTGGTGGGTAGGTGAGTCCTTCCAAAGTCAGTCACCTAGGCAGATCTAAGCTATTTACTCACAAGGTAAACTGCATGCCAGAAAAGTAGTTCAACAGGAGTCTTGGAATGAAGGTTGCAGTGACGTGACTTCTAAGCAGAGTTATTTAATTTCCTGTATGAAAATTCCAGTTTGTATACGACAAATCCATACATGACTCTGTAAGCAATTTCTCAGCTTCCAGTCTTATAAAATGTTCAGGAAGAGGAAGTTTACCTTACAGCCAACATTTATAAGGGCTCATTTACTAAATAGGTTCAAAATAAATTCTCTATTCACCATGTTTATCACCCACAATGCATTATCCTTGCCCACCATTCTAGGGTAATTGATTACACAACAACATTTGTGCCTGGTGCCACTTGCTCTTTAAGCATCAATGTTACCATTGAACTTGCACCCATCTAATAAATGAATGCTCGGTTATGCTAGTAGCTAAAACAATAAGGGATCAGAATAACTGAGAGATTAAATATTGCATTTATAATTTATTGGTTTGAAATTAGAGTGGAGGTGGTGATAGTTCCAGGCTTCCCCTGCGTCGATCGTTACAGCAGTGCTTGATTTGTAACAGGAAGGCAATTGGAACTATACAGAACTGCCAGGAATGTATTTAGATACAAGAACCTTTTAACATGAATAGGGAGTTACATACAATTTACTGCTGGGAAATTTTCATGAAGGCAACTGCACCTGTGTTTCGTTGTACTTGAAAATAGTATCTAAAGCAGTGATCCCCAACCAGTAGCTCGTGAGCAACATGTTGCTCTCCAACCCCTTGGATGTTGCTCTTAGTTGGCTCAAAGCAGCTGCTTATTTTTAAATTCCAGGCTTGGAGGCAAGTTTTGGATGCTTAAAAACCAGATGTACTGCCAAACAGACACTACTGTATACTGTCAGTCCACATAGGGGCTACCAATAGCTAATCACAGCCCTTATTTTGCACCACCCAGGAAAATTTTCCGTGCTTGTGTTGCTCCCCAACTCTTTTTAAATCTGAATGTTGCCCATGGGTGAAAAAGGTTGGGGACCCCTGATCTAAAGTCTGCGGAAGTCCAGCACCACCATAAGCAATGAGAGTAAATTATAGGTGTGCGGTGGTTACAATATATGAATACTTGAAAATAGTATGTCATAATATGTAATTTTGTATTGTTTTGGGGAGAAATAATTTACAGCCAGGGCCTCTTAAAAAATAGATGTAGTTCCTGTTACTTGTGTGTCTATATAATTCACTTCTGACAACCAAAATGATATAACCAACATATTATCACTGGAACTGCAAGCATATTCTGAAAGATAAGTATCCTAATGATACAAATATGTCCGTTGTGTCACTAGATGTGCTATTTTTAAATTCATTTGCCATCATTCCCAGAAATAAATAAAATCGCTAATCCCTGCTTATTCCAGCATTGAATCTAATGCATACTTCTTAAATACATGTGCACACTCATAGAGGAAATATCCATCCTAATTGTAAACATCATGAAATCCTTAGTCAGTAGCATGTGGATTTTCCTTATAGTTATAACAAGTTCATACATCACCTTCCATTACAGTACTAATTACTTTGGCAGCTAGAACAACGTGGAGACAGAACTAAGGCACGTTTTAAGATTTCCACACAGAAAAGTCTCCCTGATTATATTTGGCCTGGTGACTACTGTAGACTGTGTGAATTAAACTGCTAAAATGTACCTAATTTTGTGGAGACTGTGGGCCCAGTTCCCCCTCCTTGAAGAACCGTCAGTCTCCTGCTTGTCAAATGTGAATAAAGTGTGCATAATATCTGTCTTTGACATGATTAGCTGAGAATAGCATATGGCTAGCTACAGAATGTCTCTTAGTGAAATAAATGCATGGAGCTTTTTTATAGCTTTAACATTAACCAGATAAAAATAATAAACTTTTAAAACCCTAGATCAAGGGAGGTGAGTGTAATATAGGGGAGGCTACTAAGAGAAGGCTTTCCAGTGTATAAAATATATATCTGCTACAATGAACCAGTGCAGTTGCCCATAGCACCAAATCAGGAAGGATTGCTGGTCAAAGATGCAAAGCTGAAGTTCCATCTACCAGGTACAACTCATGCCTAAAGTTGCTGGATTTAAAAAAACAGCTAGCTAGTTAGAAAACCCCAAGTCAGTTGCTGCATTTCAAGGTACCCGTTGTTGCCTAACTTTTAGATAGGTCCCATTTAACATCCATAAAACTTGACATGTAAAACATTGTAATCTTAGCTGACCCTAAATTACTGTTACACTGTGCTTCTTGAATTATCTACCACTCTTGGTCAATACCTACAGGTCATGAACCTCTGCAGATACCATACTTCAAAAAAATGCTCCTGAGCTCCACTAATGAGTTGCAACTACTGGGCTATGACAAATAAACATCAGCACAATTTACGACTAAAATTCAATTGCTATTGTCTGGTGTAGATCTACTTTCTATGGGCTTAAGCTTATATCAGCCATCAACTAGTAGTTAGTTTAATGTATTGTTTAGAATACATTATATTATTATTATAATTATGACTTCATCACTAGACGTGCGTCACTCCTAAAACTTAATTCATACGGGGCATAATTTTTGTCCATATTACTTCCTGTTGGAAACTGTCCATATTTGGGTTAGGAAAATAGCTAGTATGAGCCACAGATCTTACTCATAACCAAACCGTCTGTTTTAACCCTGAATTATGACTTGCAAGATTTAGCAAATTGCAGGTTCCTTCCTGGGACCACAGGATGATTTGACCTGCCACTTCTCAGGAAAATGCCATGCTAGCCATCACCTTCTGTAACATATGAGTAATATGAGTAAGTACATAGTGTAGATTGGTCTGAAACATAATAAAAGTGTTGTAAAGGTGGCTAACTAAGATGATAATCACAGCAAGCTTTCAAAACAGCTTAGTTCTGATTATAAAGAAGCAAAAATGATACAGGTATGAGACTTGTTAACCAGAATGCTCGGGACCAGGGGGTTTCCGGATAACTGATTTTTCTGTAATTTGGATCTTCATACCGCTACTTGAAAATGTAAAAAAAAATTTAAATAAAGTTAACAAAAGAAAACATTTAAAATAAACCCAATAGGCTGTTTCTGCTTCCAATAATGATTAATTATATCTTAGTTTTGATCCAGCACTGTTTTACTATTACATAGAAAAAGGAAATCATTTAAAAATTTGGATTATTTGGATAAAACGGAGTATATGGGAGAGGGCCTTTCCATAACTCATAGCTTTCTGGATAACGGGTTTCAAGATAATGGATCCCAGAGTCTAAACGCCAGGAGAGCTGAATCTGGAATTACGTTTTTTAGCCTCTCATATATCTACAGTGTACTGAGTATGTTTAGCTCTGTTGTAACAGAAGTTTTACCTTATAACCCTTTGACTGACTAACACAGTGCATGGAACATAAATCTTGGTCCAGGTATGGGATCCGTTATCTGGAAAACTCTGAATTACAGGAAGGCCATCACCCATAGACTCCATTTAAATCAATTAATTTTTAAAAATGATTTCCTTTTTCTCTGTAATAATAAACAGTGCCTTGTACTTGATCCTAATTAAGATATGATTAATCCTTATTGTAGGAAAACAATTCTATTGTGTTTATTTAATTTTACTGTTACCTGGAAACCCCAGGTACCAAACATTCTGGATAACAGATCCCGCACTTAATTAACTTTGAGATTAGATATATGTTTAATAATGTTCTAAACATATAGAGTCTTTTGGTTACTAAAATCTACTTGGTTTCCTTGTCACAATAAGAAAATATTCAGCTAAAGCAAACATTCAGTACAAAAGAAAAAGTTTGTTTAGAAAAGTAGCTTTGTTTGGTGCATATTTGAACAAGATTTGCATTTAATGTTCCAACAAAGCATCTCACTTGTGGGAGAAAATTGCCTCGGTTTCCTTGTCTTTGAAATCAAAACCCTGATTTTGCATCCAATATAGTTATTAAATCGTTTACTGCACTAGTGGTGCTGGTCTCCCATATGACCGCCATGGTCCTCTCAGTAACGTAGAATATAGCACAGAGCCACCCACAATTATCCAAGGCTAAACAGCAAAACTCCAGCACCATTTCCAGGTAGGGATGTAGCGAACTGTTCTGCTGCGAACTAGTTCGCGCGAACTTCGACCGTTCGCGTCCGCCGAATGTTCGTGAACGTTTGGGAACGTTCGCATTTTGAGTTCGCGTTCGATTCGAATACAAGTCGTTCGACCATTCGACCATTCGAATTCCTTCGACCGCTAAAAATCGAACGATTTCCATTCGTTCTAACGATTGTAAGCATTCGATCGAATGAAAAGCATTCGATCGAAGGCTTCAATCGTTCGATTCGAATGAAAATCCTTCGATCGAATGATTAAAATCCTTCGATCGTTCGAATCGAACGATTTTAGCGGGTGTTCGAAGTTCGCGAACTGTCCGCGAACGTTCGCATTTTTTGCAGGTGTTCGCGAACGGCGTTCGCGAACACCAAATCGGCAGTTCGCTACATCCCTATTTCCAGGTTGTACTATAATTAATTAATGGGTTCTAACTCCCGTGATGTTATTTCTTATAGTCTGTGCACCATTCTTAACTTTTGGTCCGGGTGCTAACTGCCCGGAACCCACACTTAGATAAAGGAGTTGGTATGATCACCCTTAAACTCACCACACAGGAATTAAATCACATATATCAGTAGTCGTTATGCTGTGAGTCTTACCCCATTCACAATGTGACCCGGGTGCCGCTGCCCCAAGTCCGTAACTAGAAGTAACGTTACCAGCACATCTATTGTAGAAATCAGAGCACTCCAGACCAAAACATTGCACGTTTCCAGACCATAAGTAAAAGCATTGTTCTTTATTTAAACATCCGATTAATTGCGAACAGCGTCTGAGGTCTGATGCGTTTCGTGTTTGCACACTTCCTCAGAGACTCTCTGGAAATGTGCGATGTTTTGAAAAGGGCCAAGGAGTGCGCTGCTTTCTACAATAGAACCACACACAATTATACACGGTCGGGAAGCTTACCCCAGTAATGCACAGGTTGTCACAACTGGGGTTCCTGATTGTACATAATTGTGTATGTGTGTGTCTGCAGCTCCGTGCTATGTTCCATCTAATTTAGCCATGGTAATAAGAAGCTAAGCTCGATTTCTCATATGTTATGAACCCTGAATACACATTCCTCAGCCACACGCGTATGTAAAGTAACGTACGGTAAAAATAGGCAAACTGTACAAATGTTACCCTTTGTATAGTAAATATATATATATATATGTAAGCCCTAAACAGTTCCACACAGAGCTCCACCAGTCTGTGGCATCTGACAGCATTCCCTTTGACACTTGCTAGAGTTTTAAAATTTATAGTCTGGGCCTGTCCCCATTGTAGGGATGTACCAAATCTAGGGTTGACACCTGGACAACCCAGAAGGATCAGACAATTCCCCCTTGATTGACATGGCAATCAGCCAATCATAGCCCTGCCTTGTTACTGCACTCCCCCTGCCCATGATGTCACTGTGACATCACTGGCCTTTCTCTTATCCACATTCTGTAACTGTGTTTACATAGGGAAGCACTTACAGTATTGTAATTATCCCCCTGATTCTTTCTTGAAATGGCAGATTAAAATGAGGGGTGAAAGCATGTAATTTGGGATGCTATAGTAATGTTTTTACTTCTAACTCATCAAGCTGAAATTGATTACTGATAACTTTGGTAAAGGGAGGGGGTGATATCACTCCAACTTGCAGTACATCATTAAAGAGTAACTGAAGTTTATCAGAGCACAAGTCACATGACTGGGGGCAGCTGAGAAACTGACAATATGCCTAGCCCCATATCAGATTTCAAACTTAAATATAAAAAAAATCTGTTTTGAGAAACTGATTTAAGTGCAGAATTCTGGAGCAACACTATTAACTGATCAAAAAAAACTTTTTTTCTCATGCCGGTATCCTTTAAAGTTTTATTCCTGCTGGTTGGGCCAGTAGTGTGCCACTACTATTCAATGCAGCTCCCTAATCAGCTCACCATGTTACATTTTATACACTCATTCGGAATGTATAACCATATTTCCTTGTGGTTTGAAGCACTCTTTCTTCACATATATATATGCAAGGACAAAGCCATGTGAAAGTCTGTAGAAATGCCCTGTAGTGTGCATGATGTCCATTGCAGGAATTTGACCACTGTGATTTCATTGATGACTGCACCATAAAAATTGCTATGATCCTTTCTGAGACATCTGCAGTGATCACTGCAAGACACCAAAATATGTGTGCAGCCTAGAGGAAGATACACATCACCAGAGTCAGGGCCTGATTTCTGCATTCGACGCCCCAAGGCCGCTCTGTGCCGCAGGGTCCTAGCGCCTGACAATGTGCGTCGCTGGGTCCTAGTGCCCACAAACGTCATGCAGAAAACCCCTGTTCCCACTCACATGCATGTGTGCGCATGCAGGCGGCTGGGAGGCATGCCGCCCCTACAGTCTTGCCGCCCTAAGCCCGGGCCTGACCAGAGTAAGCACACTGGTAACTTTGCCATTTTTGTCTTTGGCCATGAGAACAACAAGGAAATGCAAAAAAAAAAAACATGGGAAGAATGTTTTGGGGGTGTATTAGCATCCTTGACTGATCACATATTGATTCATATTGACTGAATTCTGGTGTATTTGTTTACTCAAAGGGATGGTTCACCTTTAAGTTACCTTTTAGTATGTTATAGAATGGCCAATTCTAAGCAACTTTTCAACTGGTCTTCACTATTCGTTTTTATATATAGTTTAGATTTGTATTTGTCTTCTGCCTCTTTCCAGCTTTCTTTCCACTTCCCCATCTAAAAAAACAAATACTCTGTAAGGCAACAAATGTATTCTTATTTATACCTTTTATTACTCATCTTTTATTCAGGTCCTCTCCTATTCATATTCCAGTCTTTCGTTTAAATCAATGCATGGTTGCTAGGATAATTTTGACCCTAGCAACCAGTTGCAGAAATTACAAATTGGAGAGCTGCTGATTAAAAAGCTAAAACCATAATAAAAAATGAAAACCAAATGCATATTCTCTATGTCATACTAAACCCATTTAATATGCACACTAACACTGACACCAGCTGCTAATTTAACAATTTATATTGACCCAAATCAATTGCCAGATCAACAGATATCTGATTGGGGCATATATACAAATATATTATATTGATTGAAAGAAAAAAAAACTGAATTGTAGGGCTGTCAGACCTCAAATGCAGTTAATGGCCAAAATATCTGCTTTGCGATCTGATTTCTTGCCCAGCTGCCAAACATTTCAGTCAACATGATTTTGCCCACCACTTTTGTTAACAAATCTGCAATAAACTGCATATTTGACAACCTGTCTACCCATGATCATTATATGTATCACTACTATTTGTCTCCATCACCATTAGAAAGGTGTTATAGGAAGTTGGAATCCATCAGCGAATGGCTAATATATGGAATTATTAGGAAGAATTAGGTGACAAGGCAGACAGCCCCATCAAAACATCTGAGCTTAGCTGAGCACAAAACCAAAAAATAGAACATGAAGGCATTGATACAAAATTGGTGTATATTACTGCTGGCTTTCTTTGAGTACAATCAATTGTGACTAGCTTGCGAGATCAAGCCTTAGCAATAAATTCTGTTCCTATTTAAGAACCACTGGCACCAATATTTCCTGTGAGCTGAAAGTAGCTGTATGTGAAAATTTGTGTGTGGAACAGCATAAAAACAACTTTCATACCACTTGAAAGTGACATCCCACCTAAAAAGAGAACCCTGAGTAAAGGCACGTTCTTCTGGAGTAGTCTACAGTGGGTTCTGAATAGCATAAGAAATTAAAGGTATCAAATCGTGTAGTCATCACAGAAGATTTATTTTTTTTCTACGAATACCCATAATTTAATTTGTAAAGAAAAAATAGCAAACTGTCAGAAAAAAGAGAATGGCCACTAGGTGTCATGACATACATAGTAGACTAAACTCAGCACAGTATACTGTACAGACATGAGAAAAAAGATTGCTATATATTGCTTTAACAGAGACATATTAGGCATGCAACATATACAAAAAGTCTTGAATATATCCAGGGACCTGCTCTTAACTGGACACTGCTCCTCTTTGTTCAGCCACAGGACGCTTTTGGTGCTGTGGTTTGAATGAATGACTTTTACAATGACTTTTGCAATGACTTTTAACCCTGTCTGTTTTCTCTGGCTGGCACCTACTATGATCCAGCTGGTAGTAATAGCCAAATTAAGGGGCTGCTTAAGCCTGTCTTCTCCTATACCCTGTGTTGGTTCATTGATTTATTTGCTAGACCAAGCCTCCAGATTTCCCATCCTGAGTTCCTGCCCAAATATCTTGAGGTTACACAACATACACAAAAAGGTGGGAGCACTCCAAAGTCAACATTTTTGGTAGGTTAAATAACATGTAGGCTCCATTCTTTCAACCAGTTCAGTTAGCCTTTCTGACAGTCAGCAGGGATTCATATGAATTACATATAACCTTTGTAAAACTGATGCATTTTATGTCAGCCCCAGGGTTGAACTGGAGCACTGGAAGCTCACCAGGACTGCAAAATGAATGACCCTCCTAGCAGTCCCTGGGGGCGCCTTCCTGACCTCCAAACTTAACCCACGTGCATGCACAGAAGACGCAGCGCCGGTACATTTGAGGAAGACGTAGTGCCACGCACATTCGTGAAAGACGTGGCACAAAAGCTGATTGTCCTATCTGGGGTGCAGGTCTTGCCAGTGGGGTCCCATGAGCTCAGTCCAACCCTGTATAACCATGTATAAATGTTGCAGACTTTATCATATATTACTCTTTAAATACCGACATAGAGCCACATTTTTTAAGTTGCTGCATGTTAAACATGTCCCAGCCAGTGGTAATCAGACTGAGCATCCAAACTGAGTATCTTTAACTCTGCTTTGTGAGACCCTTGAGAACAGCGCTGAAAGATTCTGTCTCTTTCATCTGATAGGTATGCTTTTATTGCTGCTGATAGCTGAAACTTTCACAAGTCACGGATAAAGCAGCTGTATAAATATGATAAACTACAATCATGTCTAAAGTTCAATCCATTGGATTTACACTCTTTTATAGAAATGTCACAACATGTATCCAGCCATCTGATCTATGGCTGTTGGCAGTGTATCACAGTCCCTTTTTCATGTTTACTGGTATCATGATCATCTAGTCTATAATATATTTCACCAGAGGAATATTTTACAGGGCTCTTGTCACTTGTATAGCATTTTTAATGGACAGAAAAGTAAGAGTTCACCCTTTGATAAATAAAAGTGTTGGAAGGGAACAGGCAACACCACTTCAAATAAAATTATTTCAATTAAATCTAACCCTAGCAAAGAACAATGTGCTGCTGGGATACTTACCCACCCTCTACTTCTTAGTGGAGTAGATCAGTTGTTCCCAACATTTTTTACCCATGAGTCACATTTAAATATAAAATATTTGGGGATCAACACGAGCATGAAAAAGGTTACTAGTGGGTGCTCAATAAGGGGTGTAATCAATGTTCCATGTTAGCTGTGTGTGCTCATGCACATGGACTCAAATTTTGAGGCCAATGCACATAATAAATTGTGGTGCACACAAAGAATTTTGTGTGAGAACATATCATTTTTGACATGCGCAAACTGTTTTTCAAAAGTGCACACACAGGTTTAGAAAGGGCATGCACAACAATTTTTTGGGCACATAGCCAAGAAAAAAAACAAGAGGGAACATTGGCTGTAATTGGTTATTGGTAGCCCCTATGTGGACTAGTAGACTACAGATGGGTCTGGTTGGCAGGACATATAGTTATTATGTCTACAAAACTTGCATCCAATAAATCCAAGAAACCTGTTTTGATTCCACTGAGAACAACATTAAAGGGGGTTGTTCACCTTTGAGATAACTTTTAGTATGACATAGAGAGTGATATTCTGAGACAATTTGCAATTTGTTTTCATTTTTTATTATTGAAGGTTTTTGAGTTATTTGGCTTTTTATTCTGCAGCTCTTCAATTTGCATCTTAACAAATCTGGTAACTAGGGTCCAAATTACCCTAGCAACCATGCATTGATTTGAATAAGAGACTGGAATATGAATAGGAGAGGCCTGAATAGAAAGATGAGTACTAAAAAGTAACAATAACAATACATTTATAGCCTTACAGAGAATTTGTTTTTTAGAAGGGAGTCAGCGGAGCCCATTTGAAAGCTGTAAAGAGTCAGAAGAAAAAGGCAAATAACTATAAAACTATACAGAATGAATAATGAAAACCAATTGAAAAGTTGCTTAGAATTGGCCATTCTATAACCTAATAAAAGTTACCTTAAAGGTAAACCACCCCTTTAAAAGCCTTGGTTAGCAACATGTTGCTTGCAAGCCTCTGGTTGAGAATCACTTGAGTAGAGGGTGGTTGGTACCTCAGCCAAGGAAATATGAAAAGAAAAATACACTTTCTTCCTGATATTACCTTCCCACAAAAGTCCCCTCCCAGTGATTGACAATGGGGAACCTTTGCAATTAAAGGAGAACTAAAGCCTAACTAAAGAATTAGGCTAGAAATGCTGCACATTATGTTTTGGGCTTTTATGTCTCCAAATATGCCCCAGTATCTCCTCATCTTCTTTTCTGCTGAGCTTATTCTTTATTCAGAATATAAATTTCACAATATAAGGCTTATTATTACTTAATACAGATAATTACTACATGTAGGGTTGCCGCCTAGCCGGTAAAATACCTGCCAAGGCCGGGGCCGGTATTACAAATTTACCGGCAATGTAGCTGCCGGTAAATTTGTAATACGATCAAAAGGAGCCCTCGGCCTGCCCCCAATCCCCTGCAACTTACCTTTTTCTTTGCCTCTTCGAGCGTCCGCGGGTCTCCGTCGCGTGACCCCGCCCTTTTGACATCACGCCCCGCCCCCTTTGACATCACACCCGCTCCCTTTTGAGGCCCCGCCCCCCAGCAGCCGGTAAAAAAAATTATAAAAGGTGGCAACCCTAACTACATGTCAACTCAGAAACCAGCACTATTTGCATTCAAATTTAATAATCTGCCCTGTAGCATCAGCTTATATGACTTATATTTTCTGCTTGATAATTTTCAACAACCTTAAGCTTAATTTCTCAATTGCTGCTCAGAGCCCACTGAGCATGTGAGTGTTGCAGACACTTTCCAAGATGGTGATCCCCTGTGACAAGTTTGAAGTCCTGGATCATTGCTGCTATTGACAAGCTGAAACTTTACGCTGGCGCAATAAGTTCAGCATGTGAAATATGGTATTTAACCATATAAACATTTTGAGGGTTTTATTCTCCTTTAAGGAAACCCCTGTTCTACACTGCAATCTAGTGACTCAGATAAGTAATAATACATATTAATCTAATAAACCATTTAACCATTAAATAAGATTTTATTGACCACTTACATATGCACCAAAAAATTAATCAAAATGTGAGGGGTAATTTGTGACTTCATGGGGGGGGGACGTATGTACTAAGAGTGCCTGAATGATGCTCAGGATAAGGGTGAGTTGGGTGTGTGGGATGGATGCATACCCTCCTCCTCTTGCCCACCCTTTTTGAATCAAGTGCAGCCTAACAAAAGTTGCACTCCATTTAAAGAGCAGGTCTCTGTGCTTTAAAACAGCTGAATGCCACCAATTTTAAAATTCTGGACACTGCTTGGTGCATGTGAATGATCCTGTGATGAACTGTATTTTCACCTGCCTGTTGTAGGGAATAGTGAATTGAGGAATGTCAGATAATCATAAAAACCTTTGGGGTATTGTTAGAATTTTTTTTATAGTAAATCTGGGGCACATTCTGGGACTTCCCATATTTTTACCAGTTCCTGTAAAAAACCGTTACAGTCCATATCCAATATTCTTACATGTGGAAAGCCCATATTAGCAGAAAGTCAAAGTCCATATTAAAGAACTTGTAGCATAAAGGCATGACTCCCACTATAAAAAGACACTGACCTGCTAGAAAGAGTGCAGAGACGTGCAACTAAACTGGTTAGGGGGATGGGAGATTTAAATTATGGGGGTATATTGTTATGGTTGGGGCTGTTCTCTCTGGAGAAAATACACTTGTGAGGGGACATGATTACTCTTTATAAGAACATGTCCCTACATGTTAATAGCTCCTATGGCTTTAAATCCCTATAGGTTTCAGATAATTATTTGTCTATTGAATGATTACATTCCCCCCCCATTTTTGCTGTTAAGTGATATGCATATTTCCTACTAGACTAGATGAAATGCAGCGCTGTGTACATACTGTCATTTTCAAAGTTTTTGATGCCAAATTAAGGAAACATTTAGAAGCTGATTAATCACAGTTTGGGCCATGCAGGTAGCAGAGAAAACCCCAGTGCTGTCACACTGCAAACTGTGGGTATGGAAGGGACACTGATGATGCCCTGAGCTGTTCTGGGTGATGCTGTCATTGACTCTGCAGCCAGGTAATTCTTTGTGATAATTGTTAACCTTAAAGGGATACTGTCATGGGAAAAATGAAATCCATTTCTCAAAAGAGCAAACTGATTTTTTTATATTCAATTTTGAAATCTGACATGGGGCTAGACATATTGTCAATTTCCCAGCTGCCCCAAGTCAGTGACTTGTGCTCTGATAAACTTCAATCACTCTTTACTGCTGTACTGCAAGTTGGAGTGATATCACCCCTTCCCTTTTCCCCCCAGCAGCCAAACAAAAGAACAATGGGAAGGTAACCAGATAGCAGCTCCCTAACACAAGATAACAGCTGCCTGGTAGATCTACAACACTCAATAGTAAAAACCCATGTCTCACTGAGACACATTCAGTTACATTGAGAAGGAAAAACAGCAGCCTGCCAGAAAGCATTTCTCTCCTAAAGTGCAGGCACAAGTTACATGACCAGGGCCAGCTGGGAAATTGAAAAATGTCTAGCACCATGTCAGATTTCAAAATTGAATATAAAAAAATCTGTTTGCTCTTTTGAGAAATGGATTTCAGTGCAGAATTCTGCTGGAGTAGCACTATTAACTGATGCGTTTTGAAAAAAACATGTTTTCCAATGACAGGATCTCTTTAAAGGAAAACCTTAAAGGCAAAAGGCTTACTACCATTGACAAACTTCTTCATTACATTAGAACCTCTGCTGGCTTCCACTGCTAAACTTGGCACATCTGCGTTGTAATAAAACAGTACATTGAAAAAAATAACTAAATAATTTTAAAAATACAGAAAAAAATTGAAGTCCAATTACAGACAGTCTCAAAATATCAATCTCTACATCACACTTAAAGTTAATTTTAATGTGAACAACACCTTTCATTGTTTCCCCTTTAGAAAAAGGTTTGCAAGTGATTACTCACTGAAATATTGGAAAGCAATTTACTGTACCACAACAGTTGGCAAGATGCAAGAATTACTGTATTTTATCATGTTTTTTACCCATAGAGCAGTATTTTCTCAGCCTTCTTCCTTGCCGTCCTTTATTCCTTCATTGCTTCAGCCCAGGTACAGCCACATACAGCGGATTTCTGCTCAGAAATGCAAATTGCTCTGACATCCATTAGGTATGTCTCTTAACAGATGTTGTCAATATTTTATAACTACTTTGTATTCCTAGGTTTTCTTTTTTCAATGTCTCATGATTTATTATGTGGAATTATGATAAACCATTTCAGTTTTCTGAGAGATCCGAAACTTAAATATCTAACCAGATGTTGGCTTCCTTTCATTATCCTCCTCTTTTCTTAGTCAAGTTGTGGCTAAATCTTTCCTGATACAAATGTCATGACTATGAACGTTAAGTGAAATATCTTAAACGTATTTATCTGGCAGACACTCAAGCTTTAAACACTATTTCAATGACAACCTATGTTACTGTAACAGACTGTGCTTAGTACAGTCCATGTCATATAGGTTGTGATTAGCCGTTGAAAGGGCATGTTGTGCAAAGGTCAATAATTAGATATTAATGCTTTTCTACACCGGTGATGAGTTGGAGATTAATAACAATTGCTTATTTACAGATGTAGTAGGGGTGTATAAGTGTATGCCAGTCAATATGACCAAAGGTTTCTCTTACTTTGATAGATTGTGATGAGCTTAGCACGTTAGCATTCATTTCCTATATAAGCATGCAAGCTTTCAGACTATTTTGCATGCTGTAACTTGCCAGTGAAGGTCAAACACATGGGGCATAATTCCACTCTAATTTGGCAAACCACCAGACTTTAGGCTGTGAAATTTACTTAACTCATATTTCAGAAACTCAGTTTACAGAGGTTTCGTTTGTTCATGCTCTCAAGAGAAAATAGCTTCATCCTGTCAGTATTTTTGTGAAATAAATAAACTAGGCATACTTGGAACCCAGATTTGAACCCAAATCCCCTTAGGTCAGTTGGCAAGGTAATACACATTAGGAACTCTATGCTATCCTGTGTGTTGGTGAATAAATGCAAGTGGTGACCTGAACAACCTACTGGCTTTATAGACTAGAATAAAGGATTGCTGGGGTTCTATATGATCAGAATGTTAGCATTCCAAGGCCTATGCCTGACACCTACTAACTACCCCAAAAGAAGAGTTTACTTATTTTCTTATGAATCATTTTTTTCAAGAAGACATACACCTAATGTATTGTGCAATGTTTACCGCAGTCATTGTGCAGAAAATTTAATCCATTAAAGGTGCTTCACCCAAAGCTGCTTCTTTAACTTCCATATAGTTGCTTCCTTCTTAATAATCAGCACATATAATTTTTACGCCAAAGTGTCACCATCCAGTCTTATAAGATCTTCAGGGCAATTGAGTCAGATTAATCAAAACAAAAGTGATAGTGTGCAAATTTAGATAATTCAGTCACATGTGTGTCAGGAGCCTCTCCCCGTCATCGATACAATGATTCTAAAATGATGCCGAAAATGCTTTATTGTGGTTAAAAAAATTGACGATTGTGTCCAAAATTGCACTTTGCAACCTGCATTTGTTCTCAATCTGACTAAGGTAGAAATAGTGCTGTCTTGGACTAAACACAGACTGGTTTTCTAGATTCTTCCCTGGAGATACTGTCTGACATATTCTTAGTGAACAACCTGGAACAAAGCAGGTACTCCCTTCCAGTTACCTAGCAATGTCTTGTTTGGTTTTAAAAATGTGAAATATAATATTGCAGGAAACCGTGTCCCTGAAATATAAGATATTTACATTTTTGACAGTGCATTCCTTTTCCCTTACAAAATAGTTAAACCAAATATTTCTTCAAGCTGTTCAAATGTGGGTCTATATCTAAAGTTTAAATCAGTGGCATGGCTGCAGAGGGAGCAGGCCCCATGACTGTGAGGGGGCTCAAAGGAACAGGATTCCTACAAGGAGGGAATCGTAGGAGGAGGGGGTCATGGGTGACACATGACGTATGGGAAATTATGGAGGGTCTTCCAACCTGACAAGTACCCTTAATCCTTCAGGGATAGGAGGCCCAAAAACACAGGATCCCCTCATGCAAGAAAATCTCCTGCTTGAAAAATAATTTCTGAACAAGAAGACATAAGGGGACATTTACTAACTCCAAATACAGTTCATGGTATGCAAAGTGTGACATCCATTAAAGGGGTGGTTCACCTATAAGTTAACATTAACTAAGTTATGGAATGTCCTATTCCTAGCAACTTTACCATAGATTTTCTTTTTTTTTTTTTTTTAGTCTTTAGTTTTTGCGTTTCTTTTCTGTCTCTTTTCAGCTTTCAAATGGGAGTCACTGAACCCAGTAGCCAAAAACTGTTGCTCTGTGAGGCTTCAATTTAATGGATATTGTTATTTTTATTACTTATTTTTCTATGCAGGCCCTCTCCTGTTCATATTACCATTTTCATTCAAACTGCCTTGTTTCTAGAGTAAATAAGACCATAGCAACCAGATAGCTGCTGAAATATCAGACAGGAGAGCTGCTAAACAAAAATCGAAATAATGGAAATACCATAAAAAATGAAGATTGCAGTTAATTTAAAAGGAGAATTACTATTTTAAAGGTACTTGCATCCAAAGTCTCTTCTTGCAGTTCCATATAGTTGTGCACTGTGCTGCTGCGTTCCTTCCATCTCCTGCTATGATTTTTGCATACAATACCCTGTGTTACTGAAGTAGAAAACTTGCATATAATGTATTTTTTTTTTACAGCAAACTGATGCCATCCAAACTTATAAAAATCGCCAGCACAATTGAGTCCAATAAGTGTCAAAGTTCATGCAGAAGTGTGCAAATTGAGTTAAATTAACTGTGAGTGTGTGCATCTCCCACTTGTGGACATTAGTACTAGAATTATGGGGTAAAAGCTACATACTGTATGACTCTGGTTACTTTAGATATATCAGGCAACTCCCATCCAGTTACCGAGCAATGCCTTGTTTGGCTTTAAAATACTAAAATATAATGTTGCAAGTGCATATTTTAAAAGGAATGGTGTCTCTGAAATGTAAAATATTAGCATTTTTGGCAGTGCATTCCTTGTTAGCTTAGAAAGTAAATTCCTTCAAACTGTTCAAATGTGGGTCTGTATTTGTAATGTTACCCAAATGGCATAACTACAGAGGTGCCAGAGCCCACAATATTAAGGGGCCTGGGGGAACAGGGGGGCCCACAAGGGGGCATGTGAAATTATGGAGTCTCCATTTGTTCAGGGGGGCCCAGGTCCCCACAGTTACACCCCTGAATTAAAATGTATGGAGGTAATATAATAAAAGTTTTCCCCTGGTACAATAACCCATAGCAACTAATTAGCAGATAGCAATGTCTGGTCACCTGCACTTGGGCAAACTTTGTGTGTTTTATTACATATGGGTGTTTGCATGTATGGAATGCAATGCGTTACACCTTGCCTGGTCTATTATGCATAAACATATATAACATTTACTGGTAACTTGGTTTTTTTTTGAAAATACTGTTATTCTGTGAAAATACTGTTATTCTGTAATTAGTTGAAAAATAACATTTAAATCTTTATCTTGCTTTTAATACAACCTTTTCTTCCCCTCCAAAAAATAAATATACTGCACGAATATATATTGTATACATACACACGTATATACATATACTATATACTATATATAATGTATACAAGCTATTAGCTGCTGAACAGAGTGAATGTATTCTTATTCTTCCTACGTTATGTCCCAATGCTTTATAGAGAGATGAAGGCTTCATTGGCAGCCAGTCTGCATTCTGTGCTAGCTGTGGATTGCCTAAAAATCAGGGTAATGCTGCTACAATTAGATTTTTGTTCATGTCTCTTGGCCGAGGGGCTTCACATCCATTTTAAATGGCAGCAGATTATGGCGAACAAATACACTGTGATGTGCTAATAAGCTTTATCTATGGCATGCATTCAATTGTCAACACTTTTGCTGCTGTCAGAAGGTTGAAAATGGAAGCCAAATCTTTTATTTATTCCTTTACAGCAAAATCAAGCCCAAATAAGGTGATTGGGTACAGCCTGCAGATTCCAGAGTTGAAAGCTGGCCAAGTCTCTCCTTGGAAAAGATGTAAGAGAAAGCCTTGTGGTGTCTCAGGGGACTGTGGCATCCAATGATGTTCTTTGTGAGTTTAAAGCAGCCTGAAGCTTAACCACATCTAGTTGCTCTCTGCACACTTCAGGGAAGCTTCTCCTGGTAAAAGTCTTGCTTCCATCCTCGCTGCAAAAGGGCTCCTGAACTAAAGTCAAGATGGAAGCAATTAAGAAGAAGATGCAGATGCTTAAGCTGGATAAGGAGAATGCCATAGATAGGGCAGAGCAAGCTGAAGCAGATAAGAAGGCAGCGGAGGACAAGTTCAAACAGGTATCTTTCAGCAGTCAGCACTGTCTAGAAAAATCTGTCAAGAGATAAGAACCCTACCAGCCTACACTTTCTGTTACTGCTGTTGCTCCTAAAAGCATCTTTTATTTTGGTTCATTCATGGCTACACTTTGTCAAACTCATTTGAAACAGCTTATTTTATTACTTTACTTTTTTACTTTTAGTTTTTCATTAATAGATTTTTAAATTTGATTTTTATAGGCTGAAATCAATGGTGATGAACTTTTAGTATGTTATTGATGGACCTATTCCATCTGTAACATACCTTTTCAGTTGGTCTTTTTTATGCTTTTTGAATTAATAAAATTATCAAGTTATCAAGTTGCCAGGTGGTAACTGACCATGGCAATCAGAAAATATAGTGCATGCTTTAATTTTATTCTTCTTCTGCATAAGGCCCCTTTCTATTCTATTTCCATTTGGACTTCAAAACTGTTGCTAGAGTAATTTAGACCTAGCAGTCAGATAACTGTTAAAATTCTAGGTTTATATGCTGACCCACAAAAAAAAAAAAAAAAAAAAAAAAAATTCTAATCAAATGTAAGTTGTATTAAAATACCACTGAGCTCATATTAAGTAATGACAGTATATTAAAGTTATACTACAAGTTATTTTATTAACATTATCTTAATGTTTTTATAAGTTCCGTTGAGAAACCTCTACTTAAACTCCAATGATGATCTTCTCACCAACACTCCCAATCCATCTTAAATGTTCCCTTTTGTGCTGTGTACAGCAGGGTTCCCAAACTTATTAGACCATGGCTTTCTCCAAAATATTTTAGGTTAGAAGATCCTTACATAATATTTTCCAAAGCAGTGTCATTCCATCAGTGCAAATGGTCTTAAAATCAAAGGAGCACAAATAGTTTAGTGAGTCTGTCAGATGCAGCAGTTCTTATGACATGAAATCATTTGTGGCCTAATACTTAAAGGGTATGATAATGAAAAAATAAAAAACTGTTTAAAATACATTTCTAAGAATGCAAGTTTTCAATTAAGACGAGTCGAGCAATTTGGCACCAGGACGATAGTCATAGGAACTTTTGATTGGCGATTCAAATGAAGAAAGCAAATAACTGATTGGCTGCTGTGGTTTACAGCACTGATGTGCATTTGCACTTATGCTGCACAACAACACTTATATTTTTTCAGAAGCTGAACTGTCTCATGTAAGTGTTTGTCATTCTTCTATGTTGAGCTTCAAATCCACAGTAAAGTAAGTAGGTAGGTAGGGCTCATTTATCAATTCTAAAGGCTCAAGTGCTAGAGTACTAAGGGGTGCAAAATTGTATCCATTGGGCCCACATCCACAGCCTTTTATCTGTACCATAGACTGGTATATTTTTAATACCAGAGCGCAGGTCTGGCACTAGCCTTAATAGGTAATACTGTAGTGGCTCAGGGTACTTCTGAGCGAGCACCATGTTGTGATCTTCTTCTTTGTTTCTTTTCTTGCCCCGGGTCAACACATGTGCAGTACAGTGAAAAATCCAGCTTTTTTCTACTGTACATGTGCACCCATCAAAAAGAGGGAAGTAACAGGAAAAGATTGTGCCATGGTGCTCACTCAAAAGTACCCCAGGCCTGTGTTCCTGTTAGCAATAATTCGCACCATCCTGGGGTAGCAGGTAAGTCATTATAATCACTGACAAAGAGCACAAAAATAGGACACTGTCCACCATTTTTAATGGCACAATGTTTGCTTAAAAACATTAACCTATAGAGTCCAATAAGATGCTTGTATTGAAGGAGAAGGAAAGGCATTTTTATGTGGGGGTGCCAAAAGTTAGGCACCTCCACGTGATTGTATCTACTTACTTGACACCCTGGGTCAGTGCACGCATAAGGAGAAAACTGCACCAACCCGGGGTTAGTCCAGTGAGAACCATGGAGCGATTGTCTTCCTGCTTCTCTTTTCTTCAATGTTCCCGGGGCAGACGCATGTGCAGTAGAATGAAATAGCCTGCTTTTTCATTAAACTGCGGCTTTTCCCTCTACTGCGCACGTGCAGCCGCGAGAAGAAAGAAACAGGAAGACAATCGCTTTGTGGTGCCCGCTGGAATAACCCCAGGCCAGTGCAGTTTTCTGCTGAGGACTGGCCCAGGTTTTCAGGTAAGTAAATACAATCACTTGGGGATGCCCAACTTTTGGCTTTCAATGTGCTCACTGTCCCCTGCAGCCAAAAAAACAATTGGTATGAGAGGCTACAGTTTTTTTATTATTCCTGTTTATTACTTATGTTCCTATCAAGACCCTACTCTTTTTTAAATTCAAATCTTTCAATTAAGTATCGACAAAAACAAAAAGCTAAACAAATTAAAGACAAAATAAAAAATGATGCCCAGTTGCAAAGTATCTTAGAATATCCCTGTCTGCATTGTACTTAAAGTTTTATTGTACTTACTGTGCCACAGGTGAGACACAACTTGCTGTGTTTGGAAGGTTAGTACAGTATAGTGAGTACAGTCAAAGAAAAAGGTGCTGCATGGGTAAGCAAGAGTAATGGCCCATATGTGAGAGTGCTATTAAATGGGAAGTCTTGCAGGCCACCTGCTGATGATGAACTACAGTAAAAATCCCAGTGTTTGGGAGTTGCAGTACAGCATAAGTGCATAAGTGCAAAGTTTATTGAATGCTGATGGGTGCAGGTTTGTACCCATTCGCATACATAGTGCTCAGTTTTGAACTGGGATGCATGGGGCCCATCGGCAAACTTTAGACTGTGGGCCCACTTTCCAAACTATTATTCCCCCTCTCCTCACTCAACCTCTTTATTCTCCTAGTCTTTTATATTTACTTACTATACTGTATTCTTCCAATATTGTCTCTTTTTTCCCCATAAAGAAATAGGGAATGACCCAGTAACGTAACCGAGATTTGGCCGATGCGGCCAAAAATCTGCAGTGTGCGAGCTGCCGGGGGGCCCTGAGGGGGTGCGGACCCTGGCCCAATTGCACCCCCTGCTCCCCCGGTAGTTCCGCCACTGGAATGACCATGAAACTTGGTTACAAGTGAAAGGGTCCACTGACATCTGGGATCCAGTTGGGCCAGTCTGACACTGATAGTGCTAGAGTAAGTCATTGGTAAATAAGCTCTATGAAATTCACCATTGTTTCTTTTTAAGTTTGATATGGATTTCGTTCACAATTTGCATTGTGCACAATAACAATCACTGTTGTAAAACACATTTCCCAAGATGACATCAGAAGTACATGGCAGCTGTTAGGTAGGAATATTTGCAAAGCAGTAACAGAAGAGTAACTTGTAATACAGGTATGGGACCTTGGGTTTTCAAATTAAAGGAAAACTATATCCCCCAAACAATGTAGGTCTCTATAAAAAGATACTGCATAAAGCAGCTCATATGTAAAACCTTGCTTCATGTAAATAAATACTACTAATAATATACTTTTCTAGTAGTATGTGCCATTGGGTAATCATAAATAGAAAATTGCCATTTTAAAAAATAAGGGCAGCCCCCTGGGATCATACAATTCACTGTGTACACAAACATGCCAAACAAGCTATACTTGTTAGGTCACATGAAGCCTTTTGCTTCCACACTTCTTCCTGTTACAGTTAGAGTTGTAGTATTTCTGGTCAGGTGATCTCTGAGGCAGCACAGAGACTATCACGAAATGGTGGTTCAAGGCAAGAGATGTAAAAGGGCAATATTTACTTAAGTGTATATACCAGTTTGGTTAGATTCTTTAATATGTCACTTAATATGATATAAACTGATGCTTAAGTATTCTTTTTGGGGTATAGTTTTCCTTTAATGGAAATAATTTCAACTTTAAATAAACCCAAGAGGCTTGTTTAGCCTCGAATAAGAATTACATCTTAATTGGGATCAAGTGCAAGGTACTATTTTATTATTACAGACAAAAAGAGAATGTGTTTTAAACATTTTAATTAATTAAGATTAAGTCCATGGGGGATGACATTCCTGTAATTTGGAGCTTTCTGGATAATGGGTTTCCGGATAACAGTTCCCATATTTGTACAGTAGAACAGTAACATGGCAAGGTACAGCTTGAGATCCCATCAACAACATTAGAATAACCCAAAAGCTGAAAGAGAGGAGGATCCAACAAATCAGTTCCACTTTAAAAAAAACGTTAACAGGAAATAAAGTAATCCTGCCATCCAACTCAATGGCTTTAAACACATCAGAGGCAGAACTCCCACTGCTTTGTTGGACGTCATGAACCCTCATGTGATAAACATTTGGATACTGAGGCTTGGAGCCTTGGGAATCACTGACATTTCCATTGAGCTCAACAGACTGGAATTCCGATCTGCTTAATATTGTGTTTTGTGTGTATGCATGCATGCCTTCTGTAGCGGAAAGAGGCTTAAAACTTCAGTTGTAATGGGCACCCATCACTGCCAGAGCAACTCTTCTGCGTGTACAGCTGTGTGCATTAAAAATGAAAGCATGCAATTAGATTACCGTATAGTCTGCACTCCTAGAGAATGCATGAGGCAGCATTATATAAATCACAGTCTGGTAAACTGACCTGAGGTTTTTCTATAGCCAACTGGTAGACCCTTTAATGGCCTATTAAAATATGTTATACTGCATAAGACACATTCTGGCATAAAATGCTAATCACTTTTTTTAGTGAATATAATGTAGGGATCGCAATGGGCTAATCTCTTCTAACATTTTGAAAGTCCCTAGTCTGTCACCTATGCCCAGTTGGTCCAGGGGTAGCGTGATACATTTCTATCCATAGTGTTTAAACAAGAACTAAAGCTTAAAGTAACTAAAGAAGTAGGGCAGAAATGTTGTACATTATGATTTGGGCTTTTGTATCAGTCCGAGACCTCCATGACCCATCTTCTTTTCTGCTCATTCACTGCACATGCTCAGTGCTGCTGTCAGTTACTAAGATTAGGGACTGAGTCGCAATATACCGAATATTTATTAAATAAATGTCACAATATAAGGCTGATTAGTAAATAATTCAGATTATTGGTACATGGCAGCTCAGAAACCAACACAATTTGCATTAGAACTAATAATCAGCCTTGTAGCATCTGCTTTTATATGATAGACAAACCTTATTTTCTGTTTGATGATTAGCGACAACCATTTAGCTGAGTTTTTCAACAGCTGCTCACAGCCCACTGAGCATGTGCATGTCGCAGACACTTCTAACAAAATCCAAGATGGGAAACTCCTCTGACAACTTTAAAGGCTTGGACCATTACTACTGTAGAGATGCTGAACCTTTAATCTGGTTCAATAAGTTCTGTGTATAAAATATGGCATTTCATTTTTAGGGTTTAGTTCTCCCTCAATGGGAGGGAGCATGTGGCTCACCCTTTTGGACTCTACCTAGTACTGGTGCTGGATGAGCTTGGAGCATAAGGACCAGAATCCAAGCTTTACAGTAATATTTACATTCACCTACGATTTGTCCAGAATTGTCCAAACTACTTGCCTAAAGAATAAACATTACAACTGGAATAAATATAATGCTTCCATAACTATAACAGTATGTATTACTTTACCACATTATGCTCTCTGCTGCTCCAGGTTTTGCATTTTATCTCTCCTCTGGTAGCATAACAGTTAATGAATGAGCTATAAATTTCTGTAGTTTGTAAGTATCTGACAAGGAAACAGAAATTCTCTTCCTTATTTGGCTATAATGTCTGGACGGGAGCTGGAAGTTGGTTACACGCCAAGTGCTAAAATGTCTTAAATACGATCAGCCCAAACTTCAGGAATTGCTTAATAAAACAGGAGTTTGCGTATTGATATTACACCATCAAAATGTTTTTTTGTTGCACTGGCCTGTGTGTCACTTGCGCAATGGAATCTAAATGGAATGTTTGTACCAGCATATCCAAATACATTTTCTATAAGCACTGACCGTTAGAATGCTAGCTGTTCTCTGAGCTATAACATGTTTATATTTTATTATTGCATCACCCTCTGCCATCCTCATTAAAAATGAACATAGGTTTCTCAGTATCCCCATAGTGTCCACAGTTTAGCAGCTGCCAACAAGCAATTTGAAGCTGACAAACACGGAATACAAATAGAAATATGGGATTAAACATAAATGTAACTGGAATTCAGCTCAGGCCTGATACACTGCATTATTCAATCCGAGTAAAGCATGATTTACTGCTTGGGTTGGATATCATATGCAGCTGCACATACTTCTACTATGATGTCTCACATAGTCTGATACAATACTGTATTGTTGCTGCCAGTTTGGTCAGAACTCCACTCAGAATTCCTTATCTGTAAGAGCTTTGGTGGCTACCTTGGCAGATGCCAGAAGTAATTTCAACAGTGTTAGTCTGGCCCACAGGTATGCCAGAAAACACAGAGTGGGCCCAGATGTCAATGAACCCTCAAGCTTACCTAAACATTTGCCTATTATGCCTATACCATAGTCATTAGTCACAACAGAAGAATAAGGGAGGCTGTTGAGTACTGGTAATCTAGTTCCCCTGTTTGTCCAGTTTATCTCATGAAATAAAAAAAAAACAAAGATTTTTTCATAAAACAGGCAAATAATGTGTTCAGCGCAGCCCTATTCATTGCGCTCATGTTAAACCAGAAAGTATGCTGCCCCTTAAAGGAAAACTATATCCCCCAAACAATGCAAGATATTGCATAAAACAGCTCATATGTAAAATCCTGCTTCATGTAAATAAACCATTTTCATAATAATATACTTTTCTAGTAGTATGTGCCATTGGGTAATCATAAATAGAAAATTGCCATTTTAAAAAATAAGGGCCGCCCCCTGGGATCATAGGATTCACTGTACTCACAAACATACCAACAAACCATACGTTAGGTCACATGAGCCAATTAACAGACAGAGTTGTGTCTTTTGCTTCCATACTTCTTCCTGTTACAGTTAGAGTTGAAGTATTTCTGGTCAGGTGATCTCTGAGGCAGCACACAGACCATCACGAAAATGGTGGCTCAAGGCAAGAGATGTAAAAGGGCAATATTTACTTAAATATATATTCCAGTTTGGTAAGATTCTTTAATATGCCACTTAATATGATATGAACTATCTGTTGCTTAAGTGTTCATTTTGGGGGTATAGTTTTCCTTTAAATAATAGCCAGAGGGCCACAGATTGGGCATCTTTGATTAAATGAGTAACAATTAATACACCAGTGTAGGAGTGTTATGATTTAACTACAACACTTTGTCTTGCCACCTCTCCATCATGCCCTAAAATTGGCAAAGCAAGAAAAATCTTCAACTGAAACTTGCAGGGATAAAGAGAATAGGGAAATAGTTTCTGCTCAGTTAAGAGTATTGGAGGCATGAAATATCTTTCTGGTAGTCTGTAGTAACTTTTTAGATGTCGGTTATATTTTAAACATATTTAATTTACCAGTAGTGGTACTTTCTCCATTTCACAGGGATATAACTAATCTGATGCCAGAAATCTCACAGGTTTAAATGCCTTATAAGTGGCCTTTTAACCATCACTGTAATTGGCCTTTTAACCATCTGTAATTACATCTCCTTGGTTCTGAATTGCACAGAACTTTAAAACTTGGCTGAAATACAGGGTCACTGTGTTTTCCCCACCCACACCCCAAAATGATACCACCTTAATAAAAGAACTCTACTCATATATTTGGATTGCACAACAGCTGTGTGGTTTCTGGGCATCTGTAAAAGAGAATATCTAACAAGTTAAGTCACATGGCTAATTTTGCACCAAATGATTGGGTAAACAATACAAGACATTAAGCAAGCACGTTATAAAGAGCTAAGGGCATAGTATCACAGTATAGGACAGATTTAGAGGCAGTACAACATGAGATCATTTCTTCATTTTAATATGCACTAGATTAGTTTGGGCATTTGCAAAGGGGTTAAAATGCTTTACCAGCTGCTCTTTCTAAAAACAAAACAGCATTATGCTTAGCATAAGAAAACCTTATCTTACAAGTGTAAATATTGTAAAAGATAGATTTTTAAATGGAAATGGGTTAAAACATGAAAAGCTATCTATAATTAGATATATATAATTATAGTGTGGTTTTGGGCAGGATAGTCTTCTTCCTTGTAATTTGGTGCCTGCTTTATTTTTATGATGCAAATAGATCGAGCACAGCAAACCTCAGCACATATTCCCCTTTCCAGCTCTGTAGGAAGTAAGAAAACCTGGTAAGAATTTGGTAGGATTATTTTCTTAGCCCCCAGTGGCGCTTTTGTTTAAAAGAGCTACATTTGATACATATTTAAAAATGAAAAAGCCCTGAGGCTCCATCAATGATCATATTCATATAGTAAGGGAACTAAAGAAATAAATTCATAGGTTTGTTTTTTTTGTTTTTGTTTCACTGTAATTTCAGATTTCTTGGGTTCAAGCTCCCTTTTACAGACATTCAATCTGCACCACTACTTTCAGCCCCATAAGAGAACCAGCCCACAGTTCTGGAACCTCTGCTGCACATCATATTAAATGTTTTGAATTGAGATGTACAGCAGACAGGCAAATTGTCCACTTGCACTAGAGATAATAATTAAAATATTATAGTTAAAAATATATAACACACACACACACTCTATCTCTCTCACACTCTCTCACACTCTCTCTAGTATATATTTAGTCCAAGGACTGCATTCTCTGTATAATGTGTTCCATTATTTTAACACATTGTACATATAACTGACATTCCGGGCCCCTACTGGGACCTTTCCCAAGAATTTCAGAAAGGTCCCAATAAGAACTGAAACTTTTGCTATATGAACAATGTGTTAGAATAAAGGAACGCATCTGTATCAATACTTAGGGGCCCATTTACTTTGCTCGAGTGAAGGAATAGAATAAAAAAAACGTTGAATTTCAAATGTTTTTTTGGTTACTTTGACCATCGAATTGGCTACTTCGACCTTCGACTTCGAATCGAACGATTCAAACTAAAAATCGTTCGAATATTCGACCATTCGATAGACCTTCGACTAAGACTTCGAATGAAACGATTGTAACTAAAAATCGTTCGAATATTCGATAGTCGAAGTACTGTCTCTTTAAAAAAAACTTCAACCCCCTACTTCGCCACCTAAAACCTACCGAAGCTCATTGTTAGCCTATGGGGGAGGTCCCCATAGTCTTTGTAAGTTTTTTTGGTCGTAGAAAAATCGTTCGATCGATTGATTAAAATCCTTCTAATCGTTCGAAGGATTTACATTCGACAGTCGAATATCGAGGGTTAATTAACCCTCGATATTCAACCATATGTAAATCTCCCCTCTAATGTCACAAACTAACGAGACTCCTCCATCCTATATTAAAATTTGGGAGCAGGGGTTACATCAAACTTTAGACCCAAAGGCTTGGGAGAAGATGTGGGAAAGAACATATAAATGTTTCATTAATTTAGGTAGAAACCTCATAAAAAGTCCTTACCAGATGGTACTTGACTCAATGCTTGCACAAAATGTTTCCATCCCAATCCTCAGCTTGCTTTAGGAACTGCAGAGGGGAAGGAACGATGGCCCATATATGGTGGCAATGCCATTTAGTACAAAGGTATTGGTCAAGAGACTTTGGAATAATTGATTCTATTAGCCAGATTCACAAAGACCCATGGATAGCTTTATTTAACAACTGGATACCTAATATTAATGGTAATTCCAGAAAACTAATCACATTTATTCTCACAGCAGCTAAACAACTGATTGCTAATTCATGGAGGACTCCAAACCTTTCAATCCCGAAATTAAAAGCACGCATTATGGCATATGATGAATGATAAATTAACCTCCTTCCTATCAGGGACTCCGCAAATTTTCTACAGATATGGCAACAATGGGCACCTTGAGCTACCAGCTCGGGACTAAGTATATCATCTCTTTCAGAATAGGACCAACAGTGTGTAAGAGAGTGAATTGTGTTGTGGGTGGGTGAAAGAGTTAAAATGTTGTTTGTGAATTATGTGATGTTAATGAGAGTTTGTATGTAAAACTGTGTAAATGGTTATTTAAAAAGGCCACTAGGTGGCAGTAGAGTGTTATAGTTAGAAGCAATAAATTAGTTAATTAACCCTCGATATTCAACTAGGAATTAAAATCCTTCGACTTCGAATATCGAAGTCGAAGGATTTAGCGCAGATAGTTCGATCGAACGATTAAATCCTTCGAATCGAACGATTCGAAGGATTTAAATCCAACGATCGAAGGAATATCCTTCGATCAAAAAAAGTTAGCCAAGCCTATGGGGACCTTCCCCATAGGCTAACATTGACTTCAATGAATGGGATGCAGGAATGGTACTTGTAAATAAAATGTTACTGGGACTCATTAAAATGGATCTGCAACAACAGCTGCCATCCATCTTCATAGTGTATCTAGACAGACTGTACTATCACATTAGTTAATGCTCCTAATGTTTCATCTGAGTAGTATTTGTGCTTCGGAAGCATTGTGTATAAATGTCCTTTATTATCCCCCCCATGAGCAAGTATATGTAAAGGTTAATTGTCTGTTTAGAGATCTAGTTAACTGTAGGAAAAGCTTGGATATTAGATTGTATTCTTATTTCTGCAGCATGGCTACTGAGTTTCTAGGACTGCTATGATAATTCTCATACAATGCAACCTGTAAAATATATATTCGTAATCAGTTCATAATGATGTCACTTGTGCCACACTCCTTCCTCATTGTGTTTGATAATAAATAATGTATCACCTGTTGTACAGTATGAGAATATTATAAGTTACATCAGAGTTCCCGTAACAGTTAAGATACCACTGGAGTCACATGTCTTATTTAAACTTGTGTATTAATAATACCTTAAAATATGAGGATATTAGAAGCAACTTTAAGATTCCATGATCTCTGTAAAGCAGTTAGCCCATGGAGCCCATGGTTATGGAATTCATAAGGGATTTCAAATATACTTGCATTTAATCATACCCATAAGGGGTCCAAGGGTGACTTGTAACTGTAGGTACAGTTTAGACCATTTTGGAACCTGAGGCAGCAGATCCCACCAATCCCTGCTACTCTCCCTACCTGACCTCTCTTAAAGGAAAACTATACCCCCAAAATGAACACTTAAGCAACAGATAGTTCATATCATATTAAGTGGCATATTAAAGAATCTTACCAAACTGGAATATATATTTAAGTAAATATTGCCCTTTTACATCTCTTGCCTTGAGCCACCATTTCGTGATGGTCTGTGTGCTGCCTCAGAGATTACCTGACCAGAAATACTACAACTCTAACTGTAACAGGAAGAAGTGTGGAAGCAAAAGACACAACTCTGTCTGTTAATTGGCTCATGTGACCTAACATGTATGGTTTGTTGGTATGTTTGTGAGTACAGTGAATCCTACGATCCCAGGGGGCGGCCCTTATTTTTTAAAATGGCAATTTTCTATTTATGATTACCCAATGGCACATACTACTAGAAAAGTATATTATTATGAAAATGGTTTATTTACATGAAGCAGGATTTTACATATGAGCTGTTTTATGCAATATCTTTCTATAGAGACCTACATTGTTTGGGGGTATAGTTTTCCTTTAACTGTCCCCACAGCAGTATCACATTAGCAGTTAAAGGATAAGTAAACCATTAAAATAAGTGAATGTAAAATTGATGAGAGTGCTATTCTAAGCATGTTTGCCCTTTACATTCATTGTTTGTTTTCTTTTAATTCCAAGATATACTTGATACATGTATGGTTAATGTGAATGATGTTACAACTGCAGCACCTGTTAGTCAGTTTCCGACCATGAAGTAGGAGGAGATTGTCAGGAGAAACAAAGAGGGGTGGTCTGATGTTCTTCTGTTTAGCGAAAATGTGAAAAGTTATTGGAGATTTAAATTTTTTTCCTAAGCAGAAGAACATCAGAGCATTCCTCTTTCTTTCTCCTGACAACTTCCTTGGCTATTTGGTGGCCAGAATGGTTGGAAACTGACCAGCAGGTGGCACTGTTGTAACAAAGGTCATTCATATTGATCTCTGTAAAGTAGCTAGCCCATGGAGTTAACTGGTGAGTCCTGGTGAGCTGGTGAACCATGGTGCTTCTGCCACCCTGAACCCGACAGAGCTCAACAGCCGACACCAGACTTGCTCCCAACAAATTGAATGCAAATGCTGTTTTGAACACACACTCTGGAAATGATGCAAACTTTGTTCTAGAAGTCACATCTTCACTTGATTTGTGTTAAAATGCAAGCACAATTGTGTCTGTTTTGACAAATCCATTTAGTGCAAATCACTTGTACAGATCAGTTAGGAACATCATAGTGGTGCTCAGCATATTTTCTAATATTCTAAATCTTAACTCGTGTAAAGGTTTCAAGAAATAATTTACAAAAATGTATTTGTAACTATAATATCTAATCAGCACAGTTTGGGGATGTTTGGAGAGCGGAGATAGTAAAGTAGTGCATATCATATATGGAATAGATGAAAAGTTCAAAATACAACAGACATAATTCCTACAATATGCATTTTGGCTATAGAAGTAGAATGTTACCAAATATTTATCTAATAATGTGCTCCTCAATTCTGAAACACAACTCTTTCTTACTACTGAACCCCCATATTGATATCTGTATCACCAGGTAGAGGATGAGCTTGTAGCCCTGCAGAAGAAGCTGAAGGGAACAGAAGATGAGTTGGATAAATACTCTGAAGCTCTGAAGGATGCGCAGGAGAAACTGGAACAAGCAGAAAAAAAGGCAACTGATGTAAGTATTGTGATGCATCTCTCTATATTGAGGAAATCTTTATTTAAAAGAAAACCGACACTTTCCTATAATTGATAAGAACCTCAGCCAGAGAAGCTCTTCAATATACTGTTCTATTGGCCTTGGATGGATCTGTTCTTCTTGATAACAGTTTAGCTTTTTCTGACCAGGCAGCAGCTGCTTCTAGTTTCTCTTCTGTCAGAGACTTTATTCTGGTACTATTATAAATGCTAACAGAGGATAAAAAAGGAAAACTGTAAGTTTGGAAAAGCTTTTTCATGAAGGGTTTCCCTCTTTGGTAAAAGAAAGCACAATCCTACTATATTTGTTATTCATTTGTCCAGATGAATCATATTGTCATTAAGGGGTGGTTCCCCTTTACGTTTAAGTTTAGTATTTTATAGAATGACCAGTTCTAAGCAAATTTTTATTTGGTCTTAATTATTTATTTTTTGTTGTTTTAAAATGAAATTATTGTTTTAAAACTGAGTTGTTTTTTTTTTTATATAAGAGCCTGTTTGTGTGTAGGTGAGCATCTTAGTGAATCTGCTTGTGTCTGGACTTGGTGTAAAACAGAGGAATCCTGCATTCTTGCCTTAACATAAAATTCCTGTTTGCTAGAACTAAAGATTTTGGTTACAGTTTGTTTCTTGCTGTAAGTAGTATAACTAGGTTCATCTTATGATAGCACAACCCCTAGCTATCCCCACCTACAAACGTCAGAAAAATGATCCCCCTCTATTGTAGTTGCCCTATTTGAGGGTACAAATGCATAACCCCCCCCCCCATTTTCTAGAAGTATGCAACACCCGAAAAGTCTGAATTTTTTGTGAAATCAGAGGAATTGGCGCAAGAGCCTGAAATGTTTGGATTATCATACAAAACCCAGTACAGACCATAATATCTTCAAATTGCAAATAGGACATCTGCCATTGACTTCTACAGGACCTTGACAGGTTGAAGATGGAGTATTTTCGGATTCTGACTTTTTTCATCCTTGGGGTAAAATAAAGCACTTTAATAAATAACCCCCTCACTCATGTCAGAAGTTGGAGTTTTTGAGAGCTGTGGTGGGTTGAGATGTACTTAGAATGTACACCTGTAGTTTTTAAACTGCCTGTTTAAAGACGGCTCTATATATGCTGATTTGAAAGCCCTGCATTGCACTGGTGAGCCACAATAAGGGAAAAAACAGACTGTAGTTTGGAATCCAGCATTCTGCCATAGCTGTGCTTTAAAACCCAGTATTCCATGTAATTTAAATTTTAGAAGTAAGCCCATGTTTCTGTTACATAATTCTTTCTGCTTTTTCAACCAAAATGGTTTTCTTTTAATTTTTATTAACCGACCTGGGAAACTGCAAGATCAGGTTATTCACACATGTGTTGCAGTACTTGTACTAAGTGCCGACAGTCATACAGGGCACTCCCTCAACAAAATACAAGGGCATATGTCTACCTTAGGTGTGTTATTTTGCATATACTGTATCTACCCTAGAGAAATATTAAGTATACAAGGTAGATTACACCCTTCTATATTCACTTGGAGGCACTAACCTACAGCTCGCAAGAGAGTTATAGCAAATGTTCTTGACACTTATGTGAGATGTCCCCAAATTCCCTCCTGGTCTGCACTTGTCCCAATATTTGTTACCTGAGCACAGGTCATGGGTAGGGGGGAGCAAGTAGGACTTGGAATATTCTGCACTTACAATGTGCTAGTGTGAGGGCAGCATTAAATACATGAAAAGGGGTTTTCCATATAAGGGATAATTTGGATCATCATACCTTTTGTCTACTAAAACACATGAAATAAACCCAATAGGATTGTTTTTCACCAGTACAGATTCATGCTACTTAGTTACCATAAACTACAAGCTACTGTTTTATTATTACAGAGAAAAAGGAAATGATTTTAAAATATAGCATTATTTGCTTAGAATTGACTCTTGTTTCAGAGGTATTCACAAGGTAAAATAAAATGTTACAAAGCTATATGAATTACAGAAACTATTCACTAATATAAATATCTTATTATTTTACATTTCTATATGCAAATATCACTTCCTTTGTATATAATTTATTCCAGTAGTTTTTAAAAATTCAAAACTACATTTGCAGTCCAACATTTACTCAGGGCCCTCCCAGCCTGAAAAAAAGATTACAGGTATGTAAGTGCCTTGAGCACTCCTGCGAAGGTGCAGCTCGATGTTATTTGGAACCTCTGGTTTATTATTTCTAAAAGTGGTGTTTACCTAATGACCACTAGAGGTCAGAATGTGAAAAGCTACAACAATAACTGATTTGAATCAATTATTAGAATTTTCCAATCTGTGTAAAAATGATTACATAATGATGACAGAGATTGCAACATTCCTTACTTGTATAATAAATTATTAAGATACTTAAATATACTGACATTATCATAGTGTCTAAACCTGAATGGACCTGAAGCAACAGGCCCATGGAACCAGGCATAAATATTACACACGTCTCACTGCCAATATAAATATAACAATATAATAAATATACAACCATGGTAGCTACATCATTTATAGTAGGAGTAAGAAGTTCTACTTAACTGACATAACTGGTAAAAACCTAGCAAAGACTGGGATTAGTATTAATATATTTGCCTTAACATATAGGCTTCCCAGTTGTTAAACCTTGTGGCTATTATGCCTCTGATCCCAATACTAGCCCAATGCTTCTCCTGTTTAACATTTCCATATCTTCTCTGGAAAAGTCTTACACTAAATCCTTTTCACCTTCTACTCCTTCACTTATTTTTTATATGCTCTTCTTTGCTATCTAGAATCAGGAAAGTCAACTTTAACTACCCAGGTGTTGCTGAACTGTAATACTCAGAGGCTGGCTAGGAATTATAATTCAGCAATATCTGTAGAACCACTGAGGAATCTTTAATAGTGCAGGAGTGTACTCTTAAAATTAATCTGACTTTTGTAATGTTATACCATAATAAAGCTCTTTGTAATTTGCCCATATATTGTGCTGTTACATTTTTGTTTATGGCTTCCTGACAATTCTTCTGCCATGTAATTCAATAGACAAAAAAAAAATAGAATTCTGGGGAATTTAGCAGGACACACTCTGGGTGTGGGAACGGCTGTGGGAGTAACATTGTACTTGGTAAAACAAATGGTTGCTGTTTTCACTCTGACACCTATTAACACTGATAGTTATGTTGCAAGTGTTGCAACATAGTTCCAAAATGCATCCAACATTAAACTCCTCCTCCAACTTAATTTTGGAAACAGTTTAATTTTTACTTCATTTTGGGTCAATGTATTGTCTCAAATATGCCAATACATTGTCCCAAAATGAAACAATTCCAAAATTAAGGCATAGGAGGGCCTTTGTATGCATTTTGGGACTATGTTGCAACACTTGCAACATAAATATCAGTGTTAATAGGTGTTAAATGAAAACAGCAGCTGTTTGTTTTACCAACTATAATGTTGCTCCTGCAACCGAACCAAAGCGTTGGTTCTTTCTATGCACTAATTCAATAAAATATTTATAAAGATGCAAAAGTCCTGCTGTAAATCAAAATTGTCTTTTTTTCTTTAATGAGTTCACTTGTTATCTTGAGCACCAAGGCCATATTTACTTCTTAGGCTATAGACATATAGATAGTATATTCACATAAATATATCTATCTGGGTTTTAAAGTCCTAAAACCAGGACAGAAATAATACAATCACATACAGTATACAGATATGTAAGTAATCACTTCTGTAGAAGGGTAATGGAGGTCATCAGATATCCTTATGCTTTCTGTAGTTAGAAAATTGGGACTCAAAAAATCTGGTGTGCTGCTGATTTTCCCACAACTGCCTGCTTCTGAGTATATACAGCGTCAGACTGCCCTGTTAGGGTACCAGGATTTTTACTAGTAGGCCCTTTGACCTTTGTGGAGCACAAAGCATTAACTATTTTTTATTTTTTTCTGCTTGTATTTTATTGCCAGGTGTAAGGAAGATAGGATAGCGTTAATATAGACAGAAGTCAAATTTATTGCCACATACAAGCAGTAGAATCTGGGCAGGCTGTTAACTCTAAGAGCTGCTAGAGTGATTTTTTTTTTTAGGAAGAATCTGTTTAAATGGGAGAGCAAGAGCTAATAGATAGAGATAGCATAGGGATAGAGAGCATGGGGTAAAAAGTTTCAGCCTGCACACTGTCTGTGCTTTCCCCTGTTGCCCCAGCATATGACAAATAATAGTAAAAACAATATATATTGCAATAAAGTGATTTTCAGGTTACATATAACACTGCAAATCTCTTTGCCGGAAACTCCCAACAGTTAAAGGGGCAGTTCACTTTTAAATTAAATTTCCTACATTATAGAACATTTATAACCATTCATAACTTTTTTAGTTTAAAATCTTTAACTTTTCTTGAATGTCTTGTTGTTTAGCAGCTTTCTTCCCGGCTTCCCCTCTCAAGGCAGAATCTAACAGCCTGCAGGTCACTTTGCCGGAAACTCTCGACACACTGCAGCTCTCTTTGCCGGGTCCTGTTTATAATAAATCAGAAAAAGAGCAAATTGAAGGGGTAGTCTGTTCATAACACGATGCAGCTTTTCTTGCCAGGTCCAGTTTACAATAAATCAGAAAATAAGCAAGTTAAAGTGTTAGATAATAGTTGACTTTTAAATTACATTTCATACCTGATATAATAGTTTGTTCATAACAGTATAACACTATGCAATTCTCCTTGCCAGGTCCAGTTTACAATAAATCAGAAAATAAGCAAGTTAAAGTAGTAGATATTAGACATGCGTAATATCTGTGGAAATAACTATTGAAATCTAATTGCTGATTTGTTGCTATTGGCAAGATGTTTTACTCCACTTTTTACACAGCATGATGAATACACCCCCAGGGCCGGATTTACATTGCATCGCCCCTAGGCCCACTTCTGTTCATGCAAATTTTCAGCATTGTGTCCGGAGTACTAGGGATTGGTGCATAGGAAATTTTAAAAACTATTGTATATTCTGCAAATCCTCAGTGCTTCCAAACCAATGCAGGTGTGATTGAGCAGCATGCCGCCCCCGTAAAATTCTGTCGTCCTAGGCCTGGGCCTTTGTGGTCTTTCCACAAATCTGGGCCTGTACACCCCCTTAATGTGTTTCAAAACTATCTATTGTTAACAACTGTTCTCTTTTAACTTCACTTGAAAGTCTTATTGTCTTTTTCCAATCTTCTTCCTTCTTCTTCTTCCTCTCGGAAGACATGAGCTTGTGCAATGTACAGTAAATCTCTTTGCCGGGAACTTGTATGCTCTGTAGTGTATGTTCTGATTGCTGGATCCTGTTTAGATATTAGAATAATGGCATACCCACCATGTTTAAAAGTGTTGCAGGAGTAAAATTTATGAAGGGTTGTGCCAACAGATAATGTATTCAGGTTCTCTTTATCCATAGGGCCAATGGGGCAGATCTGCCCAGAGCCCACTAATTTTGGGGGGCCCACTGAATTTATCACAGGCTTTTGACAGCACCACTGCTGCTCTCCTTCTCCCACTGCTCTCCTTCTCCTACTGACCGCTGCCCTTCTGTTCTTCATAAAGGCCATGTCATCTTGGATTTCTCAGCAGTGTACAGAGCAGGCAGACAGAGAGAGTGCGTGCACCAAGCAGCTCTGGGAGCACATGGGTAGAAGAAAACTTCACTACTGGTAATCTGCTTGCACAAGTGTAAAATAATGCTTTCAATCTATCCACTGAATTTACTGGCATGCATGGAGTTAAGGGAGTGGTCATTGCCCATTTTTCAGCGATCTTATTGGCATGTTTGGAGTTAATGGAGTGCTTAATGGACTTTTTTTTAAGATCTTACTGCCATGTCTGGAGTTACATGAAACAGGGTTTTACATATGAGTTGTTTACTGGCATGCATGGAGTTAAGGGAGTGGTCATTGCCCATTTTTCAGCGATCTTATTGGCATGTTTGGAGTTAATGGAGTGCTTAATGGACTTTTTTTTAAGATCTTACTGCCATGTCTGGAGTTACATGAAACAGGGTTTTACATATGAGTTGTTTTATGCAATATATTTTTATAGATACCTACATTGTTCAGGGTGTATAGTTTTATTTTAACCATGAAATGAGGAATAAACAAAATTGGGGATCTGTATAGAAATAAAATGCAATTTTATACTGAACATTACAAAAAACAGGCATTATAAAGAAAACTGTGGCTTATTGAAATAATTGAAACATAATGTCCACTAGCTACTAAAATTTGCATTTTGTTTAAAGACATCCTTGGATCTTACAATATAAATAGAAAGATTATGGTTAGAAAGAACCATGCTGCTTCTGATATAAATCCCACATTTCCAATAATCCACATGGTGAAGCACACAAAATGCTTGATGTAGGTAGCTGATGTCACGGGTTTGGAATGTTCAGTAGGAGGAGAGTGGTTATGTGCTTTTACCGTTGGAATTGGAAGCTCAAAACCAGAGCAAAAATTCTCCCTTCCTAACAAAATTCTTTTCAGATACCTACAACTGAAACACACCATAGAGGCCTAATTTGGACATTTACCAATAGACACAACCCCAAGTGGGCTGTGTTAGAACCTCAAAAGCACTTTATCACAATTTTATACATAACTGATACCGGAAGGAATTATTATTAGCTCTGGGAGATATTCAGCACTTTACCTTTAAAGGGGTTATCAGCAGTAAAGGTAGAAGAATGCAACTAAACTACTTGCAAGACCAGGTATACCTTACACTTAAAGATTACATATAATGATCACCTATCTTAGTCAAGAGTATCTCAGTTACAATACTACTCAGTGGACTTCCTACACATGGGGGCATATTTATCAAGGGTCGAATTTCGAATTGAAAAAACTCCGTAATTCGAATTCAAAAAGACCAACCGAAATTAAATCTAACTTTTTTTTTTGGTCAAGTAGGTCAGTTTTCGATCGAATAGGTCAGTTTTCGGACGAATTTGAATCGTACGAATCGAATGAATAGAGCAGTCGATCGAATTCGATTCGAAGGTTTTTTATTGCGGGTGAATAGGCTGTATTCAATCGTTCGAATTGAAGTAAGAACTTATTCGATTCGAAGTATTCTCAGAAAAAGCCTGTGATTTTTTAAAGTCCACCAATTGACTCCAAATAGGTTAAAACCGCAATTCGGCAGGCTTTAGGTAGTGAATGGTCGAAGTCGAATTTTTAAAGAGACAGACAGACAATATTTCAATATTCGAATTTTTTAATTTTTTTCAAATTCAAATCGAATTTGGACTTATCGAAGTGCAAATAAATAGCTCGAAATTCTATTTTTTTTCCATTTGAAAATTCACCTCGACCTTTGATAAATCTGCCCCATGGTGTGGATGTGTCCCCTAGTCCATTTTAAACTGAAAGCTGGTAAGTCAACTGGTCTGGGCAGAAACAGATATCCCCACTACCTGGACCATAGAGGGTTGTTGCTTAATCGGGTCGAGGAGCCATCACCCAGAAGGGTATAGCGTATTCTCCATACTTTCTACTTGCCACCATACTTCCATTCCTTTGCCACCCTGAGGCAGCCTTTTGGATGCACTAGTAGAGCCAAAATTCTGATTTTAAAATTGGAATTTCAGCTCATTTTTGCGGCCCCTGTTAATTTGTGGGCTGCTGCCACCTGAGGCACATTTCTCAATTGGCCTTATGGCAGCAGCACCCCCATCAGGGGGATAGTTGTCCCTGTCCAGTGTAATTCAAGTACTAAGGTGGCCTGGGAAGCCACCAAAATTATTCAAAGCCGCAGAGGGAGCCAAAGCCAAAACCACAGAAGGAAAAAAACACAGCCAAAGCCACTGAAGGTAAACTAAGCTGCGGTGGTTCACTTTTAAGGTAACCAATTCTAAGCAACTTTTCAATTGGTTTTGATGATTTTCTTTTAACTTGTAGGGGAGGCCCTGACCACCAATGATTTTAACTTGTAAGGGGAAAGGGGGGGGCTGGCCACTAATGATTTTTTTTTAAAAAAAACTTGTAAGGTGGGGCTGGCCCCCAATGATTAACTTTAAAGGGAGCCCAGACCACCAACTATTTTTTTAGCATGTAAGGGGGGGCCTGCCACCAATTATTTTTTTTAATTTGTAACGGGGGGCCTGGCTACCAGTGATTTTTTTTTTATAACTTGAAAGGGGAAGCCTGTCCACCAATGATTTTTTTTAACTTGTAGGTGGGGCCCTGATCACCAATGACTTTTTTTTAACCAATAGGTTTTTAGAACTCATATTTAAGCAATCATGTCTGTGTGGCTTTCTTACTGTGGTGTGGAGGTCTGGGGCAGGGCCTGTGGTAGGAGTGTTCGAGGGTCTGGGGCGGGCATATGGTAGGGGGTGCACGGGGGTCTGGGGCAGGGCCTTGGTGTGGGTGAACAGGAGTCTAGGGCTGGGCCTGTAGTTAGGGGGGGCATGATTTCAGATAGTGGTCCTGAGTGCCCCTGTGTGGGACCATCTTAATCAGAGTCTTCCTGATGCTAAATCAGGAATCACTGTCAACTTTAGTAAAACCCTGTACTCTTGAGGCAACTAGTAGGAAACTAAGACACCACTGTTGTCAACAACAACAAAATTTGCAACAAACAACATTTCAATATGAATGTATCTTATATTCTACAGTTGCATAATAAAAGAATTGAAAAAAAGAACACTGTGTATTGTATGCCTATAAACATTTGCTAATAGTAGTAATTAGGAGCTTTGTACCTTCATTAAAACCTATGTAGGTTACTGGTGCTAAACTGGACAACCCTTGTCTGCTTTTTGGGTCCACTGCTACATTTTGCTGTCTTTTTACTAACTCTGTCCCAAGCATATTAATACTTGGTGGCAGAATTAGATAGGGCATAATTAGAGTGAAAAATAGTATAAATGTTCTATAGTAGGTAAGAGTAATAATATAAGGAAAAGTACCATGAAATCTCATACCATGTATAAAACCCTGACACAAAGAGCTTGTTTGTGCCACTTTAAAGGTCCAACACTTGCAAGTCTCCTGCATCACCCAGTGACTTGCACATCTGGGGGCAGATTTATCAATGGTTGAATTGAAAATTCGAATGAAAAAAAATTAGAATTTTGAGATATTTTTGTGTACTTTAACTAGGGAATAGACCAAAATCGTTTTGAATTTGAAAAAAAAATTGAATATCAAAATTTATCATGTACAGTACTTATCAATCGACTTCGACCAATCGCCATCTAAAACCTGCCGAATTGCGTTTTAGCTTACGGGGGACCTTCTAGAACCTATTTGGAGTCAATTGGTAGACTTTCAAAGGCTTTTTCTGAAATTACTTCGAATTGAATTTGATCGAATACGTTCTTACTTCAATTCAAACTATCGAATATGGCCTATTCACCCACAAAAAAAAACGGATTTTTTTAATACATTTCTGTTGGTCTTTTTTTATTCGAATTTCGAAATATGGGAGTTCAAAAAAACTCCCATTACTTCGAAATCCGACCCTTGATAAATCTACCCCCTGGTGTCTCGATGATTAGGCTTGATAAAAACCCATCTGGTTGTATGTGAGGCATTCCACTAAAGGTGGCCATGGACGCAAAGATCCTATCGCACGAATCGAGGATTCGTACGATTTTCTGACCGTGTGTGGAGAGTCCCGACATTTTTCGTCCGGCAGAGATCGGTCGTTTGGTCGGACAGGTTTGATTTTGTACCGACCGATCCCGCCGGAGCCCATTGCGCTCTCATCATAATCTGATCGTTCGGCCCGTTAGTGGCATATCGGGGGAAAGATCGGCTCGTTTGGCGATGTCGCCAAACGAGTGTATTTTTTCGTCTATGACCATCTTTATTTACCTGCTTCAAGGAGACATGGAACTGGTAAATGTGTGTTATGTTTTACCTTACAAATGTGACATGAAGGAGGTATGACAGATATAGAGGAAACAAATCCTTAGTTTGTTCGAGGAGCAAGCATCCTAGCATCCACCCAGTAGAAAAACATAATAAATGTAATAGGATTCTTACCACCACTCTTATTCCAATAGATTACCTTACAGAGATATATGGCAGAGCACTGTAAAGTGTGTCACTTTCTGTGCTCAAAATTACATGTGCCAAATACTTTACAGTACTTTAGGTACAAGTGTGCTGCTTCTATTGAAAAAAACACTGTGGGAGGCAGTCAATCTAATTGTGGTGCACAATTATCCACAGTAAAATCAGTGGGGCCCCAGAAACTTTAGGGGCCTTTTAGAACTAAGCATATCATAAATGATTGTGCTTTTCTTAGGCGAAAAATCGCCAGCGTAAAAACACACGCGGCGATCTTTTTTCTATTGTCGCTTGAAATCGCCTAGCGAGGCAATTTCGAGCGACAGTAGAGAAAAGATCGCCGCGTGTGTTTTTACGCTGGCGATTTTTCGCGATTCCCCATAGACGCCAGCGCAAAAGTTTCCCCAGCGATTGCGGCTTAAAAGTCGCGGCGAAAAGTCGCCGCGAGTCAAATCGCGGCGCTATCGCCTAGTGTGGCCTTAGCCTTACAGTGTACGGCTTGTGGAAGAATGGGGTTCCAGGCAGTGGGTCTTGTATTGTTTTAATTGCACTTATTGAGTCTTTAGATTTCAGATAGTGTAGGGTAGTGTAGGATTCTTTTCTTTTTAAACTCGAATTCCTGTATGCTAGTTTACATTCCTTAATTTCTGTTTCTGTATATCAAGAACATGTAGTCTTTCCTTTTGAACAGATGGCTGTATGATTGCCTTTCACTGCACAGAATTTAGGTGAGAGAAGTGGAAAATAATTTCAGCCCCTGTATATTCGTATTTCCTTGCTCAAGATTTCTAAAATGATATTGAAATCTAGAGGAAAGGCCAACCATGGCTGATTGCTCACATATGTCTGCCCGTCTTAAGCATCAACAGGAGTCTGCACGGTAGGGTGTATATGAACTGCTACATCCCTGTAGAAGCTGGGGAATGCCAAGAATTTTAGTTATGCAAACAACGGGGTTTTGTCTTCCAGTGCTGCATTAAGAAGCTGGGGCATTCTTGAAACTATTAAGGCTGGGACAATTTTGTGCAAATTAATGGTTCAGAAGAGTGCTGCTACTACTACATATAACATTTTGAATGTCATATTACATTTCCAGTGAATCCTGAATTTTTTAATATGTGATAAAGGGAGTAAAGAAAAGATATTAGCATATCTTAATTTACAGTCAAGTTACAATTGAGTTTAACTGAAGCACTCTCATGGGAATGGTGGGATGTTAACAACCAAGTCTGATATGGTGTCTAGAAGATCTACACTGCAGAAAGTCAGGTTAAATGATTTGTGATGCTAAACAAAGTATTATAAACAATCTAGTGCCTTTTCTGTACACATGAACAAAAGATTATAGCTTTGTGGAAATACTGTACTTGTGTACGGTGTATTTAATTAATGTTCCACTCCATATATTCCCTTATTGATGGCAAATCACAGGATTCAAATAGTTTAAGCATCAATGGCCTAGGGCTTACTTAATTACATAATGTGGGACGTTTCAGTTCACAACACAATAGTCTAAGGCAATTGGGTTGTACAATGAAAACAAAATGAAGGTATGGTATACCTTCTCCAGAAACCTGTTATCCAGAACTTCCCTTTTTTTCTATTATTAAAACAGTACCTTGTTTTTGCAAAACAATTATATAAAAATATTTAATGTTTAAATGGTTTTCAGCAGACCTAAAGGGATGGTTCACCCCTTTAACTTTTAGTATGTTGTAGAATGGCCAATTCTAAGCAACTTTTAAATTGGTCATCATCATTATTTATTTTCTTTTTTTAGTTATTTGTCTCGATCCCATGTAAAAAACAATGCTCTATAAGGCTACACATTTATTGTTATTGCTACATTGTATTGTTTGTCTTTCTATTCAAGCCTCTCCTATTCATATACCAGTCCCTTATTCAAATCAGTGCATTATTGCTAGGTTAATTTGGACCCTAGCAACCAGATTGTTGAAATTGTAAACTGGAGAGCTGCTGAATAAAAAGCTAAATAACTCAAAAACCACATATAATAAAATATTAAGGCTAATTGCAAATGGTCTCAGAATCACTCTCTATATCATACTAAAAGTTAACTCAAAGATGAACAACCCCTTTAAAGTGATCCGAATAACGGAAGCATCCCTTATATGTAAAACCCTAGGTCCCAAACATTCTGGAAAACAGGTCCCATACCTCTAAATAACTTCATTAAGAGTAATGGCACATTGAATATTTTCCAACCTATGTGATTTATAGCTCACAAACTGCTGGAAAATTGCCAGTTGCATTGACAATAATGTCAATATGCACAATTGCTACTGGTGTGACTACAAAGGTGTTTTCTAGTGTTTTGTCACTTGCCCTGAGAGCTTGAAAGTGTGTGTGTGTGTAAAAATGCTCCATGCAGTTCTCAGATAATTGCTATGCACGTGCCTAGGGGTCAAATTGCTTAATAACGGCCTATTAGGATTACCACTTTGGTGGTCAAACAAGCAGGTATTCTTCTATATTAGAGGTCCCCAACCTTTTTCACCTGTGAGCAACATTCAGATGTAAAAAGAGTTGGGGAGCAACACAAGCATTAAAAATGTTCCTGGGTGGTGCCAAATAAGGGCTGTGATTGTCTATTGGTAGCCCCTATCTGGACTAGCAGCCTACAGGTGGGTCTGGTTGGCAGTACATCTGGTTTTTATACAACCAAAACTTGCCTCCAAGCCAGGAATTCAAAAATAAGCACCTGCTTTGAGGCCACTGAGAGCAACATCCAAGGGGTTGGGGAGCAACATGTTGCTCATGAGCTACCGGTTGGGGATCGCTGCTCTATATGATCAGCTTAGTTTGCTAAAAGTTGTCTTGCAACAGTGATAACTCTGTCCCAGCTGGAGCCACCAAAATTCCATGTGGCCATGATAATCCCTTTTATTACATTACTAAATCAGGGCTGTGCTACTGGAAGCGCCAGTCTGAATGTAGCCTGCCATGAGACTTTTATCACTCCATGTCCAAGAGTTCCACTGACCTTCTGCATATGACATTATCACTTTATTTTCATCTGGCCTCTGAACATGGGGAATATTATTCTTCTTACTAGCTGTGATTAGCTAATCTACAAATATTGTATCTTGAATATGAATCTCTCCTAGAATATCACTCACAATTATGTACTGAAAAGAAGACCATATTCATAGCCACCCAATTAATTATTCTATTTTACATTTAAATTATGCATTATGGTAAGAGGAGCATATGTAACATGGATTAAGTACACAAAGATCCTTGAAGATACACAGGCCATATTTCTATTTACGTCAGGCAATACATAAAATGGGAGATTGCCGTTTTTGGTCCTCGTCCTTCATCTGAAATACACCAGTAAAGAAAATACTTTGTTCAGTGTGCACATACTCCTCAACCATAATGCAATGCTCATGGTTACAGCAGAAGAAGCAAATAATGCACATGGAATATGCTGCTCAATCTATCCAACACTTATAAACATCCTATCAATCATAAGACAGAAAACGGAGACCTGGGGCACTAACTTAAACCTGCCTTGAGCATCCTAACTGACTTTTAAGTCCTTCTTGAAGAATTTCAGCTCATTGACAATGAGAAAGACCTTCTCTGTAGGCTGCCTATTCCACTACCAAGTGTAAGAAGCGCCTGCCGGAGCTCTTTCCATCTTCAGCGCAGCCGGCAAGATGGCGACACCCAGTGGGTACTTGCAGCACCTTGTGACATTTTGAAGCCAATGCGTCAAAACATGCGTGGGACGCTTGCCAGAGCCCTGCAGCCGTTGCCTGATTATAGGTTCTACCTTGTGTGTTCCTGGGTCTACTGATTCCTGATCCTGACCTCGGCCTGTTTTACCATTTATTGAACACTTTCTGCCTGAACTTGACCTTTGCCTGGACTTGACTACGTTGAACTTCTTAACACCTTGGATATCTCGAACTGTGTTTGGTGCCTGCTACTTCCTCCTTGGTCCGTATTTCCCAACCTGAGCTTTCGGGACTGACACCAAGTTTATGGGATTTTAGTCACAACTAGAATAAGCCAATTATAGATTTACTGCGCATGCGCGCCGGGAACGTGCTTACTGCGCATGCGCGAGTGACGGGAGAAAGGAAGGGGCGAGCAGGCTGGCTGGGCTGCCTAGGGCGCCCGGCCTGTTTGGCCCGCCTCTGCCTTAGCCATATTGCTTATAAAATACAGGCAAGCTGAGCAGTCTTTTTTTACTGCAGCTTCTACTCAATGTACTCTGAGGTTATGCTAGCCAAAATATAGTAACGGGATCTACTCTGGAACCATCACATAATGTGATTTTAATTTCATAATTAACTCAGTAGATATATTTCCATTAAATAGTCTTTGCTTTCCATTGTTTGCTTTATTGTGACACTTTTATTAGGAACTCTTTTGCAATACCGATAATTTATATAAATGTGCATCTAATCAATGGTTGGGGAACCTAATTTAGGCCTAACGCGTTTCATGCCTGTTGGGGGCACTTAGTCACAGAGCCTATGAGTAAGTGCCCCAACAGGAACGAAATTTGTTAGGCCTTTCCTTAATATGTTCTAATAAATATTTTGTATTTTTTTTATTATTTACTGCTTTATTTTTTGGAGGAACTCACATCCATTGTTGTGTTGAACTGTAATCAGCTTGCGTGCAACCAGCTATACTCAAAACTCACATGTTTTGTACTTTTAATGGACAAGGTATAGGAGTGGTAACAGACTTGCTTATTGCTCCTCCATCTGTGTATGTATAGTGAATTTATTAGATATATTACTGTTATTTATACAACTTTGGCTTTGTTGCAGAATGAAGACTTTTTTGTTTAGCATATTGTATTACAGTGTAACAAGGAACCACTCACAGAAACATCTGTGCAATGTAGAAGCTTCCTTATCTCAATTTCCTTCCTATTAAATATAATTTTTGGTTTTTGGGAATAGGTAATGTTTTGATAGTTATTGTTTCTGGTCTATGTCTTTCAAGCCAATCTGCAATGATGAAATGGTCAGACTGGGCTCTCGTGGGCCCTACCAGCCCAGACCAGCTCTCCACTAGAAGCATTGCCATTGCCTCAACCTCCCTCGCTGGCCCAGGTTGCTGCCAACTCTGCCGAGTGAAGGAAAAGTTATACGTGGGGGGGAGCACTGATGGAGAAGCCCCGGTGGGCCCGGGTCCCCCAGTCAGACACTGTATGATGAAGACTAAAAATCTGCTAGTTTATGGCTTTTTCTTATTGTACATTTTTGTTCTGTAGCTCTCAGGTTTGGAATTGCAATAATTTTCTGGTTGCTAGGACATCATTTCGCTAGTAACTAGACAAGAGTTTGGAAGACAGCATTTTCTGATGCAGGTACAAATAGGCAAAATAGGAAAGGAATGACAATAAACCTAATAATTATCAGTAGTCAAAAACAGGTAATCAAAATAATCTTATACAAGCTTGAACATTACAATATATCTTTTCGGGATCAATTAAAACAGTTTTTAACAATTGCTTCAGTGCTGTGAAACACTGCTTTATTTACTCCCTTTCTGTTAGTTTGTCTCTAGGGAAATAAACATGCCAGGAAACATGCAGTGCATTTTGTTCTGCGGTTATTTCAACACAGCCTTTGCAAAAAAGCTTAAGGAGGCATTTAGAGTTTTTTGTGGGTGGTATAAAGCCATATATTTGAAAAGGTCACTCTGAGCCCCTAGCCCATGAAATTGCTGCTTTATCAGATGTAATTTTATAACTCAGCATTTACTATTTAAAAATATATAGTTGAATGTGTTCTCGGTATGTGTGTATAAATATATACACTATACACATGCACACAGAATTTTTTAAATAGGAACAACATGGGTTAGTTAAATAAAAAATTATAACACTTGTTATAAGAATGTAAAAAGGTGCACAAATGAATTGTAAATATGTATTTGACCAATATATCATGTACCTGAAACGGAACATGGAGGCTTATTTATCAAAGGTTGGATTTTAGTGGTTTTGGAGGCTTTATATAATATTTTAGATATATTTTTTTTTTTGTATTAATATACATTTTTTAGCACATCATTCAGCAGTTTTTTTTTTGTTCATGCTTTTTATACAAATATAATATAATATATATAATAGTACAGGTATGGGATCCATCATCTGTAAACCCTTTTTCAGGAAAGCTCCAAATTAGGTAATGGCTGTCTCTCATAGACTGTATTTTATCCAAACAATCAAACTTATAAAAATAATTTGCTTTTTCTCTATAATAACAAAACAGGACCTTGTACTAGTTCCAAACTAAGATATAATTAATTGTTATTGGAAGCAGAATCAGCCTAAGTAAGCTCCAGATGCCAAGCATTCTGGATAACAGGTCCCATACCTGTATATATATATATATATTATATATATATATATATATATATATATATATATATATATATATATATATATATATATATATATATATATATATAGTAACTAGAAGAAAAAACCACACCAAACAGGTCTTAGTATCGTGTCAAAAGAAACAAAATTTATTATCAACGTTTAGGCTCTGTAGGTCGAGCCGTCCTGAAGATTTTGTTTCTTTTGACACAATGCTAAGACCTGTTTGGTGCGGTTTTTTCTTCTATTAACTACCGTATATGATTTTTACAAACCAGCACACAGGCACTTTTTGCTTGCCGTGTGCACCAGTTCCTAGTTTTATACATATATATATATATATATATATATATATATATATATATATATATATATATATATAAAATAGTATACAGTATATATAATATTATATTATTTGTATAAAAAGCACAAATAAAAAAAGGCTGAACGATGTGCTAAAAAATTCTAATACCTCGATAACAAAAATAAAAGTCAAAAATAAAAGTCAGAACTGATATATAAAACAGTCCAATCAGATCAGTACAGTTCCCATTGACTTCTATAGGACCTTGACAACTTTTACTTGGCGAAGTTTTGCGTTAGAGGTTTTTGTGGTCTTTACACTTAGGGGCAGATTTAGCAAAGAAACTTTGAAATTCGAATAAAAAAAGACCAACCAAAATGTATTAAAAAAATCAACGTTTTTTTTCGGGTGAATAGGCAGTTTTCCGACTCCAAATAGGTTCTAGGAGGTCCCTCATAGGCTAAGACAGCAATTCGGCAGGTTTTAGATGGTGAATGGTCGAAGTCGAATTATTAGAGACAGTACGTGATAAATTTCGATATTCAAATTTTCAAAAAAATTTTCAAATTCGAATAAAATTTGGACTATTCCCTAGTCAAAGTACACATAAAATAGCTTGAAATTCAAATTTTTCTAATCTAATTTTCACTTCGACCCTTGATAAAGCTGCCCGTTAATACATTTGGAATTTTTGGAACTATTTAGAAATATAGGAAAACCCCAATTTTTTCGAGATTTTGGGGATAAAAAAACGAAATTCAATTGTGAGTAAATAGGTTCCATACTGTAGCGAAAATAGCAGTCTTTTTTTTTTTCCCTACATTTTTTTGTGCTCATGTTCTTTTGTCCTTAAATTGTTACTGGCTTGGCAGTTAGGTGTCACTAGCCTCACTAGTTTCCAAAACGGAGCACAGAGACCCGTAGCAATTCTGCAGTAACAGAAGGCAGTGTGCAAAGTGCACGCCATGTGTTTTTTACACTTTGCACACTAGGAGATTGTAAATGGACCCTTTTTATCTGTGTTTTTACAATTGATGTAGTAGGAACATTTGTGTTTTTTTCAACATCAGATACTGTGTAACAGTATTTTATAGTGGGATAAAGGAAACTAATGTCTTGTAACAGCCAACACCAACTCAAGGAAGTTTAGTAAGAGGAACATGCTTAGCCTAGATAAGCTTAAAATATTCAGCAAACTTAAGGTCGTACACGGGTAGATAAAAGCTGCCAACCAAGTCCTACTGGACTGAATCGGCTTCCTAGTCTGTGTATTGGTCCGTCGATGGGCCTGACGACTGATATCTGGCTAAAAATCAGCCAGATATCTGTTGGGCAGGTTTGACTACTTAAGCAGTTTAATTGGCCTTGTCACAGCAGCCTGCATTGGCCATCACTAAGATCCAATTGTTGGTCCAAGGTGGGCATATCAATCTGAAGATGAGCATATCAGGGAAAGATCCTTTTAGCACCTCTCCAAACAAGCAAATCTTTTTTTTTTTATTAAAAGTTTTTTATTTATTGGTTGCATCTTCAACATACAGAAATAAAGGATAACTTTACAATGATATTCAAAGCGTACATTGATTATTCACATGGGTTGAGCGACTCTACATCGAAGTGAGAGTCATCTCTGAATCAATGATTTCCACAATTGAAGAACAAACCCTTCTTTTTGTTTTTAAAACTCAACTATTCAAACAGGGATGCATGGGGGGGGGATTTATGCCGTGTTGGCATGTGTTAGCTTCTATTCCCATATACAATATGTAGGTGGTTTGCTAAATAGGGTCTTGGGGTGTGTTCGTATTAATCATATCTGCCCATACACCCCAGACTTTTTTAATTTATCCAGGCAGCCTCTGCTAATGTATGTTAGCTTGTAAAAGGGGAGTGCTTGGTTTATTATAGATTTCCACCTCATTAGGGTGGGTGGGGTAGATAACTTCCAAGTTAGGATAATAGGCATGATAATAAAGGAGTCTCAGGAGAGTGCGCCGGTATTTGTCCTGGACTATGTTCTCCACTAGTCCCAATATACATGCTTCTGGGGACCGCACATTTGGCATATATAGTGTTTCCACTGCAAATGCCACTACTTTTCCCCAAAATGTATCGATCATCGGGCAGGTCCAGAACACATATAAGAATGTACATGGACTCAGGCCCGGACTGGCAATCTGTGGGTTCTGGCAAATGCCAGAGGGGCTGCTATAAGGTGCCATAGACAGTCACTATTTAGTGGGCTGGTGGGGGCTGATTGGGCCTCTGTGTAGCTGAAATGCCATGGCCTATTTTCATTCTCAGTCCAGACCTGCCTGGACCTGCATTTAAAGCATAAATTGTCTGTCTTAAGGCCCATCGAGTGCAGTCTGGCTGGTGTGAGAAAGTTTCTATGTATTGTATGGTACTGTATCATAATATCGTTACTACTAATCACCGAAGGTAAGTATGAGTGGGTAAGGTCATCCCAGTCTAGTTGTGGGAAATCCTAAATCCATTTGGAGTAGCATTGTGCAAAGGGATTACCTCTTTGAGTATTGAGGATTGAGTAAATGTGAGATACCATTTGCTTACGACTGGGTGACCTTAATAGCTCCTCTAGTCGAGACAGGGTTACCTTGGGCGACTCAGGAAATTGGCTATTGGCTGCATGTCTAACCTGCAAATATCTGAACCACATGGTTCTTGGAAGCTTAAACTCCATAGTTGGAAAGAATTCAAAGGATTTCAGCGCTTGAGCATCATACAGTTACCAACATATTTAATTTTAAACTTAGGCCAAATTGTTGGGTCATGTATCCTGAGAAAGTGTTGTAGCTTGGGGTTGCACCACCAAGGTATATAAGGGGAAATCAAATTTTGTAGAGTCCTGTCATATTTAAGGGCTTTTTCCCATATCGGTATTAACATTCCCAGTGTTGTGGGAGGCATACCCTTTGAGTGGTTCCCCTTATGGGAGTATTGGCTAATGCTTCAATTGACCCTGCTGCTTCTGCTGAGATGGGGAATGCGGCATTTTCAGCTGATGAGAACCACCAGGCTACATACACTAGCTGGGCAGCTAGATAATACAGGAAAAAATGTGGTAATGCCAAACCCCATTCATTTTGGGGGCTGGGTATGGAGGCTTACACGGGGTTGTTTATTATTCTATACAAAGGAGCGTGTCATGGAGTCAAGTCTGGTGAAAAGACTGTTTGGGAGTAGGATTGGGGAGTTATTAAATAAGTATAATAGTTTGGGAAGCACCCCCATTTTTATGAGGTTGACACGCCCCAAACAAGCAAATCTTTAGGCTCGGTCCACACCATAAGGATGTTGGCCTGTGGAGAAATACAGGCCGAGAATCCACTTCCCCCCCTCCCCCCGCTCTGCCTGCACTCTGAAACATTATTTCCGCTCTGGTGCAGAGAGACATGCAGATATTGCCGCAAAATTCATTGGGTCTTCCTGCACCCAAGTGTAGGTGGGCATATCAAACTGAAGCAAGCATATCTTTAGACTAGGCCCACACCATACAGTTCTTGGCCTGTGGAGAAACACAGGACGAGAATCAGCTCCCTTGCTGCACTGCCTGCATTTAGTAAAATCTGTTGTGTCTTCCTGACCCAAATGGCCGTAAATGTTTCTGGGTGCAGTTAACGCAGCAGAAGAGGAGCAGCGGGAGAGCCAATTTCAGTCTGCATGATATGGCCCTAGCCTTAGGTGTAACTTAAGCCTTCTTCATAGGCATTTATAGTTACTTCAGCAAAACAAGTGTCAGGCAGAATACAAATTTTGTACTAGTTTGGGTTGACTGTTGTTAATCCGCTTCACTAATTTGATATGTTCCAATCCAACATAGTCCAATTAATAAAGATTCCACGATGCCACTACATACCACTGATCCATATGGACTAATATGTTGGGCAAATTACTTCATGGATAGAAGAAGTTTGAGACAGCACCACTGTATTATTCTTATTTCTTAAAAGCCTTTAATTGTGCATAAGGGCATCACAGCAACGTTGCTGTGATGCCTTTATGCACAATTAAAGGCTTTTAAGAAATAAGAATAATACAGTGGTGCTGTCTCAAACGTCTTCTATCCATGATGTTTCCAACGGAGAGTGGCCATTGAAGTGACGTGCACTGCCTTGATTGAATCCGATAATCGTTGTGCTGACTATCTACTACTATACATTGGGCAAATTACTTCAGTCACAATAACAGGAAAGTTGTGGCATGCATGAACCCTAAAGGAGTAACGGAAAAATTTCCAAAGAGCACTAAGGGGTACAAAAGTGTGCTCCTCAAAGCTCATCCACGTAGCACTTATGCCCTGAAGGAATGGATGCACTGTGCACCTTGTGCTGGATAATTTAGTTTCAAGATTTGTTTCCAGATTTTCAACTTTTAAATGCACTAACCATTGGTAGAATTTGTCCCCATTTTTAGATGAACTCTAATAATAAAACTTTCAATATCTAACATGTAAATGCTAACAACCATATTTTGGAAAAAAAAATGTAAAACTGAACTTTAGCAAATGTTCACTGATGCAAAAATATGTACAATATATGCGTACCCTTGTAAAAAAAAGGCATTCTTCAAACCACATTATGTGTTGGATTATATAAACAGGAAGCGACAGCAAGAGCTTGAGACAGCATTTCACTTACTGTTAATATAGAAGGGAAAAGTTTGTGTAACTGTTAAGGCATGAAGTCTTAGCCAGGAAGTTGTGACAAATGACCAGAAAATCATGGGCCAGGATTTATACACAGACCTACAAATGACACATTTCAGAAGAATGTTATCTCTCTTACTGCTGATTTTCGGCTAACTGAAAGAGAGGTGTGGCTGGCAGTTTTTGCTAATACTGAAAATTTGGAAAACTTATTTAAGAGAAGAAATGTGTGTGTGTGTATATATATATATATATATATATATATATATAAATAAATATTATCCATTGAAAGAACCACTTTTAAAACTATTCACTGTATCTAAGATACATTAGAACCAAATGTTTCTTCATTCCTTTTGTAATAAAGTCTGTAAAAGGCATGTGCTCCTCATTAAAATGGTGAGCCAGAGGATTATTAGAGTTGCTTCTCTTATGAAGCTCCAATGGTTACCTTTCCTCTCTCTAAAAATTAGTGAAGCGTCGAATCATGGATTTTGTACGGGAATCAGTCGAATTGGAGCTAGTTTTAGCAGGATTCGGATTTGGTTAAACCCGAGAGCCTGACCGAACCAAATCGAATCTGAACTCTATATAACTGGACAAATAATGGAGCTCACTATCTTTGCATTCACATTGGTTATTTTAGCCCATGCATCAACTCCAGTGCAGAACAAGGATTTGGATTCAGTTTAGCATTCAGCCTAACCAACACCCCTGGATTTGGGGAGTTGGCCAAACCCTGAAAAGCAGAGTTTGATGCATCCCTACTAAAAATATTGATCTAGTACATTATAAAATTATATCAATATAATACAGAAAAGACATGAATATCTTGTAAACGATATCCTTATAAACGGTGAGTTCTGATGTCATCAGTTATAAACGGTGAGTTCTGATGTAATTTCTGTCACATGACTTACTAAAACTTGTGTATTATAAAAAAAAGTACCCCCAGTTGCAAAATATGAGGATATTCGGCCTCGTATTTTTATATGGTCATAAAACTCCACGGTAACTTATAATATCCTTATATTTTACAAGAGGGGGTACTTTATTCACTATATAAACGGTGAGTACTGATGTCATCAGTTATAAATGGTGAGTAGTGATGTCATTTCTGTCCCAAGACTAAAACGTGTGAATTATAATAAATAAAGTACCCCCTGTTGCAAAATATGAGGATATTAGAAGTTACCTCGGAGTTCCATGACCTGTATAAAAACAATCGCCCGTCGGCCTCATGTTTTTTTATGGTCATGAAACTCCTTTGTAACTTATACTACCCTTATAATTAACAAGAGTGGGTACTTTATTCACTATATAATACAGTGCACTTGGAATTGGCACAAACCCTTTCACAAGTTTTAACCCTGCCTATATGCAATTCATAACTTTTTTATTGGTAATGTCTGTTCATTGGTCAATATGTTCAACATAATTCTGTTAAAATTAGCTGTGACACATGTGCAAGTGGGGGAGAGGGGTTTTGGTACAGGAGAGTTTTCTCTGCACATCGGGGCCTGGGCCCCTTCGAGGATTTTTTGTGGGGGGAGGCGGTACCCAGTGGGTTTACCCTTGGGTCAGGTTCAGGTAAAAATGTGGGCAATCATTACGGGTTTGGTTCTTGTAAGACGGAGGAAGTACACTCCTCCTCTGCTCCGAAGATTCCTTGTCTTGGAACCAGAGACCGAACAGAAGTAGTGTGCAGCAGGAAGTTGCAGATTAAGGTTTTCCGAGTTAGATGCAGGTTGAATTTTTCCTGACTCACTTTTTCTACTTTTGATATATTTTGTCATCCCTTTCTGGGCTTCAGGTGCAGTGGGGTTATACCTTTATGATATTGGTAGTCATTGGTGTATGAATCATTTAAATATTTTACTTACTTTATTCATCATTCAGATGAGTCCCTGCCCCAGTGGTTTCCATTACATTCATACACCGTTTTGGACTGGCCCACCGTGATACCAAGAAAACGCCTAATGGGCCCAGGTGTCAGAGGGCCCTCATGCTCCTACCCATTTGGCATATTTCTTGGTCATTCACTATTTTTTTATGAAAGCAAAGAGTAAAAATTGATGTAAGCATATATTGTAATATGTAATTTGTAAAGGGACTAGAAGAATTAGAGCAGAAGGAGGTTGAGTAAGTAGAAAAATAAAAATTGTTTGGAGAGTGGTCAATAGTGTTCTGGTAAACATTGCTCAAAGTAGCTTCTCCCAACCTACCTACAATATAAAGGTACATAAAACTTCACTTTTAGCCCTTGTAAGTATTAAATGAGTATTATTAAATCTGCTCCAGCTATTTATCAAACAATACAGTAAACATGCTACTGGCTTTGCCTTGCTTTTGATGAAAAATATGCAACTCAGGACAAGAGCAATCCATTGGAATAAACGTATTATTACAAAAACATTGTCATGCCATTGAACCAGCTTCTTCCCTGCCAAATTTGAGGTGGAATATACAGCAAACAAGGAATATTTGGGTCAGTGGAGAGCACAACCCCAGCTATCGCAATCACCACAAAGGCAAAATGCTAAAATAGCATAACACTGATTTCCCTGACCTGAGCCATAATGAAGTGGTTGATAAGGTGTAACATTTAGCTGTCAGCCCTGTGTATAAACCCCAAGCCTTGATGCAGAGGGGAGGGTGCGAAAATGTGAACCACTCCCAACCCTAAAAACAACTTGTGAGGTAGGTAAGTCATATACAACAAATAAAGGGCCATCCCTTTCTGGGATGGGGATTCAGTGAGAAAAAGTTATCTCATGGTTTATTGCATGAAAACTCATGGACAAGATTCAATTCAAGGAGAAAAAACTTTTCTCCAAATTCAGTTCCAGTTTTTTCCCATGATAAACTGTGAGATAAGTTTTGCTGACTTGAATTGCGTCTCAAATTAAATCCCGTTCATAATGTTTTCACGTGATAAACCTTTTTCTCACTGAATTGAAACTGTCCCATAGAATGAATAAGGTCAATAATAAGAATAGCAAGCACACAGAAAAGTTCATAAAAGAAAAGTCAAGCACCAGAAGCTTAGCAGCTTCTAAATAAGAAAGCCATTAAAGAACGAGTCCATTTTTTAACAAAATTACCCCTTGATGACTGATTATTGGCCACTAAGCATTAATTAGCTTCAAACTTGCTAATGTCAAAACTTGCTAATCGAGAAAAGTAAGTTGCTCAACATACTTCACTCCTTTGTGGAACAACTTCCAACTAATTTCCTGAAGTAGCCAGACTCTGAAAATCTTGTTCTGTAACCACGACAAACAAAAAGTAGCAGTTTGTCATTTTCATTCATTCAAAAATGACAGAGCCAGGCTGAAATTGCAAGTATACATTGCTTGTAAATGAAAATGCATTTAGAGAAATACTGCCACGTGTATGTTATAATAACACCAAAGCAACATCAAGTAAAGCTTAAAATGTAGTGAAGTACCGAAGCTTGCATTTCAGTCACTTAAATATATAATGGCAATTCAAATGTATCCTCCATTCAATGCTTTTCAGGAGCCTTTATATTTGCAGCATCTATTTTCATATAAAGATAGCTTGTAAGTTATTATTGTTCTAATATAACAAAAATATGATAAAATTGGAAACTAACAGGTAGAAACATTATGCTTTTATTCTTTTAAGCAAAAACCAAACATGGCGTTGATTCAGTGTCCCTGTTTGCCCTGTTTATCTCAAGGAATAACAAAAACATACATTTTGCATATTGTTTGAATAACTAAAAATCTATGTTTTGCACACGCTTTATTCATTGAACTCATGTTTTACAGGTATACTGCCCTTTTAACTGAGGACAATTACAGTGTTTCTAAATGTGCTGTTCCTTGTTTTTACTACCCCCCACATACTGTCATAGTACATCGTTATGTTGAGATGAAAAAAGACCAAAGTCCATCAAATAAAAAGCCCTCCAAATTAAACCCGGCATCTATACATACACACACTCACATGACCCTCAATACACTCACATAAATTATATATACCCATATCTATACTTACTATAGATTTTAGTATCACAATAGCCTTGTATATTATGCTTGTCCAAGAAATCATCCATGCCCCTCTTAAAGGCATTAACAGAATCACAACATCATCTGGCAGGGCATTCCACAACCTTAAGGTGGCCATAGACACACCGATAATATCAGACGAAACTATGATAATCGATGTGTGTATGTCAGGAGACAAAGTGACCAAAATTGACAGAAGACTTGGATACCGGTCAGTTTGACGATCAGGCTGGCCGTAAATTGTTGATGGCACCCAAACATCGGCCACTGTTAGTGCTGAATCGTCAGATAGAGTTAGAATTCTTTTGTTTCTACCAGTATATGCGATGTTCAGCTTCAACACGTCTGTATTGAAAATGAACAGTGGTTGCAGGAAAGATTGTAATTCTTACATGTATCTATGGCCAACTTTACTGTCCTCACTCTGAAGAATCACCTACGCTGCTTCAAATAAAAGTTATTTTCCACTAGTATAAAGGGGTGACTTCTGGTGCAATGAAATTATCAATTTTATGGAACAAAAGATCTTGTGCTATCTGTCTATAATGTCCTCTAATGTATTTCTAAAGTGTAATCATGCCCTCGTGTCTTTTTTTCCAGAGAGAACAACCCCAACCTTGACAGTCTACCTCATAATTTAAGTCTTTCATCCCTCCAGTTTAGTTGCACATCTCTGCACTCTCTCCAGTTAATTTATATCCCTCTTAAGGACTGGAGTCCAAAAGTGCACTGTATACTCCAGTTGACGCCTTACCAGGGACCTATAAAGAGGCATAATTATGTTTTCATCCCTTAAATTAATGACCTTTTTTTATTTAATACAGTACTTCATTTGCTTTAGCCAAAGAATGACACTGCCTGGAATTAGACAACAATCAGATACACCACCCTCTTCATAATGACAGCATAAGCCAATGTTCCAAAATGCTATATATATTTTTCATAGCAATGTATAAATATACAGTTTACGGATTCAACTGAATCAGCAGAAAAGGGTATACGTTTAATTAGTAAGATGCAGAATGTAGAGTATTCAAAATGGCTCTAAGATTCTTAGACATGGTTGTAGACTAGTTCATTGGCTTTATGTATGTAAATATCCTGGGATTATCTGTCTGAAAGGAAAGGCTGGACATACGAATAACTATTACCATGTTGCCATGGAAGTAAAAAGTAATGTTTTGTAAAGAGTACAAATTAAGTAAATTTAATGCTGTCATCATACTGTTTTTACATTTGCACATTGTGTAACATAGCAACAATATGTCTGGAGTCAAAATAAATGCCCATTTTAAGTCATGTGAAAGTTGTCCAAGCTGCTATTTTCAGCTTCCTATGAAGCCACTAACTTCGCACAAGCCCTCGAAGCCACTCACTTTGCACAAGCCCTCTAGATCACATTCAGAATAATACAGTGATCCTTTAAGGAGAAGGAAAGTTGTTTACCACTTAGGGGTGCCAAATGTTAGGCACCCCCAAGTGAATGTATTTACTTACCTGAAACCCTGGACCGGTGCTCCTATTAGAAGAAAATGACATAGGCCTGGGGTTATTCCAGCGAGCACCACACAACGCTCCTCCTCCGGCTTCTTCTTTCTTCTCGTGGCTGCGCATGCGCATAAGAGTGAAAAGACGAACTTTAACTAAAAAGTCGGCTTTGTCATTCTACTGCGCATGCATCTGCCCTGGAAAATTTGAAGAAAGAAGAAGCTGGGAGAGGCGAGCCGTGGTACTTACTGGAATAACCCCGGGGCGTTAAAAAATATACAGATTTTCATGATTTTTAATGGTTTCTTACAGTTCCCTAAGCCTAGCCCCCTGCTCTTTTGCTGATCTGACTACTTTGCTGAGCTGGCTGACTACTGTTACTTTGTATCAATAGCCAGCTGTACTCAGCCTGCATCCTCCAAACCCCATTTCCCTGCACACGTGATTTCAATAAGGAACAGAACATCCCAGTGCAATGCATTGTGGGTTATGTAGTTCCTGCATGCTGTCTGTGAGCTGTGGAGAAGTTGTTACAAAAACATCAGTGTTTAGTCCCTCATTCGCTGCAAGGATTTCAAATGATGCAGAAAGAGAAGAACTGTTAACCAGCTGGATTTCAGCATAGAAAATGGCATTTATTCATAATTTTTGAAGAAACAGGTAACTGTGATGGGTATATTAGGGGTTTCTGTGTTATGTGGGCCTCTTTGTCAAATTTTGGTTTGGAAGCAGGAGTTCCCCTTTAAGTAATTGCTTGGGCAATCCTGAACTTGGAATACAGTACCTGGGTTGCCGCATATCTATTTCTTTTCTAAAACCAACTATAGTAGTGGGTAAGGCACTATATTATTTTTGTTTATCTAAAGACAATGAAATTATTTGCAAAAGTATGCCAATATTCTGTATGGAAGACCCAGCAATTTAAATGTCTCACCTTTACAAATGACTATATGTGGCCATATACAGAGAATTGTGGATGGACAGTTCACCACATTTCAGCATTTTTTGTTGATATATATTTTTTAAATGCTTTCAGAGGCAAATTCGCCAGAATTGGAACAAAAATTGTGGCTACCCTATGCCAGTCATTGACACCAACAGGAAGTGATATGTGACAGGAACAGGAAGTGATAAGTGACATATCCAGTCACTTATTAAATCATGTCACTTCCACCTAAGGAACATATCCAAAATACGATCATTTATCACCCAAGACGCTGCCAAAATTCTTATTCACTCTCTCATCATATCGCGTCTAGACTACTGTAACTCTCTTTTAATTGGCCCCGCCCTTCAGAGACTGTCACCTCTCCAGTCCATAATGAACACTGCTGCGAGGCTCATACACCTCAGCAACCGCTCCTCCTCTGCCTCGCCATTCTGTCAATCCCTGCACTGGCTTCCGTTACCTTTCAGAATCAAATTCAAATTAATGACACTGACTTTCAAAACACTTCACAACTCTGCTACACCCTACATCTCTGAACTCATCTCTATATACTCACCCACTCGCTTACTACGCTCCTCTACTGACCTGCTACTCAACTCTTCTCTCATTACCTCCTCACATGCTCGCATTCAAGACTTTGCAAGGGCTGCACCCCTCCTCTGGAACGGTCTGTCCGACTTTCTCCCAACCTTTCTGCTTTCAAAAAATCTCTGAAAACGCACTTCTTTCGAGAAGCCTACCCTCACTCTGCTTAACTACCAAACGCAACACCACATACAATACCACATTTCTCACCCACTCAATTCGATCTTGCCCACTCCTTGTGTATTACTCCCTTCCCTTTAGACTGTATGCTTATGCATAGGGCCTTCCTCACCTTTTTGTACCTGTATTGATTGTGATGTTTGTTACTCCATATATTCTATATATGTAATTCATGTGATGTAGTTGTATAATCACATTTACTTTACAGTGCTACGCAATATGTTGGCGCTATATAAATACATGTTAATAATAATAATAATAATAAAAACCAGGGTCGCCAGGTTGGCTGTTTTCCAGCCAAATTGGGCTACTACTTTAAAGCCCAGGTGGGTTTTTGAAAGTACAAACTAGCCAAGGTATAGATTTGGGCTACTTTTTGGGCCTTTGTCTGTTTTGTACTTTGGAAACCAGCCAAAGTTTTTTCTTGCCCTAATGTGCCAATCCTGTGTCTCCCAATGCATGTTGGGTAATGTAGTTTTTGTTTAACAATTTGCCAACTGCCAAGTTGTAAGTTGTATTGTAAGACTACAATACCCAGCATGCAATGGGACTGACTTGTGTAGAAGTCGGGAGTTATCAGATTTTGGGCTCTCTACCCCAGTCTCCCAACCCTCTTAAGGGAGAATTCAACCCCTCCATATAATAAAACTCACTACCCCCTACCCTACATAGCCCCCCCCTGCACAGGTGATAACTCCAGTAATTGCCACTAATCCTGTAAATATCCCTTTTTGCAGAGTAAGCGCAGCGGAGCTCACGGACGCCATCTTCTTCTCTTCGGTAATCTTCGGAAAGTAAGCGTCATATAGGCGCATGCGCAGTTGAAGCAATCTTCCAGCTTCAGACAACTGCGCATGCGCCGAAAGTCACGAAAATTGCCGAAGGGAAGGAAGAAGACCTGAAGATTATCGAAGAGAAGATGGATTCTGTGAGCTCCTCTGCGCTTACTCCGCAACGAGGGGTACTTACAGGATATGGGGCAATTACTAAAGTTATCACCTGTGCGAACGGGAGCAGGGAGGGGGGACTATGTAGGGTAGGGGGTAGTGAGTTTTATTATATGGGGGGTTGAATTCTCCTTTAAGCATTCTTGCATTTTCCAGTGACTTTCCTCAATTTCAGACAATTTTGGGACAAAAATCTAGAGGTTGACCTGTTATACCAATGATAAATTATTTTATTTTTTAGATTTTTTTTCACTGCCAATTGTGCTATTTTTGGGACACTGTTGAAGCGTCTCTTGGCTAGTTTTGGGCTGCTTTTGTAGCTGACTTTGGCTAGTTTTGAAAATTACAACCCTGGACAGAACCACTGTCCTGGTACTACTGACAGCCATTTTAATTTGGCAAGTAGGCATACACATAAAATTATACATGCAATCATATTATTTATACCGCAGAAAACACGGTTGGAGTAAATGTTGCATGTTGTCAGGACAGGCCCGGACTGGTAATCTGTGGCTTCTGGCAAACGCCAGAGGGGCTGCTATAAGGTGCCACACAAAGTCAGTATTTAGTGGGCTGGTGTGGACTGTTTGGGCCTCTGTGTACCTGAAATGCCAGGGCCTATTTTGACTCCCAGTCCAGACCTGCAGGACACCACCACAAAAAGTCTATGGAGTTTATTTTATACAGCTTTGGAAATAAAAGGGTAAGGCTGCTTTCTTACTGCTCACCCAGTTATGACCTGTAGACTTCTTTAAGCAATAAAGCTACATGAATGTGCGTCTTAATGTCTTAATAGGCGGAAACTCTTTTAATTGCTGCTAAAAAAAACGAGGTAAGGGACAGCACTGTTCCATATGTGACTGCCTCTCTATAAAAACCATCATTCCTGGAGCTATGCGCCAGCAGGAAGGCGAACAAACCCTGGGAGCTGTCTGAACTTTCTATGAGAAGGTTTGGTTATTCACCAATGGGCGGGTGCAAAGGAAAACAAATCCACATTTTCTTTCCCAAATAAGTCGAAAAAACGTTGCATATTTTAGCCTGGAAACACCCCCACCTGGTGACGCCATGGTTCACGCCCCACCCCTCGGTTAGCCACGCCCCGCTCCATGCATGACCTCACCCAAGAATTCCAGCTTGTAACTCATTGATTGCGCTTAGAGTGCAAGCAGCAGCCGCAGGCCAGAGAGCTGTATCCGTATTCCCTTTGCAGCTCCCATTGATCCGCTGCTCCGGCATTCTGAGTGCATTCCATAGGGCAGGCGATATATAGCTGTAGGGCTGCATTTTGGATTACTACAGCTGCTCCATTCTCATTCATTTCGGTTAGTGGAAAGAAACGTAGTATTTTTTTGCTTCAGCTGTACATAGTCCTTTTTTTTCCGTCTAGGAATTTGGAGGAAACTTTAATGCAATATTTATACCTCCGTATTTAATTTGCACTTTATTTTTTTTAAGACATTTTCTACTTTTTCTATTGTCTATTTTAGCGAGTTGTGTGTAGCTACATAAAAAAAGAAAACTTGTGAGGCGGATTTTTTGAGGAGCTAAAGTCTTAAGTAGAAAGGACAGAATGGCCGGAGTCAACTCCCTGGAAGCAGTGAAGAAGAAGATCCAAGCACTACAGCAACAGGCCGACGATGCTGAAGAAAGAGCGCAGCTGCTACAGAGGGAGTTGGACAGTGAACGAGAGATGCGTGAGAAAGTGAGGCGCAGCTACTACAGACAATACGGCCTTATTTCCTGTCCTCTCTTTCTCTCCTCTTCTGCTCTGAGCACAATCTTCCATTCTCCAAGTTATTCTCTGTGCGGTCCTCCTTCTGTACCTGAATCTCTGGCTCCCCTTAGCTCTGCATAAAATAGCTTGTCCATGACCTCTATGCTCTGTTTCTTCTTTATTCTCAGTCTGCATTAACAAACTGTTCATATATTCATGAGTCTGATAACTGGCAAAAACCAGCAACCCTGTTTAGTGCCCTGAATATGTATGATGTTTCAGAATGATCAACTTAACCACACATTCCCAGGATCATACTCTTTTATTTGGGTTTAGATTACTACCAAGGCTTTTTACTTTGTCCTTGGCTTTCAGGGAGAGTGTACAGCTAAAGAGGGTGTAAAACCCTTATTAAGGTGGTTAATAATTAAAGGCGGTGTCCATCCAAAAATCATTTTTTTTGCAGAGTGACCGGTAATACTATATAATTTTAAGCATCTTTCCAGTATAGATTCGTTGAAAAATTCCAGTGGTTGTTTGTAAATGTAATTGATATTGAAAGCAGTATCTGTATTCGTGTTCTCTGGTTCTTACTCAGAACAAGGCAGAAGTCCCCCACCAACTGGCTTCAGAAGTCTAGTTTCAGTAGTCAGAATCATTAGAGATTATAAAAAAGACAGAAGCTGTTACATATAACAACTAACTTTTAACACCATAGACCATCTGTATTCAATTCATAATGGAAAGTTGTTCAAAATGACATTTACTTTCATTATATAAAAACTGTTGGGTGTATCTGATCCCATTTATAGCATACAGACTTTTTTTATTGTTTGCATGAAAAAAGTTTCACAGTTAAGTTTGTTCTTTTAACAGAACACTCAATATATTAGATAATGAGCTGCCACATTGCTCAGCCACGCAACTAAGATATTGTCCTGCAGGAAAAATCCCTTCAAGTAGTCACTAGTAAATGATGCTTGGTTGGATTCCCTTGAGAAGCAATATGGCAGGCCCCACCAGGTATGGACTGAGAATTATAATAAGCCCTGGCATCTCAGCCCACACAGAGGCCCGAACAGCCTCCACCAGCCCACTAAATAGTTACTTTCTATGGCACCTTATAGCAGACCCTCTGGCATTTGCTAGAACTGACAGATTGCCAGTCTGGGCTTGGGCCCCACCATTGTTAAACACAGATATTTTTTGCACACACATAAATAGGGTGGTTTAAAAATCTGCGTCCACACTAGAAACTTTGTTGCTAATGTTTATAGGAACTATTACAAAATATCACAGTGGTTGCTCTGCTTACAACAGCTGTGGTTTTGAACAAGTAGTGCTACAATATATAGATTGCAAAACTGCAAACCTTTTGTGGTAAGCCTTTGGTGAAAAATCACAGCTATAAATTGTGTTGTAAGCTCCCTATTTGTTATCTGAACAGCCAAATAAGCTTTCCTTGAAGTGTATAGCAACTACTGTATATCACCAGCAAAGAAACTTAGCTGCAGTAAGTGTATGGTTTACATTTGGCACTGTTCTTCATATTTAACTGTGCAGTGATCTTATGCCATCCAGTTTACCCAGGATTGCCCCCCCCCTTTTACACCATGTAGCCCAGTCTTTACAAAAATGTCCAAAAGTGCACTGGTTTCTTATAAGAAATAAAAGTAACACATAAGTGGTAACTTTTTAGATTTTTTTATATGAAAATGAGCCCCTTATTTAGTTCTATTGTTTGGGCATGGCCTTCACAGATGGATTGGAGATGGTCTGCAAAGACATTTGGGAGGTCTAAGTAATATCCAAGACACTCCTGTTATTTGTTTAGTTATTGAAAATGTAAGTACAAGTGCATTTTATACGGTCCGTATTGTAGCTCAGTGGCATTGCTATATTTCAGCCATCCTATCTGCAAAGATTTTGCATGTTCTCCTTGTGTTTTTGTGGGTTTCCTCCAGGTTTTCTGGTTTCCTCTCAAACTGCAAAAAAATTTATGAAGGTTAATTGACTCCTGATAAAAATTGACCATAGTGTGCCTGTGCATGAACCATTAGTTCCACCGAGGGTGGGGAATTGGCATATTATCTAAAGTGCTGTGAAATTGTTGATACTATCTACATAAAGGATAATAATAACAGTGATGAGGAATGAATGGAGATCAGTGTCAGTGTTGTCAGAATCTGCTGATTCTTACCATTAATTTGCTGTATAAAAAATACTTAGGGATGTCTTACACAAGGCAGCTGCACCTACTGTAATTTTTCAGCTAGTCTAAGCTCATCATATGTATGTAAAAGTGTCCTAGAAATCTGCCAATTGGAATGTTTGAGAGGTTTTCAAAGGCACTCCAGGTCCACATATTCCCCTGGCTTTGTCCTCTCTTTATACTTGCAGTATGGCTGACTTGATCTCTGGGTAGTCCTTGTCAGGGTGGAGTGTTGATTTTAAAGCAGAAGATGAAAGAACTAGTTGTTTTTTCTAGGAGACAAGAGCCCCTCTGTGGCTTAGACTGAAGCTTAGCGTACGTGAAATCTGTCTGCTGCAGCCTGCATACCTGTACTAACATATTATAGAGAACATCTGTAATTTATTTTCCATCCTCTCTGATCAGCTGTAGGTCTTGTTAAACTCAATATTATTAGATTTGGGCTCTGTTAATAGGTGTGCTGAGTGCGTGCAAAGAATTAGACCTCTTTATGAAAGTTGCCTGATACTAAAATGTTTGCTTTGGGCCCTCTTGTACATTTAGATTTTAAGTAATAATATTTTCACTACCCATGCAGCACAGAGCATGCTTATCCTGGCAAACATCAAAGCACTGGCTTTCCTGCTGTGGGGACATATTTCTGTACATGAATCATCCAATGAAATCACACAAACATCTTACAGTCATCACAGAGCCTCTTTGCCTATTTCTTACTGGATGATTCAGTCTTGTGAATAGAGGGCCAATGCAACCTTAGATTCTCCTTAGAGCATAGATAGGTGTGGCATGCTGATAAAGAAAAATAATGGTTGTGTATATACTGTGGATCAGAGTTTTACTAAATTCTAGACGAGGGAGTGATCTGGTCTCAATCCTTTGGAGAATATAGGTGATGTCTCCTGCGTGTCTTGATCATGGCACATAGTTATACACATTGCATACACTTATACACGGAGCTTCTATAGTTTTGTTTTTTTTTTAACCGCTAGTGCCCAGATAATACCTTTCTACAGCTCCTTGGGGTGGCAGATGTAAAATATTCTCTCTCGATATATAGAGAGAGAGAGATCTGTATTTCTGTCTACTCTTTTATTGTGTGAAGCTAAGTTGGATCTGTCCCAACAGGTAGCCAATAGGCATGGGCGAATTTGACCAGTTTCGTTTCGCCAAAAATTCGCCACTGGTGAAATGTCGCCAAAGCCCATTAAAGTCTATGGGCGTCAAAAAAATTGTTGCGCGACAACGCACACCACCATACAAGTCTATGGGCGAAACAAGGCGAAAAAATTCGCCCATCCCTAGTAGCCAATATAAGCTTTGCTCTGATCATGTGATCATATGGCAGTGGCTTGATTGATGAGATCAGGTGGGTAAATTAAACCATTCTGCTAATAATTGTGTCTTTGCTCACTACATGTTGCAAGAACAAGACCTATTGCCATATTGCAGACTCCATTGCTTGTAACTGGCCCTAAATTCAACTAGTGGCAGTATATTGGTCTTCTAATAATATATGTATACAGTGGAACCTCAATTTTACATCCCCTGATTTTAAGTTTTCCCTTATTTTACATTTTTGTTTTGTGGTCCCACCTATATATTATACATAATACATTTCCCTGATTTTACATTTCCCTGGATTTTACACCATTTGTTTATGTTCCCCTGAAAAACATAAAATGGGGGCTCTACTGTATATATACAGTTCCTATAGATAGAGGAACTTGAGATATGTTTTGTTACTACTGTGTATAAATATTTGGGGAAATGTGGTTTTATTTATTATTGAGGTATTTACTGCAAATATAGCAGGGTACATAAGGGATTCAAAAGGCCATGTTAAATTGCCCTCATCCAGAATATCTTTTACTGTCACACACATCTGCAAATACAGAACAAATATAATAAAACTTTAATCTCATAAGGGATACGACATGGAAAAGAGGTAGCAGCACTCCCATCATAGAATAAAACCGCCTTTATTTCAGAATTACATCTGCCAGATGTAATTCTGAAATAAAGGCGGTTTTATTCTATGATGGGAGTGCTGCTACCTCTTTTCCATGTCGTTTGAAAGAATGTGAAGGTGAACACATTAATTGGCGTGCACCCCTTGAAGTAAGCCTGTTTAAATCTAATGCTGGATGTCTATCTACATCTCATAAGGGATACCACAGTATTCTAACTTTTAACCTGTTAAGAACCAAAGTAGGCAAGCAATAAATCTGTTCATCTGAACGTAGCCCATGAGAGACTATGCAAGCAAAATATAGATTGGTACTCCTAGTATTTTATCTCTTTATATGAGCTGCTGCTATATGGTCCACCTGTGCCTCAAAATACAACAAGGAACACAGTGCTACCCAGGAATAGGCAAAAGTGCTATTATATGACTAGCCAGGAAAACCTTTAAAAAAAAAAAACACAGTTCTGTTGCCTTACTTATTAAGGCAATTGAAACAAGCTCATACTTGCTTGGTAGACCTACCTCTGTATTATAGTAGTGAGGTGGTCTTTATTGCTGATTATGATGATTTGATGTTGCAAGCATTTTGTTAGTGTTACAGAGAGGATCTGATCAGAGATGTTCACAATAAGTTTTAATAGATTTGTGATTTATACTTTAGTTAGTGGTCCACAGTGACTATTTTTGAAAGTGACAGAAAAACGTTAGCATTGAAAGATCAGTTAGTTATGTCTTATCTTTTCTTCAGAACCAAATGTACTGATTTATATTTTAGACATCTTTGCCCTTGTCTTTAAGTGCCTCTTGCCCATACAATTTTACAGTACAGTGTTGGTTGCAATGTAATGTTAGGAGATGTACCAACTGCTTATTGATTTAGCAGACAGTACATGTTTGAATGGCTTTAATTGTTGAGTAAAATAAGAGACACTCCCATGCTTGAGAGTAGCTCAGTTCATGGAAATGCTACCTGCTGTTCTCAGTGCAAACTTCATGACATTTGTTACATTACCCCATGGAAAACCTGGGCCATTATGTTTTACTGAACACTTTGGAAACAAAGTGAATGGATGTTTTCTCTGTATTATTATGACTTGACCCAAGTCCCTTCAGTAAGAGAATGAAAGCATGCAGACATATTGGCATGAAAATCAAGTATGTATTATAGATTATTTGTGTTCTCACATAGTATTGTTTAAACAATTTTGTGCTGTAATTAAACTCCATAATTGTTAAAAAAAAAAAAAAAAAAGCCATCTGTGTAGTGCTGAGCTTGCACAGATTGTTTTCCCATGACATTGTGGTGGGAAAAGATCTTTTAGGAGTAGACACATAATTGGCAGCGGGGACCCTTGGGAGCAATGCACTAAGCATTTCCTCTAGAGATGTTATTCTGTCCTATATACATGCAAAGATCATTGTGCCTACATTGCTCAACCCCAACTCTCCAAATGAGGAATAGCTTGTCTGATATGGATAAAATCATCACAAGGAGGAGGGCTTTGAAGATCCTGGTACAGACATAGACCAATAGTTTGCCGATTTTTATGTTGACCTGTGTTTTTTGTTTCTGGCTTTGGCTATCAGTAACAGACTTCAGGCTTAAGAATAGGTGTGATGTTGTCCAGTTGTTTATAGAAATTAGCCTTTCACTCCATGATGTCAAACTTATGGTCTCCTCCAGGCCCGGATTTGTGGAAAGGCCACCTGGGCCTAGGGCGGCAGGATTTTAGGGGGGCGGCATGCTGCCCAACCACACCCACATTGGTTCAAAAAGACTGAGGATGTGCTGGAGATACAATAATTTTTTAAATTTCCCATGCACCAATCCCCATTGCTCCAATCCAAATGATGACAATTTGCACGAATAAAGGGGAGGGGACAGGGGCGACGAACTGCAGTGGGCCTAGGGGCGCCCATTCTGTAAATCCGGCCCTGGTCTCCTCCAGCTGTGAACTACATATCTCCACTTCATCCAGTAACAGCTGTAGATATTTATAGTGCAGCTAATGTACTTGAAAAACTGGGGATTCTAAAGTTGGCTCAACGGTAGCTATTTCTTACACTGAAGGCATGAAAAGTTATGTAAAATATTCTTTTCTGTCCCTGACGTGGGTGTGCAGCACAGTACAATGCATAAGTGTAACAGCAACAGAGGCCTGGTCCATGTAAGCAAAGGCGTGGTCTTTAAAGCCTTGCCAGACTTTATCTCATGCTAAAGACTGAGGTTTTTCTTGGAAGGAACTTTAGTTTAATTGTGGAAAAGCTGGGGTAGCAAGTTTAGGAAGGAGCTGATTCAGGCAGAATTATAAAAGGTGAATACGTGTGGTTTAGCTTTGCAAGAAAAAGGGGGGAATTTGCAGGGCATTGATCTATCTGCATTGCTTCGATTTTGAAAAACAAAAAAAGTCCTTGTACTTCTTTATCTGTCGTTTTCCATGCTGTGATTCTCACTGCTGCCCAGGAATTTTTGCCACTTCCAGTAAACTGCAGTGGGTGTAACTGTAAATTTCAGACATGAAATGTATAAAAATCCTTGAACAGTACTTTGGCATTTGCTCTACACTGTTAATACTTTCCTTCTTTCCTCTGTCTTTTATTAGGAACGTTAAAACATAAAATATAGGCTGATGGAAAATAATTTCTCTTGAAAGCTAAACTCTGTGTGTGCTTTTTTTGCCCTAGTTTGTTATTCTCCTCATCTATAGATATTTGTTTTACACTCTCGTGCATTACAGTGGGATCCTTTGTTCTTCCGTTTAGTGAGCTAGCTAAAAAAAGAGCAACAAACCTCAGGATATATGATTCTGTGGTCACTCCTTTCCTATCTTGCTAACGGTCAGCTGCAAACTGCCTTCCTTTGTTCTCTGTGCCTACAGTTTTGCCCAGAGCACAATTCTGGAATGTTCCTGAGCGATGTACACACACACGTTGTACATAAACTTTGTGGGAGGTCAGATTTAATAAAGATACCCCTTTCTCCACTCTTTTAAATCAAACTGACATTTTTCGGCAGTTAGATTTTTTTTCTATTTTTTTTGTATAGAAAGTATGGCCTTTCTGCAGGGTTTGTATGATTGTTAAAATCAAGTATAAAGTTTCTTTTTATAAAGTTCTGCAGAGCTAAAACCTGCAGATTCAGTTTGGGGGGAAATAGCCCATGTACAGTGCTATTGTATGTGTTGTTGGTAGGCAGCCTGAAAGCTGCATATTTTTGTACAATCGTTGGCATGATGGTTTTGCCAGTCTTTTGTTCAAATGAGTTCCTTGCGTTTCCTGACCTGTGCAGAATAAACAAAAGTAGTATATAATTTTTTATAAACTAAATAAATTCTTACATTAAAAAAATAATAGTGTATTGCTTAATCCATCAACAACAAAAAAAGTTTAAGGGCAAATGCCTTAGTTAATGAATGACTTTTGCCTGGAATCTCATTGTTTCGGCAACATACATTCTGAATGGATTATGCACAAAGTTAGCCCCATTTACTCATAATAAACAATTTCAGAATTCTAAATGCATTAACTAGTGATGTGTTGATGTCACTGTTGGTTTGCTGGTTATTAACCGGTAATAGCCACATTTAAACATGAGCTTATGCTTCATAAAGATCCTTAACAAATCCTACCATACTCGATTCTGAATGCCTCTATTTTGATCTTTATGTATTTAATTTAGTTTGCATCCTTGTCACTGTAAGATGCAGTCTAGATAGGAATGCTAATTTACTGTTTAGATATATAGTGATTTTAAGCCAGATACGGGTCAGAGAGGCCATTAGAAAGGCCCCTGAAATGGGCGATTATGCCAACAACACTAGGGGCCAAGGTGACTGCTTTTTATTGTCCCCTGCATGACCAGCTTTAGAAAGAGAGCAGATTGTTGATCAAATATGTTGAATGTGTTGTGGCATCCCCTTTGGCAAGGTTGTACCTTTTTTATTTGGTGTAGAGCTATGTTGTGTTGCCATTTTGTTCTGTGGAACAGGAAGCTTCTCATTTACAAATGAGAGGATCTCACCCCAAATAGGCCCACCTTGAGGAGGGCATTATTGGGTTGATCTGATCATTTGGCCCTCAGATCACAACAGCAGGGATACAGTCTGTCAGGGTGAAGACATAATCAGCAATGCAATAAGGCTGTTGCTTTAGGGAGATTTAAAAACCTGCTCTATCAATATTTGGTTGATTTTCAGCCAGATATCTGTCAGGTGGCTAGGCCTGTCAGAGGACCCCATACATGCTGGATAGATAGGCTGCCTGCTGCTTTTTTGTTAACAGCTGATATAGTTGATTCTGGGGACATGTAGGCATACACCACGTCCTAGTAATTTGAATGTACTGATATACAGTATTTTTAGAATTGTATTTCCCTGTGGAAGTTGCTGTAAATAAAGCAAGGATAAGTTTTTTGAGAGGGACTTCCATTCTATTGTCTATCTACATATGTTTTGCAGTGTCTATCTGCATATGTTTTGCAGTGTCTCTAGATTAGAACACATTTTTTAAACATTAGTAAAAAAAAATGGGGGGATGGATGTGTTTATGTATTTGTTTTGTAAATCATTACTCCTATTTTAAATATGGAGGCTGAAAAACCATTGCTTTAAGAAAAAAAAAATCTAATTTTGATCTAATGGTAATTTATAAATGACATCTTTAGGATATGCACTTGCTGAGCTCATGACTAAAAGGGGTCACCACATCTATGTTAATTTTTCTTTAATTATTTTAGTTTTATCACCAGGAGAAAAGTGCACATATATGTCTAAACCCCAAACTATATATAATGCTCTTTTTCTGAAATAATATCTTAAAATAAAGATGTGATCTATTTCAGAATTTGTATCGTCACCTTGTTGTGTTGTTATTCAGAAATACCATTTGTTACCTCTGCCAGCTGATAATTAACTGAACTCCAAAGGTCATTGTAATGCATTAGATGCTTTCTGCAAGCTGTCTACTGCTACCTGGATGCAGAGTGCTAGGTAAACTGTTTTCTTTGATGTATGGAGGTGGTATTGTTTCAGTAGTCAGAACCAGCAGTGCAAAGAATAGAGTTGGGCAGAGGAATAATATTTTCAGTAGCAAGTACATTTATAAATAGCCCTAAACCATTTTTATTGGGAACTTGATACTGGGTATATATCCCTTTAAAATATGGGTTAATTTGTAACATACGTATGGTTACAAAAAGTGCTCATTGTAAGTAGTACATTAATAGCACTTGTCTACACCAATATTTGGACAAAACAGACAGCTACATAGTTTCCTTTGTCTTTGCGTAATGCATAAGTGCTGAGTTGTTGATTCAGGTGCATATGCAGTAGAAAGGAGAAGCAGGGCAGAAATAAGCTCTCTATACATTGCAAGATCTACTCATTGGGGAAGTCGCCAATATTTGGAGCTTTAAAAAGAAAAAAAAAAGAAAAAAGATTTTACCAGTGTGTTGTTTCTAGCCTTGGAGTGACTGTGTTCTGTACATTCTGTATGTAATTGCATATGCTTTGTATTGCTGTAATAAGCTTCCATATATCAGATATTCATCCCAGAAAGCCTCACTCGCTTTGCACAGTGTTAGCTCAGCTTCCCGGTGTTAGCACAGATAGCATCCAGCCATTCTCACAGGCAGCTTCCTGCCGCCCTCACACCCTCTGGTGACTTGTTACCTTTTAAGGACTCGCCGTCACACACTGAGCGGCACACACTGAGCACAGAGGGTACAAAGGAAAAGGTGGAGTTCTAATGACTAACACACATTTCATACATTTTCATTTCCTCTGTTCCTTTTCAAAAGATGGTTGCTTTTGAATTATCCCTTTATTGGTACTGCCTACTTCTGTGAAGTCCTTCCCAACGTGTTTAACCAAAATATTGGCAATACCACCACCTCTGTACTATGAAGGTTTATGTGCCTAAAATACTTGTAGCCATTTTCTAAAGAAACTTTTATTTTAACAGCATTGTAAACTGGTCCCCTAAACAGTAAACTACAACTCCCATCATCCCCTATATGTTAAAAGTCGTACCTTTTACCAGCAGTTTTTTTTGTGTATGTTTTCCTGCAAAAGTAATATGATAATTGCTGCCAGACTTTACTGTGTGTTTCTTTTATTGCTGTGCAGGAAGTTCCTTAAACTGAACGACCATGATACATTAAAGGAAAAGCAAAAGATAGTTTATATCATATTAAGTGGCATATTAAAGAATCTTATCAAACTGGTCTATATATTTAAGTAAATCTTGCCCTTTTACATCTCTTGCCTTGAACCACCATTTTGTCATGGTCTGTGTGCTCCTTCAGAGATCACCTGACCAGAAATACTATGAGTTGTATAGAGTTTTTATAGAGACCTACGTTGTTTCGGGGGTATAGTTTTCCTTTAAGTTTGTGGCTAGATCCATTCAGATATCACTCTTCTTTCCTCAGATCAGGAAAAGTGATGTCACTGCCAGTGATTTAGCAGACAATTGCACAATTTACATCCAACCATGACATAATGAATTGGTGAAATGCCAGAGCCAGATTATGCAGTGACAGCAGATTGACAAACCTTATATTTTTTTACAACCAGTACTGTATTTAAACGGGAACTATCTCAAAAATGAAAATGTAATATTACTTCAGCATACATTTTTGTATTGTAAATACGATCAATTAAAAGTTCTGTACCGTTTCTGAAATAATCAAGTTTATCTTCACTATCCCTCTCTCAGCATCTGTTTCTCCTCATTCTGTCTTCTTGTAGCAGATGCGTGTCAGATGAATGATCCAATATATCTTATAGGGGGTTCCTTTTGCCTAGAAAATGTATTAGAGCTCACTCTATTAAAATCACAAGACATTATGTCTCTCTACATGCAGAATTTGTGCAAAAGGCAGTCATTTTGTTAGATTTTGTTTCTACTGGAATCAGTTATTTCAGTGAGCTCTAATCAGGGCCAGAACTATGGGTAGACCATTGTCAAAGGAAGAATAACGTCAAAAAATAATGCAGTGTTGCTCTGCACTGGTAAAACTGCTGTGTTTGCTTAAGAAACACTACTATTGTTTATATAAATAAGCTGCTGTGTAGCAATGGGGGCAGCCATTCAAAGGAGAAAAGGCTCAAGTTACACAGCAGATAGCAGATAAGCTCTGTCTGTCTAATGGTGTTATCTGTTATCGATTCGTTAACCTGTGCCATATAGCCGTTTTTCAATCTCCGCCATTGCTACACAGCAGCTTGTTTATACGAACTATAGTAGTGTTTCTGAAGCAAACACATCAGTTTTACCAGTGCAGGGCAACACTACATGATATTTTCATGACTTTAAAACACTTACATTTTTTGGTGTTACTGTTCCTTTAAATCTGCCCCTAAGTACTGTCAAAGAAAACCCAATGTGTAGACAATCGCACACTAGGCACAAAGGTGCAAATACTTCTATGAATAGTTTTAGATGCAGCACTATAACCTGAGCTGGCTATATAACCAGATTTAGTGGCCAGTGTGAACAATCTCGACCATAATGCCCACCCATGCTGGTTTATATGGTACATCAGGGAATTTCAGATTCAATAGACCATCCTGCAGTCCTTGTGAAATGCATTTAGTCTTTCCACATTTTCTCAGTGCCTTTTCTTGGTACATGAATTGGGGATAAAGTTTACCCATCCATGTGAAAGACAAAAATGAACAAATGTGGCCCACAGACTGACCAATCATATAGCTCTTAACGGTTATCTAAATGTAAAAATTAATGTAGCTATAAATACTGTATTTTATATACTGAACTTGCTGGACAAGCATTTTGATCACAGTAATGATCTAGACTAGTTGTGCATGGAGGGTCACCATCTTGGATTTTGTTAGGAGTGTTTTGACTTTTATATTCTGTACAGTATATTGTGACTCAGTCCCTAAGCTCTGGTAACTGACTGCAGCACAAAGCATGTGCTGTAAATCAATAGACAAGAAGATGGGGAACTACTGGAGGCACAATGGAGGTGCAACTTCCCTGGCCTGGAACAGAACCCAAAACATAATGTGCAGCATCTGTTTACTTGTTTACCTAGTTGTTTATTTCGCTTTCATTCGTCTTGAACTCTGCACATTTGGCCACCTTTATTGAAACATTATCAAGGCCCCTCAGATGATCATCATTGTATTGTGAAGGCCCCTGGGGTATTTGGTTACATGGCTGTAAAAAGTACTACATTACCTCTTATTTGGTAGGTGGCCACTATACATATTTTATATACACATATGTTCTAAGTTGGTACAACACACAATTGGGAAAAGTTTCTGGCAGCCTATAAGACCAACACCACATTAGTCATATATGCTTGCAATAGTGAGTTTTCTTATGATTCTGTGTGTTTTCCTTCAAAAATAAGGCATGTTTTCAGTGCCTGAGAGTTTACTTTTTTTCAATTGGATACAATGTTGTATGATTGAGAGTTCAGTTGTGCTTCAGCAAAACAGGTAGTATGGCAGCTCTTGCATAACACACACAACCTGAACAGAGGCAGGATAGGAATGCAAGTTAAAAAAGATTTAAGAAAAGGCTATATATCTCTATATGTAGGGTATGTCTTTAAAGGAATTGTTCAGTATAAAAACTGGGAAAATAGGTTGTGCAAAATAAAAAAAAATTCTAATGTAGTTAGTTAGCAAAAAATGTACACTACTTCCTGCTTTGTAGCTCTCTTGGTTTCCACTGATTGGTTACCAGTCAGTATGAATCATTGACTTGAGGGGGGGGCACATGGATCATAACCGTTTGCTTTTGAATCTGAGCTGCATGCTAAGGATCAATTGAAAATTCACTGAACAGTTATGTCCCATGTGGCACCCCTTAAAATCGCTGACTAACTCAGAGTTAGAGAGTTGAAAAGCAGGAACTAGTGTTCTGTTATGTTACACATCCACTCACTATATCCGTTATAGATTACATTTTTGGCTAACTCAATTAAAAACATTTTTTATTTTGCACAGCCTATGTATTTATCCACTTTTTATTTTTACACTGAACTGTTCCTTTAGCATAAAAAAATTGTATATGAGGGTGAAGACACGTGGCTATTTGTCACTGCGAGTCGACACAAATTTTAAGAAACTGTAATTGCAGCAACTTAGTGGCCATCGCTGCGACGAATGATGAGATGTTTGTGGTATGATGATCAGTCAATTTGTTTCAAGTCATGGCGTTGTGTCCTCGCCCTAAAGGTGAACTTCAATTAGGTTAGGAATATAAAATTCAGCTTAAATGGGTTCATTTAATACTTGTGCCTTTGTACTTATTTTTTAAAATACTCATTTTTCAGGCTGAAGGGGACGTAGCTGCACTAAACCGCCGTATCCAGCTTGTGGAAGAAGAGTTGGACAGAGCTCAGGAACGTCTTGCCACTGCATTACAGAAATTGGAAGAAGCAGAGAAAGCAGCTGATGAAAGCGAGAGGTAATAAAAATGGTGCCAAGTTCACATATTGCTACCTTCAACACTGAAAATAAATTTAAATGGAATATTGAGAAATAGCTGTGATTCACCTCTCTTTACTTTGATTGTAGTAAAAAAATAGGTTTTTTTTTGTTGTCCTGTTGCTGTTGTAATTTCAGATGGGACATTTTATTATTAGCATGAAATTGCCTCATGCACCGGTGGCAAAATGTAAAAAAATCTTTCAATTGCAGAAGATAGGAATCACGAGCGAAAATGCATCTTTTTAATGCAGTAATTCTTGTCTGGCCCATGGACAACATGAAAATACGCAGTCTGACATTTTCCTAAAGTGACCCTGTCTTGTACCCCTTAATGCTCATTCACATACCAATTGCTGCAGGGGATTTGAGTGCAGCCTGCGCCTTGTATTTTCCTCAAAATTTTCCTCTTTTTAGACCTGTGCTTAATCACTCGTAATAAGGGAGACAATAATTCCTGGGCTCAGCTGCATCCTTACCCTGCTGGTGCTCACAAATTAGGGGAGTCACTGTATTTATAAATGGTAATTATTTTCACATAACTATGAATAGAGATGTTTCTTCAGAGCATTATCTACATGTTTATATTAATAGCTTCAATCAGGGCCGGGCCAAGCTGACAAGGCAACCTGGCCAGCCACCTCACTCCCCACGTGTGCAAACATGCGCCGTGACATCACATGCAGGGGGGGTAGGCAGAAGACCCTTAAACTGGTACCTGCCAAGCGCCCCCCCTCTCGTTGCACCTTAGGCAGGTGTCTCTTTTGCCCGGCCCTGGCTGCAATAATGCTTTAAGGAATAGTAACATCAAAAAAGTGTTTTAAAGTAATAATGATATAATGCAGTGCTGCCCTGCACTGGTAAAACTGCTGTGTTTGCTTCAGAAACACTACTATTGTTAATAAATAAGTTGCTGTGTTGCAATGGGAGCAGCCATTCAAAGGAGAAAAGGCTCAGGTTACACAGCAGATATGCTATATGGTGTTATCTGTTATCCCCTATTTAGGGCTAGGCCACACGGGAAGATTTCAGGGAGATTAGTCGCCTGGCGACTAATCGCCGCATCTAATCTCCTTGAATGGCTTGCTGGTATCTTGCACCCGCTAGCACTAAAGTCGACTGCGCCTATTCACACGCGGCGATACGTTTTTCAAAGTCGCTCGAAATTGCCTTGTGCATTTGAACCACTTTAGAGGCAAAGAGCTACTAGTAAGGACTCTGGCTTACTGAGGTTTTGATTAGCAAAACTTTCTGTGATTCACTTTGCTCAGACAGCAATTGGAAGTTCTTCAAATAGCCTTTGACAGTTAGTTATAGCCTGAAATTGCTTTTGATCATTATTTTTTGATCAAATGTTGTCAGGCATTGATGTGGTTCAATTTCCATTAAAATGAGTGTGAAGTTCACTGAACCAAATTCTGTAGGTGAATGTTGTGCTAACTTTTTGATGTGCTTTTATGTGACAGTTGTTATTGATGGCATCTTAACAAGTGTCAAAGTGCCTCAGTTGCTGGAGCCTTTTTTGAGAGCTGTTAGTTGTTCAGTTACTGACCAGAGAAAACTCAGAAAAGCAGAGAAAACAGAATGGGTAGAAAAAATGTGGTTTGATGAGAAACAAAACATTATAGATGAATGAGTTTTGCACATGTAGGGTGTTGTGATAACATATAATCCCTGTAATAAAGGCGTTAAGCACTATTTCACAGTACTTGTCAATCTCCTGGCTGTGATGATAATAAAACTGCCTCTAATATGTAGGACTTGTATATAAAGCAAGTGCAAAGTGCAATTTTTTTAGGGATGCACCGAACCCCCGAATCCTTCTAAAAAGATTCCGCCGAATACCGAACCGATTCCGAATCCTAATTTAGATATGCAAATTAGGGGTGGGAAGGGAAAACATTTTTTACTTCCATGTTTTGGGACAAAAAGTCACGCGATTTCCCTCCCTGCCCCTAATTTGCAATCCAAATTTGGGTTCGGCTGGGCAGAAGGATTCGCCGGAATCCGGATCCTGCTGAAAAAGGCCGAATCCCGAACCGAATCCTGGATTCGGTGCATCCCTAAATTTTTTGGAATTAAATCACCATGTTTTTTACCCACATATCGGCATTTTCCCCAGTTTTGTCCTAACACTGTCAGCCATTACTTGAAAGCCAATTATGAATGCAAATTGCAGGGCACAGTTTCAGTGTTTGTATGGTGTCCTATTCAGCTCGTCAGTGTTCATGGTGTCAGTATCAGCAGTAGCGCCTGGTTCACTTTGTGCAAATCAGTTAAGTCATGGACACCTTATAGAGATGGTTCCAGGGGTTCCCCAGAGTCCATATTCTTAAGTGCATATAAGTCATCAAAACAGGCCGAGTGGGAACAGTGGCACTCACCACAACTTACATGTATGCAAGTATCTTCATGAACAGCTTCAATAAGTGGTCCAATTTGCATCCATTGTAGTGCAGTCTCTGGGTAACTATTATAATTTGTTTAAAAAGGAGGCCTAAAATACCAGTGCAGTAGTCTTCTTAAAACACTTTCTCTGTATATCTAGGGAAATAACGTAGCACAGGAAGGTGATGCATATCTCCTTAGTGTCATATACCTGCCTTGGGTAACATGAATAAGAATTCTTTGCATGCATTCTGCCATGTATCATATATCCTGTCTGTGGACAGATCACCTTGCCGAACACAAACAAGCACACCCTTTTTCAACTGGCTAAGCATTCACATTTTATTACTGTAATGTGGGGAAGGATTACAAAGTCTGGCTTTCTGGAAAAGCTGCAATGATCAATGATTTGTCCAAAGTTCCTTTAGGCTACTGGCAAACAAGGAGAATTGTCCCCTGCTACCTCTGCTCTCAATTGTTCAAAAAAAGTTTCCCCCTTGTCCAACCTTCTGGCCACCACAACAGTAAAACACATTATTCACGGTGATCTGGCTTAATCATGGGAAATTGCCTTGTTTCCCATATGTGTTTTACCAACAGTGATGTGATGGTTAGGCAAGGGGGCTTTTTCAGGATATTTGTTGCAGGAAGTAGCAACAAATATAACGAAGTAGTGTGTATAACTATACACACACAATTTATTTTGGGCAAAATATATGTCATCTAACGCTCGTCTATTCCTATCCATAAGTATAGCAAAGCTAACATTGTAATTTCTGTATCCTGTAGAGGTATGAAGGTAATTGAGAACCGGGCAATGAAGGATGAGGAGAAGATGGATGTTCAAGAAATGCAACTGAAAGAAGCTAAACACATTGCAGAGGAAGCAGATCGGAAATATGAAGAGGTAAGCATATGAAAAGGTTGGTGACTATTAACTAGGGATGCACTGAATCCACTATTTTGGAATTCAGCTGAATCCTAAATCCTTCATGAAAGATTTGGCCGAATGCTGAATCAAACACTGATTTGCACAGTTTAAAGATGTTTAACTTGCTTGTTTGTGTGACAAAAAGTCATGTAATTTTAATTGTTCGGTTTGGAGAGGCATTTTGTTTCAGCCGAATTGAAATCCTGCTGAAAAAGGCAGAATCCCAAACTGAACCTTGGATTTTGTGCATCCCTATTATTAACCACTTTGGTATTGCGTAATAAATGCATTACTATTATCCCAAATAGTCAGGTGACTATAAAGGCATAAGCCATCTGTAAATTAGTTCTCACTTATCCCCTTACACTATGGTGGTTCTGGAATCCATTTTAAAGGAGATCTAAACCCTAGAAATGTATATGGCTAGAAATGCTATATGTTGTATACTGAACTTTTTGCACCAGCCTAAAGTTTCAGCTTCTCAATAGCAGCAATGATCCAGGACAACAAACTTGTCACAGGGGGTCACCATCTTGGAAAGTGTCTGCGACACTCACATGATCAGTGGGCTCTGAGCAGCTGTTGAGAAGCTAAGCATAGGGGTTGTCACAAATTATCAAGCAGAAAATGAGGTTTGTAATATAAACTGATGCTACAGGACTGGTTATTACATTCTGATGCTAATTGCTGGTTTCTGAGCTGCCATGTAGTAATTATCTGTATTAATTACCAAGCAGCCTTATATTGTGACTTTATAATGTATGCATATATTTGAATCGGTCCCTAAGCTCAGTAAGTGACAGCACTGAGCATGTGCAGTGAATCAGCAGAAAAGAAGATGGGAAGCTACTGGGGTCATCTAGGGAGGCACAGATCTTCTAAAGGGCAGTGGTTGCCTTGGCTGGTACAGAAGCCTAAAATATAATGTACAACATTTCTAGCCTAATTCTTTAGTTAGGCTTCAATTTTCCTTTAAACTGAGATCTGTCTATTTTTTGTTCTGTTAGACCTAGCACCATACAGGATAAATTAAGGCTTCTGTATTTAAATTAAAAAGGTGCCAGTATCCCTTTAAACTTATAAGAAGGGTATATATAAAACATCCCTGCTGTTGGGTTTCTCAATTACTAACTTGTGCAGTGTGCATCCCCCATTGGTATCACTGTTCTTCGTATATTATTAATAGGATATTTGCTGAGTGTCCCCATACCAGCTGCTGTCAGTACAGTTTGGTTGCCTGCACAGAATTTCTACGTTGCTGTAATCCTCCTTTGTTTCTACTTCTAGGTTGCTCGGAAACTGGTTATTCTTGAGGGAGAACTTGAAAGAGCAGAGGAGCGTGCAGAGGTGTCCGAACTGTAAGAATACAAACTTGTGTTGTTTCTGCAAAGCAAGAATAAAAGTTAAAGAAACATTCATGTTAAAAGACTTTCAAAGATTTTGAAAGGATTACACATCATTAGAAAATGTATAGCAATTAAGACAAACGTTTTAATATACCTTCAAATATGCTATCATGCGGAAATATCTCTGGCTGAGAATCTTGAGTCCCCGGCTCACAGAGGTTAAATATTTGTGTATGCGTAAGACCTATTCTCCAGGCAAGCTGTAGATGTTTGATTAAACAAATGAGGATCACATTTTCTTCTGCTTTGCACTGTACACTTTTGGATGCAAATCATAATAAGTATCAGCAATAGAGACCTGTCCCCAGACCATTTCAAGGCACCCACTTGTTCCACTGCATTGAGTGAGTTGGTTCTTTAATAGATCAGGTGTTGGCTGTGACCTTTTATATTCCAGGAGGTCCTACATGACTGGTTGCTTTGTTTTTCTGACAGCTGCATATGACAGGGCTGCTTGTGAGTCTGTTTAAGGCAACATGCCAGAGTTGCTGAGAAGATCCTTCCAGAAGCATTTGCAAATTTGATGATTTTAGCTAGTCTGCTGTAAAGGGGGCGATATGTTTTGTGTAAAGTCCTCTGGTTTTAGATTATTTGTGACAGTGTCCAAGTTTGACATAAGCCCACAACTGCCAGACCCAAATGGGTATGCCCAAACTGCCAGCAGTCAGTGGTCTGTTTACACCTTCCAGGATGGTTGTGGGCAGATTGTATTTATTCAATATTTTGTCTGGCATGGTCAAATAATACTGGCATTGTAAACCAAGGTGCGTGCCCTGTCATTTTTGCTTTCATCAGATGACCCAGATATGTTTTAGTCAGAAGTGTCTATTCCTGATCTTATTGGATTGCATTTTTGTGGTTCTGACACAAAGGAAATGCTGATTGCTTATTGCCTTGCAATTTCAATCTGCCATAGGCCCATGTTATGGATTTAGGGTCTGAAAAGAACCCCTGCACAGAGCAACAGAACTCAAGACTGAAACCACTCCTGCTTCATTATTATACTGAAAATACACTGCCCTGTATTAGTAAGGGGATGTGCATTAATGAAATCAAATGAAATATAACACCCCCTTCCAATCCAAACCAGATTTGGAATGCACACCCAGAATGGCTATAGCAAAGCAATATATAATATTTATAAGGATACTTCAATAGCTGAGTGTACTCCTATGGCTTCAGGTTTCTTAATGATACACATTGATTTGATTAATCAAAATGAAAACGTAGTTGCTGATGAAATTTTGCTGACTTGCATGTCCTTAAATGTGAATGTGATACACATGGGCATTCTTGTTTGTTTTTTTGTTTTTTTTTTAAAAAGTCATCTATTTTATTACAGCAAATGTAGTGATTTGGAAGAAGAACTGAAAAATGTGACTAACAACTTAAAGTCCTTGGAGGCACAATCTGAGAAGGTAAGTCCCAGCAGGAATTTGAAAATCTGGTTTTAGTTTGCAGCTGTTGGGTGTCCTTACCAGACTTAAAGATAAGGAAAAAGCTCTAGATCTGTTTGTTGTGGTTGTGGGGCTCATTCTTGCACATCCAGTACTTATGAGCTCATTTCATATGCCCTAAGGCTGACTGCATGGCTTTATGTCTATAAAACAAGACCCAACTCATAAAGACCTAGCTTCAGAAAATAAACCGTGACATTATTATCCCATTTGTCTATTTTTTCTTATTGTAAAACATATCAATACTTTGTTCTAACTTTATAGCAGTAAAATTCTGATGCAGTCATCGTCATAATTTATAATCTCACTCATTAAGTCAGTGGTTCCTGCTATAACTTGGGCTTTCCTTCAAGCATTGTCGAATTACACCTCTGGTATTCCTGTTGTACAGGGAAAGGTAGCAGGATTGTGCCTGGACCATTGGAAATGCAACAGACAACATGTAACACAGAAATTGGCTAGGTTCCACTGGCATATGTGTGGTATAATGAGATTCAATTGCTCAAACAAGGCTCCAAGTCTGCCAGTTCAATTGAAAGTTACTGAAATGAGGGCAGTTCAATTGGGTGAATTGATTTTTATAATTTTCTTGTGCATCTTGAGACTCAGTACCTACCAAAAATAGGTACAAGTCATTCCCAACAAAGCAGAACTTTACCCCTGAAGTCTAGCACACCTGCAATAACTGCACCAGCTGAAGAGTAAGTGCTAGCTGATGCCAGAACAAAATTGATGATGATAATGATAGACAGTCATAAATTTATATACACAACTGCAAATTATTGTGCACATGTAGCTGGTTAATAGTTGAAAATAACAAGTCTCGTAGTACAGGTTGGTATAGTTGATTTGACATGCAGAAACTTTTTTAACAAATAGTCCCTAAAACGGTTAGTGTAGGTTTTATGTAAATTAATGGAATTAAAGGAATACTGTCATGGGAAAACGTGTTTTTTTCCAAAATGCATCAGTTAATAGTGCTGTTCCAGCAAACTTCTGCACTGAAATCCATTTTTTAAAAGAGCAAACCGATTTTTGTATATTTCATTTTGAAATTTCACATGTGGCTAGACATATTGTCAGTTTAAGCACTGCTTGTTTCTTCTAGTATTCTGAAAAAGAAGATAAATACGAAGAAGAAATAAAGATTTTAACAGACAAACTTAAAGAGGTAAGAATACAGCAAACAAGCTTACTTCACATTTTTAAAAAAGCTATGTATCGTAGTGGATCCATTCTGCCGGCATTTAAAATAGTTCCCACACACCTTAGGGGCAGGGCAGGATTTTTCACAAAAGCATGCCATGCCCTAATGTACACTTGTACTCTGCACTGCTCCAGTAGCTCCTACAACTAAACTTCTGCAAGAATAGCAGTGACCGGATTTGAAAGCAATAAAACTGAAGCTTACTATATAGGTATGCTTTCTATTGACATGAATGTTTTGGACCTAGAGTTTTTCTGGATACAGGGATTTTCTCTAATTTGGATAGCATACCTTAAAACTACTAAAAATATGTAACCATTACAAAAATTAAGATTCTTTTGCCACTAATATGGAATTTTGCAACATAGCTACCATCAAGTACAAGGTATTGTCTAATTATCACGTAGAAAAAACAAATCTGCTTTTTTTAATTAGAACAATGCCAATGCTTTCTCTGAGAGCTATCTTTATAATGTCATTTCGGTGTTATGTGTTTGCTTTTGAAATTCTCTCTATTGAGACCTTTTTTGCACACAGGTGGAATTTTTCATCCGTCCCCTACTTAAAGGGGAAGGAAATCTAGTTGGCGGCAAAAACCCTCCCCCCTCCCGTGTGTTGCCCACCCTCCCTCCTCCCCCCTGGCCTACCCGTCCCGCTGGGCAAATGCCCCTAACTTGTCCAGGGAGTTCACAGTCGACATCTTCTTCCACGCGATCTTCTTCCTGCTTTGAACGGCGCATGCACAGTAGGAGCATTTCGCCGGTACGAGCTACTGCGCATGTGCCAAAAGTACATCGTGACTTTTGGCGCATGCGCAGTAGATCCGTACCAGCGAAATGCTCCTACTGCGCATGCGCCAAAACGCCGTTCAAAGCAGGAAGAAGATCGCGTGGAAGAAGATGTCGTCTGTGAACTCCCTGGACTGGACCTGCGCAGAAGGGTAAGTAACAAGTTAGGGGCATTTTCCCAGCGGGACGGGTAGGCCAGGGGGGAGGAGGGAGGGTGGGCAACACACGGGAGGGGGGGAGGGTTTTTTTGCGCCAATTAGGTTTCCTTCCCCTTTAAATCAGCTGTACATTTTGAAAGAAGACGTGAGGTTAGAGACATAGAAGTATATTTATCAAAGAATGAAGTATGAGACTGCCACAGTCCTCTAGAGTGAAATTCCGCTACTCTCCATTCATTTCTATGGGATTTTCAAAGGCGTACTTATCAAAGGATGAACTTTCACTTTCACCCATTGATAAATACTCTTTTAAAAATCCCATAGAAATGACTGGAGAGTGGCAGAATTTCCCTCCAGAGGACTGTGGTGATCTCTAACTTCACTCTTTCATAAATATACCCCAAAGACTTTTTAGTGCAAACCCAGCAACCCCCCCCCCCCTACAGTTGCAGGCAGAAGAGTCACGTGCCTAGTTCTTGATTCCAGCTCTGCTCAAGAGAGAATGCTTCTACTCTACAACATTTCTGCTCAAAACAGTTCATCAAATGTTGTTAGCATTCGTTTAAAGCACATGGAGTATACCAGATGGTTACAAGGAACAAAAGAAATCAAGGGTCCTTATAAGAGATGATTTTAAAAAAGCATACATTGAAATAATGAACCCATTACATGAAAGAATCCTGGGTGCGCGTTTTCAAAAGGCCAGTTGTTAGAATAAGAGATTTACTACAACTATAAAACAATTAGAGGCAGATTTACCACTAGCCTGAAAATAAAAGGATAGTGATGAGAGAGGGTGTGAGCTTCCGCAGTCACTAGAAAGACAGACTGGGTGGGACAGGTATCTCATCTGTCATCAGATTTTGTGCCTTTGTAAACACTGCTAAACACCTTTTTTTTGTTTTCATAGGCTGAAACCCGGGCTGAATTTGCAGAAAGAACAGTGACCAAACTAGAAAAGGCAATTGATGACCTGGAAGGTAAGTAATGCAGATTACATTTTAGACTTTGTTTATTGAGCTGATTTTGAATGGATTTGAATTTAGAGAAGTAAGAAGATTTTTTTGTATTTGCAGTCTGTTGCTGAAAGGCAGTTGCTTATCCCCTGAGTCACTGGTTGTCAAGAAGTCGCAAGTTTAGTAACAGCTGTGCAGTCTTTGGTTGCAATTTGTAATTTCAAGTTTTAGGGGTTTAAGAATTTTAACCCAACCACCTTTCCTACAGACTGGCAACCCCTTTTAAGTGGCAATGTGACTCATAACTATATATAGTGACCTTTAATGAATTTTAGGTAGGGAAAAGCTAGGTGTGCTGTTTCATCAAAGCCATGTGAAACGGGAATCTTCCTCTAGCCCTAGTGTTGAGACCTGCCTTTTAATTGTGGGTAGGCTCGACTGCATTGGATCCCACTATTAAATGAATGCAAGGGCTCTATAATGAACTCTGCATAGAAATAATTTGAAGAGGGCAGGTTGCCACAAATGCACAAAATTAGGTCAAGATACATCAATTGTTATTTGATGCAGGTACCAGTGTTTGCTCTGGTGTTTACTATTGCAGGCATGGCTTATGCCTTCAGCTTGAGTGGGAATATTAAAATGCACACCAGGAAAAAAAGTTTTTGAAAATGTTAGCACTTTCAGGCAATGAATTAGGGTGGTGGCAGACAGGGAGATTAGTCGCCAGCAAAAAATCTTCTCTACTGCGGACGACTAATCTCCCCAAATGCCTCCCTGCCGGCAAGAATAAGAATCGCCAGCGGGATGGCATACAAATCACTTCGGGTTTTTGAAGTTTCCTCGTGAGGCGCCTTTGGAAATCTGAAGCGATTCGTATGCCATCACGCCGGCTGGATGACTAATCTCCCTGTGTGCTACCACCCTTAATGGTAAAACCTGATCTGTTGTGTTGTGCTTTTGGCCAGATTAGTATAATTTCAGCTAGCTTTAGGTTACTCTTACAACTCCCTCAATGGGGATCTCTGGGAAAAGGCTGATCACTTTCTGTTAATTGCCATACAATTTCGACATTACACACCGGCAATGGTAGCGATGTGATATCTCTATCTGCACAACATCAAGCTATCTGTACATAAGCTAATCATCTATGTTGTACTAGCCATTGTTGTGTTGAGAACTGAAAGAGTTGGTTTTAAGTAGCTAAGTGGGAGTAATTTTCTTATGCTCTTGTGTGATTAAATGCCTCTGTGCCTTCAGTGATATTCCAAACAGGAAGCTTATAAAAGACCATGGGAAATCTGTTGTTCTCAAAAAGCAGGGAGGTCAAAAAAATTAACTGCTTTCTTTTTAGAAATTCATACAAAATACCATTGCAGAGTGGTTGGGTACTTACATGCAAGGATACTATGTTTTAAATGCTCTATAGCAGTGATCCCCAACCAGTAGCTCGTGAGCAACATTTTGCTCTGCAATCTCTTGGATGTTGCTCTCAGGGTCCTCAAAGCAGGTGATTATTTTTGAATTCCAAGCTTGAAAGCAAGTTTTAATTGCATAAAAACTAAGTATAGTGCCAAGTAGAGCCTATTGTAGGCTGCCAGTTCACATAGGGACTGCCAAATAGCCAATTACAGTACTTATTTGGCAACGCAAGGGACTTTTCATGCTTGTGTTGCTCCCCAACTCTTTTTACATTTGAATGTGGCTCACGGTTTAAAAAAGTTGGGGACCCCTGCTCTATAGAATAAATAGCTGTCATATAAAATGAGAAATAAAGCCCCCCAGTAAGAAAATCCTCTAACTACTACCCTAGGTAGTCCCCCCTCCCTGCTTCCCCCCCCCATGCATGGTTACCCCTGAAATTGGCCTTTGGAGTATACTCACGTATCGATGCAGAGTAAGGCACAGAGGAGCTCATGGGCTTCACCTTCCAGATCTCCGGTCTTCTTCTGTAAGTGAACGCCGTATTGGCACATGTGCAGTTAGAGCAGTCTTCCTAGTTTGCTGAAACAGCACATGCGCCAAAAGTGTTGGAAATTGCAAAAGGGAAGGAAGAGGACCTGAGTTCCTGAAGATGGTGCCCATGAGCTCCGCTGCGCCTAATCTGCACGGATACGTGAGCAGACTCTTATGGGGCAATTTCAGGGGTAGCTAACTATGCGGGGGGGAAGCAGGGAGGAGGGACTACTTAGGGTAGTATGTAGGGGGTTTTCTTATTGGGGTTTATTTCTCCTTTAAGGATATCTAATCCTTGTTTTAGTTATTGTAAATTTTTGTATTTATTATATTTTCCTTCCTAATCAGAATTTCTTTCTCTTTTGCATGGCCTTCATTATGTTCTTCAACTTTTTTCTGCTTTCATCCTGTCCTTTCTGCTCCATTCCTGTTCTGTATGGTAGATGAGCTGTATACTCAGAAGCTCAAGTACAAAGCTATCAGCGAAGAGCTTGACCATGCACTCAATGACATGACCTCCTTGTAGGCCAACACCTGGCAACTGATTCAGTGCCACCTTTCCCTCTTCTAGACCGTCTCCAAGTGCCTTCTCTGTTCAGAATGGAATAAAACTCTACATGATCCTGCCTTCTTTTCTGCTTTCCTTTCTTAATGATATTATGTGTGAAATGTGTTTCTTGACCGCTCTGTTAAACTATGTGTGCGAGATGTGCTATCAGTGTTTGACTGAAAAAAATCATGCCTGATCTGACATTTATGAAACACTATACACTCTTTAGTTTATTTCTAGCTGCTTTGATTGAATTACTAACCTACTCTGTCTGATATATTTTAATATATAGCAAGGGTCATTTATGAAAGCACAACATTCCATCTCTTAGTGTAAAACTGTCCAGTGCATATACCTGTACCTGGTTCTCTGCCAGAATTTGTACATTTTCACATTAAAGTTGTTCAATGGATTTTAGTGCCTAGAAAACAAGACATATACTGTGTGTCATGATACTGATGTAAAAAAAGTGTTTTTGTGTAGTCCATATTTGAACATGATCTAATTTTTGCTTTGTGTTTTTTTTTTTTAATGTTAAAGTTCCAAAGTTTGCACCTACATTTTAATGCAAAACATTCTTAAAAACAAGTTTAAACTGGTAGTGGAACAGGGTAGCTTCTTGATCCAAGTTTGCTCCATGTAACCATACTTAATCTTAATCTTGAATTATCTGGGCCCTGGGCTGACACTTCTGAAAAGCATTATGCCAAATAAGCCATTGAATAAAATTGTTTTCTTTACACATTTCCCTTTATGCCATGTAAAATAGTCTGATATATCGTATTTTTTTTAAATCTTACAAAACGTAAGAATGCACATTCATATTATGACATACTGACAATCAAAAGCAATATCTACATAAGCACGCATTCTGTATTTGTTTTTAACATTCCTTTTTTTTTTTGTGAATTTTGCAGACAAGCTCGCAAGCGCCAAAGAAGAAAACTTGGGTATGCATCAAGTTCTGGATCGGACACTACAAGAACTAGGCAGTTTATAATGGAAAACAAGAAACCCTCCATATATCTAAACTATTCATTCCTTAAAGTTCTGCCTTCTCGCATATTTTTTCTTAACGTTCCGGGAGAAAAACAACAAATGCAAACCAAATATTTTATTTTTTAAGAGACCTTTTACAAGTATGAGCCTACAATCTCATTTACATTGGTGCATTGTACTTAATATCACTTTTTTTATACTAAGGACCCATCTACATTTTATTCTAGAATAGTCACATGTTGTACTGTGTTCCACCTTTCTTATGTTACTCTGTTACAAGACCACGTAAGTGTTGGTATGAAAATTTAGAGGATGGTAAGAATGTTACAGTCCCACCAATAAAAATCAAACATGGAAAGCTTGCAGTGTTGGCAGTTGTTAGAATATACTTAAATGTTGTTTTCAAGAAGAATGTCTGGCATCCTGCACCTTTGCTTGATTTAAAAGACAAGGCATCCCACTCCGACAATTCATTATGGAATAATCAATAAAGAATTGTTTCCAGTTTCTTTAAGTCTTCTGTTTGACAGCAAACATCTAATTGGTTACTAAGGGTTATTAGACCTGGAGTAACACTTTGCATTAGTTGTTACACTAGTGCAGCGCTGGCCATAGGTGGTGTGGCAAAGTCCAGGCAAACTGTATAAATTGTGTCCATACTCCATATTTGCTCTTTGCAGCAGTGCCCTCCATGTACTTGGAGGAGCTGTTGAGGTGTGCTGACAAATGATTTAAATGTGGGACTTAGGACATAGAAACACAGTGCTTCTGAAATAAAGATGTCATGGAGAACAACAGTGTTTAAAATATGAGACAGACCTGGTGCAGTCCTCCCCCAATTACAGTGTCTAGGGAGAAACTTTTCTGATTTTGCTTCCATTAAGGATTAATTATATCTTTCAATCTACTGTTTTATTACTACAGAGAAAATGAAAATCAATTTTAATTATTTGATTATAATGGATTATATGGGAGACAGCCTTTCCATAATTCAGAGTTTTCAGAATAAAGGGTTTCCGGATAACTGATCCCATACCTGTACCATGAAAAGGACTGTCCAAATCATACATTATTTAAAACAAACATAATGTAGTATATCCCTTTCAGTGCCAGTTTCTTTGATCTTGCTGCACAACCCAAAGCAAATCTGCAAGTGTATCTATGACCTTGACACATAAGAAAAGGCCTTCATGCACATTTTTGAGTAAATGCAGCTTGCATTTTAAGTGTATAGGTACTGTTAATGTATGAACAGATGTGCTTTAGAATAAGCCCAGAACAGTGCTAAAAGTTAATGAATCCCATAGCAAAATATTTTTAGGGCCCCATTAAATGTTGGGAATTTTTTTCATAATTTTTTTTTTTTTCATAAGCATACACTGTGTAACAAAAAACTATTTAATTTAAATACCAGTCATTCCAACATTTATATGATGTTGGTCTTATCTTTTGTGCTATAACAGCCTTTACTCTTCTGGAAAGTCTTCCCACTACATTTTGGAAAATTGTTTGTGGGATTATTGAGGTTGGGCACCAGCAATGGGGATCAGGCCTGGCTCCCAGTCTGTGTTTCTATTTATTCACCGGTGTTAATGTGGGTTTATGTCCGTACAATGTCGTTTTTCATCACTCTAAAGAATGTTTACAATTTTCCAGACTCCAAAGGTGGTGACCTTTACACCAATCCAGCCAACACTTGGGAGCAGATTTACATATGGTTGAATATCGAGGGTTAATTAACCCTCGATATTCGACTGCCGAATGTAAATCCTTCGGCTTTGAATATCGAACGATTTAAATCCTTCGAATTGTTTGATTCGAAGGATTTTAATCTATCGATTGAATGATTTTTCTTCGACCAAAAATTGTTAGAAAGCCTATGGGGATAGTCGTAGGTCGAAGTAGCCCAAAAAAAAAATTCGAAATTCGTAGTTTTTTTTTTATTCAATTCCTTCACTCGAGCAAAGTAAATGTGCCCCTTGGCATTGCCCATGGTGATGTTAGGTCTGTCTGTCTCTGATCACCCAGAAAAAAACATGTTTCTGGTAAACAGTCTTAACCTGACATCAATCAATAGTGCCTGGGTGCAGAGCAGATATAGACATTCAGAAGGAAGATGGAATCCACACAACTCATGGCTTAAGGTGGCCATAGACATAACAGTTACAATCTTTCCAATAAAGATCTTCTTTTCTATACACGTGAAGAGCCGAATTTTCAGATATACAGGTAGAAACAATAGGTTCAGCACTAACAGTGGCTGATTTGCGGGTGCTTTCATAGGCACCTGATTGACGAGGCGACCGACATCTAAGCTTTCTGTCGATATCGGCCAGCTTTTCTCCTGCCATACATGCATGAATATGGTATGAAAAAAATTATATATGACAATACCAGAGTTTTACAGTGTATATTAATGTATTTGTCTGCATTCAGGCATTGTCCAAGTGCAAATTCAACCATACAATGTCCAAATAAATATTAAGTGATGGGAAGAATAATGAGACTAATGTGGTGACATCATTATATGTCATTACCTATTGGGATGTATATTTACATGTGAAAGACCACCTAAAGCAGCATAGTTACATAAACCTGTGTGTGTTCAAGACACTTAAGCAGAAGTCTAACACAGGGTTTCCCAACCTATTTTTTCCCCATGAGCCACATTCAATTCAAGTCCATATGTGGACTGTCAGCCTACAGGAGACTGTTTGGCAGTACACCTTTTTTTTTTTTTGCAACCAAACTTGCCCCCAAGCCTGAAATTAAAAAATAAGCATCTGCTTTGAGGCTACTGGGAGCAACATGTTGCTTGTAAGCCACTGGTTGGGGATCTGTGATCTAACAAGTTAGGCACATGATATAACGTAAGGAGTTTGTATTATGACACATACATTGTATATAATCATATTGATCGAATAGGTTACTGTTGGACACCGTTAATAATTTAAGTGTGTGGAATGGCCGTCTAGTTATGCATAACAAGAATGAAATAAGAAAGCAAGAGAGTGAAATGTAAAGAGCCTAAGCCTACAGTCACTTGTGAGATTCAGTGAACCAGAAATTCCAGAAGAAAATAGATGTGGTAATAAGCATTCACTGGACACATTTGCAGCACTCAGTGAAACTATTATGAATACAGCACTGTTTGTTGGAAAATAGTGTTTATTTTAAAGCCAAAGAACTGATCCCTATGGGTTAACAAGGCTAACCAGAAGACTACAGTTCCCAGAAGGCATGTAACGGTAGGAGGGAAACCTCTATATGACAACACCCTGTGTGAGAGGGGAAATAAGTGAAGCACCTTGAATAAATGATAACAGTAACTAACTGGACACCATTCAGCCAAAAGGAGATCATGTAGTGAAATCAGCTAGATAAGTATTACTTTCATAGTTACCAGCTCATGACATCTCCATATACTGTATATTAATCAATGGCATTACTGAAAGAGATCAGCAGCCGAAACATCAAGAGCCTTATTTATCAAATTACAAACTTTTCTGACTAAATCAAAAAGTCAGACGAAACTAGAATCCAGGATAGGACCTTATTTATTATTAAAAAAGCACAATTTAATCGGATCGGAAAAAAAACACGAAAAAATCAAGAGAAAATCCGAATTGTACATTTTTCCTGAAAAGCCTGAATTTTACAGATTTTTGCCCAAAAAGTCAGAATAGTCGGAACTAATTCCAGTGCAGACCACAGAAAATTCCAAATAGTATAGGGACCTCTCCCATTGACATATACAGTATACAACCTCAGCAGGTCTGAGATGCCGAATTTTCAGATTCTGAATTTTTCCATCCTCGCAGTATAATAAATCTTGAAAATGTTGAAAAAAATTCCACTAAAAATTTGGATTTTATAGTTAAAAAAACAAACACTTTTCTAGTTTTTGGCATTCTGACTTTAATAAATAACCCCCTAAAAGATACTAATAAAGGATATTGTTTGCAAAAGCAATGGATGGTCATTGGGCTAGTCCCTTCATTACTACTTGGTAGTTAGTAATGAAAAAAGGAGCATAGAAGATAATTTCACTCAGAAGACATACAGTCTAAGGATCGATTTTAGTTTCATCTAAAGAAGTAGTGTCTCATAATCACCACTGCTTAGGGTAAGGCCACACTGGGCGTTTTGGGGAGATTTGGTTGCCTCGTCTTTGCGGCGACCAATCATCAGTCTTATGCTCAATGTTATCTGATTCAAGAATTCTATTACTTCATTATACATCTTTATAAGGACAAAGTTTCACCTGCAGCTTCTTTTCCATAATTAATACACAAATTGTTGTTGTTTTTGTTGGACTGCACAGGGATCACATGAAAGAAGTTGGAATGTTGGGAGCTACAACATAGAGCTGGCCACTGCTTCTGTACAAGGGGAAAAATAAAGGTTTTGCTCTACATAAACATTTCAGATTTTAAAGCAAGGGTGCAATGAAGGTGTGACCACTGAAAGAAAATCTTAGTGTCCCTGCAGAGGCCCTGCTCCCCAACTGCACCATCCACACTCCTGAAGATGGGCAGATCATGAAAGCCGAGCAGTGCAGTGGAATTGATATTCTCCATTCACTGGCAGAGGTTTCCATATTGTATTCCATAGCACCCATTGGGGGCCCAAAGCAATTTACGATTAAAAAGCCCTCAATCTATGGGATGTTTGCAGTAAAATTTAGGTCAAGTACTTATTTCCAGTCCTAGATATTCCTGGAAACTGAAAACAAATAAGAGTGGGATTTAGGGTATTGCTGCCCTTGATACTACTGTAACTATATCAGGTTGAATGATATATAGTTAATAATGTACCCCATATTGTAAAATATAAGGTTAATGTAAGTCACCAAGGAATTCCAGGACTATACAGGGCCACCATCAGAGGGTACTGCAACAAGAAATTCCAGGACAGAGAGGGCATCAAGACAAGTAAAAATGTGGTTTGAGGACTATGAAGGACAGTGGTGTAACTAAGACTAGCACCTGGGCCCCTCTGGATTTGGGATCACCTGGCCTCCAGACATGTGCAAAGACCTCTTTTTTCGCCCATGATAAGCAGCTTTGGCAGGTCCCAAGTGGGTGCAATTTCATCGCCTGTGCCTCCAATAGGTACACCAGTGGTGAAGGGGGTGTGACTTGTAAGAGAGTTGCTGAAGTTGGCATCATTCATTGGCAGGGTTATAGCATAATGGGGCGTGGCCAGGCTAAATCATGACATGGTTATGTATGAGCTGGATATTTATGTTTTATCATTGAGGCCACATTCTGCTTGTTGTCTGAGTTCTCTAGGGATGAGGCCCATGCTAACTGAGTAGTATCGGGCCTCATAATTCCTGATAGCATCCGTGTGACCATATAAAGACTTTTATACAGGTCATACAGTTAGACAGTTGTAACTGATCCTAAGAAGCGTTTATATGGATATCATTTACAGGGCATTTGTATCCTTGGAAGAAGTAGGAGGAGGATGTGCCAAAAAGTCCGTTCTAAGGGCTTGAAATCCTCCATTGATCTGAACAGTTGGTCTTCGACCAGTGCAAATTCTCAAATAACTAGAGTGACAAAACTGAGAGAAGGGACACTTTACTTTGCACACAAAAAAGTGAAGATAGCTATTTCAAGATGTTTCACGAAACCTAACCCTGATTTAATATTGCCTTGTTTTCAGACACACAAAAGCATGTTGTTGTCTAATTTACTCTTTTTCAGGCAAAACACTAATCAGAAATTGTGCATGCTCGCTACACTGGGGTGAGGAAGCCAGCCAGATTTACTAGTGTGCCTGGCCAGTTTGGCCCGGAGCTGCCCAGAGCTGTCAACAGGGACTGCTACCTTTCCAGGCAATTGTGAATGTGGCTTAAGGGGACCCCTTTGACATTGTGTGCATACGCGGAGATGTGAGGGAATCTCAGAACCACAAGGAGACCAGGGGGTGGGTTTGAATATCATGTGACTCCCGAAAATTTGGGGAGTGTTGGCAGCCCTGGTAACCCTGCTCCATCTACCTTCCCTTTAGAAATCAATTTCACCTTTGCTGTTTCCTGTTTTCACTCCTTCAGCTACCCAATCCCCCACTAACTGGCAACTCAATAACTGTCACCATTGACTTGTGTGTATCCCTCTTCCCTCTGCCTAAGGTTCTGTATTCTCACAAACATTTCAATGGGCAGTCCACCTTGAAATTGACTTTAAGAATAATGGAAAACAGTGATATTGGAGTTTTAAAAGCTATGCAGTTGCTAGGGCTTATTTAACCAGGCAGCAGGTGAGAAGTCAGAAGGTAATAGCAGAAGTATACAAATATAAGCAAAAGAACAAACGAAACATCACAAAATCCTCAAATTTATTTATTTGTTTATTTGGTTTTTTTTTGGTGGGGTCAGTGACCAGATAGTAGTTTCAGTTGCAGCCCAGAACAATGCAGTATAGTAAAGCTAACTATATGAAAACCATGCAAAAAAAAAAAACTATTGAAAAGTTGTTTAGAATAGGTTCTACTAAAATGTTCTTAAACGTGGAGATCCTCTCTGAAGCTGGTCATAATTAATGCAATGTACCAAAAGGTATATAAAATACTCATCCACTAGGAGTCTCCAGTTAACTTCCAATCTTTCTCTCTAGCACCATAAATATGGCTAAAGCTCTGAACATTTGTACATTTAATGGAAATGTATGAGCATTGGAATTTTGAAATGTATATTTGCTTTCTGGGGGTGAACCAGATCATGCAAAAAAAAAAAAGAAGGCTGTTATACAGAATGCTTGGGACCTGGGGTTTTCCTAAGAACGAATCTTTCCATAATTTGGATCTTTATACCTTAATTCTACCAGAAAATCATGTAACCATTAAATAAACCCAACAGGCTGGTTTTGCTTCCAATACAGATTAATTATATCTTAGTTTGGATCAAGTACAAGGTACTATTTTATTATTACTGAGAAAAAGGAAATCGTTTTAAAAATTTAAATTATTTGGATATAATGGAGGCTAAGGGAGATGGCCTTTCTGTAATTTGGAGCTTTCTGGATAATGGGTTTTTGGATAACAGATCCCATACCAGTAAGGCAGGAAGAGGAGACCAGCAAAGAAATGGGAATAGAATGCGAAAGGGGAAAAAGTTGAGATTACATGTAGGTAAACTGAGGGTGAGGTAAACAAAAATGTGGAAGCAATGAAGATACAGCATACTTTGTAATGTTTTTGATAAACAATGTTTTTATTAAAATAAGACTGTTGTATAATTTGATGTACCTTTATAAATATAATATAAATTACAAAAAATGTGGAAGAATAGAGAGAAAGGTGAGAAAATGGTGAGAAATTCAAATTCAAATGGGTAAGTAGTAAAATAGTGGGCAAAAATAAAAAGGCAGGGGAAGGGAAAACTGGAAGAAATATGAGGGTGAACTTTGTGGAAGTGAAAAATTAAAGGGACAAGAAAAGTAGTAAAAACTAGCAAAAAAACTAAAAAGGAGCAAGGTAAGAAGAGCAAGAGTAAAATAAAAGAACAAAAGAGGAGTGAAGTAGATTTATTGAACAATATAATGCAACTATACCACTACCATATTAAGGGAAGACAATAAAGGATAATAGCAAACAGGAGCATTTGTAGGCACACAATAATACTCTCTGCACCAAAAGAGGCACATTTCTAATTAAAAACGTAGGAAACATGTCTGTAAAGTTGCCAGAAGTTCCTAGTGAAATGTCAACTGAGACAGGAATTCCTCTGCAAATAGTGAGAAAGGGAGAGGAAGTAGAAGACAGAAGGAAGCAGATTGAGGGAAGGTGGATTGTCTAAACACAAACAGACAGGAGGGCTAAATTTGGAAAAAGCAAAGCCTATGTGGGACAGGCTGGCTGCCAAGGGAGGAATTTGTGACTGGGGTGGGGCCAGGGGACAGGCTGACACTGAATGTGTTTGGTGTATCAGTACCCAGGACCGCCATCAGAAATCGCAGGGCCCCATACGACAACATTTCCTGGGCCCCCCTGGGCTGCACCCACCGCAAGCCCCACCTACAGGTCCGCCCCCCCCACCACACAGTAAAAAAACAAAAAAAATATTGGTGGCTAGGGTTCCCACATGTTAATAAAAAATAAAAAGATATTGGTGGTCAGCGCCCCCCCATAAAAAACATTTGTGTCCAGGGCCCCCCCCATTAAAAAATATTGGTGGCTAGGACCCCAAATGAGAAAAAAAATTTGGTGGCCAGGGCCCCTTAAACGTCCATGCCTTCCCGAAGTCAGCAGCTCTCAGAAAGATAGGGGGCCCAGATAATCAAGTAAGTGTGGCGTGGCCTTGCCCCCCTTACCCTCGGGGCCCCCTACAACTCTTATCACTTGATAAAGGATCCTTGTTATCCGAAACATGTTGTGATGCAATAAATAATTATTTGCGGCTGAGACTGCGTTTTATGTGCTCCATCCATACCTCTGTTTGCTGAAATAATCTACACATCTGGGTGTTGTTCGTTGTTGGACCAAGAGTTCCTTTTGCAGCATATTTTTCCTAGTGAAACACTATAAGGAATTTGGGATGTAGAGAGCATTTCATTAAAAGTGGATGCGCCTACTGCCTATCTATTTACCCAGTTTTTATTTTTACACTGAACAATTCCTTTAATTTAACAATAATACTTCTTGAAAAAAAACAGTGCTACAAAAGGTCACTACAAAATTGAGAGTTTCCTTTTTTTCCTTTTTCCCCTTTAAAAACTTGACCAGAAAATTATTTTGAGGTTTAATAAATAAGCCCCTAAGTGTTAATTAAAACGTCCATTGGAGAATAGTATAGTTTTTGACTTAAACACGTCTTCCACCACCCTTAGGGGCAAATTTACTAAAGGGTGAAGTGACTAACGCTGGTGAAAATTCTACGGTCTCTGGCATAACTTCAATAGCGAAGGAGATAGACTCTAGCGCTACTTCACACTCTTACGCCAGGCGAAGCTCTGGCGAAAGAACGTTACTTTGCAAATTCACTAAGATGCGGATTTTATTGAACGTTACCTTTTGCGCCAGACTTGCTTCCGCCACCTCAGACCGGGGAAATGCAACAGAGTAGACAGGACTTCCTCAAAAAATAGTTGAAAAACACTGGCGACTTTTCAGTTTTTCAGGGTGATAGGCTGCAAAAGATAGTAATTTTTTTTTAGGGTGACAGGCTTCCCCCTACCTTTCCTTACATATGGCACATAAACTATAGACTGGGCAAATGTGTAGGGTATTATAACAACTCTATTTTCTTTTATTAAGGTTCCCTAGGCTTGTCTAGTGTAATGTATTTGCTACAACATATACGTCCATTGAAATTTAACTTCCCACCGTATGCAAATTAGCCAACGCTAGAGCAACTTTGCTTTGCTTGCAGAATTAACTCTAGAACAACTTCACCATCGTTCGACGCCCTGGACGCAACTTCAACTTTAGTGAATTAGCGTTGTCCTAGCGAATTTTCACCTGGTGAAGTCTGGCGATGTAAGCGAAGCCGTCACTGGTGAATTTCCATAGGTTAGTGAATTTGCCCCTTAGGGTGAAGATACAGAACTAGTAGCAGCTACATGTCACGGATTAGGAGGAAGGGGGGGTCTATGTAGGGTAGGGGAGTAGGGTTTTTTTTAACTTTTGGGTTGAATTCTCATTTAAGGCTTTGTTTAAGTGTTTCAGTTTGCCTTTTTCTTTTTATCCTTTTTAAACCCAGCTGCACTTTTTCTGGGCGACTTGAATTATAGTGCAGCTTAGAAGTTCCACTTTAAGTCAAAAAATGGTACCTTTCCTTTGTTGTAGAACCAGCATAGCTAGTAAAACTGCATAGGATCCATTTCTTTCACACATTTAAAAGGCTTGCTCCAGTCTCTGGGGTAAATTTACTAAGCATTGAAAATTTGCCAGGGTCGGCATCGCACCCATAGCAACACTTTGCCAGGCAAAAATTCTCTGGAACGTTAATTTACTAAAATGCAAAGTTTTTTCCTGGCCGACGGACGCTGGCAAATTTTCACCAGCGTTACTTCGGCAATGCAAGCAAATCAAAGCGAAGATGTGCTATCGTTCAATGCTGTTTAGTGCAAATTCATTAGAGGTCTTGCGCTTAAGTTGAATGGACCTCCTTCTGTTACGTGTTGCATCTAATACATTACATGGACACTAATAACCTACACATGAGCCCACTGTAAAATAATGTTGCATATGTTAGAAAATGTATGGGGGAAACTTTTTTTTTTTTGCAGCCTATCACCCTGAAAAAAGGAAAATACGCCAGCATTTTTGGAACTGAGAAGTTTTTCCACTCACAAAATATGATGTAAGTAACAGAAGATTGAGGAAGTCCTGTGCACTCCAATGCACTTTGCCTGGTCTGAGCTGGCGAAGGCAAATCTGGCAAAAGAGTAACGTTTAGTAAAATCCGCATTTTAGTGCATTTGCGGAGTAACGTCCATTCGCTAGAGCGAAAAGTTGCTTGGCGACAGAGTGCGAATCTCCTGCTAGCGTCTATCTCCTTCGCCCTTTAGTAAATCCGTAAATAGTAAAATGAAATATGCTTTATGTATGTATACTTTAATTAATACTGTACTTTTATGCATTGTACAGCTCCTTAACAACACTTTACAAATAAAGTTATACATATACAAATATACATGCCCCTTAGTTTTTATTAGACTGCAATATAAATATAAATATATATATATATATCCCTTTATTTGCCTCGGTTCCCTGATGTAAACAAGGACTGTTATACTTAACTTTTTCTAATGATTAGCCTTTTTCTTGTTTAATGATGCAACATGAACATTGGTTATGTCTTCATTGTTAAATTCACTGGAGTCTGCCTGTTCTGTTAAGAAATCACAGATATTTATAGTTTACTCATTGGTGTTCGAGTGCTTGTGCATGCGGTGTGTTAACATAAGTGCACACAAAAGGATTTTTGTAGTGTTTTGTTTACATTGCATCATCTTTATGTAACTAATCATTGAATGAGGAGGGAATCATTTTGCTGAAAAACATGTCACATCTATAAGCCCACACACACACATTACAAAAAGAGGGTGGAAAGTATTTATAAAATACCATAGTTGGGGCGTGGTCTGGATGGAGACTGAGTAGGTCGCACACGAGCTGAGCTCCACATCTGAGGGCCATAAAACTGCGAGTATCCTGCCACACTGAGACTCAGGACCCTTTACTGAAACCGGGTAGCAGTCGCACTCCACTGCTGTCTCTGCTGGGCCGGATGGGCCGGACCAGAACCGCCACAAAGAAAGCAAAGAAAAATCAGGCCGCGATGTCCCAAGATGGCGCTGAGGCAAGTAAAGCGCGCACTGACATGGCGTCACCCGCGAGTGTCGGGGATTCGGCAGCCCGCAAGCTAGAGCAATATGCCAGGTCCCCACTACCCCAACGCTCACCTAGGGGGGGGTCACCTGCGCCCACTATCTCCCCAGCTCACATGAATGGCCACGGGACCCCAGCCACGCTACTGGACCCGCCGCAACAGGCCTCACCTCCTGAACCTACCTTATCAGAGGTGCTCAACGCCATTACCTCCAACCACGCAGCTCTCATTCACAGAATTGATGAGCTCAAGACGGACTTTGCAATCCTTAAGCAGGATGTTCACAAGCTAAGGGAGAGAACTGGAGAGGCAGAGCGCAGAATAGGTGAGCTGGAGGACACTGTCAATCCTTTGCCAGGCCGCTTGGGCTCTGCTGAAAGGCAGATACAGGCCCTGGAAGCCAAAGCGGATGATATGGAAAACCGCCTACGTCGCAATAATATTCGTATACTTGGCATCCCAGAGAGAGCTGAGGGTACTGCCACAGAACACTTTGTGGAGCAATGGCTGATGACTACTTTTGGCAAACCAGCGTTCTCTCCTGCCTTTACTGTGGAAAGGGCACACAGGATTCCTGGCAAACCCCCTCCACCTGGGGCACCACCAAGGCCCCTGATTGCCCGTCTCCTTAATTACAAGGATAGGGATGTGGCCCTTGCTGAAGCGCGGAAAATGGGTGACATCAGATTTGAAAACCAGAGGATATCTGTCTACCCAGATTTTTCAACCGAAGTGCGTAAACTGAGGGCGAGATTTACGGAGGCCAAGCAACAACTACGACAACGGAATCTTCCGTATGCCATGATGTACCCAGCCCGCCTGAGAGTCACCGACGACGGGAAAGCACACTTTTTTACGTCCCCAGAGGACATAATCTCCTGGCTTGAACGGAGACCTCGCAGATCACCTGAACAGAGATAATGTTGCCAAATAGTCGGCCTTCACTCCACTCCGAGGGGCTAACACCTCATGTCAATGCCGAACCATTGTTGCACCCCTACAGTTTCATTCCCAGCACGGACGGGATGGCGACTTTATGTTTTCTTCATACTGTGAGATTGGCAAGTATGACCCGGTTGTGACTATTTCTTATGCCATACTAGTGTGTATCTACTACTGCTGCCTTAGCCCTCAGAGCGGAAGCTCACGGTCCACGACCGCCTAGGCTTGCACGTCAGACTTTGAAAGACACTAACCCCCGAGTTATAAGTAATGGTTACAGATAAGGGAGTAAACCCACTCAAGGTTGATTGTTTAATGGAGTGGGTGGGGTGGGATGGAAGGGATAAATGTTTAGTGTTTGTTTTTACTGCAGTGTCTCTTATGTACCTACATGCTATGTGTCTATGACTAAGAGTAATAATAGCTTCCAGCAGCCGCACTATCGTTCTGACTAGTCATGGCTACGGTTAAAGTGCTCTCCTGGAATGTGAGGGGCCTTAGGAATGCTATTAAGAGGAGACTAGTATTTGACTTTATAAAAACTGTTAAACCGCAGATAATTATGCTACAGGAGACCCATTTGATAGGTAGTAAGGTGCTTGCCCTTAAAAAACCCTGGATTGGCTCGATGTATCATTCCTTGCACACCAGCTACTCCAGAGGTGTATCAACTCTAATTTGCAAATCATGCCCCTTCACGGTCCATAAAACTATGTCAGATGGCGAAGGTCGATTTGTTATTGTACATGGCATGCTGGGCGGGAAGCTGCTCACTCTGGTCAATGTCTATATCCCACCTCCATTCCATGATGACACATTATATACGGTTATGGTTAAAGTCCTTTCTCTTCCATTGGCGCCCATCCTACTTATGGGAGATTTTAATGCACTAATGGATGCAGGACTGGACAAACACCGGGCACCGAAAGTCACCACTCAAGCTTTTGTCAAATGGGTCTCCTCATATGGTTTGGTCGATTTGTGGAGAGTACGCAATCCAGGGCTGCAGAAGTATACTTGTTATTCCGCAGGTCACAATGCCTTATCCAGAATTGACCTAGCGCTGGGCTGCGAAGGTATCAATAAGATAACTCAGAATGTTGAGATACTAACTAGGGGTATATCGGATCACTCCCCCGTGCTAACCACCCTTGTAACCTCACCCATACCAGCTGATAGAGTTTGGAGGCTGAGCCCATACTGGGCCAAACACCAGCATTTGGTGGAACATATCAAGAACAGTGTAGAAGCGTTTCTGTCCTCCAACCAAGGGGGAACACCATTAGATGTCACCTGGGATGCGCTTAAAGCGTTTATTAGAGGTGAATTTATTAGTCATATCAAGGCACACAATAGGTCCACAGCAACTGATATCGCACACAAAACCCAAAAGGTGGTGGAGGCTGAAGCCAAATATGTTTCGGAACCCACTGTCTTATGCCATAGGGAATGGCAACGGTGCCAAGATTTGCTTAATTTAGCTCAACTAGAACTTACCAAAAAACATTGGCTCTTTCAAAGAGTAAACATATTTGAACATGGAGATAAAATGGGAAAGCTTTTAGCACTCCTCTCCAGGGACGATGCAGCGAGTATCTCTATACCGGTTATCAAACTGCCTAATGGGGACCTTACATCATCCCCTTTGGAAATTAACCAAGCATTTACTAGCTTTTATATTGATCTATATACCTCTAAACTTAGGGTTACCCCAGTAGCCATACAAACCTACTTAGAATCTATACCGATCCCGGCGCTCTCAGAACAAGCCTCTCATAGCTTAGCACAGGACATTACGCCAGCTGAGGTAGAATTGGCTATAGGGGCCCTTCCTGCGGGGAAAACTCCGGGTTTGGACGGTCTGCCTGGGGAGTGCTACAAGCAGCATGCGGGGAGATTGGCACCCTTGCTGGCCCAATTGTATAACGGCATAATACAGGGTGACCCGCTTCCGCAGTCCATGAGGGAAACTCTGATAATTCTTTTGCCGAAGGATGGGAAGGACCCGTTAATGTGTGCCTCGTACAGGCCGATTTCCCTTATTAATGTAGATGCAAAAATCTTAGCGAAGGTCCTCGCCACTAGGTTAGCGGAGTCAATTGAGGAAATTATTTCCCCAGATCAAACGGGGTTTATGCCTGGGAGATCTACAGACACGAATTTACGGAGACTGTTTACGAACCTCTCCATTACGCACGATAACCCTGGCAGCCGGGTAGTTATCTCTCTTGATAATGAAAAAGCTTTCGATTCTGTTGAGTGGGACTATTTGTGGGCCACGATGAGGAGAATGGGGATACACCAAAAATTCATTACCTGGGTTCAAGCTCTTTACTCCCTCCCACATGCCAAGGTTCGGACTAACTCTACGCTCTCTCAGTTGTTCCCAATTGGCAGAGGCACACGACAAGGGTGCCCGCTGTCGCCACTGCTATTTGCCCTGGCAATGGAACCACTAGCCTGTCGCATAAAAGTAGCACCAGAAGTGCAGGGGCTAAAGCTGGGTAACATGACGGAGCTTATCTCCTTGTATGCTGACGATACCCTCCTTTACTTGGCAGACCCTAATCGATCGTTGGCAGCTGCGCTCAGTATTATCAATGACCATACTACCTTTTCTGGCCTCAAAATCAATTGGTCGAAGTCAGTTATCTTCCCGATGGACCCATTGCCCACTAACTCTCCGGCCCAGGTTCATGAACTGCGATGGGTTACCACGTTTAAATATTTGGGAATATGGATCCACTCGGATATCAAAAAATTTACTGACCTCAATGTTAACCCTATCTTACACTATCTAGAAAGCAAATCAGAGAAATGGAGACGTCTGCCTTTGTCGTTAATTGGCAGGGTGAACCTCTTTAAAATGATAGTCCTTCCCAAGCTCACATATGCCTTCCGCCAATCCCCAATACCGATCCCCCTTTCAACTTTTCGTAGACTTAATGGCCTCATGTTGTCACTGTTCTGGAATGGTGAGCAGCCTAGGATCTCTCTCCAGACGCTACAGTTGCCAACTACGAGAGGGGGTCTGGCTGCTCCACATCCCTATATGTATTACCTGGCCTCCCAATTAGCAATAGCATGGCGATGGACCGCCCCCACGTTGACCAATGCAGCTACTCTACTTGAGGCTCAATTGCTGGGCTCCCTAGAGGACCTTAAAAATCTCCTGTACAGGGGCACATCTTCCACCCAGCTAGCCACCCCATTGATGAAAACAGTTGTTAAAGCATGGCGGGTGGTAATGAAATACTTCCCCAAGTCCTCGCCGCACTGCTCACAGTACACGCCTCTCTGGGGTAACCCTACTTTGAAACAGTTCACCACTATTCCGGATCCTCACTTGTGGGCACGGCATGAGGTCAGATATATTTTTGATATAATGCCAGAGGGCACACTTCTCTCCTTTCAGGAACTGACACATACCTTCTCTTTGCCACCTGCGATGTCTTTCAGGTATATACAACTGCGCCATGCTGCGGAGGCTCAATTTGGTGGCCTTACCGTGGATGTTACTCCTGGAGCTATAGAAAGTTTAGTGCATACAGTAGGCCTGGGGAAGGTACTGTCTCTATTTTATGCCCGACTGATGCTTGCTAGTAGCACGTACCTGCCTAAATTGTTTGAAAAATGGCAGCGCGATATCCCACAGCTTACTAGTGAGCAGTGGGAAGATATTCTTGAAACAACCATGGAGGGGGTCATTAGCAGCCGGGATAGATTAACCCAACTTAAATACCTGCACCGTATATATTTTACCCCACAATGACTGCACAAGATTAACCCTAACATAAGTCAAGAATGTCCTAGGTGTCAGTTCTCCCCAGCAGATTTTCTGCACTTAGTGTGGACTTGCCCAAGGTCTCAACGATTTTGGGGAAAAGTGGCAGAATGTATACATGATAGAACAGGAATGTCTCTCCCACTTGACCCCATGGTAATGCTACTTAATCAGGTGGAAGATGTGTCACCCAAGCGTGGTCAGAGAACATTGGTCACTTTACTGTGCATGTATGCAAAAAAGACGATAGCTATACATTGGCAATCGGGACAGGGGCCCAAAATTCTCAACATGGGAGAGCCTGATCGAAAAAGCAATTCCTTATTACAGATTAACATACCTTCGGAGGGGCTGCCCCCAGAAATTTGACAAAATATGGGCGATATGGTTGGACCTGGAAGGTGCTCAAGACTCCTGTTAAGGGTAATTTATCTTATATTGCATGGTGTACCAATATTATTGGACTAGGGTATGCATGTAGTACTTGTGAATAACTGACACTGCAAAAGTTGATTTGTTTCTGTTTATTGCTGGCATTTCATACTTTATTGTTCATTGTACAACGTATACTGTTCAGTGATATGTTGTTAAGTGTGTACATTTGAATCTAAATAAACACGTATTGTTAAAAAAAAAAAAAAAATACCATAGTTGATATATGTAATACACAACAGTCGTTACTATCCGGTAAATATCCTTCTAAATGATGCTTAGTGATTTGTGTCACACGACTTAATGAAACCTGTGTATTTTAAAAAAAAATAATGCACCCCTTGTTTTAAAATGAGGATATTAGGTTTCCCTGGAGTTCCATGACCTATATAAAAGCACTTGACATTTGGCCTCCTGTCTTTTTATTATCATGAAACTCCTTGGTGATTTATAATGCCTTTATCATAATAATAGAAAGGGTGTACATTATTTCCTATATAATCACTAAAATACATATGGTATGTAGATATATGATTCTTGATGTATATTGGTTTTAAAGGTCCCAGGAAGCTGGGTCTGCAATATAGGTTTGATGTACATCGTTTAACATGGTCAAGCAGATTTAAAAAAAGTATGCAGCCACTATTTGTTTCAAGCTAAGTAACTAAGTAATGTTGGGAGGTTTTTCTGTTTTAGATAATAAGTATGCTGGCATCCTTTAATGCTCTGGCAACATTTAATACAAAGGTAACTAAAAAAAAATATGCTGTAGTAAAAGAATATAAGGCAATAATAATTGAACAAAAAATATTTTCACTCACCTGTGTAATAATTGCTGTAATATTAAATACATGTGTGTTGTAGCAAAAAAAAACACAAAGGGCTGATTTCAGAATGCTTGAGCCTTCAGCAACTAAAACCACGCAAGAGTTCCTTAAATCTTGCATGGATTCTTCATTTGAATACCTCAGCTTCCTGCTGACACCCCAGGCCGGTGCTCCTATCAGCAGAAAACTGCACCGGTCCAGGGGTTCTTCCAGTGAGCACCACAGAGCAATCAGCTTCCAGCCTGTTATTTCTTTGGGCAGGTGCGCAGTAGCGTGAAAAGCCCAACTTAAATGAAGAAGTCTCCTATTTTGTTCTACTGTGCATGTGTCTGCCCAAGGAAATTTGAAGAAAGAAGAAGAAAGCCAATCGATCCATGGTGCCCCAACAAGTATGGTTTGTTTGTGTGCACCGTGAATCCTAGGATCCCAAGGAAAGTCCCTTATTTTTTAAAATGACAATTTTCTATTTAGGATTTCCCAATGGCACATACTACTAAGAAGGTAAATTCTTATCAAAATGGTTTATTTACATGAAGCAAGGTTTTACATATGAGCTTTTTTATGCAATATATTAAAGGGAACTACATTGTTTGGGGGTATAGCTTTCCTTTAAATTGGCTCCTTACTGTTAACTGGCTCCTTACTGTTATATAAAATATAGTGTCTTTCAAAAGTATCCAGACTCTTGCTCAGTTCTCTAATGTTATGGATTCAAAAAAATAAAAACAACGTGGTATGATATTGAAATTTTAAAAGGCAATTCAGTGCTACAAGAAACAAACATGTTCAAAGTTTGCTTCAAGGAACCAGACCTGCTACAAGATCGCCCCCCAGGAGTCACCATACTAATAGGCTTTTGACATCTTAATTAAGGTAAACAAACCTAACCTGTTAAAAAAAAAAAAAAATCTCTGAATTTGCTACAAAATAATGTACAACTATAGACATGCAATGTTATGTTATTTTGTGTTTAATTCTCTTCCTTTCTAATTCTTTCCTTCTCTTCACTAAATGCATATAATTTCGACAACTATAATTAATATGTATCATTAACTGGACATATAAAGGGGCAGTTTTATCAAGGGTCGAATTTTGAGGGTTAAAAAACCCTCAAATTCGACCATCGAAGTAAAATCCTTCGAATATCGAATTCGAAGGATTTTAGCGTAAAAGCTTTGATCGAACGATTGAATAAAAATCGTTCGATCAAACGATTCGAGCGATTTTAAGCGATCGATCAAAGGATTTTTATTCGACCAAAAAAAACTTAAAAAAGTGCTGGGGAAGGTCTCCATAGGCTAACATTGGACTTCAGTAGCTTTAATTTGGAGAAAAGTCAAATTATGAAGTCAAAGTTTTTTTTAAAGAGACAGTACTTCGATTATCAAATGGTCGAACGATTTTTACTTTGAATTGTTCGAATCATTGAATTCGACCAATTCGATGGTCGAAGTACCCAAAAAATTACTTCGAAATTCTAATATTTTTTGATTTGAAATTTCACTCGAGCTTAGTAAATCTGCCCCAAAATGTCCAAGAACTGTATAACATGCTTTGGAAATTAAAAACAATTTTCAAAAAAAATAATAATAATCCTACACTGAAAACTTGTTCTCTCATATTTTGATATCAAAGCAAAGAAACAAAAAATTGGATGCAGATTCACTAGGCCCTGTTACGAGTGGTTTAAACTGTTAAAATAAAGGAAATATAACAAACAGGGCTGGTTCACTAATCAACTGCAACACAACTGTTTCTACAGCATAAGCATCAAAACATGCCTGGTTTTACAGATAATATTTGTATGTATAGTTTTATTTACATAGCACTACTTGCATACACAGAAATGCATTACTAAAAAGCATAGGAAAAATACAAGAGTCTTAACACAACGACAATTAAGATATAGTTTTAAATTTTAATGCACAAGGAAGGAGGTCATTTGGGGTAACGTACCAATTCAGCACACTTTTCACTGCCAGAAAGGAAATAGAAATAACAAGGGCAGGCCAGTATCAGGAAATGGATTTCACCATAAAAGATAATTGCAGGTAAAGTTGCTGTACCGTGTTAGCCAGTAAAAATGTTACAGGGCAACCCTTTTTTTTTTTTCAAACATGTTTTTATTTATTTACAACATATAAAAACTGTTGTTTGTTTGCGGAAATGTGAATAGTTATAGCAAGCATGGTGTAAGTTCAACAGTTTCCAATAATGAGTTTACAATAACATATAAGTACAATACAAAACATACAGCTCAAAACATAGTAAACAGTATTATGTAGGCAGGGCCGGACTGGAAGTAAAAAGCAGCCCGGGCAAAATAATCAAAGCAGCCCACATGTAAAGACACTATGTTTTGTACTCATTCACACATACAGTATATTGGGGTAAAACTGCAAAAATGGTTATAGGTGATGTGCATAAAGGGCTGCCTTTCTCGCTTAACTGTAATTAATGTAAAATATTACAGTTATTAATTAATTATTATTATTACATTATAATACAGTAAAATATTATTTAATGGCACGACATAAATCTAGTGTGTCTATATTAACCACTTTGTTGATTTGCCATTTATTATAAGCCTTGAACATTTTATTTAAAAATTACAAGGATTCAATAGTTCACCATTATAGTATGGGGTATATTGCTTCTTATAATATGCAAGTGATATGTGATATGCAAGTGATACAATCTGGACTGTTGGGGGGGTGGTTTGGGGAGTTCTAGTTCAACAAGTGCTTTGTTTTTTAGTTTAACTGTTTATTGCTAAGAATGTTTCATGCTGCGCAGGTACCAGACACAATCTGGACTGTTGGGGGGGGACTTGGTGAGTTCTAGTACAACGAGTGCTTTGTTTTTTGGTTTAATGATTATTAAACCGAAAAAGAAAGCACTCGCTGAACTAGAACTCACCAAGTCCCCCCCTCCCCAACAGTCCAGATTGTGGCTGGTACCTGCGCAGCATGAAACATTCTTAGCAATAAACAGTTAAACTAAAAAACAAAGCACTTGTTGAACTAGAACTCCCTCCCCCCTCAACAGTCCAGATTGTAACAGATTGTGGCTAGTACCTGCGCAGCACAAAATATTTTAAGCAATAAACAGTCAGTGATCCCTCTCCCAGGCTCCCTTCCCGTGTCTATAGCTTTAACCTCCCCTACTGAGCAGAACCTCTTACTAGGAGCTGACATGCCGACGGATCACAATGCAGAGAGGCAGGTCTAGACGAGACGAGTCACATGACGAGCTGTGACGTCTCCTATTCAAGTACACAGCCCAGCCAGCCCAGCGAAGCTGCGGGGAGGGAGGGGGCGTGCTGTCACAGAGCACAGCAGCAGAGTCTCTCTCTCCTGCCCTATTGGTGTGCCGTTTCTTTTTTTTCTTGCCTACATTCAAGGCGACGGGAGGGGGAAACACACAACTCTGTTCAAGAGAGGCCCACTTGAACAAGAAATAGAGCGGCCCCACGGGCAATTGCCCGAGTTTACAGATTGCCAGTCCGGGCCTGTATGTAGGACTCAATGGGTAGGTTGCCAGCAGTCTGTTAATCTGATGGCTCCTGGGAGGTACGAAAGTCAGTAGTTCTTGTTCACGTTGCCAGTTGTCGAGGTATTGGGATGACTCCACTACAAGTGGGTGTTCTCTAAGCGTTTCTTCTCTATACCATGTGGTTCGTCTGAATGCGTAGACCGTGAGATTTCTGGTATGTTGTGGGAGTGTCATTATATACGATGTCCAGTTGTTAAAGAATTTTGATGTGTTGTGTTCTTTTTTGGTTATTGCTTCCAACCAATCCATATGGAATAAGTGGTGTAGTTTTTGTTTAACCATCAATATGGATGGGGAGTCTAAATTTAGCTATTGTTGTAATATTGTTTTCCTAGCAGCTGCAGCAAGTCTGCCTATCACGGTTTTCTCAGATTTCGATAGTTGGGTATAGTTTGTAGTGCAGCTGAATAATGCCCATTCAATTTGTGATTGGATAGGTTTCCCGACCATCTGTTCGCCATATGTGGCTACTTCTTGCCAAAAGGGTCGCAGTATTGAACATAACCAAAGGTTATGTATTAAATCCGCTTTTGGTGAGTGGCAGCGTAGGCAGCTATCAGAGGAGAGATTTCCCATTTTATGTCTTCTAATTGGAGTTAGGTAGGAATTGTGTAGTATTTGGAGAGCCATCTCTTGATATCTGCTTGCCGGGAGCAGTTTCATTATTTTTATATGGAGCTTTAAAATATCAGGTTTTGTCACTTCGGGGATATTTTTGATCCATTTAAAGGTCGAATCATCCTCATCTGCTATAGTTATTACTGTTCTTATAGTTTGGTATAATTGTGATGTGGATTGTTTGGTGGTAGTGTTTTTCCATAATTTGTGAAGTGGGTCATCTTTGTCTTTATCTGACAATCGGGTTATAGCGTAGGTGGCAAAATGGAGGAGTTGTAGCCGCAGAAATACGTGTGGAGTGGTAAAAGGGTATTTTTCTGTGAGTTGTGTTTGGGTAGTGATTGAGTAGTGAGTAATCACCGTCTAGTAAGTCATTGAGGATATAGAGGCCATTATGACGCCATTGTAAAAGTAGTGGGTTTCGTATGCCTATTGGGAATTGTTTGTTTCCTATCCAGGTTAGGAATGGAGAAATGTACGGTGGCAAACCCTGTTTTTTCCTAGTCGTGTGCCATGCTTTGTAAGTGTCTGTGAAAAGAGGGTTGTCACGTATGTCTTGTGGGATATCCGTAAGTGGCATGTGTAATAGGTAATTAAGGGAGTAATCTTTGCTTAAATATTGATCTAGAGACGGTGTTGCATATTGGTTTCTATTAAGAAGCCAGTTCCCTGCATATCTCAATAGTGCTGCGGTGTTATATTCTTTAATGTTGGGGAGGTTAACTCCTCCTTGAGCTTTAGGTTGTTCCAATTTGAATAAGCTGATCCTGGGACGTTTTCTGTTCCAGATAAAAGTTCTAAATATGTGATTAATTCGTTTGATATCAGTAGGTTTAATGTAGTATGGTAGCATTTGTATCGGGTACAAAAGCTTAGGGAAAATGATCATTTTAATTAGATGTATTCTGCCCATAAAGGTAAGGTTTATGTGCTTCCATTGTTGTGTTTCACGTTGTATTTCGTCTATTGTTTTCCTTATGTTCAGCGCATATAGATGTGGTGTGATGGAATTATGATTCCTGAGTATTTAATGTGGTTTTTGGTTTTTTTAAAAGGGAAGTGTGGGAGCCAGTCTGTAGGTTCCGAGTGGTGAAGTTGTAGTGCTTCCGATTTATTCAAATTTATTTTGAACCCTGCAATTTTCCCGAATCTCCGTAAGATGGGTAATATTATAGGTATGTCAGTTTTTGGTTGACCGAGGAATAAAAAGATGTCGTCTGCAAAAGCTGTGACTTTCAGGACTGTTTGTCCTATTCGTATGCCCATTAAAGTGGACCCGTCACCCAGACACAAAAATCTGTATAATAAAAGTCCTTTTCAAATTAAACATGAAATCCAATTTAAATTTTTTATTAAAGCATTCATAACTGTTGTAAACTCATTTAAAAATCTCAGCTGTCAATCAAATATTGTCTGCCCCGCCTCTATGCCTAGGCATAGAGGCGGGGCAGACAACTGCTTTCACTTTCCATTCAGCACTTCCTAGATGTCACTGCTCTCCCCACATTCCCCCTTTCTCTTCACCATTTAATTATGTAGCCAGGGCATGGGAATGGACATCAGGTCCCCCATTCTGGTGCACAAACAAGATTCTGAGCTGATACAAGGCTTGCCTTAATAACAGTGTCCACAAAATGGCTGCTGCCTGCTTGCTATAATTATGAATTCCCAGACTGAAGGAAACAAGCTTCAAATAATTTATATAGTGTAATTAAAGTTCATTTTGCTTGACTAATGTGATAAAATAGGATTTTGAATAATTTTTTTGGGTGACGGGTCCACTTTAACGTTGAGGTTTGGATTATATGTTTTATTAGTGGGTCGATGGCAATATTAAAAAAAAGAGGCGATAAAGGACATCCTTGACGTGTTCCTCTTTTGATTAGGAATCTATCAGTGTTTAGGTTATTTACAGTCAGAAATGTCGTAGGAGCGGAATAAAGATTTTTATATAGGTTAAATATATTTAAGCCAAAATGTTGGAATTTCAATATAAGTCAAAGGTGTGCATGTGATATTCTATCAAAAGCTTTGTCAGCATCTAAGTTTATCAAAATGCCGTGGTTTCTTTTCTCTAGGTTACTATAATAGACAGCTGCTATAATTTTCCGGAGTGCTTGAACTGGATGTCTGTTTTTAAGGAAGCCAACTTGATGTTCGGTAAGTATATGGGGTAATATTCTTTGTAGTCTATCGGCCATGATTTTAGTCAGGATTTTTATGTCCTCATTTAGAAGTGATATTGGTCTATATGAGGCTGGGTCAGTCAGGTCTTTATTTTCTTTGGGGATTAATATTATTCTAGCCACGTTTGCTTCATGCCACAGAGGTTCACCCTTCAATGTATTATTGTATAGTGTGACTAAAGTTGGTGTTATATCAGTGGACAATGGCTTATAAAATTCCGCGGTTAGACCATCTGGTCCTGGCGACTTCCCATTTTTTAATTGTTTAATTGTGTCTAATATCTCTTTTTCTGTTATAGGTTCGTCCAGAATTTCTCTGTCCTGAACCGTCAATTTAGTCAAGTTGGCTTCTCTAAGGAATTGCAAACCGTCGTGTGGATCATCTGTGGTGTCGTCATAAAATTTCGTAAAATATTCCATGAGTGTGTTTGTAATTTGTTTGGGATCTCGTGTCCATCCATCTGATGTCTTTATTTTTGGGATAAACGTGTGTCGAGTACGACGTTTTATTAATTGTGCTAAAAGTTTGCCAGATTTATTCCCATATCTGTAAAAGGTATTCGTCGTATGACTAAGAGTTTTGTAAGCTTTTTCTGATAATAAAGTGTCAAAAAGTTGTTTTGTCTCTTTGTATTTATTTTTGTCTTCCTGTGTATTGCTCCTTTTAAAATCTGTATAATGTTTGGTAAGTTGTTTCTGTATGGTATGGTATTTCGCCTCATAGCTCTTCCTTTGTGTAATTAAATATGAGATTATCTGTCCCCTCAACACTGGTTTAGCCGCCGCCCATAATAACTGTGGGTTATCCCAGTGGTCAATGTTATCATCTATGTAATTCGCCCAGCTCGTTTTTAAGAATAATTGAAAGTCCTCATTGGCTGCTAGATAGGTCGGGAATCTACAATTGTAAGATTTGGCCTATGGTACCTTTAATTTGATTGATGCTGAGATGGGGGCGTGGTCAGAAATATCTATATTGCCTATTTTGACTGAGGATAAGGTCGGAAGCAAGGTTTGTGATAAGAAGATATAGTCAATTCTTGAGTGTGTATTGTGTACGCCTGAGTAAAAAGTAAAGTCTATTGTAATTGGATTTAAGTGTCTGTATGTGTCATATAGTTGTAGAACATCACATAGATTATGTAATGGTTTTGCTCTGGTTCGTGAGTGTGTAGTAGGTTTACCTGACTTGTCTATGGAATCATCCCAAACCGCGTTGGCATCACTGCCTAGTATAATGTTCGAGGCCCCCCAGGAGGTCAAGCGTTGCAACACATCTGTAAAAAAACATTTGTTGTCAGCATTTGGTGCGTAAATATTTACAATAGTGTAGACAGTGCCGTGGATGTCAAGGTTCATCATCACATATCTGCCATTGCGATCTTTATAAGTTTTTAAGATTTCACATTGGAGATTTTTACTGATTAGAATTGCCACCCCTCTCGATTTGGTTTTGTAAGGGGCATCTACCACCAATTGTAACCATCTGTCTCTCAACGTTTGGTTATCTTTTCTACACCAGTGTGTTTCCTGAAGGAGAATTATTTGGGCTTTTTCTCTTTTTAATTTATCAAGTATTTTCCTCCTTTTTATTGGGGAGTTTAGCCCACCCACATTCCAGGAGAGTATCTGGAGATCGTTACTAAATTTATCTGTGATGGAACTAGCCATGATATGTGTAGATGAGTAGATTAACCTACGCCCCGTCTGGGGTGGGTTGCAGTAAAGGGAAGGAAGTTGTGGAAGTTAAGTCCGTCCCAGCGAGCAGACCAATACTTCCGAAAATGGGGTTCAGGGAGCCTTAATGGTTTTTGAGTCGGTTGTGGTACATACTGAAATATGAAAGCTGCATTCAACAACATTAATATCAACATTACAAGTAGAGAATGAAGTAAAACAGATAAGTGAAAGAGAAAAAGGAAAAGGGAGGGTTGTTGGTGTTCTGGGGAAAAATGGAGGGATAGGAGGAAGGAAAAAGAAGAAACAATAAACATAGGAAAATGTAGGTCACTTCTCTCTCTGCCTTGGGTGAATCAGTTCAGTTGAGGCAGTGTAGTAAGCAGAGTGTCGGAATTCCAATAACAAATGTCCAGCAGTTAGGTATCCTCGAACGAAGGGATGCTTAGAACAGGGTAGGCTATGTTAAATAGCAACAGGATAGGGTTAAGAATGTTTAGGTTCCTGATGTCTTCTCTTTATAGTATGCCATAGCTTGTTCAGGGTTGTACAGGGCAACCCTTTTGAATTAAAAAAAATAAAAGTGGTATAAAGGTGACTTATATAACTAATATAATCATAACAAGCTTTCAGAACATTTTAGTTCCTTTTTTATCAGCTTGAAAAAGGAACTAAAATATTCTGAAAGCTTGCTATGATTATATTAGTTAGCCAATAAAAGTATCACCTTTATACCACTTTTATTATTTTTTTTTTATTTCAAAACAGTTGCCCTCTACCATAAAGGATAAAAACATAAAATAACTTTTAAGGCACTATCGCAAAACATTTAGTTCAACACCTACACTAAGGGGCATATTTATCAAGGGTCAAATTTCGAATAGAAAAAACTTTGAAATTCGAATTCAAAAAGACAAACCGAAATTAAGTCAAAGGTTTTTTTCGATCGAATAGGTCTGTATTTGGAGAAATTCAAATTGAACGAATCAAAGTAATAGCATTCGATCAAATTCAAAGTTTTTCCAAAAAAACCTTTGATTTTTCAAAGTCCACCAGCTGACTCCAAATAGGTTCTAAGTGGTCCCCCATAGGCTAAAACAGCAATTCGGCAGGTTTAAGATATTCTAATTTTGTAAAAAAAAAATTCAAATTTGGACTATTCCCTAGTCAAAGTACACAAAAAATAGCTAGAAATGCAAATTTTTTTCATTCGAAAATTCACCTCAACCCTTGAAAAATCTGCCCCTAAGTTACACTACATTTATGGGCAGAATTATCAAGGGTCGAACTTCGAAGTGGAAAAATTGAATACTACGAAATTCAAACTCAAATTCTTAGGATTTTTTGCATTGTACAATTGTATTCATATCGTAGTACGATTGTGCTTTGAATCGTACGATTTTATGGTACGATTTTCCTTTGAATACAAAAAACTTAGAAATATGCTCTTGAAGGTCCCCATAGGCTAACATAGCACTACGGCAGGTTTAAGTTGGCGAAGTATTGAAGTCGAAGTTTTTTTAAAAAGACAGTACTTTGATGGTTGAATGATTTTACTTAGAATTTGGGTTGCCACCTGTCCGGTTTTGACCCAGACAGCCCAGTATTTTGAGGGGCTGCCCTGGTCTATACTTTCTGCCCAGTTTTCCAAATAAGGAAAACCGGGCGGGATTCCCTTGATTGACACGGAGATCGGCCAATCGCCGCATCATAGCCCCGCCCACTGACATCACATGTCCGCCCACTGGCATCATAGACAAGCCCATTGACGTCACAGACCACCCCGCCTGGTCTCAGCCAGACATAAAGGTGGCAACCCTACTTCGAATCGAAGGTCAAAGTCGTAGTAGCCTATTTGATGGTCAAAAATTACTTCGAATTTTTTAACTTCGAAAATTCCCTCGATTTCACTTCGACCCTTGATAAATCTGCCCCTTACCATTGCTTTAAGTAACTGAAAATACTTTCAATTTAGGTTACAGTATCCCTTTAAGTTGGCTTTGAATTGCTTCTGATCTATATAAGCCATTTGCGTGCCACGCCTCTATACTGTAACACTGGCCTTCGTAATACTTTCGGTACTAGTCGTCCTCTTCGAACCAGCCTAAAACACAGTACTTTATACATATTTTCCATCCCAACGCTAACGAAAGCTGTGAGTGTTTTAAAAAGGTCTAAACTCTCTGTGCGCCTTAGTTTCAAGCCAAGCTGCTCCGCAGACTACACCTTTGAATGATTCTCCGGACATTGCAATGCATCAAGCAGTCCACAAATATAACCAATCAGGAGCACCCACTCTGACGTGACTTCCACCAACCAGCTCTCACCTCTCAGTTTGATTCGGCAGCTTTTGCCAGATAAACTTTACGCTGGGTTCGGCCGCGAGGGGCGGGGTCACTTGGGATGGGCGTGTTGCGGGTGACGACAGGGTCTCCTTAGCCAATTGCTCTTCTGTTTTCCATAGATTGACACCGGCCGCAGCCAATCGTTCGCAGCTTCTGGTATTTCCTGTATAGTAGTTTTTAATATGGCGAAGACTTACGATTATTTGTTTAAACTGCTACTTATCGGCGATTCTGGGGTCGGAAAGACGTGTGTGTTATTTAGGTTCTCGGAAGATGCCTTTAACTCAACCTTTATATCCACTATAGGTGAGTTAGGGTTGCCGGGTGGGGAGCAACTGGTGGGAGAAGGGAATGGAACAGGGGTGAGTGCTGGGGCTTCTTTGTGGCTATTCGCACTTCACTGGGGGGGGTATGGATATGTTCATATGAGCATACATTAATATTCAGAGGGGAATTATTCTATTGGCTGCCTCTGTAGCATATTTAATTGTATATGACTTTACATCTGCCTTCCTGTTTCCTAACTGTACGTGTCACTATACAGTGTCCTATAGAAACATGTCTTATTTGTAGCTACAAGATTTAAATGTGTGGAGCTGATATATATATAGATATAGATATATATGTCTAAAGAAAATGATGCACTTTTATCAGCAGTTCCAATGGGGCTTAATAAGTGTACATCTATGGGCACAATAGAGAAACCACAGTGAATATACCCCATAAAGGCTCTGTCTTGTCATTTGTAGTATAACAACCCCATGAATACCTTATTCTTTGCTCCCTTTATATAGTAGAAACGTGACATGCCAGTCTTGTGCCATCAAAGTAAGCAACAGTAACATATATATATTCTTTTAAAGCTTGTTATGATGCTGGCGATACAGCACCTGATTTTGAGAGGGATCTATTCTAGATAGCAATGGCTATTTATGAGTCTCAAGTGATATAACCTCTTCAGATGAACCTTTGTACTCAATGACAGGCTGAATAATAAAGGTGAAACTAAAGTTACTGTGAATAGAAAGGGCAGTCTTTTATTGTTATGGGTGTTAGCACATACAATTCCATTATATGCCTGTATTTATGCAAAGGTACCAGTGGCAGTTGTTGATGGGGGGGGGGGGGGGGTAGGGTTGCCCCCTGTTCGGTTTTGACCCGAACAGTTCAGTTTTTGTAAGGCCTGAACTTTCTGTTCGGTTTTCAGCCTTATGAAACTGAACAATAATCTGGCTAATACATGAAAAACATTTGAAAAAGCAAATCAATAAAAAAAATGTTTTTTTATCTAAATTAGCATTGCTGTATCTCAGAGCTTTCTGTATAATCAGTCTCATACTAGCATTCCTCCAAACATTTTGGAAGTAAAAAAAAAAGGTCATTTTTTTTTTCTCACGTAGAACGGTGGAATTTTTTGACCATGCCCCTTTCTGTGGCCACACCTCCTAATTACCATGCTCATTTGGCAATTTATGAAAGTTTGAAAATATTTCTCCTTATCTAAACTGTTTTTTGTGCCTCAAAATTGTTACAAGTATCTTATTTGCACCTGTTAGCTGTTCTGGGCTCTCTGCTAAAAGCCAATTAAGTTAGAAACGTTGTTTCTTTTTTTGGCTGTTCCGTGCAGATAAAATAGGGACTTTCCAGTACAAATGAGGGACTGCAGGTTGAGCTCTCAAAAGAGGGACTGTTCCTCCGAAAAAGGGACAGTTGGGAGATATGCACTATTAATTAAAGGATTGGGCTTACTCGACAAGCAGAATATAGCTAGAGATAGGGTTGCCACCTGCATGGTTTTGAACTGGGCATCAACACTTTAAAACATTGTGAAAACTGGATAGAAATCCATCCAGTTACATCTAAGAGCTGCAATATCCTCACCAGGGGGCATTAACTCAACCAACATTATTGTGCCCACTTCTGATGTCATCATGCATGTTCCTACATCACTGCCCCACCCCCAATGCTATCTGCCCTGCCCCCACCCCTGTTTGGATTTAGCCATCAGCAAAGGTGGCAACCCTATGGGGGGGGGCTCATTTTGTATAATCTTACTTTAGGGGGCATTCCATAAAAATAAAATAAACTATGGGTATAGTTTTTCTTTCTATTAGTTTCACTTAAATACAGTATGGTTGTCTGTCCCAACTCTCTGCATAAATACTCAGGCTCACAACAGCCACGTCCATAGCCTAAAATAATGCTACTATGGTTTCAGTGAACACTCTTGATATCTGACACAGTGCTTTGAGGTGTTAGGGGAAGATCAACCATGTGCTTGCCAGACTAAAGTTTGAAATGTCAAACAATCTTAGTTTTATTTTTGTGTTGGGGTTCTCTCTTGTTCATTTTCCACCGAAAGAGCAGCAGAATTCATGAAAAAAAATACATAAAAACTAAATGATTGATAAAGACCAGTCCCAAATTGACTTTTAAATGTCACTGTCTGCAACATAGTAAAAGTTTATTTTTCGGGTAAGCTACCCTTTAATAAAGGGAATCGAGAATTTTCTTTATGAAAGTAGTTTAGCCAAGGCTGGAACCTATACTGTAGAAAAGGGATTTAAGGGGTTTATGATCTTTTTGTATAATTATATAACATAACTTACAGCAAGCTCTCTGAATGCTACCTTAACAGTAGAATTTTTTCAACTTAAAACTAAATGAAATGTGGTTTTAGTTTCTGATACTAAAAATGTTTTGGTTTTGTGGAATGCTGTACCTGAAGGTTATATTGGCACATTCAAAAGATAGTGGGAGAAACACAAAGTTACAGGTATTAACATATTCAGGGACATTGAAAATCATTTTCTTCTTAAAGATCAAAGTGGAAACAGCTGCAAATGACTGCTGCCTTCCTGTAGATGTACTAAAAGCCAACTAGAAGTTAATGGATTGAAGGGTTGCACAGAAACTCGTTATCCAGAAAGCTCCAAATTACGGAAAGGTTGTCTCCTTAAGACTCCATTTTATCCAAATAATCCAAATTTTTAAAAGTGATTTCCTTTTTCTCTGTAATAATGAAACCAGTAACTTGCACTTAATCCAAACTAAAATATAATTAATCCTTATTGGAAGCAAACCCAGCCTGTTGGGTTTATTTAGGGGCAGATTTATCAAAGGTCAAGTTGAATTTTCAAATGAAAAATATTCGAATTACAAGCTATTTTTTGTGTAGGGAATTGTCCAAATTGTAGAGCTTCTGAATAAAAAGCTAAATAACTCAAAAACCTTCAATAATTTAATGAAACAAATTGCAAATTATCTCAGAATATCACTCTCTACATCATACCAAAAGTTATCTCAAAGGTGAAAAACCCCTTTAAGCAAGTTGGTCATACTTGGACCTGTAAAATTGTATTGTACCATTTTCAGTAAATGTTTCTTGGATCCCAACAATTTTTTTGTTCCATGGATATTGGTAAGTTCATTGATTGTGCAGGTTTGAAAATGTTGATGGGAGTGGCAATATCAGTACCTATGTTTTGAATCTGTATAAGAGAAGAATATTTTTTTTGCTAGATTTTGCCCTTTATGTTAATGTTAGCCTGCCTACCAAACATAATCTTAACTTTAGGACCTGATTTACTTGTATCATTGAATATTTCTGTGGCTGAGACCTGTCTATTTTAGCAACCTTGCTTTCCACCATAGTTGTTCTTGGCAGTGACAACGCTGGGCAGTTTTGCTATCACAATGAGTGCTTTTCTCACTCAAAGTGTGAAAAGTATCTAATTGTGCGCTGTAGTCTGCTCCGTGTGTGCACACAGGCCAAAGCCAGGCCAGTAGATGTAGGAGTCAATGGGAGCACATACGCTTTTCTTTGCCTGCTAACAAAATGCAGTGGGAGAAAAGAAGATCCCCAGCCTCATGTGCTGTTAGCCGAAGAATACCTGATGATGCAATGTAACATGTGAGCAGATGCCCAATGCCTCCATGTACCAAGAACAGGCATTTGTACATGAAACCATTATGTTTGGACAGAATTACAGTACGGTCCAAAAAGACTGCAGAATCTTCTATCATAACTACCACTGGCTCAGGATGCCATACATGGCCTGGCAATATTATCAAGATTTATTTATTTTGTTATTGCCAAACCAAGTCTAACACTAGGTAAATCTGCCAGATATATTTGTGAAAGTCATTGGGAAAATCCATAGTTTACAAATGTTCCATCATTTTCAGGATTCTTATTATGTTTTGCCAGCACACAAAGAAATAAATGCAGCTGGAAAAATTCCTAGCAGTCCTAGCCCTATGTCAAAATGCCATTGTTGTGATGCTAAATTACAGATTTATTTGATTTTCCGTATAATAAAACAAATGCTGTGTAGAAAGCTTCTTGGCACCACAACGTGCATTTTGATTTGTTCTTTATACTGTATTTAGTTGTTTACTCACCAGTAGATCTTTTTTATAATCAGTCCTTATAAACTAAAGGCCAGATGCCGATAGGGTAGGCTAAAAAAACTTGGCCGCATCTGTTCATTGATCCGACCGCCCATCTAGTCTCCATTCTGATCTGATCTTTGAACCCTAGGGCCCATGATCGGATAAGCCCGATGTCGCCCACCACAATGTGGGCAAATCAGGGAGAGATCTGCTTGTTTTCCGGATTAATAATACACTTCTCGTGTTCCTGTAACCAATAGGTTTTGCAATTCACCTTTGGGATCTACTTGTGGTGGATCTGCGAAGGGATGGGTAATTTCAACAAATTAACCAAGTTGAGTTGACCTGTGTGGGCCTACATTTAGTAGTTAATAGCTTATCATGTATGGGGTCAAATCTATAACTTGCCTGACTGTAGGCAAGATATCTGTTGGGCACCATAGGCCCCAATATTGTGAGGACATCTTTGGATACTTCAGGTACTGGCTTGAAACACAAGGAATCTAATGTATTTGTTTCCAGCTGCTTAGCCAAAGGATACATTGATTAAAATATATTGTCATCTCGTGGTGGAATTTGGTGTAGTAGAAAAGTTCAGATACATGCTTTCCAGACAATTTTTCCCATGTAGTTAAAAGGGTTGCTTTTATGGGTCTCTGATGTACCAGCAGATAAAGTTTCTTAACTGTAACAACTAAAATGCATCAACATCCGCATTGAGCTTTGATCAATAACGTTTGACAAGTTATAGTTGCTGCAGTAAGGACACTTGTCCCTTTTCCTGAATCCCCCTCATTATTATGGTATATTGGCTATATACTGTATGTCAGTTATTTATTTAATCATCTGTGATTAGTTTGTAAGCTGTATGATGCATGGATCCTCTACTAAGCACAGCTAGCCTCAAATTATAATAATATCATTACATTTGACCAAGTACAGATGTTTACTTTTAAACAGGTGACCTGTAAATACTGCCAGCTGATTGGTTGTGACCAGACCTGTAGCAAACGTTGCACCTTTAATTACATAACTCCATAGCTAATATGTATTTTACAAATACAGGAAGTACATTTTCTAGGAACAATTCTGGTCTCGACATCATATTTTCCTTAAAGGATAAATAAACCTTAAAAATAAGTGAATGTAAAATTGATGAGAGTGCTATTCTAAGCACTTTTGCAATGTACATTCATTATTTTTTGTTTTATAATTCCAGGATATTCGAGGATTTATGTACTGTTCACATCAATGAATTTCGTTACAACAGTGCCACATGCTGGTCATTTTCCGACCAGTCTGACAAATAGTCAAGGAAGTTGTCAGGTGAAAGAAAGAGGCTTCTCTGATATTCTTCTGGTTAGGAAAAAAAATAGAAACCTTTCTCAAATCTTTCCTAACCAGAAAAACATCGGACCAGCCCTCTTTCTTTCTCCTGACAACTTCCTTGACTACTTGGTGCTCAGAGTAGTCAGACAATGACCAACAGGTGACACTGTTGTAACACAATTTATTTTAACAGTATATGTATCCCTTAATATCTTGGAATTAAAAGAAAATAAATAATGAATGTAAATGACAAAAGTGCTTAGAATAGCACTCTCGTCAATTTTACATTCACTTATTTTAAGGTTTACTTATCCTTTAAGCAGAGCTTTAGAGTACATGTGTGTTTCTGCTGGTATATGGAACAAGACATTTGGAAAATTTCATAAATGTAAACCTGCTGCCTGTAAATGTTTAAAAAAAATCGTTCTTTGTTAAACATGTCATTTTAGGATACGGTAATCATTGCGCCAAAAGAGTGAATGTAGAGGAGTTTGTGACTCTCTGATTTCACGGTAGGAGAGTGTAGATGCAAACAATGAAAAAATATAAATAGACGAGGATGAGTCACATGTATATAGGTAATTATCTGGTTATTGGAACAAGTTGCTCAGGTATTTGGCCTTCCGTCGTATATCGACCATGAAACCCCTTATATTTTTATCCTTATACTTTACGATATGAGGTATTTAGTTTGTACAAACATGCAATATTTGAAATGTGTACATACATTTACAGGACGATTTTATTAGCTCGGAGTATTATATTTTATCATAAATGTGGCCGTTTGTAAGCCTGTAGCAATTGGTTTTCTTTTTGCGGATTTAAAGGAGTGTGCCAGGATCAGTACATGCTGAGAAGTTTAGCAGAGTATAAAAGCAACACCCTGCACTGTTGGATTAGCTTTATCCACCCTGGGTTTGGTTTCACATTGTGGTTGTCATTAAACAGAAACAAAAGATTAGCAGTGTGCCTGTCACTTCCTCCTATATATGTGTTGTCAGCAGGAAGAGCTGAGTTATATGAACTTGTTCGCAAGTAAATGGTCACTCAGTAACAACACATCATAGGGAAAAATATTGTGTGCAAAGCATTCAACAAAGGAAAAGGTTCGGAGAAATATAGGCCTTTAACTTGGGCTGAGAGCCGACTGACTCTTACAAATATTGTCTTAAGACTGGAATACATATGGAATACAAAGCTCTGCATTTAACAAAGGATATTACAAAAATCAGCCTTGCTGTCTCCTTGTTTCCTTAACAGTAATTTTTCTATCTTGCTTATCATTAGGGAGATTGGCACACAAACCCCCCAAAAATATATCTATTCTACGAAATTGACACCTAAACAAGCACAGCTGCATATCAGCCATAGATTTATTTATATTTGCTTCTTCTGATGTTTTTTGAAACCTATTTATTTAGCTCACGTTGAAGATAGTTCCGTGGTTGTACTATTATCCTGAAACATATTATACAATTCTGAAATACTGGTTTGCTTTTTTTTTTTTTTTTTTAAAATAAAGCCTAGTTCCTATTTTCTAATTATAACCTTTTCACTGTAATAATAAAACAGTAACTTGTACTTGGTGGTAACTAAGTTGCATGACACAACAAACATATTGGGTTTATTTCATCTATTTTAGTAGCCTTAAGGTATGGTGATCCATATTATGTAAAAGATCCCTTATTTGGAAAACCCCAGGTCCCAAGCATTCCAGATAATAGATCATATATTTGTGTATTATGTTTGCCCTCATTAATATTATAGTATACAGGTATGGAACCTGTTATCATGAATTCTCATGGCTTTCCGGATAAAGGATCTTTCTGTAATTTGGATCTTCATATTTTAAGTCTACTAGAAATCATGTAAGCGTTAAATAAACCCATCAGGCTGGTTTTGCTTTCAAAAAGGATCAATTATATCTTAGTTTGGTCAAGTACAAGGTACTGTTTTATTATTACATTATTTAATCCTGTTTTATTATTTGATATTGTTTTATTACATAAAAAAAAAGAAAAATCATTTTTTAAAATGTGGGAGACACAGTATCTAGTAATGTTTCTAGATAACAGATCCCATGCCTGTATAAGCACTCCACCACCCTTGAGAAAGTTGGGACCATATGATCTGTGCGTGTATGCTGTCACACCAGTGCTGAACGATATCCATGTACAATGGATAGTGTTATGGAGTTTTCCCTCACCATTTCCTTCATTGTGAAGTGATGGCTTCTGGGGGTGGGTTTGGATCACTCTATAAGCCTAAGGGGCATGGTCCCTATGGGCAAATACAGACTATCATCCCATGCCATAATTTGCATTCCACCACAAAGCCCTTTGGCTCTACGCCTACTGTAATGGCACCTGTTATGAACACACATACAATTGTTCTCCAGCACTTAGGTGTCATTGTTTCTTTGAGTGATACAATCTAATTCAAGAAGTTATCAAGACATTCCAAGGCATTCCATTGCATTGAAGATATTTTGTGCTATGTGCTTATAGATGTTGGTTTTAAATATTTATTTTTTACCAGTACTGTTTATAAAGTTACAATCCATCCACCTAAATTATACAATACTTGTTTGTCAGCTAGTATTGTTATGTTTGGATTTCTTTTTAAATTGTGAATAACTTTTTTCTTCACAGGTATTGATTTTAAAATCCGAACGATAGAATTAGATGGCAAAAGAATTAAGCTACAGATATGGTAAGCTGTTGTCTGTTCAATGTCTCTTGTATTTGCAGAAAATAAGAAAAATCAAACTAGGGACTGAAAAGCCTGTGCGTGGCTATGCTGTGCCCTTGCCAGATGAATAATATAAATCAAATGATAAGTGTCCAGGGCTGGACTGGGAGTAAAAAGCAGCCTGGCAAAAACATCAAAGCAGCCCACATGTAAACACACAATGGTTTTGTACTGATCTACACATATATTGGGGTAAAACTGCAAAAATTATGTCCATAAAGAGCTGCCTTTCTCAACTGTAAGTCATGTAAAATATGTTAAATATTTTTTACTGGCACCACACAAATCTAGTGTCCTTATTAACCATTTTGTTGATTTGCCATTTATTATAAACCCTGGACATCTTATTTAAAAATGCCAAGGATTCAATAGTTAACCATTACAGTAGGGGGTACATTAACCCTTATAATACATGAGTGATACTCAGAGTTCCCTGTATAACTCAGCCTGCAGCCTTGTGCCTTTGTATGGTCACATAATCCCTCAGTAACTCCTAATATCCTAATTCGAATTACCGATCAGGAGCGGCCCGTCTGGCATTTGCCCCATTGGACAGATTGCCAGTCCGGGCCTGAAGGTATCTCTGAGATGAGCAGAAGTGATGGACAGGGACATACAGGGAGACAAGTGAGGGGATATAGGGAGGAGCAGAGGAGTGAAGGGTTTGATTGTTAGCAGATTTTGTTTAATATTTTGTTTACTACTATGCTGACGATTTTCGCTCTGGGACACCCATTAGTAGGAGATTTGTCTAAACAGGATAGGATAAGGGCCTGGATCAGTGTTCTATCAGTTTGTGAAAGAAGGAATGAATGGTCATGCCATCAATAGTGTTGGTAAAAAGACAAGAAGGGCCACATTCAGAGATGGGAAGATGTCTTTTTTTAGATACATACAGTTTGAGTTGGCCTTGATTCATCCAGGTTCCTTTGATGTATTCTGTGTTTATATATGCACAAAGGCTGCATGAACATTACATAGGTTATCTAGTTATGCCACACTAAATATTTTTTGGGACTAAAATATCATGAAGTAGCAGAGTATACAATGATCCTGGTTTTCCAGGTTTTGGTTAGCCACAAGGAATTGCAGCATGAAAATTAAGTTCATTTCAGGTTTTGCTGTGAATAAGCTATTTATGCTTTATTTGTCATAGTTATGTTATCTGAAACTCAGCCTTTCAAGTTGCCCTGCATTCACTTTGCCTTTACCTGGTCGATAGAGAAATCGGGAACAGACTGTTCAAGCTACAGTAGGAGGATATCGGCTACTCTCAAGCTTTCCCAATTCCTTCTTTAATATTAAGGTTACTGAAGGAAGTAGGCACAAATGACCAGTTATGGTTTTTATGCTGTTTTGCCTAGTCTTAAGAAAGGTAGTTTTTGCCATAATGGACTAATATATTTCAGCGCGCATGATAGAAGTAGGACACAGTTATTTCTTGTTAATAGTTTACCTTTTTGGGCAACGACGTGACCTTTTGTCATTATGACTCCATAGCAGAAGCAATATCTATAGTACGCCTCTTTTTGGCTACAATTGGATGCACAAGTAGCCTCTGTCAGGCAAATGTTAAAACTGGAAAATGTTCACCAGCAGCAGTAACTTTGTAGTGATTCCCAGGGTCTCAAAATATGCCGCAACTGTTGAATACGTACCCTTGAAACTTAACAAAAATGCTGTCCAAGGCAAGGTTCTCACCATAAACCATAACAACCCCTCCCCCTTTTGTTCTGATAGCATTATTGATTGGGCATAACAGTGTTATTTTACAATTCTAGGGATACCGCGGGACAGGAAAGGTTTCGTACAATCACCACTGCTTATTACCGAGGGGCGATGGTAAGTAATATACTAAGGCTGCCACATATTTAGCACTTTTTAAACCCTCAAAACACATACATAACGATATCCATTAAATGAGATGCATTACAGTTTTTATTAAGAGTGGGCCAGTATATTGTCATGCTATGATTTGGTTTTCCCAGACTGTAAAACAGTAGTTTAGGAAGCTAGTTATTAAGCCCCCCCCCCCACACCTATTTTGTAACCACACAAACAAAAATGATCTCCTAGAATAAATTACAGGGCAGGTAAATTGTGCTTGCAGTGGGTTCCCATATAATGAAGTCTCTGTTCCTTTTCTAAAATAACCTCAGTAATGCTGACAAAGCTGGAAGATCAGGATCAATAGTGCTCAGGACAGAATAAGATACAGCTGGGTAGAAGTTGGGTTATTTTTTTTATCTTGCCCTTTGCTGTTCTTTGTATGGTAGGGGGCAGTTAGCCCATTGGCACCCTTTGCAAATAAAGCAATAGGGAAGTGTATTTGAAGTGTTTATATTGCAAGACTGTAGACCAGTGGTCAGCAACCAGTAGTTAGGGAGCAACATGTTGCTCACCAATCCCTTGGATGTTGCTCCCAGGGCCTCAATGCAGATTATTATTTTAGAATTTCTGGCTTGAAGATAAGGTTTGGTTTCATAAAAAACAGGTGTACTGCCAAACAGAGCCTCCTGTAGGCTACCAGTCCATATAGGGGCTACCAAACAGCCAATCACAGTCCTCATTTGACATCCCCATGGACTTGCTCATGCTTGTGTTGCTCCCCAACTCTTTTTACATTTGAATGTGGCTCACGAGTAAAAAAAGATTGGGGACCCCTGCTGTAGACAATAGGCATCAGTTTAATTAGAGGCATGTGGCAACAATAAGCCTAGTAGTGTATTTCATGAGAACTGCTACAAGAGGTACCCACTTCCTCCTTTTGTCACCCTGATAAGTAACTTTTGCTTTGTTGTATATTATTATCTTTAATTATGCACAAGCATATCACATCACTTTACAGGAAAATGTTTGATCATTCACACCAGCTCCTGCCCTAGTCAATCTGCCCTGCCATATGCACATAAATACAAACACTATGGTCAGTTTCAGAAGAAGCCAAGTAAGTTATAAAGATATATTTGTGAGTGTGGAAGGAAACTACACAAACATAGTGAGAACAAATTGGAGGAAACCCATGCAAGCATAGTGAGGACATACTGTGAGGGATCAGTGCTAACCAGGGGACTCCTATAACCTTTTATAGTACTGATTTTAAGCAGCACTGTATAATATTTTCAAGCTAATTGACCTACTATACTGACCTACTATAGTGCTTACAATTTAAAGGAAACCTAACCCCACCCTCCTTTTTTAAGTGTATTCCCACTTATGCAGGAGCCCTCTACCCCCTCCCCAACCACATTCATTGTCTAAAATCTCATGGGACCCACATACCTGTTATTTAAAAACAGAGTTTCCAACATGGTTGGCTTGTTCTATAGTCAGTCATGTGACATTCAGTGTCTGGTTCCCTGGAAGGTTTTGTTAAATATGGCAGCAATGCAGTAAATGTGACACAGACTTCAACCTGCACCTCTACATTTATCAATTAGGTGCTGGATGCTGATGTGGTTTTAAACCTTTGGTGGTGGTACCATATAAATAAGTGTATGCATAAAAATACACAAAGTACTCACATTTTATTCATAAAATAGTTCAAACGAAGTATTTTCTAAACTAGAATAAAATATACAAGTTGTACTTTCTTTGTATGTTACCACTGCTGGATATCATCTCATAAGGAAACATTTCTTTCAGGGAATCATGTTGGTATATGATATCACCAATGAAAAATCCTTTGACAATATTAAAAACTGGATCAGAAACATTGAAGAGGTATGTATTTATTTGTTTTATTCAGATGCTGGTACTTGCTTTCACTCGTGTGCAAGTACCTGTAGCATGACTTATCAATAGCGATGTGGTTATTAAAAATAAAGATTTTTGCCTTTTAGCAGCAAATCTGTCGATGTGAATTTTTTGTTCCAGCAGTCATATCTAGAGCTGGCCATGGGTTTGTGGGAGTGTTCAACATGCCTGATTAACCAGATGCAAAGAAAATAATCCTTTGGTCGCTCTTTGCCGTAAATGTAAATGTTTAACTTTCTCTTTGCCTTCCAGCATGCATCCTCTGATGTTGAGAAGATGGTCCTTGGGAACAAATGCGATGTGAATGAAAAGCGACAAGTTTCCAAAGAGAAGGGTGAAAAGGTGAGTTATTTAATAGTTTTGATGTTTAGGTACCTGAACTTTAAATCCCTTCTAGCGGTGAATAAGGAAGAAGCTGTGGGGCTGCATTTGGTTACAGATGCTTTATAACTACAACTCTGAGTATGACACTTGATCCTCTCTTAAGGGGAGTAAAATATAGTGCATAACCACTTCCCAATTATTCCAAATATATACCTTTGTTCTGCATCTCTTTAAAGTTAATTCGCCTAAATTTAAATGCCTGGCTGATGTCCCATGCTTAATGCACACTGTAATCAGACCTAGACCTCACACATGACGAGATTGGAACATCTGAAAATGAAAGACACTGGGGTGATTTATGACGTCAGTGGAATCAATATGGTATATAGTAATACTGTATTATTTTCCTACAGGTAGCTCTAATAAATGTAAGCAAGGTCAAGACAGGATTGTTGTTTTGGCAGGTTCATTGTCCTTTAATCCATTAATAACATGCATCCCCTTTAACAAAACATCATTTGCCTTGAATTACCATTGCTTACACTGTTTATATTTCAGCTGGCCCTTGAATATGGAATTAAGTTCATGGAGACAAGTGCTAAGGCTAATATCAACGTGGAAAATGTAAGTAAACTGGCCATCCTTAATTCAGTAAGAGGGCAATTTGCTAAACTCTAGCTACCTCTGGGTTCCTCACACACTTGAAATAAGAAAACAGGCAGGTAAATTGACACTAAGGGGCAAATTTATCAAGGGTCGAATAGTAAATTCGAATTTCAAGTGTCAAAATTTACACATTTGAATTTTTATCCCCCTATTCGAATGTAAATTTGAATGTGAGATTTATCACACATCGACCATGGAAACAGTCCTGATTTGAATATTCACCACTTAAAACCTGCTTGTGCATGTACAAGTCAATGGCAGAGGTCCGTTTGAGTCATTTGGAGATGTTAATAGCCTTCCTGACATTTTTTCGGGAGAAAAACTGGATTGGTACAAATTGAATACCATTTGAATTTTCAGGTCGGAAACCATTAGATCGAATATTAGACATTCAAATTTTTCTTAAATAACCTCCCAGTCGAATTGTGAGTGTATACGAATTTAAAAAAAATTCATATGAATTCGAAATTCGACCTTTGATAAATGGGCCTCTACGCCTTTGCATGGTAGGAACTTTAGATTGTAAGCTTCGCTATGAGATGTGAATGATGAACAGTCTCTGTATAGTGCTGTATAACATGTCGGTGCTATATACATAATAGATAATACTGTACAAATTTTAGTCACACACAGCAGTCTGTGTCTATTAAAGGGGTTGTTCACCTTCAAACACTTTTTTCAGTTGTTTTCAGCAATAAAGACTTTTTCCAATTACTTTCTATTTTATATTTGTGACAGTTTTGCTAATATTGAAGTGTAAAGTTTAATTTTTCACCTTCTTGTGTCTTTCAAAAGCAGCTCGGGGGGGGGGGGGCGCTGACTCTATAACTGTTCTAAATTTATACATTTACTTGATACATTTCTTATCTTTGTCCCTGCAGAATCCCTGAGTTTCATTAAAAGCAGCTGTTACAATTGATACAATAGTTGCTAACACTCCATGGATTTAAAAGCAAATGCCTATTCAGTTACATATAGGAAGGTTCATTGCTTATGATAAAGTAAAGGTGTGTGCGCTTGCATGTTAGTTACTTAAACTGTCTGCTCCACTAGTGCAGGGAATGATGAATAGTCTTTGGAAAGCACTGTGCAATTTATTTGCACTATTTACTGTATAAAATTAGGTTGCTATGGGAGAAGCTGCAGCTCCTCTTTACTTCCACATCTGATGTAAAATATACTAGCAAATATGATGCACTGCTAGATAGTATTTTCCAAACTGCCCAATTTCCATGGCACATGGATATTGCTCAGGATCAGTGGCCTACCGTACTCGTACTGAAAATTCTCTTCATTTTGCATGATATTATCTGTATTTTGTTCAACTTTTGGCTGAGACAAGCAACATAATTGAGTGTAAACTCTTCACTAGAGGAACACCAAGATCCCAGCATTCATTACTGTTTGTGAGCAGGATATACATATGCAACAGGCTGCAGTAGTGTGTGGCACTAGCTGAAATGTATGATATGGATAAATGCTGAAATTTGTTGATACAGTCATCGTGAGATTATAGTTGGCTTAAAAGGAAAAGGAAAGTTTTACTTTCACTTTTTTTTAGTGTTCAGCAAACCATATAGTCCTAGGTTTTGCTATAGGAAATAAGTACAGGAAATTATTATCCAAAATGATTGGGATCTCTGGTTTTTTTTTTGGATAAGGGGTCTTTCTGTAATGTTGATCTCCATACCTTACCTCTTAAAGGAGTGGTTCACCTTTAAGTTAACATTTAGTATGTTATAGAATGGCTAATTCTAAGCAACTTTTGAATTGGCCTTCTTTTTTTTCTTTGTTTTTGAATTTATTGTTATTGCTACATTTGATTACTCATCTATTCAGGCCTCTCCTATTAATATTCCCATCTTTCAATCAAATTAATGGCTTCTAGAGTAATTTTGACCCTAGCAACCAGATTGCTGAAACTGCAGATTGAAGAGCTGCTGAATAAAAAGCTAAATAACGAAAAGCCCAAACATGAAAAAAATTAGTAAGACAGTAGGATGAATTATATCTTAGTTACCATCAAGTACAAGGTACTGTTCTGTTGTGCTGTTACAGGAAAAAAGGAAAACAAAAAATTCTAATTATTTTATTAAAAGGTTTTTCAGCTTTAAGTTAAAGGGATTCTGTCATCGGAAATCATGTTATTTTCAAAAAGAATCAGTTAATAGTGCTGCTCCAGCAGAATTCTGCAATGGAATCCATTTCTCAAAAGACCAAAAAGTTTTGGTTTTTTTTATATTCGGTTTTGAAATCTGACATAGGGCTAGACATATTGTCAGTTTCCCAGCTGCCCCCTGTCATGTGACTTGTGCAAGCACTTTAGGATGGAACTACTTTTTGGCAGGCTGTTATTTCTCCTACTTAATGTAACTGAATCAGTCTCAGTGGGACTTGGCTTTTACTATTGAGTGCTGTTCTTAGATCTACCAGGGAGCTGTTATCTTGTGTTATGGAGCTGTTATCTGGTTACCTTCCCATTGTTCTGTTGTTAGGCTGCTGGGGGGGGGGTGATATCACTCCAACTTGCAGTACAGCAGTAAAGAGTGACTGAAGTTTATCAGAGCACAAGTCACATGACTGGGGGCAGCTGGGAAACTGACAATATGTCTAGCCCCATGTCAGATTTCAAAATTAAATATAAAAAAAATCTGTTTGCTCTTTTGAAAAATGGATTTCAGTGAAGAATTCTGCTGGAGCAGCACTATTAATGGATGCATTGTGAAAAAAAACATGCTTTCCCATGATCGTATCCCTTTAACATTTAGTATGATGCAGAGAGTGATATTTCTAGACAATTTGCTATTGGGGTTTTAGTTTTTTATTATTTGTGGTTTTTGAGTTATTTAGCTTTTTATTCATCAGCTCTTCAGTTTGTAGTTTCAGCAATCAATAAAAATACATTTGTAGCCTTGTAGAATATTTGTTTTTAGATGGGGTCAGTGACCTCCATTTGAAAGCTGGAAAGAGTCAAAGGAAGAAGGCGAATAATTAAAAAAAACTATACAAAATAAATAATGGAAGACCAATTGAAAAGTTGCTTAGAATATAACATATTAAAAGTTTACATTAAGGTGTCCTTGACTAAACTGTGGAACTCAAAGAGGTAGAAAAGTAGGGTTACTTTAAACCAAAAAGAATCTATATTTCAATTTAAAGGGAAATTTGTTGTGATCTGTGTATTTGTTCCTTAAGGGCCAATTTTTTAGTTGGGTTTTTTACACTTTTACTTCAGAAACCTTCCTCCCTATAAGGGGAGATTCACAAAGTGCCTGTTTATTGTTGGCTAGTACTTGTAATATATAGGCAAGAGATTAAAAGAAATATTGCTTTTGATAGCAGGCTCTTTTATCTTTTTACAGGCATTTTTTACATTGGCAAGGGACATCAAAGCAAAAATGGACAAGAGAATGGTAAGTACAAACATTTAATGGCTGCTTTGTGCTCTTGTTCCAGATATTGGTGCTGAAAAGCAGCCATTTACCACTTTTCTCACTCTCCCACCCTGGTCTGGGTTCCCTAGCTTGTTCTTCCTTTTTATCGAGGGATAGAGTGGAACTTCATAGATCAAAGGAAAGAGAATTTTGCCTCAACTTGCTATTAATTTAACAAGCCTGTTCTTGTTAATATTAGAGCTTCTTGTTTATTATTTAGGCTTTCAAAGATTCTTGCTAAATTTTCATGAGATTTAATTGCTTATTAATATGTTTCAATGGTTCTCAAAAGTTTCATTATAGCAACCCAATACTTTTGCATACATGTTGATATGAGGGCTACACATTGCTGCAATTTGTGTGTGCTTTGCCAATTATGTGTAAATATATAGCTCAGTGGGTCTCAGATTGTGGGACTAAATGTATCAACTAAATGTAGCAAATTGTATCCGTTCAAAATGCTCCTGGATCACGGAGCTGCGAGATTAAAACACTAGAGACCGGAACATTACACTTAGGTGCATATTTATCAAGGGTCGAATTTCGAATTGAAAAAAACTTCAAACTTTGAATTCAAAAAGACCAACTGAAATTAAGTCGAAGTTTTTTTTTTCTTTTGGTCTAATAGGTCAGTTTTCGATCCAATGGGTCCGTATTCGACGAATTTGAATAGTGCGAATCGAAGAAATAGCGCATTCGATCGAATTCGATTCGAAGTTTTTCCAAAAAAAAAACTTTGTTTTTTCAAAGTCCACCAATTGACTTCAAATAGGTTCTAGGAGGTCCCCCATAGGCTAAAACAGCAATTTGGCAGGTTTTAGATGGCGAATGGTCGAACTCGAATTTTTTAAGAGACAGTACATGATAAATTTCAATATTCTAAGTTTTTAATTTTTTTCTAATTCGAAACAAATTTGGACTATTACCTAGTCGAAGTAAACAAAAAATAGCTCGAAATTCGAATTTTTTTATTTGAAAATTCACAGCGACCTTTGATAAATCTGCCCTTAAATATAGCAAATTGTATCAGTCCAAAATTCTCCTGGATCACTGAGCTGCCAGACTGAAACACCAGAGACAGGAACATTACACTTACTGAACATTAAACACATTGATAAGATTATGGAGTAATAAAGATTTGTCAGTTGATTACATTAATCTGATTGTAGGTGCCTTGTACAGTCGGTATATATGTATATAATATATGCAAATTGCATGGCCGATTTGTTTATTCATAAATTAATCATCCATAAAGTATTTAGTGGCTTATTACTGCTGATAGTTTGTTACTATTTGTAAATCCTTAGTGCTGTACATTTGTGCAACACATTCATGTTTCCTACAGAGGAACAGCGAGTGCTAAAGAGCAAGTTAACCTTTTATATAAACTGTAATATGTTGTAGATAGACCTAGTTTTAGCAAATATCAAATTGGTCTTTAATTTATATATTTATGTTAATGGTTTTCAAGCTATTAGGCTTCCTATTCCGCCTCTTTCCAGCCTGCAACCCATTATGAAAAGCCAGACTGACTTAAAGGCAACAATTTTATTCTTATTTTTCATTGTTTATGTTTCTAGTCAGTCCAATTGTAATTCATGTTAGAATAATACTGTCTTCTGTAAATTACAAGTTAATTTTAAGGTGAACAACACAGAAGGGTGGTCCCTGCACCTTCAATTTTAAATACAGGAATGGACCTGTTATCCAGAATGCTTAGGACCTGGGTTTTTTCCATAATTTGAATTTCCATACCTTTAGTCTTCTAAAACAAATAGTTTAAATTAAACCCTTTTGCCTTTAATAATGTATTATTATATCTTATTTGGGATCAAGTATTGCAGAGAAAAAGAAAATACATTTTCAATTGTTTTCAAAAATGTAAATTATTTTATTAAGGTTTTATTATGGGAGATGGCCTTTCCATAATTTGGAGATTTCTGGATTATGGATCCCATACCTGTATAAGCAAATCCAGTTACCAATATAATTTATCAGAACATAATCTGATGTTAAAGTGCATCAGGACATGATAGATGTATTCAAATGAGTGAGTTAAAGTAAGGCATGTCTAATACCACATATTATTAAAGTCTAATATTTAAGATATTGGACAAACAATGCCAAGATATGCAAATATACTGTACCTCTTTATACATACTGTACAGATATGAGACCTGTTATCCAGAATGTTTGGGGCCTGGGGTTTTCCAAATAAGATAATTTGGATCTTCATACTTTGTCTACTCATGTAAAAAAATAATGTAAATATTAAACCCAACATGCTGATTTTGCTTCCAATTAATTATATCTTAGTTGGGATCAAGTACAAGGTACTGTTTTATTATTACAGAGAAAAAGGAAATCATTTTTAAACATTTGGATTATTTAATTATAATGAAGCTTTCTGGATAACAGGCTTCCAGATAACTGATCCCATACCCGCACTACTATATACAGATATGGGACCTGTTATCCAGAATGCTTGACACCTGGGGTTTTCCGGGTAACAGATCGTTACGTAAATTAGACCTTCATACTGTAAAGGAACAGTTCAGTGTAAAAATAAGAACTGGAAAAAAGTCTGTGCACAATAAAAAATGTTTCTTATATAGTTAGGCAAAAATTTAATATATAAAGGCTGGAGTGACTGGATGACTAACATAATAGCCAGAACACTACTTCCTGCTTTTCAGCTCTCTAACTCTGAGTTAGTCAGTGACTTGAAAGGGGGCCACATGGGACATTTCTGTTCAGTGAGTTTACAATTGATCCTCAACAATCAGCTCAGATTCAAAAGCAACAGTTATGGCCGATGTGCCCCCCCTCAAGTCTCTGATTGGTTACTGACTGGTCACCAGGGTAACCAGTCGGTGGAAACCAAGAGAGCTGAAAAGCAGGAAGTAGTGTTGTAGCTGTTATATTACACACCCAGTCACTCCAGCCTTTATACATTACATTTTTTGCCTAACTAACTATATTAGAAACATTTTTTATTTTGCACAGCCTATCTATTTACCCAGTTTTTATTTTTATACTGAACAATTCCAGCCAATAGGCTGGCTTTGCTTCCAATAAGTATTGACTATATCTTAGTTTGGATCAAGCACACAGTGCTGTTTTATTATTGCAGAAAAAAAGGAAATACTTTTTTATAAGTTGGATGAATTGGAGTCTGTGGGAGATGTCTTTTCCGTAATTTGGAGCTTTCTGGATAACAGATCCCGTATCTGTACTATACATGCAAAGTCAGCAAGTGTGCAGGACATTCTTTATATTCTGGCCAACAGTTTTTCATTTTCTTCTTTTGTTCAAATTCTGAAGTCTGTGCCTAAAGAAAACAGGCATTCTTCGTTGCTGACCCTTTTCTTTGTTCTCATTTATGGATAAAAGATTTCAGTGTCACTAATGACCAGTAAATGAGCAAGGACTGAGTTCTACTACTGTAGGACATCGTAAGTGGAAGTCCTACAGAAACCAGCAATTGCATCTGTGCATTAAAATGACTTGCCTTTTCCAGAGCATTGGAATAATGTTCACATTAGCTGTATCTGTTTATATTTCAGGAGGGGAACAGTCCTCAAGGCAGTAACCAAGGAGTCAAGATCACCCAAGACCAGCAAAAGAAGAGCAGTTTTTTCCGATGTGTCCTTCTGTGAGGGATGCTGCCTTATTGGAGTGCTTTGCTCCATCAAACTGGACTGTGCCTGTATCTTAACTCCTATTGTCTTTGCAGACATAAAACCTTAAACAAGCAGCTCTGCCGCGTTCCAGCTCCCAGAATGAGAGTAACTGTTTCACCTAGTTAATCTGGAACATGTTCTTAGTATGTACATTTCTTTTCTTCTTTTTTTTTTTCTTCTCACTTTTGTTTGGATGAAGGTAACCACCGGACTTTCATTTTCCTTCATTTTTATTTTTAAGTATATATTTTCCAATAGAGTTCCAGTCAAGTTTCAAATATCAGATTTTTGATTTGAAACTTATTGGTGACTATTCCAAAGCCATATCTTACAATTATAGGTTTTTCATTAACCTCAGAATGTATGATCCTTTATAGCTGGGTACATACATATAATATATATAGATATATATAACAAATAGATACACAAATACAAGTTTGTAGGGATACACACACACTCAAGCATACACCCAGCCTGTATGCATATATGTGCACCTTTAACTTACATTCCAAAATTAGTCTTCCATATCAAACCTATTGGTAGACAACACAATGAGTTATTTTTCTTTAATTTAATGAGCAGTCTTGGGTTTCTATTATATATTTAAATGCAAAAGGAAACTGTAAGCCAATATAAAATTATGCTGCCTCTATTCGTGTCCAATCACCACAGGCCTCGTTTTGAAGCAGAGCCTGTTGCCTCCACTAGACATGAGCACCAACGGTGTTACATTTCCACTCAGTAATGTTTTTTTCTTCGTTAGGGACTTCATAATGGGCAGTTCAACATACAGACTGTATCATTCTCCTGTTAGAATACACTAGCTTTTACTGCAGGACATCCCTGTATGGCTGGTGGGTTTTTCCTTGACTGTGAAGTTCATTTTGGACAACCAGGGAATATTGGTGGGGTTGCTGGTATTTGTTACTTTAAAAAAAAACAAAAAAACCCATTTTAATTGAGTACAAACTTTCTCCACTAAATTTAGGGGGTCGGGAGGAGGAAGGTTTCTGCAGTAATACCTAGTAGAGCCATAGGAAATATTAATGGCAGAATATTGTGTTCAGAATTAGAGAGATTACTCCTTTCCATCTGAATTCCCATTCTGCCATTTTTGTAGCTGAGATGTTTTCACATTGTATTTGTAAATGTACTTTTGTAAATGCTCTGCTTAATCTTACTTCGTAGATATGACCAACCACTGAACATATTGTGCAAGTCTTATGTAGAACGTCTCTTGTGAGACTTACTGACTGTGTATGAGACTGTTGGCTGCTTATTCATTCGTTCATCAGTACTGTGTCATGTCGTATTTCCCATTCCTGGCTTATTATAATTGTAGCTATAAAGGGCAATTAAGCATTGATTGTTTGCATTTTTGAACTGTATAGTCCATACATTTACCCTAGGTGACATAGCAGCACTTTTGTGAATTAGATTCTTAAAGTGGTCTTTTATTATTAACATGTTTGCCGAATTCTGCTAGTGCAGGTTCCTAAAAGCGCCACACTTTGGCGAGTCAACTAGTGTTAAAACGTTAAAAAAATGAAATCAGTGGTCTATTTGGTTTCAATGGGTACCTGCACTAGTGTTATTTAGCACTTATTTTAGTAAACTTGACTTATTGGGGCAAGTTTTACTTACTTAGGTATAAAAATTGCCTCAATCCATTTACCATAGAAAAAGATCTGATTGCTGTTTGTCACTGCACTGTCACCTTTGTTAGTAAATTAGTCCCATTGTCTTAAAATGTTTTAGGTTGGATCACCAAAGAATGGAATTTGTGGCTTGCAGCTCAAGCAAGCTCATCATACATGGACTTTGTGATATTGTAAAGGAATTCACTTATTACTTTAGCACTCCAACTAAATCTGCATACCGTCTTCTCCAATTAGAAATGCTCAAACTGGCAATACAGCTCTTTGGCTCAGATACTCTAGTCCAGGTTCCAGTTTTGTTTTCTTGTCCCACAATGCCTTTGCTTATTTAGATTCCATATCTAGAATTCTTATTAATGCTTGTGTGCCACTGGATGTTTTGTTTTATCCTATAAAACCCTCTGGATTTCTATTACATGGATATGTCCACACAAGGGGCTTCAAGCAATAATCACTCCTTTGTGCTCCTCTTGCAATTATTTTTGCACTGGTATTTCAACAGTAGCACCAGTGGCAGAGAGATGGAATAAGTAGTGTCAAATCTCTCCATTGTCAGTGTTATTCCAAACATATTCCTGACATATTCCAGTAGTTGAGAGGCTCAATGTAAGCATCACTAGTAAAGAAGGGATGTGTTATTGTTTTTTTTTGTTAGTTTTTTTCCCCCCCAGTCCAATGGTACTTTCAGATAAATATATACAGGTATGGTTGAGTAGACCACATCTGCCCGAGCTGGCCCTAATAAAAAAAGTCACATGAGTCGACATGTGCCACATGACCCTGGAAATGATGCCACATTTGAGGGTGGATTGGCCAGGGAGCACATAAAGCAAAGAGAGACAATTTTGTCACTTGGGCTGAGGGTGGCATAACACTTCTAATTGGAGTATTGTACTCCAGCTCATTCCTAGGGCTGGGGGATTAAAAACAAAATAGTGCATCTATTCTTTATTAGCTCTACTACTAACATGATCATATCTATCATAGGAAAATGTCAGTCTGGCTTTTAACACATTTCTGTTGTTGCAGACTGCAGAAACGAGTCCAAGTCTCAAACTTCTTAAACCAACAACCCCCTGAAAATATCACTGGAAATAAGAGGCCCTGTTTTTCAGCATTTCAGAACCAAAGGATCTCTTTAACCCATACGAAAAGAAAAATGTGCCACTTTAATGAAGGCTTAATACTGACACTATAGAAGCGGTTTGGTTTTTAAAGGGAATCCATCATTAAAAAGTAAATGTATGTTTGAGCACTTAATTGATTCTGCTGCTTTAGTGACAGAAACCTCTTCTATACATAGGTGACAAATACTCGTCATCATCTTTTTGCTCAGTAATTTATTCCAGAAGGCATATAAATAGCTCATCTCTGTGCTTAATGCATTGGGGCTATGTTATTTTTTAGTGATGCATTTTCTTTCTGCTTCATATTTCCACGTAGGCCTGTGTATTTGGCTTCTGTACAGCTCGTCTCTTTCATGTTTACAAAGAATGATTCTGTCAATGACTAGAGGGGACAATGTAAGACCAGCAGAATCAAATGACTTCATTATGGTTTGGAAACTGATTATGTTCCATATGATATAAACACATCAAACATGTCCTGCTGGAGATCTGTAATAACTTGCTTTGTTTACAATGACAACTGCACTTCAGGAAAAATACAAATTAAAGCTTATTTTAAAGTTATGGATGTCTTTTTTTTATTTTTAACAAAAAATGGATTGCTCCCATGCCTTTGCTTAGTACTCAGTCTTGATGTTTACTGATTTTAGCCAGGCCTCCTGCCTTGTTCCCATAATTAAAAATGTTATTAGCTTCAGGTACAATACTTCATCTTTGGACATTTAGGGGCACATTTACTATGGGTCGAATATCGAGGGTTAATTAACCCTCGATATTCGACCATCGAAGTTAAATCCTTCAACTTCGAATATCGAAGTCGAAGGATTTACCGCAATTCGTTCGATCGAACGATTGAAGGATTTTAATTCATCGATCGAACGATTTTCCTTCGATTACAAATTGCTAGGAAAGCCTATGGGGACCTTCCCCATAGGCTAACATTGGTGCTCGGTAGGTTTTAGGTGGCGAAGTAGGTGGTCGAAGTTTTTTTTAAAGAGACATTACTTCGACTATGGAATGGTCAAATAGACAAACGATTTTTAGTTCGAATCGTTTGAGGTCGAAGTAGCCAAAAAAAACGTTAAAATTCTACATTTTTCTCCTTCTAATCCTTCACTCGAGCTAAGTAAATGTTCCCTTACTGTTATAGAATATTAGAGGAGTTCTTGTTTACCCTGAGCTGCCTTCTTCACATGATCTTTAACATACAGAAGAGCCTAAATCAGTATCTAATGTTTCCATGGATGATCTGTTGCTCAGACTTAACCTCTTGAGGCAAATTACAAGAGAAACTATTTGTGGAGGCTGTAAAATACAATGATATACATGCTGTTAGAGAAATAAAGTATTTTGTAATTGACACCTTTATGAGTATACAGACCTTATATACATTAAGTAGAAAGCTCAAGATATGGATTCATGACATGTCATAAAGAGTTCATGGCCCCCTGTAAACAGAAGATTAATCTTTCCCCCAAGAAGATACTCTGGGTTCTTCCCAAAGTATAGAATAGGAAAGGTTTTCTTTCAGATATAAATTATATTATTTAAATGAATGGCCAGCAGGCATCTTTACACTGGCTGGCACTCATGGCAAATTTAAGCAGTGTGATCTCTACCCCCTAAGTCACTATCCAGAAGAGCTTTAGGGCAGAGACACATGCTGTGATTCAGGGAGATTAGTCGCCAGGCGACAAATATACTCTTCTTCTATTTTGGAGAAGGGCCCTTAAGGGCAGAGACACGCGCTACGATTCAGGGAGATTAGTCGCCTGGCGACTTTGGGGCGATTAATCTCCCCAAACTGCCTCCCCTGCCTTCTTGTCGGGTAGAATGTAAATCGCCGGCGAGATGGCACTCGGAGCACTGAAGTTTCCTCATGAGTCATTACATTCTACCCGGCGAGAAGGCAGGGGAGGCAGTTCGGGGACATTAATCGCCCCGCAGTCGCCAGACAACTAATCTCCCTGAATCGCAGCGTGTCTCTGCCCTTAAGGGCCCTTCTCCAAAATTTGCAGCTTCTAAGATCTGTCTGTACTAATGGTTACTCTTCTGTTTTGAAACATGCTGCTCATAGCGTTATGATTGTATCCACAAACACATGGGAGATACAGTAACAATGTCAATTCTACATATACAGTGTATGGTTCTCTAGCTAATTCCGTTTAGAGGATTTTATTATACATATATTGTACATACATTATACATAGCATATTTTGTTAACAGATGCTCTTACCTTCCAGCTGATCCAAAAAAATGTTGCCTCAAGCTCCAAAAAAACTTTCCCAACTTAAAAATGGGAATTGGATCAGTTAGAACAGTGATCCCCAACCAGTAGCTCGCGAGCAACATGTTGCTTTCCAACCACTTGGATGTTGCTCTCAGGGTCCTCAAAGGAGGTGCTTATTTTTGAATTCCGAGCTTGAAAGCAAGTTTTAATTGCATAAAAACGAAGTATAGTGCCAAGTAAAGCCTCTTGTAGGCTGCCAGTCCGCATAGGGGCTACCAAATAGCCAATCACAGCCCTTATTTGGCACCCTAAGGGACTTTTTCATGCTTGTGTTGCTCCCCAACTCTTTTTACATTTGTATGTGGCTCACAGGTAAAAAAGGTTGGGGACCCCTGAGTTAGAAGATCAACATTTTACTATCTGGTGCCAAATCACTAAACTGTATTAGTTTTACTGTAGTGTAGTGTAGTACTGTGGAAATGCAGTGTGATTGGTTAGTTTAAAATTTTTCGTGATATCCTCCTGCAGTTTAGTCTGTAACAGGGTTCATCTCTATGGAGTAATGGCACCGCCAAGACCATCAAACTTCCAAGATCAACATAAACTTCACTCTGGAGAATCACATCACGTCCAATATTGTTTTATTTTAACAGGTGCTTGTCTCAGTGTGAACTGACCCAAACCATTTATCCACCCTTATACACCAACAAGTGTGTCAGCTACAACACGTGGCCAGACGTATAAGAATATATGTTACAGATTTTCTCAACAGAGCATTGCCATCTTGTGGCCTGCTCCGATAATGCACCATCAAATACAGATACATAGGGGCAGATTTACATAGGGTCGAATATCGAGGGTTAATTAACCTTCGATGTTCGACTGCCGAATGTAAATCCTTCGACTTTGAATATCAAAGTCGAAGGATTTAGCGCTATTCTTGCGATCGAAGGAATAATCGTTCGATCGAACGATTAAATCCTTCGAATCGAACGATTTTAATCCATTGATCGAAGTAAATTCCTTCGATCAGAAAATTGTTAGGAAGCCCATGGGGACCTTCCCCATAGGCTAACATTGGCCTCGGTAGGTTTTAGGTGGCAAACTAGGGGGTCGAAGTATTTTTTAAAGATACAGTACTTCGACTATCGAATGGTCAAATAGTCGAACGATCGTCGTAGTCGAAGGTCGAAGTAGCCATATTCGACCATTCGAAATTTAAAGTATTTTTTCTTCTATTTCTTCACTCGAGCTAAGTAAATGGGCCCCATAGTATATGAGTCACATACAGTGTTCTCATAAAAAATACGATACATAGTATACAAGCAGTATAAAATGATTCAAAGTAAGCATCATTCTCCTACCCTTTGTAATGTTCAGTCATAGTGAGTATTCGTTCTATAATGGAAAACGGTGATGTTACAAAAAGCATTTATAACTGAAAGCATCATTCAAACCCCATGTTTCCAATGTGTTCAGGGTATCGATCCACTTTGCTTCACATTGTAGAAGCATTTGCTTTCTGTCCCCACCCAGTATTAGCATTTTTACCTTCTCTAGTACCTGCCATCTTAAACTGTGTTCAAAAAAAGTTTACTTTTTTTCGATTTCCATAAGGTCGTAGTTTGTTTATGCTCACCAATCCTTATCCTTACTTTTCTTTTTGTAACATGTTGTGCATGAAAAAATAAACCAATACTGGACTTGATGTGGTCATAATAGATCATAGCATGACCTATTATTAATCTGAATGCAATCCATCTCCATTTAAAGCGATAATCTGGTAAGAATTATGTTTGGTTGTTCACATTCATTGCATGGAAATCAGAATTCTACTTTATGCGTCCACTGTAAAAACCAAATGACACTGACAAGCTGTTTGGGGTTTGTTTATCTTGCTCACCAACTAGCCTTTGGGGAGGGGGGGATTTGAACCAAGAACCATGTTGATAACTTCACATTGAAGCATAGCAGTTATTTTGCAATTATGAATGGCATACCTCTTCAAGCCCTTTCACCACTGACGGCAACCTCTTTTATCAATTCGATAGTTATGAGTGATTCCTATAGTGAACGATGGAACCCAGATATAAAGGATAAGTGTTGCAGATTACTCTGCTCTCGGGTGTCCACACTATCTGTCTTTGTTTGTGTTTTTCTTGATCTGCAGTTCTCCACCATAGCAAGCAAGCTGCTCTTTGCTGACCATAGTAACCGAGCAGTGGTTTATGGGTCAAATGAGGCAAAATAACTGAATATACTGTATGGCTGCTATGGCCACTGGCAATACAGATAAATCCCTCAGGACTAACAACAATTAAGGATATTGCCTATTCCAACTGTGATTTTGGTTCATTTCCTGTCTGGACTTTCAATATATTTAGGATACAAAAACAATGACAAGAATGTAATATTTTTCAAAAACCGAAGGGGTAAATTAATGTAAAGCGCTGGGTAATTTTCTGTCAAAATACGAATAAATGATGATGAAGAAAAGAGGTACAACTAGGTGCCAGTTTATCTACATTAGCATCACCAATCACATAGTGCCGCACAGATGTTACAATAGAAAATAAATACTGATGTTTCTTATATCCTTGTAGTACCTAGCTAACAGCCAGACACTGAGACATTTTGTGCCTTTAGCTACCAAAAAATGCCATCCCCTTCAAACAAAACAGAGATTGTTTGTCCATATGTTGCAATTTCTTCAAGCTGGCCAACTACACCAGTCATTCCTGGTATGGCCAGTCCTACACTCAACTTTTTTATGATTCATTAAGAATTCTACTGCTTCATTATAGATTTAACATGGACTAAGTTTTACCTGTAACTTACTTACTTAAAACTAAAAGGTTAAAACAGTTTGGGAGTTTTATATATTATTATGATAATGGGTTGAGTGCAGAGGAAGCCTTGTATTTGCTTGTAAACTGTCAGTTGGGTAGTGGGCTGGAATGCCAGACTCCCTTTATCTCTTTCTGCCCCATATCCCTATATTAATATCCCCTCACTTTCCTGTGCTTTCCCCCCCACTTAGGAACAAATCTATGCTGTGTCAAGGACAGCAGCAGGCAGCGCCGGATTTAACTTTTGCACGCCCCTAGGCCGCACGGTCCGACCAGGCGGCCACGCGGTCCTAGCACCCGCCTTCCCAGCGCGCCGGCGAAAAAACGCCGGCGCAGCTGGTGCAGTTGAACGGCGGCTGGGCGGCATGCCGCCCCTATTTCTTTGCCGCCCTAGGCCCGGGCCTATGCGGCCTTGCCGCAAATCCGGGCCTGGCAGCAGGGCCGGAACTAGGGGTAGGCAGAAGAGGCACATGCCTAGTACCTACTCTGTCACCTGCCCCTAGTCCGGGGCTATGTCTCAGATGGTGTTCCCGCGCGTGTGATGGTGTGTAGACACACAGTGAGAGGAACAAATGCCCAGATCAGGAGTGCATAGCTTCCCTTCATTACACCCTAAGCATGTACCTCTTCTGCCTAACCCTAGTTCTGCCCTTATGCCAAGAAAACATTTTTTCACCCTAGCCGTATATTTCAGAAAAAAAACATTGTGCTGAAACTTTTTAAATATACATTTCTACTATAGACAACAAAAGGGGATGGTTGAGCTGTATGATGGGGTCATTTTCTCTCTCTCTCTCTCTAGTAAAGTGGAACTTTTTGGAGTACCTATAGCTAGTCCACCTCCCTCAACCATTTGTAATTCCTGCAGGAAAGTAGGTTTTGAGTTGGGTTAAAGGATAACAGGTCAAAAACAGTGATACCCATGCAATAATACAGCAATAGAAGCACAGGGGTTGTCTCTTAAAGGGGAAATAAAGCTTAACTAAACAAGTAGGACAGATGTTGCATTTTATGTTTTAGGGTTCTGCACCAGACAGCCCTTTAGTATGGAAGATCTGTGCCACTGGCACAACTATAGAGGAAGCAGACCCTGCGCTTGTGGGGGGGACCAAAGGAAAAGGTGGGACTGGACCACAGGCTCCGTTTCCTCTACAGTGCCGAAATCCCCCTCCCTGCCGCTTTTGACGAGGGGTGTGTGGTTTGCGCATAGGAGTCCAAGCCCTGAATATTTTTCTGGTGGGGGGGCAGCGTGCAGATTATGCCCCTGATCTGTGCTTTCAAAGATGGACCCAGTGGCTCCCGATCTTCTCTAATGTTGATTTATAGCACATTTTCTATGGGGTGTCAGTTATCTGAGCTTAGGGAGCGGCTCGCAATATACTTACGTATATATATATATAAATGGCACAGTACAAGGCTGATTAGTACATAATTCAGATTATTAATACAGTACATAGCAGCTCTGAAACCAGCACAATTTGCATTTTTATTATTGAATAATCAACCCTGTAGGATTAGCTCATATAACAGACAAACCTCATTCTCTGCTTAGCTACTAAATAACTGCCTTGAGCACACTGAGCCATGTGAGTGTCAATGACACTGCTAACAAAATCCAAGATGGTGAGCTCCTGTGACAACTTGTAACTTGTTTAAATACAATTTCTGTTACTAATACCCTCCATCTTCCTTACTGTGCCTAAATCCTTCTCTAATCTAAATCTTCCACATAATTACTCACTGCCCCCTACCCCCAGGCCTAGTTTAAACTCTCCTCAAACTCTAGCCATCCTCTCCCCAAAGCACCAAGTGGAGCCCATCCCTGGCAAGAGCCAGTAGCCATTTGAAAAATTAGCCCAGCCAGTTCTCCAGACACCAAAATCCCACCTCCTTTCTGTAAGGAATTATTCAGCATCTTACCCTCTGCTGGGGTTGAACAGGTTACCTTATATATTAAAGTCTTTTATCTTAGTTCTTAGGCCCATTTACCTGCTTGTCATTCTCAGCAGTAGGCATTCCTAATTCTGAACCAGATTTCGTTGAGCTGCCAGCCTCATTGCTTTGCCTGTACCAGTTGCTACATAGTGCTTTGTTTTGTTCACCCTGCCTATGCTAAACGAAAGTGTTCATATGCCATACTGTATCTACTCATTTCCAATCTACTCCCTCCTTATACCTTACAAACACCAGGCCAGGGCCCCCTGTTGTACATTCAGAATGAGTTTTGGCCACTGCACGTGGCACCTACACCAATCTTTCAGCAATGCATTCATTTCCTTAAGCTTCCATTGCATGTGGCACAGGTAATAACTCTAGAGTTGTCACTTTCCGACAAAGGAAGTCCAGACAGGGGGCCTTATTCTTCAGCCTACAGCTTTCAAACAGGGTTCACTAGCCCAGCAACTAAAAAAACTATTTGTGAGGCTGCAAATGTATTGCTATTATTACTTTTCTACTTAGCCCCTCTTCTATTTATATTCCTAGTGTCGAACTGGGGGAGATGGGGTCTGCCGGAAACCTGAGCTAAGGGCTCACTACTAAAGCACACATTGTAACATAGTAACATAGTAAGTAAGGTTGAAAAAAGACACACGTCCATCAAGACACACGTCATTTTATTTATTTTTTTAATCTGCCACACAGAACCCCCATGATTGCCACCAGTGCCAATGATTATTGCCACAAATCATATTCCCACTCTCCATCTCCCAGCCTGCCCCTATGCTCTGATCATCTTTCAGATATACCTGGCCTAACAAAGTGACTCAAGGTGCAGGCACATCCGAAAGCTGATTGGAGCATAGGGACGGAGATGCTAATTCTCTTGTTTCAGCGCCCAAATCCAAACAATGTGCCTGCAACTGTGCATAGGCTGTAGAGTTGTTCCTACTGTTTAAAGCAACTCATTTTTATAGGCTATATAAGGAAAAGAACCTATGGAAGACCTACATACTGTACATAATATTGATACTTGAAATGTTTAAATAGTTTTTTTACCAGTGGCTCATAAAGCATATTTTATTTAGCAGGGAGAACCTGTTTTAAACCATCTACTTATAGAAAACAAATGACCTGAAATGCAAATATATGATAAACAGGATTGTTCTACTGAACCTTTAATGTCAGAGCTCTAACTTTAGTTAGCATAAAGAGGCTTTGAAGTTTCCAAAGATCTGTACAAGACACCTATATTTGTTTTACTAAAAGTAAAACAGATCAAAGACTTAGGTCTCTGCTATTCCCTGCAGAGAAAGACTAAATATAATTCACAGTATTTTAGTTAGAAACAAAAGGCTGTAATGGTATCCTGTTACACTTATATGACTATAGCATTTATAAAACAAATATAAAAAAAAGGTAAAACTAGGGGTGAATAAAAGAAAACAAAAGCTAACTACAGTAACAACAAAAATATGAGCCACATTTCTATACTAACCACAGATCATTTCTTTCTAGAATGCTGCTTTGCATCTAAGCAAAAGTGTATTTTTCCCATAGGCAGAGCTTACATATAAGGCTAATGTCACACAGTGTATTCTAATGAATACTGTCATGAGGCAGAAAACAGCTGTGGTCAAAATACCCCATCTGCACAGATTCACATAGCAAACTATGGCAAACACACACAGTGGTGACAGACGGAGGTCTGCTCAGATATTCCTGTTTGACAATCTCTGAACACTTAACTGCCAAACTTCAGGCCTGGTGTTTTCCATAGTTTACTATGAGAAGTGGAGTATCAACTCCCAAAATCTACCCTCAATCCAGTGCATGTGTAGTGGATTACAGATAGAAAATTCACACTTGAGCACACTATCAGAAGGATTACAGGTCTATCAACATGCACAGATAGTCAGAGCAAAAGAGGGAGGGGGTGAATCAGTATGCATTGTGTGCCATAGTCCTAAATCGTATTTTGCCCAAACTATTATAGCCTACTGTCCTTTGAAAAACTAAATAGGACAATTAACCAAATATTAATGCAGATAAAGACTTGACAGGCAGCTGGTAAAGAACACATTAGGTTCAAGCCAATAAGCTGCATAGTAGATAAGAGGGTAAGACAGTCGGATAGTGTATGGGGGTCAGCCTGTGTATGACTGCCTTAACACTCATGTAGCTGTAGCAATAGGTGCTACTGCAAAGCATTTTAGGGGCAGATGGGCAGATTCAGGGAGATTTAGTCGCCTGACAACTAATCGCCTTTTCTGCAGGGCAACAATCTCCCCGAACTGCCTTCTGTCTGCTTGAATGAAGAATCATCTGCGCTAATGAACTTGCGTCGCTTAGATTTCCGAAGTCGCCCAAATTTGCCTCACAGGGAAACTTCCCCGAATCTCCCTGAATCTGCCCGTCTGCCCCAACCCTTAAGGAACATTATTTAAGGTTGGTGGCACACGTGAAGATTCCTGGGGAGATTCTCCCTCTTCCTTGGGCGCCTAATCTCCCCGAAATGCCTTCCCGTCAGCAAGAATCTGAATCGACTGCGGGATGGCATCCGAATCTCTTCGTTTTCCAAAGTTGCCTCACGAGAAAACTTCGGATGACTTGGGAAAACCCGAACAGATCCATATGCCATGCCACCGGCGATTCACATTCTTGACGATGGGAAGGCATTTCGGGGAGATTAGTCGCTGGGAATCTGCTTGTGTGCCAACACCCTAAACTGTGAAATAATAAGTAAATGTGGGCAAAGAGTTTCATATAAAGTGGGTAAAGTGATGGTGTGTCTGTTAACATTATCATATACAGGTATATGAAGAAAGCAAAACAGCAGATATACTTTAATAACACATAATTTAAGAATTGGTTATTAAAATACATTTTTATGGTGTGGTCCTCACCCAGAGGGATTTTCAAACTTGATAGATATCTAGGCTATTTTTATTCAGATATCAGTCCAGCAGGTTTTCCTAAAGGGCCCCATACCAAAATGGGGACCTATCAGCTGCCATCTTGGTCTGGAGGGATCGCTCTGGAGTGTATCGCTTCATTCACTATCTTAATTCCGAGGGTATATAATTAATGACTTAACTAGGCCCCCCCCCACGTTATAAGAAAATTGGTGGCCAGGTTTTCAAACTTGATAGATATCTAGGCTATTTTTATTCAGATATCAGTCCAGCAGGTTTTCCTAAAGGGCCCCATACCAAAATGGGGACCTATCAGCTGCCATCTTGGTCTGGAGGGATCGCTCTGGAGTGTATCGCTTCATTCACTATCTTAATTCCGAGGGTATATAATTAATGACTTAACTAGGCCCCCCCCCACGTTATAAGAAAATTGGTGGCCAGGGCCCCTTAAACGACCATGCCTTCCCGAAGTCAGCAGCTCTCAGAAAGATGGGGGGCTAATCAAGTAAGTGTGACGTGGCCGGGCCCCCCTTACCCTCGGGACCCCCTACAACTCTCCCCCCTGATGACTGCCCTGCAGATGCATACATTTGGACACCCCAACAGAGATATTATATCAATACTTAGTTGAGACTCCTTTTGCAAACAGCCTATAGACGCCTCCTATAGTCTTTGACGAGTGTCTGGATTCTGGGTGGCAGTATTTTTGACCATTCATCTAACAAAATCTTTCCAGTTCAGTTATATTTGATGGTTGCCGAGTATGGGCAGCCTGCTTCTGTCAAAGATTAGGTAGGGGGGCGCTGTAGAGACTGAAGGGAAAGGGCGAGTCATTGAGGCAGGAGCTGTATGTGCCTAGGGAACACTTGAAGGGAAAGCAGGAACAGGTTGATGAGGGCGAAGAGTCAGTCTGGATCAGGTGCAGAACAGGACGGAGAGGGGGAAGATCAGGACTGGACTAGGAAGGAAGAAGAGGGCGACGACTCAACAGGAACAGACTGGACAGGGCAGGAGTGGAACAGGAACAGACTGGATGGGACAGGACGGTGCGGGCGTAGATCAGAGGAGACCGGAGCAGGATAGCAAGAGGAGACCGGAGCAGGATAGCAAGAGGAGACCGGAGCAGGATAGCAAGAGGAGACCGGAGCAGGATAGCAAGAGGAGACCGGAGCAGGATAGCAAGAGGAGACCGGAGCAGGATAGCAAGAGGAGACCGGAGCAGGATAGCAAGAGGAGACCGGAGCAGGATAGCAAGAGGAGACCGGAGCAGGATAGCAAGAGGAGACCAGAGCAGGATAGCAAGAGGAGACCGGAGCAGGATAGCAAGAGGAGACCGGAGCAGGATAGCAAGAGAGGACCGGAGCAGGATAGCAAGAGAGGACCGGAGCAGGATAGCAAGAGAGGACCGGAGCAGGATAGCAAGAGTCAGGAATAGGTAAGACAAGACCAGTACAAGGTGAAGTCAGGGCAAGGTACAAGGTGGAACAGGAAGCAGAAGTCAGGAACAAGCAAGGCAGGATCGGATCAAGGTCAAGGCTGGGAAGGTACAAGATAAGGTAAAGCAGGACAAGACAAGGACAGGCAAGGCAGAATAATAAGGGAAAAGGGGCAAGAGCTAGAACTACCTAGTTAGGGGCACTGCCACAGTACTAGGAAAACCATGCAATGCTCTGGCAAGGAGTGGTCTGAGTGCTGCCCTTAAATAGGGAAGAGTCAGCCCTGATTGGCTGATTAAGCTAGGCAGCAGCTGGGTTGGGGCTGTAGATGCCAAACAGGCTGCAGCTGAGCTGGGGCTGGAGAGGCCAATCAGGCGGCAGCTGGGCTGGGACTGCAGAGGCCAGGTTACACATAGCGAGCAACCCTACAGGCTGCTCACCTGGCCAAATGGTTAAGGTATCGAGCCAGAAACCCAAAGGTCCCTGGCTCGAATCCCAGCAATACCTGACAGCTTCAAATCATCCCATAGATTTTCGATGATATTCAAGTCAGGGGACTGTGACGGTCATTCCAGAATATTGTACTTCTCCCTCTGCATAAATGCCTTTGTAGATTTCCAAGTGTGTTTAGGGTCATTGTCTTGTTGGAATATCCATCCCCTGCGTAACTTCAACTTTGTGACCGATGCTTGAACATTATCCTGAAGAATTTGTTGATATCGGGTTGAATTCATCTGACCCTCGACTTTAACAAGTGCCCCAGTCCCTGAACTAGTCACACAGCCCCACAGCATGATGGAACCTCCACCAAATTTGACAGTAGGTAGCAGGTGTTTTGTTTGGAATGCAGTGTTCTTTTACCACCATGCAAAGCGCTTTTTGTTATGACCAAATAACTAAATTTTTGTCTCATGAGTCCAAAGCACTTTGTTCCAAAATGACTGTGGCTTGTCTAAATGAGCTTTTGCATAAAACAAGCGACTCTGTTTGTGGCGTGAGTGCAGAAAGGGCTTCTTTCTCATCACCCTGCCATACAGATGTTCTTTGTGCAAATTGTGCTGAATTGTAGAACAATGTACAGATACACCATCTGCAGCAAGATGTTCTTACAGTTCTTTAGAGGTGATCTTTGGGTTGTCTGTAACCATTCTCACAATCCTCCACATATGCCGCTCCAGTATTTTTCTTGGCCTGCCAGACCTGGGTTTTACAGCAACTGTGCCTGTGGCTTTCCATTTCCATTACATTCCTTACAGTTGAAACTGACAGTTTAAGGGTTTTGTATTCCCCTAAACCATGATACTGATCAATCGTTGTTTTCAGATCTTTTGAGAGTTGCTGTCACTCTTCAGAGGAGAGTCAAACAGAAGCACAACTTGCAATTGGCCACCTTAAATACACTTTCTCATGATTGGACACACCTGCCTATGACGTTTAAAGGAGAAGGAAAGCTACTGAAGCAGTTTGTCAATAGATAAGCCACAATAGTGCAAGCTATAACACTATATTTATTCTACTGAATGCTTTACCATACCTGAGTAAACAGCTATTGAAGTGTTCTCTGTTTGTTTAGGATAGCAGCTGCCATATTGGCTTGATGTGCCATCACTTCCTACCTGAGTCTCCCTTCTCACTTATAGCTCTGGGCTCAGATTACAGCAGGGAGGGGAGTGGAAGAGGAGCAAACTGAGCATGCTCAAGGCCATGCCCTGGAGGTTTAAGCTGAAAACAGGAAGTCTGATACAGTAGCCCATGTGTACACAATAAAAGGAAAGAAATGCCGTGTTTTTTTTGACAGAGGACTCAGAGCAGCATTACTTTGAGAAGGCGCGACTGGAATTCCAAGGTACTCAATTTCAAATCTACATGGACTTAGCTCTGATTACACTACAAAAATGCTAAAGCACTAGCACCAATGCCCAAGATCCTTCAACAACACAAGATAAGATATCGTTGGCTATTTCCAGTAAAGTGAACCTTCTTCTACAACATAAAGAATTAAAGTTGTAGGCAGGCATCAAACCGGAACATCCAAAAGTAGAACCCAGGAGCTCAATGTTTAAATAGAACAAATATATTTATTTTTTACATCATGTATAAAAGATAAAAGCCTTACTCGTTTCGTGTCACAAAGAGACACTTAATCATAGGCTATGATAACGCCCCTGCAAAGCGAAGGAAAGCCTTCCAATACTACAACTCTCTCCAAATAGATATATTACTCCTCCAAGAAATCCATTTCTCTGTAACTTCCTATCCAAAGTTCTTACACAAAATCATTATCAGAGGGTCCATATGGCCAATAGTACAACTAAAACTAAAGGTGTAACAATTTGTATGAGAAATGGGTTACAAACAAAAGTATTAGAAGCTTTTGAGGACCCACATGGTATATATATATTGATCTCAAAATTTCATGAAACTGGCACTGGTTTCTTACTATGCACCCAGCTCAGGTCAATTACAATTTTTTGAATACCTAGTAGGCTTTCTTTCTCATTGGACAGAGGGTCATCAGATTATCTGTGGCGACACTAATAGCAACCTGGATAGATACTGGGATAGGCAGACCATTTCGATACCCTACAATTCTCAACATCCTTATATTTCAGCTGAATGGGCAAAAATAAGCAATTTATGCACTTCAGAAGGATGGGTAGATATTTGGAGAGCGTTACATCCAGGTATCAGGCAATTGACTCATTATTCTGCACCCCATAAACTATATACAAGGATTGACCATATTTGGATCTCACAAGGGTTAGTGACAATGCCCCAGTGCTCCAGAATTCTAAATATATCCTGGTCAGATCATTCTCTTATGTTATATAAGGTTAAACTTCTTCATCTACCCAAAACCCTGGCAAGGTGGCGAATGAATGAATCCCTTCTGAAAGTGCTAGAATTATATATACAAATAGAAACTTCTCTTAAAACATACTTTCAGGAAAGTGCTACTTCAGTCCCCTCATCTACTATTTTATGGGAAGCTCACAAGGCTGTCATATGCAGCCTTCTGATTCAATGGGGTTCACAGCAGAAAAAGGTCCAAAATTTTGAAATTACCAATCTCACCACTCAGCTAAATGATTTATTATCACAACAAGCCGACAATCCCAATGTTGATCTACATATCCAGATTAACCAAACTCCTACAAAACAGCGGTGGCTTTGCCCATATTGCAACACTTCGTCAGGCGTAAATTTGTCTGGACAACGCTAATTCACGAAGATCCGAAGTTGCGCACAGGGTACTGAACACTTGTGTAGTTGCGCTAGCGAAAATATGATCAGTAGTTCAAAATTACGCTAGCGTTGGCTAATTTGCTTACGGTGTGCAGTTAAAGTACAATGGGCGTATATGCTGCATCAAATACAACAGACTACACAAGGCCAGGGAACCTTAATAAAATTATAGAGAGATGTTATAATGCCCTACACATGTGCCCACAGTATAGTTTAGGTGCCATATGTTATCAAATGTAGGGGGGGGAAGGAGGGTACCTCAAAAAAATTTCAATATTTTTCAGCCTATCACCCTGTAAAAAGGAAAAGGCGCCAGCGGTTTTTTTTGACAAACTCCTATCTACTCTATTGCACTTTGCCAGGTCTGAGGTGGCGAAGGCAAGTCTGGCGATAGAGGTAACGGTCAGTAAAATCAAAAACTTTGTGAATTTGCGTAGTAACGCTCTTTCGCAAGAGCGAAAATTCGCCTGGCGTTAGAGTGCGAAGTTGCTCCAGAGTCTATCTCCTTCGCTAGCATAATTATGCCAGCGACCTTTAGTAAATTTCCCCCATAGCCTTTACTCATAAGACTGAGAAAGCTTGGAAGTGGACTCAACAGAGATTATACTACCATACTAATAAACCCAGCTGTCTCTTAGCCAGGAGGCTCCGAAATCAATTGGATTTCATTCCAATCAGTAAAATCAAAACCTCTAATGGGTTTGTTACCAGCACATTACAAACTATCCTACGTGAATTCCACACTCTTTATAAGAAACTCTATCGAGCTATACCAATGCCCTCATCCCAAAAATTAGAGGCTTTTTTTCAGAGATATCACTATGCCACCTCTGACCTCCTCTCAATTTTAATCATTAAATGAGATTGTAGAAGAGAAAGTCAAGGATGCTATTAAACTTCTTAAGCTACCTCAAACACCAGGGCCAGACGGCTTCCCGGCACTATATTACAAGAAGTTCTCCCATATCCTTACTCCCTATCTAACTACAATGTTCAACCAATTAGTTAAGAAAGACAAATTTCCAGCCCAAATCCTTTTAGCTACAATTACCCCATCCCTAATCCAGATAATGATCTGATGGACTGTAAGAACTATCGTCTGATTTTGGTCTTAAATCTAGATATACAAATTTTGGCCAAAGTGTTAGCTACTTGACTTAATAGAATCCTTCCATATTTGATTCATAGAGACCAAGTGGGATTTGTACCCCCTATATGCTCTTCAAATTACAAATCAAAAAGGCATTTCGATTCCTTAGCATGGCCCTACCTTTATTACACCCTACAAAAATGGGGGATAGGGAATGATTTATTGAAATGGATTCAGGATTAAATTTTGAGTTTCAATGGAACACTAAATCCATAACAGTTGTGGGTATTAAGTTGACTAGGTCATTTGACCTACAACTAAATATCCCTGTTTATATTGAAAATTAGGTAAACATCTGGAGGACTGTGGAAAATATCACATATCATGGATAGGACAAGTAACAGTGGTAAAAATGGTCTTGCTCCCAAAGATCTTATATTTGTTCTGAGTATTGCCTATCCCTATTATATGTGTAGACCTACGGAAACTGGAATCCAATATTTCAAGGTTCATTTGGAATAATAGAATCCCCCGGGTGAGCCTCAATATACTACAAAGATCCACACTGGAGGGGGGCCTAGGACTTCCAAATCTCTGGAAATATCTAGCGGCTCAACTAGTTCACCTCCCCACTATACACGCTCAAGCAAATGGCCCTTTATGGACACCCTTAGAAAACTGGTTTGTGACTCCACATACAGCAGACTCTTTATTTTGGACACAGGCAAAATATAGACCATTTATCGCCAGCCCCACTTTGCGACACACTTTGAGATTATGGAATATTAACGCACAATCCTATACACTACATTCATCTCACACCCCAGTTACCCTGTACTTTCATAACCCTCAATTAATCCCAGGGCTTCAATATTGTCCATTTCAGTGGTGGAATGATCACAACCTCACACGTGTGAGAAACTTACTTACTGTAAGAGGTCCAGCCACCCTAGACTACCTGAAAGAGGGCCCGAACTGCCCTCTTTCACACAGAACGCTTCGTTTTCCAAAGTTGCCCAAAGTAGCCAAAGAGATCCGAGTGCAATCCCACCAGCGATTTAAATTCTTCCCGGCGGGAAGGCAGTTCGGGGGGATTAGTCGACCGAAGAAGAAGCGATTTGTCGATTGGCGACTAATCTCCCGAAATAGCAGCGTGTATCTCTGCCCTAACAGTTGGAACTGGTTTTCCAGAATCACTATCAGAGTAAAGAAAGTTAGCCCTAATACCCAAATAAGATAGTATTATGTGATCACACATATATAAACTGAGAAAATATCAAAATCACTGTATGTATACACCATTTATTGGTAAAACAATAAAAAACATATTAGTAAAAAAAATACAGCTAAAATTGTGTACAATATACAGAACCAAGCATAAACAACGAGGAAACTACAGTAACAATAATGGGACATTACATTTTAATTATAAAGTTTCTGTAATTACTTAGCACTTAGGAGAATATGAATAACCCAGGCAAAATATAAAGGATTGTGTTGTAAATCAGTCAGGGATAATACTATTATCCAGCCATTAAATGTAATAACAATTGGAAAGATTAACAAAGGATTGTCCTATTTGCTGCCATTACAGAAATTTAAGATATTTCGATTACTGTAGTCCGAAGTTTCAGTTTATCAAAAAAAATGCTGTAAATTTAACAGCTGAAGTGTCATGAGAGCTTTTTAACTGCAGATTAAAGACAACAGAGCCTGACGTAAATCTTTTAAATGCTTTTGTTCCCTTTCAAATGAGGAGACTTAGAGGAGTCTCAAAGCTACTTAGAGCTTCATTTGGCTGGCACAAGTGGTTTTAACTAACACCTCAAGCTGAGCAAGTAAATAAAAACAAAAGCCAACTATACCTTGGGGGCATAATTTGGTATTTAAAACACCTCTTTGAAGTTATCCTTGGCCACTGTCTCTGAGACTTTTAAGTGTGGAAATTCAATTAGTTTAGGGTTTTTCTTGACACCACTTTTGTGTTGTATTAAGATTGCAATCTAAGAACCCTCTTGTTGTAGCGTGCCCATCAATATACATATTAGATCTGACTCTCTTAGGATATAAAGGTCTGGACACAAAATTCTCATCCATTATCTTTCAAACAGGAGAAGACACCAGACATGGCACATCTTTTCTTGGTTCTCTTGTATCTTTGCAGCATGTTCAGCTCACAATTTGCTGCCTGTAAGTATTATAACATCATATATATATATATATATATATATATATATATATATATATATATATATATATATATATATATATATATATATATATATATATATATATATATATAGTTATGATTTCAATTGGATAGAATCTTGAGGTTTACTTGCCATCTACTGCAAACTCAACAAATGTAATTTGTTTTTTTCCCAACAAACCTTTCTAATTAAATACATGCACTAATATGATGTCTGCAAAGTATGAGAATATGAGCTTTTACCTTATTTTGTCTTTTAGATGGTAGTGTGATTAACAGGCAGAATGACAGGCGCAATCTGTTTGCAGAGAGAGGCTGCTGTAAAAGACAAAGCAATTTTGTTTATATTGGACAAGGTGGGTATGCACATGCCAGTATTCAAAAAATATATTACTGCAGAACAGGCCAATTTCATTGTCTTCACTGTTTTATTCAATCACTAATATTGAAAGGTCTTTGTTTTACTCCCATGTTGACAAAAAATGCACATTTGTCTCAGATTCACCTTAACATAAGTATCACTTGAAAACATCAACTAAAACCATACATTTTTATTACAGATATTTCTGGTAGTCCAGTAAGTGTGGATGTTGGCCTCTGCAGGTCTCATTGTGGAGTTCCCCAAAGAATAAATTCGTACAATCAGGCGTTGCCTGCACTTGCAAAGCATTCGTCCATGTTGGATATCCTGAAAAACAAAAAGGTAAGTGTCAGTTTTCTTCTTATGACACTGACTGTCTATTGAATCTGTGGTCACAAAACTTGCAAGCCTTCTGTTATGTAATTGGGTTGAAACTGTAGAAGTTTCTCAGCTTTATTTATTGGAGAAAACATCCAGTTCACATATTGGGGTATATTTATCAAAGAGTGAAGTTAGAGATATCCACAGTCCACTAGAGTGAAATACTGCCACTCTCCATTAATTTCTATGGGATTTTTTAAAGGCATATTTGGTGAAAGTGAAAGTTCACCCTTGATAAATACGCCTTTTTGAATCCCATAGAAATGATTTTTTTTTTCACTCTTGCATCTCTAACTTCACTTTTTGATAAATATACCCCATTCAGTGGCATAATTAGATGTTACTGGGCCCCACAGCAAATTTATTTTAGGGCCCCCAAAATATCCAGAGCTTGTCCTGTTTTACCAATATATATTGGTAAAACATTACATAGGCCCTCATGGGGCTCCCTAAACATCCTGGACCCCCCTGCAGCCGCAGGGTCTCCTTCCTCTGTAGTTACGCCCCTGCACATATACTCTTTTTAAATTGTATTTTCTTGTGTAATTCCTAAATGGATTGTGTTCCGCCACATTCTGTACTTCCTGGAAGCTTAAACTGTGGCTTGCACATTTTCCAGAATTGTGTCCTTTTCCATGCTCACCCATGATCCACGTGCATTGTCATAAATTGTGTATTAAATGAGTGCATTGCAACTAGAAAGTGCCAGAAACCATGACACTAGGATAGGACACTTCCACTATTCTCACTTACCTCTCCTGGGGCAGTTTTTCTGAAACTTTCTCTATGCCGGCTGATAAGTATAATTGAATAATATTCATAAACTCTATTATGCTGATTTTGAGCAGATGTTGATATTTTGACTTTGATTCAATAACAATAAGCAGATTCTGAAGTTGCAGTCTATGATACTGACATGGTTTTGAATACTGCATTGAAACACCCTGCCCATATTCCAAAAAAGCAGCTGTTCTCAGATGCTTTCAGACAGATTTTAGCTAACTTTATAACAGGGTGTCACAGATGTCATTGATGCTATGTAAACACCCATTAGTTATAATAGATAGTATAGCCACCTCAATATTTGCAGAATTAAAATCAATTACACATATGATATTGGGTATATACATTATTCCCTTAGGAAAATTATTTGGCCCACAGAGGTTTACTTATCTTAGTAGTAATTAGTAAGTGTACAGGTTTCTTGGTCTTGCCTGTATTTGAACCTATTCTGTAAATGTGATGGACTGCATTTAATGATATGTATTTAATACTTATTTTACAGCTGCGTGAAAGGGTTCCAGACCCACATCCTTCTGGATCAGAACCTTCTTGTCCCCAGGAGTCCTCTTGTCAACCCACCAAAGTTGGGATTGAAAGAGTCCTGTTATTCCAGGGAATCCAAGAAGTGGAGGTGATAGAGGACTGCCAGTGCAGCCTAATTCCACAAGATTGCATCAGAATGCCATTTCTGAAGACATTTTTTCCAGACACTCCCTTTGAATCAACAGTGGATGTTGGAAAGTGCTCTAGCCCTAAAACTAACACAGGTATATACATTGTCCAATATTTGCTTAGAAATTCTAGCAATTCAGGCATTAACTTGTCACACAAGTCATTACACATTACAGAGAATTATTATTCATATTATTATTGGATAAACCTATTTGAACAAAAGAAATGTGTTTATAATATATGTAAATCTATTGTATTACTTTTAGTTCAAATACTTCTGTAATAAATAACAGCCAGTTCTAGTTGAGTGTCATTCGTGCAACAACCAAATCAGTCTAGGGGGCCCTAAAATAAATTTGCTGTGGGGCACAGTTTTGGGAAGCAACAAACAAAGTAGCACCCTTCTTTTATCTGACAATAAAATTACCATCACTTTCTAGATGTTAGAACTGGCAAATATATGGGATTAAGAGATTCATTTGATATCTATATAAAAAAGTAAATTCTTCGTTAAACACAGAGCATTTTTTATGTATGTTTTTTAGGTATGAAAACACTCTACACCCAGACTAGTCACAATCTTATATTATTACATATAATATATTATTATTCTCTCTGACAAAAGTAGCCTAACAATATACCTAGCAGGAACTGCAAGCTGCTGGTTTGTGGAGGACTGAAATATTCCAGGTATAAGTGTTGTATTTGGAATAACCAGTTCAACAATCTCTTCTCGGTGTCATAACTGCTGTTAATGCCTTTAACAATATTGTCACAATTTATTATGAAATGTAGGGCAGAAACCTTAATTCCTGTTCTGTTTTTCTAAACAGGTGTCCTCTGTTCCCCAACTAAATTTGACTCTGTGGTGGTTGAAAGACCAAATGGAGCAGAGATTGTGCAGACTGTGGAAAACTGTGAAATGAAGGAGAACTGTTACCGAATCAGCTACATGGAGTTTTACTATGAAGTGGTGCACAACTCTAATGGCATCAAAGAGGAGAGACTAAAGGTATGTTTGACAAATAGCAGTAGTTATACAGAATTATTGTTTCATAAAGGCTTAAAATAGTTTAAAGTCGAGATTAATCGTTTAAACTGGGCATGCACAGTAGATATTTTGGTCTAAATTATTGAAATTGGCTTAAAACCATGTTCTTATATTAATTTATCCATCCGTATGATACCTCTAATGAGTGATTTGACTGGGCTGATTAATAACACAAATACTTTACAAGGCTATTGACTAAACAGAACTGAGACTGCACGAACTCTGCATAGCATTCTGGCTAAGTAGCCCACCTGGCAAGTCAGTTGAATGGCAAGTTATTATTTAAAGTTAAGAAAGCTCTAAAGAAATATAATATTCAATAAATCTGGCCAGTGCTGGCAAATATGGCATGCATATATGTAAATAATTTTGCACCTGTGATGCAACAGATTACATAGAAGAAGTAGGTAAATGTTTGGTGGTTTTATGGCTTCATAACGCTAAAGAATGATGCCAGAAGTAGTAGCTCTGCAAATTAATTTCTCTAACTTAATGCGGTTGTCAGATTCATGCATCACACCAATTACACTTCATCTTCCTGTTCCCAGTCAGGATATGGCTAATGCCACATAGGACTGTTTCTCCACCTGGGTATATATATATAAGCGGAGAAATAGCCCATCGGCATCGTCCCGCTATCAGCCTGTGTGATTTTGTTGCAAGAACATCTGTGTATAATTTTTAATGCCAAAATTGGTTATGCATGTTTGCATAGAGGCTGACAACATGTGGGTCAATGGAGAAGGGAATACAGTGGATGTTTCTCCACCTGCGTTTATACGGAGGTGTAGAAACAGCCCTGTGTGAATGTAGCCTACATTTTAGACTACAGACTGTGACATTTAAAGCCGTTTGCATCTTTACCCACCCCTATATTAAGCTTATCTTATATGATTATTTACTATATGACAACAATATTTACCATATGACGGAAATGTTTATTTTGCTCAGAGGTTTTATTTTTAAAGAAAATATAATTTTATTTTGGTTGACAAATATAAGTTTGCCCATTTCTTTTTTATTTTCTTACCATCCATCCCACCCCCAGCAATGTGTGTAATGTAATAAAGTCTTCATATGCAAACCAGTAGTTCCTTATTAAGCAGATGGCTTTTGTGTAGGCATTTGCATTCTTAGTATGGTTTTTTTTCATGTGCTTTTAACTCCTTTGTTTTGTAAATCTTTCAGGAAATTGATGTAGGAAGGTGCATAGGAGGCTGTTCATCAGGAAGCCATTGTCTACTCAGGTAAGCACAGCTGCTTCTAGACTCCCTTCCCACATTCTTAGTTTCCTGTTAACACCTCTCTATAACACTTGAGTAATGTCTCATTAAGCCTTTAGACACAAGAACTAACAGGAAAATAAAATCAGTTAAACTGATATGGTTTTTAAAAACTGTGAAAACAGTAATTTACGGCTGATGATAACATTGTTATCTGACTGGATGCCCAACTGGTACCCCATGTCACAATCCTAATTGATTGTCATCATTTCCTGAGTATGTATGGGCATATTCCACCTCCTACAGCAGACTGGCCTAAAAGACTAGGGCCCAATGATCGGATCATAATGGATTCAATATGGGCAGTCGGATTGCAGGACCGCATACACGTACAGATGTGGTCGCGATCCAATGGGACTTTCAGCCAGATATCGATCAGGGAAGCCCATTGGATGGCCCTACACATGGGCCAATAAGTGTTTTTAGAGATTTTCCCTTCCTGCAATATACAGACAATACAAGTATTGGGTTCTATGAAACTTAATCAACCATTCTTTAAATGTTTATATTTTTCTTTTTCTCTTACAGGGATTCACGCAACAGAGATCATTGTATAGTCTGGGCACAAGGCTCAGGCAACGGATGTGTCCCTCAAGATTACGAGACACACACATTCAGGAGCAGGAATGGACACATACGTTCTGTGTTTTCGATCAAAGCTTGCAAGTGCCAAATGTAGAGAGACATCTTGTCATTTTTCAACTAGGATTTTCTATCTACTGAAAAATATGGAATTAGTTTTAAATTAAACTGGTTACCTTAAGCACTGTCATCAATGGTACTGAGCTGCTGATTCTCGGCTACTTTTTGGTGTATGAAGAAAAGGGCACTTTAATATCCTTAAAAATGTGCCTGCAGGTCTGGCACAAGGATTAAAATAACCCTACATAATGGACATGGCCTGAAAAAGTTAGCTTAACTTAGTTAGCTTAAGTGGCCAAAAGTGGCCTTACGGTTATGTTTTGAAGATCAAAGGCTATCCTGTTTGAGGATATATTTTTTATTGTCAAGCAACCATAAGTTCCTGTAGAAGTTCCAGAGTTTAAAAAGAACAAAGAAACTGTATCATTTGGACATAAACACATGGGCATGAAATTACAAATCACAAATATATTGAACCTGGAAGTTTGTATTTGACTGAAAATGAAATCCCTGTACAATACCATTTTAAATGAGCACAAGCATCAAACAGCATCATCTGAGAATTTCTAGGATTTCCAGTTCTACAAGGACCCAGGCACAAGTGGCATTCTAAAGCAAACTTTCCCATCTTTTTGATTTGATTTATTTTGCTTGGATAGTATGATACAGCAAAACAACGTTTTTGAAAAAGTGCTAGGATTCAGATGAATCCCAAAGGATATTGCATCCCATTTAAAAAATATATATATATTTTTCTAATGTCTTTTGTATAAAGCTGTAAAATAGAAATATATACTGTAAAAACAATTAGTTGTACATTTGTATACAATTGTATAAAAGATTTGTATATACAGGCGCCAAGAGAAATGTTTTCATTTAATTCCAATATTTATATAGATAGCTGAATACAATATAAAATCATGTAAATAAGATGTATGTTTTCTGTTAAGATTTTTGCAAATAAACTGTCACTCACAGTTAGCAGCTGACAAAGCAGTGTTCTTTTTAGAATGAAGGGATGAATATATATGGATGAGTTTTAGGCTAGTTCCACATGGGGGCTGAAATAAGCAGGATGAAAACTCTTACATTTCTTTGCCGAAATCAGCTGTGTGTGCCTGTACCCAAACCAACACAACGGTTCTGGGTGCAATCAGGAGAGGAGGCTAATGCCCGCACAGGGGTTGATTTCCAGCCTTTTTATTTCAGTAGGCCAAGTAGCCCCTGTGTGGCACTAGCCTTAAAGCTGGCTAAACTTCCAGCTCCCATGAGATATAACTGGTTGTCTTGCCAATCAAGCCATCTAATTACAGGTATGGGATTTGTTATCCAGAAATCTGTTATACAGAAGCTCCAAATTACAGAAAGGTAGTCTCCCATAGGGGCAGATTTACTTAGGTGCGAAGTGGCTAACGCCAGTGACAATTCGCCAGTGTAAGTGCCCACAGGGACATCGACAATTCGCTAGTGAACAGGAACAATGCTAGCGGCCATTCTCACTCTATCGCAAGGCGACTTTTCACTCTGGCAAATGGACACTACTCCACAAATTCACTAAAATGCGGATTTTACTGAACATTAGCTCTTTCGCCAGTTTTGCCTTTGCCACCTCAGACCATGCGAAGTGCTATAAAGCAGCTAGATCTTCCTCAATCTCAATCACTTACATCATATCCTGTGAGCCGAAAATGCATCAAAGTTCAAAAAATGCCAGCGTCTTTTACTTTTTTAGGCGTGATTGCCTGCAAAAGTCCTAACAAACTTTTGGGGAACTGTTTTTTCCAGACATTTCCTAACATATGGAACATTCATTTTACAGTGGGCTCATGTGTAGAGCATTATATTAACTCTCTTGTCTTTATTAAGGTTCCCTGGACATGTGTAATATAAACCCGCTAACTTAAACCATTTGCAGCAACATTTTATAATAAAGACGTCCATACAACTTTAAATTATCCGCCGTATACAAATTGACCTGAGCGCAAGATCACAGAAATGAATGTTAGCACATCTTTGATTTGAAATGCTCGCACTGGCGAAGTAACGCTAGCGAAAAGTCGCCAGCGTTCAGTGCCCAGGGCAAAACTCAGCATATTAGTAAATTGGCGTAGTCTCAGCGAATTTGCACCTGGCGAAGTGTTGTGATTGGTGCAAAATAGACGCCCCTGAATCTGCCCCTATATAGACTCCATTTTATCCAAATAATCCAAATCTTTAAAAAATCATTTCCCTTTTCTCTATAATAATAAAACACTTCCTTGTACTTGATTCAAACGAAGATGTTATTAATCCTTATTGGAACCAAAACCAGCCCATTGGGTTTGTTTAATGTTTAGATGACTTTCTAGTAGACTGGGTTTATTTAGGGGGTTATTTACTAAACTCCGAATGCAAAAATCCAGAAAAATTTTGATTTTTTTTTATATAATATTGGACTTTAAACAAATCACCAATTTTTCAGAATTTATTAAACCCCGAGGATGGAAAAGTCCGAATTAGAAATCCGGCATCTCAGGCCTGTCGAGGTTGCATATAAGTCAATGGGAGAAGTCCCAATGATTTTTTGATGTTTTTAATGTTTACATGACTTTGTAGTAGACTTAAGGCGCGAAGATCCAAAATAAGGAAATATTCGTTATCTGAAAACCCCCAGGTCCCAAGCATTCTGGATAACAGGTCCTATACCGTATCACTATTTGCGTCATATGGGAATGCTTATATTACAGTGATCCAATTGTTTGAAAATGAGAGATGGATGTGTTAATTGCCATTAAAAGGAGTCCGCAATCTTAGTGGACTGAATAATGGCAAGTCAATGGGAATCACACAGTGACCACAAGTCACAGCCCTACACATCTGACCATAGCATATAAGTGTTAGGGCTATGGCACAGAGGGAAATTTGTGGAAAATCCGTGCTACCTATGGAGGATTAATAAAACAGGGCCTTGAACTTGATCCTGACTAAAATATCATTAATCCTTATTGGAGCCAAAGCAATCCCATTCTGATTATTTAGGGGTATTTTTATTAAACCTCAAATTTTTCTGGTCGAGTTTTTAAGGGGAAAAACTCGCATGTTTCTAGATTTATTATGCTCTGAAGCTGCTAAAAATACTCCAGCTGAAACTTGTTGAAATCATGTGGAGTTCAATGGCAGATGGTCCCTTTAATAATTGGAACATGTTTTTTACCTTCAGGATTCTCAAAAGTTTTGGGCTGTTAAATATTAATAAATAAATTCAAGTTTTGAAATTCAATCGCATGATTCGTACTGACGCTCAATTTTGTTGCATGTTTTTTTTCTGAGAAGTTTTATTGGTAAATTAAGGGGATTTGGGGTTGGGAGTTTGGTGGAATTGTTTTTGATAAAGTGAGAAAAAGTTGAGTTTTAGTAAATAAGCCACCAAAGGAGCCGAAGTTGAAGTCCCAAAGCTGCAAAAAAGACCCAAAGCCACAAAAGGAGCTGAAGTTGAAGTCCCGAAGCCATGAGTTCACTGAACAACAATGTGTTTTTTTTCATTTTATTAAACCCCTGCCCACCAATGTGTTATTTTAATACAATATAGGCCCCTGCCACCAATGTTTTTTTTTAAAAAAAAATATTCTCTGGGGCCCCAATGTTTCTTTTTAACTTATAATAGGGGGCACTGGCGCCAATTTTTTTAAAAAAAACTTATGGGGGTCCTGCACAAATTTTTTTTTAACTTATGGGGGCCCTGACTGGCACAGGTATAAAAAAAACTTTTATGGGGGGCCCTGGTGCCAGTTTTTTTTACTTATTGGGCGGCCCTAGTCACCAATTCTTTATTTAACTTGTAGGGGGGGCCTGACCACCAATGTTTTTTTAAAAACTTTTATGGGGGGCCCTGGTACCACAGTTTTTTTTAACTTATAAGGGGGCCCTCGTTATCAATGTTTTTTTATTACTTGTGTGTGGGGGTTTACCGTTTTAACGCTGATGTCTGTGTGGTCTTTTAACTGTGGGGTGGGGTGGGGTGGGCAGGGTACAGGGCCCCGTGATTTCTAATGGCGGCCCTGCCTGTATTTATTTGTTCCTTTGTGCACTGCTACTTCTGACAGAAGCCAGCTCTGCTCTGAACAACACTCCATATACCACAATGCATTGCACAATTCTTTACAGGTTTGTTAATCAGGTGGTTTCTGCAGCATTGAGTCAAAACCTGCTGTGGAAAGAAAAGGGACAAATATAACTTTCAATAGAAATATTACCAAGTTTACCAATTACTCTAGAACCACTGAACGATTTAATTAATGTTAATTGTAATTTTGCTTACAATTATATTTTCTTTCATAATCTAAAAAATTAAAAAAACACTAGTTTCTTAAAAAAATATGAAACAATACTGGAACAATCCAAAACTGGAGCAATAATCACTTGCACAAAACTGTACAAGATGTTTTAAGGTAATTTCAAATCAGTTAACGGAGGGGTGATTTGAAATGCTTTGTCTTTTGTCCATAAAGCCACAAAACACCTAGGGACAAAAACGTCCAAACTTTGGGTGCAAGCTACAGGTATGGGATTCATTATCTGGAAACCCGTTATCCAGAAAGCTCCAAATTACAGAAAGGCTGTCTTCCATAAACTTCATTTTTAAAAATCTGGATTATTTAATTGTAATGATTTCCTTTTTCTTTGTAATAATAAAACAGTACCTTGTATTTGATCCCAACTAAGATATAAATTAATCATTTTTGGAATAAAAAAAAAAGTTTATTGATTTCTTTAAGGGTTACATGATTTTCTAGTAGATTTAAGGTATGAAGATCCAAATTACAGAAAGATCAATTATCTGGAAAACTCCAGGTCTTGAGCATTCTGGATAACAGATCCCATACCTGTTTCATGTTTTTTAACCACGATGCAGAAAAATTTTAATATAACTCCAGCATTATTGCATATGCTAGGGGAATTATGAATGGCACAAGTATGTCTGGTGCACTAAAGCATGTGAAGTTTGGTGTTGGAATGTCATAATTTCCAATGAATGTTGTCAAAAAGACAAGCTGCTCTGAGGACTCTGAAGCTACCGCCACATTCGAGGTGGAGGTAGCTCCAAGGTTTCCCTGTGTAGATGCACCAAAAGAGATGGCATGTGCGCTGGTGGAAGTGAAAGGCGTGGCCTTAGACACAAGTATCTTTAACGAATGATGTCACTTTACTTAAAGGGCACTGATAACCCTGTTTTTTTTAACCCTGTTTTTTTACTCCGACAGAGGTGCAGGCTAATAGAGCCCACATTCTGGTTGTGGGATACAATAATTTTATTATGCGCATATGTGTGACACCAGCCTGTAAGACTCACTTATTATGCGCAGGTGCACTATGCAATATTGCATCCCGCACAAGGACCTCCATCATGGTGTGGGCGACCTAGCACTAGCAGTGGCAATTTTTTTGAAAAAAGACTAGAATGTGGGCTTCATTAGCCCACATCTCTGGCAGAGTAAAAAAAAATCAGGATGACCAGTGCCCTTTAATGACTATGGCCATAATGGCGGTTGCGTCCCCAACTGTGGCTTCGTAAATGAACCCTCGGGTGTTGGCTACTTTGTCAAAGGAAATGTTACTTTACCTGTTGCTGCATATTTATTGAACCCAAGGATTAGACACCTTTAAAACCTTTAATTAGTAGGCAGCAATATGCTTGGAATTGCACCTCTACTTTATAGGTCCCTGGTAAGGTCTTACCTTGAGTATGCAATGCAGTTTTGGGCTCCAGTCCTTAATAATAATAATAATAATAATAATAATAATATTATTAAGGAACTGGAGAGAGTGCAGAGACATGCAACTAAAGGAACCGTAACATCAAAAGTAATAAAAATATAATGCAGTGTTGCCCTGCACTAGTAAAACTGCTGTGTTTGCTTCAGAAACACTACTATTGTTTATATAAATAAGCTGCTGTGTAGCAATAGGGGCAGCCATTCAAAGGAGAAAAGGCTCAAGTTACACAGCAGATAGCAGATAATCTCTGTAGAACATAATGGTGTTATCTTTTATCCACTATTTAACCTGTGCCTTTTTTCAATTCCCGCCGTTGCTACTCAGCAGCTTGTTTATATAAACGACAGTTGTGTTTCTGAAGCAAACAGATCAGTTTTACCAGTGCAGGGCAACTACATGATATTTTCATTAATTTAAAACACTTTCATGTTTTGGTGTTACTGTTCCATTAAAATGAAGATTTAAATTATGAGGGCACCAGTTATATTACTGTTGACAGCAAATGGTAAACTGAGTAGAGTTAGTTGGGGTCCAGGTGCTCACATCCCAGACCTGGAAGTTGGTTATAGACATTTTAACACAGGCTGGCTGTAATGGAAAATAAAGAACTCACCTCACGAAACGTCCAAGATGGCGACTTCCTGCTCCACCATGCGGCTCTTCCTGGTTGTGATATGCCTGCGACGGAAACGTGTCGCCCCAGGATTGGTCGCCGGCGACGGAATGGACGCCGGCGTCAAAACGTGCGTCGGCGTCAGGACGTCAACGTGAGGACGCCGGCGTCAGCGTCATGACGTCACGGCGTCAAGTCTTGGCGCCAACTTTGGACTATTTATTCCCATGTTCCCTTTCTGTCCTTGCCCAATTATAGGTCTATTTCGTATAGTTCCTGGGTGTGATTTCCTGATTCTTCTTGTTTACCGTGTACCGACTTCTTGCCTGTTTCATCGATTCTGATTCTTGCCGCCTGTATTGACCATTTGCCTGATTACGACTATTCTTCTGATAAACCCTTTTGTACTGCGAACTTGGTGTTGTGTCTCCTCCTTGGTCCTCACTACAACGGAGCCTTCGGGCCCTGACAGTATAATTGGGCCATGGACCCTTCTGAGGAGCCCCAAGTCCCTACTGACGTCGGCAGAGCCGTTCGTGGATTGGCTTCCCGTATGCATTCCTATGAAGCCCAGCAAACCCACTTCGGCCAGGCCCTTGAAGCAATTCTGGAGAAGTTGTCTGCCCTGTCTCCTGCGGATCCAGTCCCTATGCCAGTTCCGGTTGCTCCGCTCCAGGTTTCCGAGCCTCGTATTCCAGCACCTCCTTTGTACAGTGGTGATCCGGATTCATGCCGTGGTTTCATCAACCAGTGTGAAATCCAATTCACCCTGCTTCCTGGTCAGTTTGTCTCGGAACGAGCGAAGGTGGGCTATATTATTACTCGCCTGCAAGGGAAAGCTCTGGAGTGGGCTTCTCCTCTCTGGGAGAAGCAGGATCCGGTAATTGACGATGCCAGGGCCTTCATCCGGGACCTCCGCACTGTATTCGATGCCCCTGGTCGGGCTACGTCTGCCTCTGCTCGTTTATTCCAGCTGCAGCAAGGGACTCGCTCTGTTTCGGAATACGCTATCGAGTTCCGAACTCTCGTGGCAGAGACTTCGTGGAATAATGACGGATACCATGCTGCCTTTTACAACGGCTTGGCGATGCGCATTAAGAACGATCTTGTCTCTCGTGAGATTCCTCCTCGATGGGAGGACCTTGTTGCATTGGCTGTGAAGGTCGACACCCGACAGAGGGAGTTCCAAGTTGAACTTGACAGGGAACGTACTAGGAAGTTTTCCAGGTTCCAACCCACCCTGGCCCCACGCTTCCAAAGACCCTTACTTCCTAGTCCGGCCTCCAATCTTCTTTCTTCTTCTCCTGTGCCACCTGCTACTTCTTCACTGCCTCCTGAAGAACCAATGCAGATCGGACGGGCACGCCTATCCGAACAAGAGAAGCTTCGGAGAAGATCCGCTGGGTTATGCCTCTATTGTGGCGGAAGAGCCCATTTCGCCCAGGAGTGCCCAGTGAAGCCGGGAAACTCCAGAACCTAGGTAAGCTCGGGGAGACTTACCTGGGTGGAATTTGTTCTCCTCCCCATTCCTCTGATCAGCGTTTTCTTCTTCCTATTCAAATCCAGTTCGGCTCCAAGAAGATATGTTCTCAGGCCTTCCTCGATTCCGGTGCTGCAGGCAACTTCATGGATTGTGCCTTTGCTGTTAAGCATTCCATTCCGCTTCAACCCCTGGCAACTCCTCTTCGAGTCCTGGCGATTGATGATCGCCCCCTTTCTTCTGCCATCATCTCACAGTCTACTCAGGAACTTTCCTTCAAGGTGGGCACCATGCATTTGGAAAGACTATCTTTTCTTCTTATCGACTGCCCTTCTACTCCCGTTGTCCTGGGATTGCCCTGGTTGTGTGTTCATAATCCGGTTATTGACTGGTCCTTTTCTCAAATCTCCCGCTGGAGCCCGTTTTGTACACACAACTGCTTACCTGCTGTTCCTGTTGTCAAAATTTCATCAGTGTCTTCAAATTCTTCTCTTCCTCCAGTGTACCAAGCTTTTTCCGATGTCTTTGATAAAAAGTCCGCTGAGACTCTCCCACCTCATCGTCCTTATGATTGTCCTATTGAACTTTTACCTGGCTCCATTCCACCCCGTGGCCGCACTTACCCGCTCTCCCCTTCCGAAACTTCTGCTATGAAGTCCTATATTCAGGAGAATCTTCAAAGAGGTTTTATTCTCCCTTCCACCTCCCCTGCTGGAGCAGGATTCTTCTTTGTTGAAAAAAAGGACGGTAGTCTACGGCCCTGCATTGACTACAGGGGGTTAAATAAAATCACTGTAAAGAACAGATATCCTCTTCCCCTCATCTCTGAACTTTTTGATCAACTCAAGGGGGCTTGTTTCTTTACCAAACTGGATCTACGAGGGGCATATAATCTTATTCGGATTCGTGAGGGGGATGAATGGAAGACTGCTTTTAACACACGTGATGGCCATTACGAGTACCTCGTCATGCCCTTCGGTCTTTGCAACGCACCTGCAGTCTTCCAAGAATTGGTCAATGACATTTTTCGTGATCTTCTGGGACAATGTGTGGTCGTATACTTAGACGACATTCTTATTTTTTCCAAAGACCTTTCTGTTCATCGTTGCCAAGTACGTGAAGTTCTTTCCAGGTTGAGGAAAAACAATCTTTTTGCCAAATTAGAAAAATGCACCTACGAAGTTTCTTCCATTCCTTTTCTTGGCTACATCATTTCTCCTCAAGGTTTCAAGATGGATCCCGCCAAAGTCTCTGCAATTTTGGAGTGGCCCCTTCCTACCAGTGTCAAGGCAGTTCAAAGATTCATTGGCTTCGCCAACTATTATAGACAATTTATCAAAAACGTTTCTTCCAAGATCCATCCAATCCTTGCCCTGATCCGTAAAGGGAACAAACCTCAGCACTGGCCTCCACAAGCTCTCGAAGCATTCAAGACCCTCAAGGAAGCCTTTTCTTCTGCTCCAATTCTTCGACACCCTGAACCTCTCCAACCTTTCTTCATTGAAGTTGATGCCTCTGATGTGGGAGCTGGAGCAGTCCTATCTCAAAGATCTTCTTCCGATGGTAAACTCCACCCGTGTGCCTTTTTCTCTAAAAAATTTTCTTCCCCAGAACAGAACTATGATGTAGGCAATCGGGAACTACTTGCTGTTAAGTTGGCCTTGGAAGAATGGAGACATTTGCTTGAAGGTTCCTCTACTCCAGTGACAATCTTCACCGACCACAAGAACCTTGAATTCATTCAAACCCTCAAACGCCTCAATCCCCGGCAAGCCAGGTGGGCACTCTTCTTTTCTCGTTTTAATTTTATAATCACCTTTCGTCCAGGTTCCAGAAACAGAAAGGCTGACGCTCTTTCCAGAAGTTTCGCCCCTGAAGATACCTGCCCTGAAGTTCCTGTACCCATTGTGCCCTCTACCAAGATTATTGCTGCCTTGTTTCCCTCTTGTGCCTCCCAGTTACTTTCGGCTCAGTCTTCGGCTCCGGAAGAGACTCCTCTTGGTGTTGCTTTTGTCCCTCCGGAATTTCGGCACGCTATTTTATCTCAATCCCACAGTTCCAAACAGGCTGGTCATCCTGGGATTAAGAAAACAACTGAGCTCCTATCTCGTTTGGTCTGGTGGCCGACCCTTAGGAAAGATGTCAAAGATTTCGTCTTGTCCTGTTCCACCTGTGCTGTTTCCAAGTCCGGACATTCTCCCCCTAAGGGTTTACTCCTGCCACTTCCCATTCCATCCCGACCTTGGACTCACTTGGCGATGGACTTCATTGTCGATCTTCCTGTTTCGTCTGGTCACACTGTCATCTGGGTGGTGATCGACAGATTTAGCAAAATGGCTCACTTCACGCCACTGCGGAAATTGCCTTCTGCTCCCGAACTCTCTGAACTTTTTATCAAGCATATATTTCGTCTCCATGGGTTTCCTGCTGAAATTGTGTCTGATCGGGGTTCCCAGTTTATTTCCAAGTTCTGGAGATCTCTTTGCAAAGCCCTTAACATCTCCCTTCAATTTTCTTCAGCCTACCACCCACAGTCCAATGGAGCCGCAGAACGGGTCAATCAGGCTTTGGAGCAGTTTCTTCGTTGCCACGTGTCCCTGTGTCAGGATGATTGGTCGGATCTTCTCCCCTGGGCGGAATTTGCCCACAACAACGCTCTGCATTCCTCTTCCCAAAAGTCTCCTTTTTTCTGCGTTTATGGTCTCAATCCTTTGGCCTTCTCCCAAGACTTTCTTCTTACCAATGTACCGGCGGCCAATGACCAAGCTGCCCACATGTTAGCTATTTGGCACGCTACTGCCGCAAACTTGGAGAAGAGTTCCCTGGTGCAGAAGAGGTTTGCCGATAAAAGAAGGATTTCTTCTCCTCCTTACAGTCTTGGTGATAAAGTCTTTCTTTCTACACGCAACATCCGTCTCAAGATTCCGACACCCAAGCTTGGTCCTAAATTCATCGGCCCCTTCCCTATCATCGAAATCATCAACCCTGTGGCTGTTCGCCTTCAACTTCCTCCTGAGATGCGGATACCTAATGTTTTTCATGTTTCCCTGCTTAAACCTGCCATGTCTTGCTCTTCTTCTTCTTCTTCTCCAGCTCCTGTTTTGGTTGAAGATCACAAGGAATTTGAGGTCAAAAGGATTTTAGACTCTCGTATTTCCCGGGGCTCTCTTCAATATCTTATCGAATGGAAGGGGTTCGGTCCAGAAGAGTGTTCCTGGGTGAAAAGCTCGGACGTTCATGCACCCATCCTGGTCCGTAAGTTTCACAGACTTTTCCCTTCTTCTCCTAGCCTCGGTGGTCCTGAGGCCCCCCCTAAGGAGGGGGGTACTGTAATGGAAAATAAAGAACTCACCTCACGAAACGTCCAAGATGGCGACTTCCTGCTCCACCATGCGGCTCTTTCTGGTTGTGATATGCCTGCGACGGAAACGTGTTGCCCCAGGATTGGTCGCCGGCGACGGAATGGACGCCGGCGTCAAAACGTGCGTCGGCGTCAGGACGTCAACGTGAGGACGCCGGCGTCAGCGTCATGACGTCACGGCGTCAAGTCTTGGCGCCAACTTTGGACTATTTATTCCCATGTTCCCTTTCTGTCCTTGCCCAATTATAGGTCTATTTCGTATAGTTCCTGGGTGTGATTTCCTGATTCTTCTTGTTTACCGTGTACCGACTTCTTGCCTGTTTCATCGATTCTGATTCTTGCCGCCTGTATTGACCATTTGCCTGATTACGACTATTCTTCTGATTAACCCTTTTGTACTGCGAACTTGGTGTTGTGTCTCCTCCTTGGTCCTCACTACAACGGAGCCTTCGGGCCCTGACACTGGCACAAAGAACCGTGCCTTGCGAGCACTTAGTCATAAACTGAAACAAAACTAGACATGTCACAATATTTAAACTTAAAACAACCAATCACAGTTACTGAACAGCCTCTACCAACCAGAAGAGGCATTATAAATATGTTGTAATATAAAAGGTCATATTATCAAAAACACAGTTTTTGAAGAAACAGATGTGAGATATTTTCTTAAACAGGACATAACATTATATAGAGATAGAAATTATATATATATATATATATATATATATATATATAATATATACAGTACATGCACCTTTTAATACAGTTATCTTGAATAAGAAAACCCGGTGTTGCTTGTCTAATTTATTGCATATGGAATGATTTTACCTTGCACCCGGGGATACATACAAAGAAGTGGTGTGGTGCCCTACTGAACGAAAGATATATACAGTACATATATGACGGCTCCAGGTGAGCCGAAACGCGTTGATACACCATGCACCAATAAATAACCTTTTGATAAACGCTGGATGGCGTCTGCTGTGAGTGCTTTCATGGACTGTAATATATATATATATATATATATATATATATATATATATATATATATATATATATATATATATATATATATATATATATAAATGCAGAATTGTTATAACAATAAATTACTCATTTAAAAAAGTCCACAAAAAACATATCGTTTCAACCGTTCCCTTCATTGGGAATGTGACTATAAGGCATTACTCCATTTCCCACCATTGAAGCCTATTTGCACATAAACTGTAATGCCAGCTTTAGGGACTGATTGCGTTAGGGGTATGCAAATACCTTAGAAGGTATCTGGCTGTGAACCTCTGTGTCATGCCAGAGGAAAAAACACCATAAAACAAAAGGTGATAGATATAATTTACCACCCATATCTTAAACAGTTTAGTGATGCTGTGAAGCTGTTAAAGAATAATCTCACCTGGATACAAACAGTCACAGAACAAACTTGAATGTGTTTCCTGCCATATTCCTCTTTTAATCTTCAGTGAATGGTGATACTTGACTAAACATCTTAATTACCTTGACTGTAAATATCCTTCCCTCTGTAGGAAAAAAATACAGTGAGTATAATCTACTGTACAATGTGCCACAGATTATTTAATTTAAAAGATTACCAAATCACTAATGATTTGAGAGCACTGAGGCCACTGAAGTCCTACAATTGTGACATTTACAAGTCAAATAAAAGCTAAAATATCGACATTTAAAATGGACATACATTTAAAGATCCTTGAGCTTTGGGGGGGGGGCTGGCTGGAGGGGGCTTGGTGTCCCAGCCCTGGTGGGTCCCCAATGACCAGTCTGACATTTGGCTGATCCAATAACTTGCACGAAATCTGGAGATCCAGATTATGAGAAGATGCCTTATCCAGAAAACAGCAGGTTTCAAGCACTCCAGAACATGGATCCCATACCTTTAACAACCACATATTTATTCACATGGTATGCTATGGGCTGCACAGCACAGGAGATTTCCACTCCAAAGAGCACATGCATTTTTAGGTGATGTATTGTACAATAACTATGTTATTATACAGTAACAGTAGTCTTATACAGTAACAATAACAAGTCTTTGGTAGCATAACATTATTCTGTCTAATTGTAGATTTTAGTATCACAGTTGACTACTTTACCTCCAGAATACATAACTCTGGTGATCTATTTTTTTGGCAAGGTCAGCACAATTCCCTTAAAAAGAGCTAAATTGGTCACTTCCAAAAACATGATACAATGTTTATAATTCTTTGGACACAAATCAGAGGTTCATGGTTATATTTATTGCCAAACATTGCAGTTTGAGAAAAAGCCCTGTATACAGTTTAAATCATATTAGGCAAGGCTTTTTGGATATTGGCAACTCTGGAAATGCTTATTAACATCCACCAAATCTATCTACCAGTCTATACTGGTAGAATGCTGAAGTTCTCACTCAACAGGAGATTCCAGCCTTTCTTAACCACAATGTCATATTGGTTAGGAGGGCTATTATTTTACCCTATATATGGGCCAGTAAGCTAAAAGCTGGATTGGCAGCCAATATTAGCCCATGGATAATCAGATCATTTTCACCATTCAAAACAGAGGAAATACTGTAATACACTGCAAGTAGCATTCAGCCTTTGACTAACATTAAAAAAAGCAGCAGAGATCAAAACACTCATTGTCCCAAGGCCAAATGTGAAACTTAATTAAACTGACTGCTAAATGGATTAAAATAAATTACAAAACCTGATCCAATTATTCAAATATAGAACAATTTGAATGTTAATGTCATTAAGTTGTAATCAATCAGCATCATCTTTCCTGTAGCCTGGTACATTCATGCTTCAAAAAAGCACATTTCCAATTACATACAAATCTATTAAATAAAATACAATAACAATGTTTTAGTAATGGACTTAAGTTATATACATAATTATTGATGTTTCCAGAGTCTTATATTCATGTTGATATATATCAGCATTTTTTTTAAAAAAAAATAAATAAAAAATTAGCGAAGGTGGAGCCATACATGTATAAATATTATGATTTCCAAGCTAACATAGTGTTTGCAGTGGGGGCCAGTGGGGAGCTGGATGGTGGGAGCAATCGCTGGGTGATACCCCTGGTAAAAGGTGACTTATAAAACTATAAATTTGTCACAAGAAACCCCAGGAAGTCCACCCATATACCCGATCAAAATAGATCCACCACAGTAGTATCTGCTGTGCAGTAGCATAATTATGAATGTAAATCACAGGCTAAAATTTTGTTATGTGACAGGAATTATAACATATACATATAATAATAGAGATTGGATTAGCATGGAACCTTCTTAGTTCAGCTGAGACCAAAGACTTGACTGTCACATAAACATGCTTGCATAATGTACGGCTGCAGAAGAGCTTTTCTTTTTGCATGAACTGTTCTGTGCATGGACAATAGTGATTTCAACCAGTATCTGAACCAGATACAGTAGTATTCTGAAAGATAGCCTTGCAGTGTCAGACTGGCCCACAGGGATACCAGGAAAACTCCCGGTGGGCTCAGGTGTCAGTGAGCCCTCCTACTTCAAAACATTTGGCCTATTTCATGGCCATTCCCTATTTCTATGAGAACAAAGAGACTAAATAGATTGAATAATAGATTATAGCATGTAAAGAAAAGAGACTAGCAGAAAAATTGTGATGTTTATTGCAAAGCATAGAATTGTTTTCTTTTAGGGCAGAAACACACATGGAGATTCGCGGAGATTAGTCGCCCGGCTAATCTCCCGCACTGCCTTTCTGCCAGCTAGAATCTAAATCACCGTCGGGTTGGCACTCGGAGAGCTTTGTTTTCTGAAGTCGCTCCAAGTGCCATCCCGCTCGGCGATTTAGATTCTAGCCAGTTTGGGAAGATTAGTCGCCCGAAGAAGAGGTGACTTGTCACCAGGCGACTAATCTCCCTGAATCATCAAGTGTGTCTCTGCCCTAAAGGAGAATGAAAGTTATAATCACAGGTGGGGTGCAAAATTTTAAACCCCCCCTCCCCAGTGGATATAATCGTTGACCCTGGGCTGTTGTTCCTTTAGCTTAAAACTGCACTGGCATGAGGTACTAATGAAGGAGCACCTACCCATTACCATCCCTTCTCTCTGTGGATCCTCTCTACTGCCCTGGCCTGGACAGGTGTGCATGTGCAGTAGAGAAAAATTCTGGCGTTTTGCATCTAAATGGGGCCATACATGGGCAGATTTAAGATGCTCATTTGGCCCCTTCAGACCAAGTGAGCATCCTATGTGCCAATGTATGGGCCCTTTCCTATGGCCTATCCAATACATACCTGGCTGAAAATTGTCTAGATACCTAGGTTTAAAAATCCCATCAGACAGGGATCCTATTGATGCATCAGCCCTTCATAGATAAAGGAATATACAAGTCAGCACACACTCCTCCACTCCGTAGGTGCACGTTCCAATAGTGGCCACAATCCACTCAGTACAACAAAATCTCGATGATGGACAGCACTGTTTTTGTATAGATAAAAAGCCTTTATTGTTGCATGGCTACAACCAAAGATACAGTAACGTTTCGAGCCACATCCTGGTTCTTTGTCAAACTAACTGATACATTTATCAGACTACCTTTTAAAGAGCTCCAGATAGCGCCCTCTGGTGTGCTAAGTTAAGTACAAAACATGGTCTATTTAAAACATTAAACACACAAAGTTTCCAATACTATACAATGTAGTGATACAAATGTAAACAATATATCTTGTTGCCACTGGCACTTATCTGTTCATGTAATCCAAACTGTTCACGTTATTGTGTGTAAATAAATCTGTAAAATTTAAATATTAAAATCGAGGTTAAAAGCAAAACTAATAAATTGTCTGCAAATTGTATTCTTTATTGAGGCCATTGGGGGTTAAGATGGAACGTATTCCATTTGTCTCCACTTTTACTACAATAAGTCCCCAAATAGCTAATATTTTACGGAAACACTGGAGTCTTTTGCGGGATGGTATTCCCAATGTACCAGCTTTTTAAATCTCCACGATCGGCTCAATGTTGGTAAAATCCAACTTGGGAGGTGTGGATGATAGACAGTCGACCTTGCAACCCAGGAAAAATGGAACATTTCCATGTTTGAATTGCAACTGTTGCACTTATTGCTTAAAAGGTCTGACTGTTTATCATCCCTGGAAGGGTACCCTTACTAAAATCAAAGGGTACCACACTTGTTTGACTACATATGCAGTTTATGTGATTAAGTGCCCGTGTGGGTTCTTGTATGTAGGACAAACTGCCCGCCAAGTGAGGGAAAGGATAATGGAGCATAAATCGGCTATCAAAGCTAAAAAGGTTGAGCAAGCTGTAGCGGCTCACTTTGTGGAGATGGGCCACGGGGTACAAAAGCTACGGTTTCAGGTAGTGGAAACTGTACCCCGCCCTAGACGAGGTGGCGATAGAGTAAGGAAACTCTTAAAGAGGGAAGCATACTGGATCTGCTACCTAGAAACCTTAACCCCCAATGGCCTCAATAAAGAATACGATTTGCAGGCAATTTATTAAAGTTTTGCTTTTAACCTCGATTTTAATAATTATTTTTACAGATTTATTCACACACAATAACGTGAACAGTTTGGATTACATGAACAGATATGTGCCAGTGGCAACAAGATATATTTGTTTACAGTTGTATCGCTACATTGTATAGTATTGGAAACTGTGTGTGTTTAAAGCCAGGATGTGGCTCGAAACGTACTGTATCTTTGGTCGTAGCCATGCAACAATAAAGGCTTTTTATCTATACAAAAATGGTGCTGTCCATCATCAAGGTTTTGTCAGCCCTTCATAGATGCAATTATGATTTTATTGTTGGCCCAGGGGCCAAACAATTAAATCAGCCCAATTTAGTGCAGAATGTAAATAGCCAAATTGGGAAGACATCCACTCTTTTATCGCCCTTGACAAATAAATGGATATTATTATATTTTTTGTGAAGAGCTAGTTTGGTTTTCACTCTACAGCACATGTGCAAAGTGCATATCAACATGAAAGAGAAAAGAAGATGGTGAAGTGTCACTCATACAATAGTACCATGGGATGGTGCAGTTTTCAGTCATCATCATCATTAATTATTTAGCACTAACAAGTTGCACAGTGCTTTACATTAGTTACATCAAGCAGGGAACAGACAGTAAATAACAAACAAGGATTTACATTGCACAATAGGATTAGAGGGCCCTACTTGCAAGTGTTTACAAACTAAAGGGTACAACCGAGACATAAGGTTTATAGAAACAAATTTGTGATTTATACTACATTTATATCCAGAGTCAGACTAGACCCGCCGGGCCAGAACCCTTCTCCAGATATTTAGAATTGCAAAAAAAAAAAATTCCAGCGCTGCGCAGCGCCTCCTGTGCATGCGCGCCGAGCGGCGATCTTGCGCATGCGCGCTGAACGGCTCACTCCGACGCGTCTTAGTAGGGGGGCCGGAGAGGGCCCCTGGACAGCAGTCCTGGTGGGCCCCCCAGTCCGACCCTGTTTATGTCTGATTAATTAAAGTACAAGGAAAGTCTTTTTTTTTTACGTATTTCATAATTTTTAAGGAACAGTAACCCCAAAAAATAAAAGTATTTTAAAGTAATTAAAAAAGTATGTACTGTTGCCCCACACTGGCAAAACTGGTGTGTTTACTTCAGCAAGACTACTATAGTTTATATAAACAAGCTGCTGTGTAGCAATGGGGGGGGGGCAACCCCGCAGTCTGAAAAAGGCACAGGTCACACAGTAGATAACAGAAATGTTCTATAGAATCCTATTGTATTCTACAAACTATACTATATGTAATCTGCTGTGTAAACATGTGCCTTTCTCCTTTATCAGCTTTAAATGGCTGCCCCATGGCTAAACAGCAGCTTATTTAAATAAACTATATTAGTCTTTCAGAAGCAAATGCCAATATTTTAACAGTGCAGGGCAACAGTAATTTAATTACTTTTAAACAATTTCATTTTTTGGTGTTACTGGCCCTTTAATTAGTTGCATCTTTCTCTCCTAGATTGCTAACTTTAATTTTAAAATACCATTTTAAAAGGAATAAAAAAGTTAGGTAGTCTTCCCTTTCTAAAGATTATCCCATCCGCCACCTTTAAACCGATTCCATCACCAGTTTATTCTCCAACAATTTGCACATGCACAAAAATTCAAGACAGAGAAATGGCTCGAATAGAAGAGAAGCATGTTCAAGAGCCATATCATCTGTGCATGCAGCGAATCCGAGGAATACGTATTGCACATGGCAAAGTAATGCATTATGGGTTGAATTCTTTGTATACTGAGCACTTTTGTGAAAAAATTGGTTTTCAGATCTTCTAAATAGCTTAACTCTTCAGCGAACTGACTGCACTATTAAACGCTATTGAGGTACGCCCTTCCCTGGGCAAAATATAAGGGGGGGGAGTAATTAAAAATTGCAAGCGTTATTTAAAATGGCATTTTCGCAAATGTTTCGAACTGCTCGCAATGTAAAATCTTTCACTGGTGAACATTACATCATTCAGTTTGGCTAAGCAGGGTTAGCATTAACACCTGCTCTGGCGTTTCGATAAATATTTAGTCACAAAAAAACGATTTGCGATTGAGAAATTTTATTACATACACATACCTGTACCTTGAATAAGCTTCCCTTAACAGGTGGGTCTTTAGGGAGCATTTGAAAGTTTGGAAAGAAGGTGAAAGTCTGACAGTTCGTAGCAGAGAGTTCCAGAGAAAAGCAGAGGCCAGAGAGAAGTCTTGTAGATGAGAATGGGCAGAAGTGATGAGAGGAGAAGAGAGGCGAAGGTCAGAAGCAGAGTGAAGGTTGCGTGAAGGAGAGTATTTTGAGATCAGAGATGAACTATAGGGACCTATAGGGCCTTGAATGTGAGTGTTAGTAATTTGAATTGATTCTAGAGGAGATTGGGAGCTAGTTAAAGCAGCAGAAAGGCACTTTGTAATTTAGGTTTTCATTGGTGTGGAGCACTGACCAGGCCCGGACTGGCAATCTGTGGGTTCTGGCAAATGCCAGAGGGGCTACTATAAGGTGCCATAGAAAGTCAGTATTTAGTGGGCTGGTGGGGGCTGATTGGGCCTCTGTGTGGGCTGATTGGGCCTCTATGTACCTGAAATACCAGGGCCTATTTTAATTCTCAGTCTGGACCTGGCACTGACCCAGGATTATAATCCCTGAGCAATGCGTAACAATTTGGCAATCCCCAGTGATGACTTCCCTTTTCCTTTAAAACAAGTCTGGCAATTATCCTTTATAACCTTAATAATTTATGACAGTTTTGATGTTGACTTGTTCTCAAGAAAAATCACAGCCGCACATCATAAAAGCACACCCTATTTAACAATAGCTGTTACAAAGGTTGTTATTAATAAGGTTTGCTGAAGATAAATTCATTGTCAATATAAGCAGAAAACCCACTTGTTAGAAATGCATTCCCTAGCCGAAAAAAAAAGATTTTGTGAGAAAATTTGCATATAAAGTAAACGCTGGGAAAAAAACAGCCATTCCCTGAAAAATCTGCACATCTATCACCACACACAAGCATGGTTTTTTATCTCATCAATAAGAGGAACACATTACCTATTCACTTCCTGCAGAAACAATTGTTTGGGCATAAACAAACAAAATAATAGCATTTGACCATCCCTGTATTGCCATGCATGCTGTAACTTTCTGGTTGGCCTAATCAATTTGATTTTTATCCTATGTCCGATGAATGATTGTGCGTTGCAATCTCCTGATCTTTAAGAACTTTTGTTTCATACAATTTAATCTTTGCAAAACAGCAGCCACTATTGACCCATGTGAAAGACTGTGTGGAAGTGTGTATAAAGTTATTAGTAGAAAAATCAGTACATTGCTAGCATTGTTTATTGACTGCACTGTATTGTTTATTGACTGCACTGTACATAGGAAGTTGGAATTCATAGCTGCAGGAGAACAACAAATCAAGCACCTGAGTCTAGAAATATCAGCTGATACAAAGCTGTTTAAGGACCATCTTCAATTGTGGTGGTACCTTGGGTAAAACAGCCTTCACTAGGCCATCCAACCCATGGCACCTTCAGCTTCTATTGAACTACAATCCCTAGCATACCTAAACAGTCTACAAGTGTCAGACTGTGTTGGTATTTGTTATTAAACATCAACTAATGGCTACAAGTTAGGGGACTAAGGTGTTACTGTTACCACCTTGCTGTCACCATCTTTTCTAATATACCTAATATCATCCACTCTTCCGACCTACGGCTGACGTTGTGTAAGGTCCCATGTGTGCAGAGGGTATCACAAGATTTAAAAATTTTTAAAAGCTATATCCAATCTGTGCAAATGTCACACTTTTTTTTAACTATGTCCAAGTTCTTTACCAAATCTCTCTGTGTTGTATATCATTTAAAGATTTTCTGGAAGTACAAATATGGTTTTCTTTATCCAGAAACCTGTGGTTCACATCACAGGAGAGCTGTCTCCTATAACATCCATTTTAGTTCAATTAATTCACATTTGTAAACATTATTTCCTTTTTTCTGCAATAAAACAGTACCTTGTAATGTTCGCAACTAAGATATAAATAATCATTATTGGAGGCAAAACAATTCTATTGCAGCATTAATGTTTAAATGATTTTAACAGACTTAAGGTATGGACATCCATATTCAAAGAACACCTGAGAATTATGGATAAAAGGTCCCATACCGGTACTAAAATGTCTTTAAACACTTCCTTTCTGCTCAGATGCTGTGATCTCTGAACTTTCATGCTGCTGGTCTAACACTTTTGAAAGTACAAAAAAAGGAGGGTTGTGGGAGCACTCCAAAAAGTAACCATTGCCCTGGTGCCTGACACTCTCTTTGGACCACTCCTTCTCAGTTGTGGACTATTCTGCTTTTCTTGTTTAAGAGTTTTCTCCAATCAGCTTATAGTCAGTAATGGAGTTACATAAAAGACAATGCACATTATTTTTTATATAAGGGATAATTCCCCTAGCTACTGATCATCAGAGAGAAACCTTTACCAAATATTCATGCAAATATATAATTTACTGTACCCTGCTCTGTAACAAGTAAGACCGACCTATATATATTTATGTTGATACAATCATTTATTTGCTGAATGATAAAACAAAATCAAAAAACAAAAAAACCAAGGTACATTTGTAGGATATAATGGTCATAAAATCTCTCACTGGTATTACATGTTTTTGCAGTTTTAATTAGCGTGGGGACATTTTTGTAACTAAATACACATTGTACATCAATGTGCCAGTCTTCATAAAATTGTGTAGACTGGCACAGTGGTTAGCATCCCTGAATTTAGCCATGGGGTGCTTAAATTGATTCCAGTGAGGGCCCATTTTGTTTCAACATTCCCCCTGTGTCTAAGGCTAATGTCACATGGGAGCTGATCTCGGCCTGTGGAAAAGTTCAAACATTGACATTGGCTTTCTTCTTTGCCTGAATACGAAACTGCTGCATTGGCCTGGATGCAGGCACACAAGGCAGATTTCAGCTCAAAAATACAAAGTCTGGTCTTTTGCCACCAAAATCCGCAGAGTATGTCTGCTCCCAGCCCGATGCAATGGTTCTGGGTCCAGGCAAAGCAGAAAACCAATGTAGGCGTTCTGATTGCGGAAAAGCGCAGGCCATGATCAGCCCCAGTGTGGCATCAGCCTAAGTACATATTTGCATATCTCAAAACTGATACAGAGTTATTTATTTTGCTAAGCTTTGCTAAATGTTCTTATCTTTGTCTGCTAATTAATGCTCTTACGATGGCTCAAAATTCTGCATCAAATAAACAGCTGGTTTCAGATAGGTTCTCAGACCTCAGTGGTCAGAATGCTCTGTTAAAAACATAACTAAAACCACAGCAATAAGGGTAATTGCACACAGGGTACATGGTTAGGCCAAGGGTACAGTGACACATGGTGTATGGTCTGCACACATTTTCAGGTTGATTTTCACTTTCTGTAGCTGCAGTCAAGCCATTGCTGTGCCTGCCAGTGGAGCTGCACAGAGCTGCAGATGAGAGCAGATCGCTCTGCCTGTGTACAATATGCAGGTGGAGAGAGGTGGCCTTTACAACCAGTGTGCCGTTAACTTTATGGTAATGGAAAAACATGTTTCCAGTTGTTTGTGCTGTTACCCTTAAAATGCTTTAGCACCTGAATATTTTCTAGCTTTGGCACAGGGAAATATTGTGTTTTTAAGCACCCCCATTTACTTTGAAAGGAAATCACCTACAAGTGCCCAGCTTTGATAACTTGATGAGCTCTTATGCCTTCTTGAAAATGCTCAGTGCCATATTTTCAAGTGATAAGTAATATAACATGTTGATTTTCACCAGTTCTATGCACCATGCCCCCACTTCATACATTAGCCCTTTATCGTTTGATTTACTAGCTTCAGCACAACAGCTCCCTCTTGTGTCAGCACCACAAATACATATGTTTTAGAAAACAGTGATAGTAAATATGCTCCTCTCCACCTGTTACTGCTTCCTATAGTGAAAACGTAATGTAAAGCATGATTTACATAGCATTAATAGTATATTTAGTACAAAAATTAAAAACCTTTGAAAAAAATATTGGCATTATGCACTTGCAATGTTAAATCCAACCATCTTTTTGGGGAACTGGAGTATATGTTTTAGTAGGGATTATTCCTCTATGACCTTTAAAGTCTTATGATATAGTTAAACTATGTTAATCCTTAACTAATACCTGAGGTAAAGAGGGCCCTGCCTAAATAATTAACTTATTGCATAGGGCAGAAGTGCCCAGAGAACATATGAAAATATTTATTGCACACATTTAGGGGCACATTTACAAAGCTCGAGTGAAGGATTCGAATTAAAAAAACTTCGAATTGCGAAGTGTTTTTTGGGCTACTTCGACCATCGAATGGGCTACTTCGACCTTCGACTACTACTTCGACTTCGAATCGAACGATTCGAACTAAAAATCGTTCGACTATTCGACCATTCGATAGTCGAAGTACTGTCTCTTTAAGAAAAACTTTGACCCCCTACTTCGGCAGCTAAAAGCTACCGAAGTCAATGTTAGCCTATGGGGAAGGTCCCCATAGGCTTGCCTGTGATTTTTTGATCGAAGGATATTCCTTCGATCGTTGTATTAAAATCCTTCGAATCGTTCGATCGCAGGATTTGCGCTAAATCGTTCGACTTCGATATTCGAAGTCGAACGATTTTAGTTCCTAGTCGAATATCGAGGGTTAATTAACCCTCGATATTCGACCCTTCTTACATCTGCCCCATAGGGTATCTATGATATGTGAAATGTATTCGATCTTCTCATAAGGACAAATATACAGTTATTGGATCTCTTATCCAGATACCCAATATCCAGAATGTTCTGAATTATAGAAATGTCATCTGATTCCACTTAAGCAAATATTTTTTTCTCTGTAATAATAAAACAGTACATGATGGTAAATATAGAAAAAAATAGTTACTGCGTTACTGCACTAACTGCAGCCTCTCATAACATCAACATTTCATCCAGATACATAATCCATATATCCAGATAGATCCATATATATATATATATATATATATATATATATATATATATATATCTAACAGCATTTCTTGTCCAAAGACTAGATTGGTAACACTGTTTTAGAGCACTGAACAAGCACCCCTGTAGATCACTTGGGTGCATACAGAGAAATGAAAGAGGGAAATACACATACTCATTACATATGCAGATTAGCAGAGAAGTGCAAGATAATAGGAAACTTGGCTGAGAGGTCAGAATCCTGTTCGATTGTGAACCTCTTTATCTATTTCACCCCATCATTGATCAGGTCACCTTTTCAGTCAATAAAGTGATTCTGCACCCAATACACATCAAGACTTTAATCCAACATTTGAAATAATATAAAACTATGTGCATTGATATATAGATTGAATCTATCAGGAAAAATAATTTTATCATCTATGTGTTTTTATTAGAATGCTCTTCATAACTTATATTTAACATTTCATAAAATATTATACCACATGTCTTATTTTGCAAAGTAGCAAGCATTTATTTCTTAAGTTGCAATTTTGCTTATAAAATACTAAGAAAGGTGCTGGTTGAAGGTGTAAATTACCACATCTCTTAATGGTAAATGGACCTGTTAAGCCAACAAAGAATGAGCTTTCTTAAGATCCACTGTGTTATTTTATATTCAGGAAGTCTTTCTACATCTCTCTCATTATTGATTCCAATCAAAATGTAACAGATTTCAGCATGTACTTTAAAATCACATTGGGCAGCATATTGATATACTGCAGGCAATCTGTGTAGTTAAAATCTCAAGGCACCTTAGGTTTCCCCCTGTATTTTGCTAAAAGGGTTTAATTCATGGAAGTAAATGTTCCCTTGTTTGCCCCATTAATACATTCATTAGAAGGAAGTTAGCCTCCCAGGGAGAGCAAACTGTCCTCATTCAGCCTGGTACAATAGAATAATTTCACATTTACTCCAGAAAAAATGATAAACAAACCAATCCTCTCCAGGTGTTTAAATCTTTGCTTGCTCTTTCTATACAATACTGCCCATTTTCTTTTAAAATAAGGAATGTACACAGGACAAGAGCTTCCAATTTCAACCTAAATTGTGTACTGTAGGATAATTGCTGCCACAGCATTGGTAGTCTTGTTTCACACCTTGTTAGCAAGGCAATTAGGTTTCTTTACATTTACTGATTGCTGTTTTGCATACTTGACTTAATTCCATCTTGATTCAGAGTTGCCTGCTAGCTTTGATATAAATTCTGTGTCTAGGCAGTCAGGGTGTCATTCATTCACAAGAAACCTCGAGAGCTGCAGCTTGATGAGATGGACCTTAGGAAGATGTTGGGTTTTATATTTCTGTTTTTTATCATACAAGAATGTACCTCCAGACCTACTGATATGGTGGACAGTACTGACCTTGAATTAGAAGACCCTGAGCTAGTAAGAGCTGAAGCCCTGAAAAGACTATTGGAAGTGTTTGGTATTGAGGAACCACCACAGCCTCTTCAGCATGTCAAGCAGCCACCTCAGTATATGGTGGACCTTTACAACACAGTAGCTGATGAAGATGGTGTAACCAAGGACCCAGACCTTCTAGAAGGAAATACAGTCAGGAGTTTTTTTGATAAAAGTAAGGCGTTCTTATTATTATTCAATATAGCCTAAGCTTTCATTTCATTTACTTGTATAGTTTTTAGGCTAAGTATTAGAATACCTGGGGTCTATATTGTGAATTTTCATAGTTCTATGCATATATGATTGTGGAAAGGCTATGTAAAAAAGTGAAACCCGTATTCACCTGTAGAACTCATTTTACTGTCAGTTGAAAATTATTTTTAATTTATACAGTTAAGGTATAATTCATTTATGTCTGTAAATCTAAATACCATTAATATAAACTTAAAGTGCAGAACTAATTTCTTTGAAACTGTGCAGATTATTTTCTACAGTATTATATCTAATAGCAAAATGATATCTCAGTTCACAGCGACCATATGCATTTCTTGTTTAACCTCTGGACTGTGGCCAGAAACGAGAAGATTCTAACAGCAGAACTTCATCTTTTTAAATTAAAACCAAGGCCTTCCGAGCAAGCTTACTTCAAAAGGCACCACTTCTGCCAGGTAAGTGTAATAACATCTCATCTCTAAGTAGTTGTTGTACTTCCATTTTTGTACCCTGTATTTTGTTACCTTGTTCAATATAAGACATAGATTTCTATGTTTCAAGTACTTTGAAATGGGTGGGACTGTATATTGTTAAGAATTTGCTATTTTTTCCAAGCCAGTTGGGTATGCCTATTTACTGTAAATCATATAAAGTGATTAAAACAAGGGAAAGAACTCTTAACTCCCAAAATAAACAGGATCTCAAAGGTTATACTCGAGGGCTGACAACCGTCAGAAGGTCAAATGCTCAAAATTATAAAGAAAAAAGTACCCCGTAGGTGACACCTTAGTCAATATCCAGCATAAGTTAAATCTCTTAAATGAATTAATAAATAAATAAGTTAAAGTGAAAAAAGTGCCCAGTCAATTGATTAATTAATTGATCAACTACTTAATTTTAGAACAGTTCATAAATAATATAAATTGCCAATTAGTGCATAATATCCATTGAGTGGTTTAACCAATTATCACTCTCACATTAAATAACAATTCATGGTTGAACTCAACCAAAAAAAGCTAAAAAGATAAAAATGAGAAAGTTCATCAAAGGAGAGCAATTAATTGGGAAAGGTGCTTGCATTAAGTGAAGGATTATTACAAACACATCAGAAAAATATACTAAATTAATCAAGTGCTAATATTTGTATAAAGAATGCTAGAGATTAAATTAATTAACAGGATCCAATTAGATTAAAATATGACCACAATTGGGTGAGAACAATACCAATGCTACGGTCAGCAGAAAAGAGAGAGGATATAATGAAATATAAGAAGGTGGAGTTGTCCCGAAGCTGACTGCCTGTTGTTTTCTAAGTCTGGGACACCACAAAGAGGAAGGCAGGACAGGGTAACCGAGACTGTGGCCTTGGTATATTAACTTGCCCTGATCTTAAAGAGACTAAGTTGACCCTAATAAGCCACAAATCACCGGCCCCTTAGAATGGAAGGATGATGATTAAGATAAAAAAGACCGTAGCAATGAGGATTAAATCCAATCCCAGTAAAAGCACCAGGAAAATTGTTAAAATACAGGAATTTAGCGACTCGCCAACGCGCGTTTCGCTTAATGGCTTTCTCAAGGCGAAATCTATGTTTCAAGTACTTTAAAATGGGTGGGACTGTATATTGTTAAGAATTTGCTATTTTTTCCAAGCCAGTTGGGTATGCCTATTTAAGTCATATAAAGTGATAACATATTAAAACAGAGGGGGATATTTATATTTTTGTTTTCCTTTATTTTTTTTTAACAGATAAGTGTCTATATGGTCCTAGATAAAAATAAGATACAGTTGCCACAAGGAAGAAAACTGCTATCATCAAAACTTGTACCAATTCATTCTTCAGGATGGGAAGTGTTTTCTATAACCCAGGCTGTAAGTATGCAGAACTGCTGTTACAAACATTTCCAGCATGTAATATGATTTGTCAAGAACAGCAAATGAGTAACCTGTTGAAAGTAGCATTTGCATATTTGCATGGATAGTCTGCCAGTAAATTACAATATTATATGTCACCAGGTAGACTGATGGGTTTATAGAGGCCCTAGCCATAGATGCCTGCAATGTACAGGTTAAGGACTATGAGGCAACATTATCTATGTTATGAGGTATTATACCATAACATAATGAAAACATGTTTAGTACGGTATATAGGACAGTATCACTAACATATGGGTTTCTGATTTAAAACAGGTCCGAGCTTGGAATGATGAAAGTGCTAATCATGGCATCCTTGTAACTGTCCGAAATCTGGGAGGAGCACAAGTTGATCCAAACATCATCCGTTTTGCATCTGGTAGAGATCACCATGAAAGCAAACAGCCCATGCTGGTTCTATTCACTGATGATGGAAGGAGAGGAATTGTCTCAGTAAACAATCAGCCTGGTAAGACTACTCTTCTTAACGCAACTTTACATATATTTTTATTTTAACAAACACTCCTGATTCCACATATTAAAAAGAAACCATGATAATGTACCTATTTTCACAAGAATCAGTTCCCTTGTACCCCACAAATAATGTGACCCTTCCCTTATTTTGTTCCATTGTGATGGGATTGATTTTAGGACTTGAAAGTCCCTCTGCTTTCCATCACCCCGGAATCCATCACTTCAAAATGGAAAAATATATGGGTGCGGTTGCATTACACTGTGCATCTAAAGAATTTTGGTTTTCTTTGAATCTGTGGAATTAGGTATGTTTGTGTAAGAAAATCTGTTATTTTCTTCTGGAAGTTCAGATAGTGTTTATGCACCTTTTCTACATAAAAGCAATTGAATGAGCTCATGTCTAGGAGGGGAGGATATTTTCCTTTTCATTTTTTGATACTGCATCTGCAGGTTTCAAATATTACTTAGTTTAACATATAGTACATAAAGCCAAATTAATTATGATATTCAATAATGTCAACAATGTGTTTTTAACAGGGGTATGATTTAGAGGGACATTAAAATATTGTTTTAAATATTTTCAAAACTGTAAAACAGAGAAATACATAGTTTTAAACATGATTTCCAAAACAGAAAAAAAGAAAATGTAGAGTAAACCTCCTCATAAAGTAAAACCAATATGTATCACTTTGTTTAAAAAAACACAAGTGGCTGCTGTGAATAACCACCTAATGCATTTTGGGAACAACCCTTATTCCAAGGCTATGATAAAGGGGGTGTTCCCAAACACGTTAGGCAGTCACAGCGCAGCAGCCACTTGTGCTTTTTTAATGAAATAATGAATAATGGATTTAATCTACGAGGAGGTGTGCTCTACATTTTTTTTCTGTTTTTGATGGCCTTAGCCTGAGGAGTTCTGCATGGATGGAAGCACACACCCTTTGTAATCCATTCATTGATACTTAATTGAGGAGCCAAGCGTGAGTCTAAACTTTTGTGCTGAGTTACTTTATACATAATATTCCTTCTGATTCATTTCCCTGCATCCTTTTTTATTTAGATGACCAATTAATGCCCCTACCAAATGTACCTATGGCACCAACTTCAAACAGAACAAGGCTTGGTAGATCAGTAGAAGAAGATGGACAACTGCCATGCCAGAGACATCCACTCTATGTAGACTTTGAAGAAATAGGCTGGTCTGGATGGATCATCTCTCCTAGAGGGTATAATGCTTACCACTGTAAAGGATCCTGTCCATTTCCTTTGGGTCAGAACATGAGGCCTACAAACCATGCCACTGTGCAGTCTATCATCAATGCCCTCAAACTTACAAAAGGTGTTAGTAGCCCGTGTTGTGTTCCTGACAAACTTTTCTCCATAAATCTACTCTACTTTGATGATGATGAAAATGTTGTTTTGAAACAGTATGATGATATGGTCGCTGGCAGCTGCGGGTGCCACTAAAAACATTTTGGTCAAACACCTACAAATGGTGGTACTGTCTAAGGTGCAAACTAGGGAAACCCATAGAAACAGACCCCATGTTTGGTGAAATTCTAAAAGCACTGTATTTTCAGTTGTTCTGCAACTGAGAGTTTCTGAGAACTGGACTGTTAATGTTATGCTTTATAGATCAATAAGGCCAGTCATTTCGGTTTTAGTTTTTCAAAATATGATTACAAGTCTATAAAGGACTGTATCTATAACATGTAAATACTGGAAGATAGTATTAAACGATCATATTGTTTCAGTCAGTATCTATAGAAAATACTGATATCTAACTGCAACAATAAAATACAACCTAGTATCTCATGTATACTGTCTGAAAGGGATGATAAGAATTGGAATGTCCACCTCCTTATGCATAGATTACTGTTAATGTTACTTCAGAAAGTATCATTTATAGCCACCATGTGGCCTCTGTGAGTTGTAATGCAGTACACCACAAATCCGGCAGGTAATAACTTATTTTGTAAATTGTTCAAAATGTTTTCCTAAACATATATTTTATAGGCAGCTTGTGCACTGGCATTTTAAGATTCACCCATTGTCCATTGCACCATGGTAAACTGTTTTTTTATCCCTAACCTAGTGGGATGTATAGAAATTACAGAGCATATCAATTAATTGCAGGTAGGTACAGCAATAAAGCAATACCTAGTACCTAGCGAAACTAGAATTGAACTAGAATTGAATATTTCTTTCTGCCATGGTGTTTTCTTGCTTTAACGTTTGTCCACAGCAAAATTATCTGTTTGCTCTTTTGATATTCTTTTATTATACAAAAATACATTAAAGGGTGGTTATGTTTTAATGATGTCAGTGCTCATGTGGCTTTAAACAAAACTTGCCTGTACTGCTTATTACTCTTTGTAATATTTGTATATAAGTAAATTGTTAATATATAATGCTTGCATTGTAAATCTGTAAACTTAATGTGTGAGGTTCCTTTTTCTTTTAAAAATGTACATATTAAAATATATGCATTAAAATATCATTTATATGCACGAAGCTTGGGAAAAATAAAAAAATGAAGAAAATGTGATGGCTTTATTATTTACATGTGCATTTAATTATCTTCAACAAAATGCTGTAAGTGCCCAAAACATTTATATTTCCACAATAAACAAAGTTGTACAGAGAGTATATATGGAGTGATAAACAGTCCTGCCTATGTAGTCTATTTTATTGGCAGCCTGCCTAGCAGTTTAATGGCCTGTGCAGCAGCGTCATGACCCCCTACTGTAACTCTCAAATATAAAAAAGGCTTTTACCTTAGGTGAAACTACACCAACAGCTAGAAAATATTTATCACCACAATTTACAATAGGTTAGGGCTACAGTGTTTGAATCTGAAGCTCCCATTTTCTCTTAATTCACACCAAAAGTGTTGACATGTGAACTTATTTAGCAGAAATTGACACTTGAATAACAATTATACAATATGGGGAGTATTTTCCACCAATATTGGTACAAACATGATGGGGTTCTTAGCAGTAACTTCACAATATTAGACATTACAATTTTTATATCACACATACTACATTCAGTTCCATCAGGAATCAATAAACAGTTTTTGGAGTTTTTGAGGAAAGTGGAATAAACCTATCTATAACATCAACAGTCTTTTTCCAATTTGGTTAAATATATTCGATGGATTTCATTCACACTGCTTTTATATATTTGATAATGGTTAAAGTATAATAAATATTCAGGCTGCATGCTGGAATTCCTGTTTGTTGAATGTATGAATGTATAATTTTATTTATAAAGCGCTACAAGAATAGGCAGTGCTATATGATCTTACAAAGTACACACAGGAAGGGCAAGGATTTTAATAAATATTTATAAATATACAGAGATTAAGTGCAATGTGGCACAGTAGGAAGGAAGTTCTTGCCACGTAGAGCTTAAAGTCTAGGTAGGTTGATAACTTTCAAGCACAAATGGGAGGGCAAAAGTGCCCAAAGTTTGGGAATTGCGTGAAGATAATGATCTGGAAAGTGTTCCTAATCCTTATGTAAAAATAAAATTCCAGAGGCAGGGTCGGACTGGACGATTGGGGGCCCACCGGGTTTTAAACCAAGGGGCACCCGCAGCACGCCTCAAACCAATGCTCGAATGCCGGTGTGCATGCACAAACGCAACGGGTGGCAAGCATGTGTGAACACTGACGTGTATGCGTGAACGCCGGAGCATATGCGTGCATTTGCGAGTGCCTCCACACCTGCCTACATTTTCTTTTTTTATGAGGCCAGCCAACAGGGTCCGACCCTGTCCAGAGTTATAAAAATTCCAGAGGTAATGAGCAGCGAGATAGAAAGGTTTTAGACAGAGACAGCAGTTGAGTGTGGATGGTGACTCTGAGAGGAGTGGAGGAGACAGGCAGGAAAGTACAGGGAGATAAGTGAAGAAAAGTAGTGAGGAGCAGAGAAGTAAACGGCTTTAAATTAACTCAAAATTTCGGCATGTAGCCGTTATCAGGAGGAATTCCCCTTGATAAAGGCTACATGCTGAAACGTTGGGGCAATTCTCATTTTCAGGCAAGGGTATCTGCTTCCTTATAAAGCTTTAGGTACTTTGATTCTATTATTGATTTGACTATTATTCCTTGATATACATGTATTGTACGTAAAACTTTTGCTGCACTATTAATTGTACTACCTATATCATTATAAAAAGGATTTTTTACCAGTCTGTTTCTTATATTTTTCTTTAAGTGTGCAAGCCCTTAATATTAAATGTTAAGTGGGGTAGCACAGGAAAGAGTTATGTCAAGTCAGAAACCAGTGAAACATATTTATAATATTATATAGGTTGATTCCTTATCCAGATATCCAATATACAGAAAGTTCAGAATTACAAGCCATCCCCCATATAGCAAATTATTCTAATGTTTAAAAATCATTTAATTTTTTCTGTAATAATAACAGTCTCTAAAGTGCACAGTCATATTGTGTTTACATTTTTAGTAGCCTTGAGCTATGGTGATCCAAAACAGGAAATATCCATTATCTCAAGGACTATTTTTAAAAATATAAACATGCATGTGTGTTTGTGTGTGTTTCTTTTGCTTATTTGTCGGAGTCAACAACCCTTTCAAAAGCAACAATAAGATGATTCCAATTCCATCTCAGCCTTTTTGATGTGCACTTCCCTATATCCCTCTATGTACTGGGCACTGTTTTGTGTCCAGAACTGTGCATAGTAAATGAGGAGCAGTATGTCTACTGATATTAAATAAGCTCAAATTAAATGTTGTTATGATTACCAGTAAAACTAAAAATATATATATATATATTCTATACCTTGCTAGGCACAGTGAATACTTAAAATTATTAAATGTTTACATTTTTATATTGAAATACTTGTTCGGAATTGTATATGTAAAGATAATCTGCCCTACTTATTTGCATTTCCTTGATGTTAACTATCCTTATTGGAAAGTTGCTTAGAATTACATTTCTTCTATTATGCAAAAAAAAGATGCTTTGGGCGGAGTTTCCCTTTAATCAGGAGAAAATCCATAATTTCTATTGTTCATATTTCCTGTTAAATAGCACAATAATATTCTAAAAGTCTCTAAAGATGTTGATTGCTGTAGGTCAAGTCCCATTCAAATTAGCCAAGACAGATAATTATTTGATATGAATGGCTTGTTTTATTTACAGCTTAGTAAAAGAGCTAAACCAAGGAATGTTTCACTGTTGGGGTTAAGTGTTAATATAATTAGCATATCAACCTTTACACTATGTTATATCATTAAAAGATTCAGCCTGTTGATGGATATAATTAAATTAAATAATAAAGGCAATGATTCATGTGGCTTTTTGTCTCCTGCGATTTGTTGCAGTGACAAAAAGTGCACAGAATTGCTAAACAGAAAACGCTCAAATTAAGTTATCATGTGATTATGGCAAGAAATACACTTGTCACTGCCTTAAAAGGCACTTTATACATTGGCTAATTGCTTGATTAAACCTTTTACTGTTGTTAAAAAGAGTTAATGCTAAGCTAATAATTCACAATTTCCTTTGCCTCTGTAATAATAAAAGAGGACCTTGTATAGGTATGAGACCTGTTATCCAGAATGCTCAGGATCTTTCTGTAATTTGGATCTTCATACCTTAAATTCATATACCTTTGCATTCTTATTCGTGGCAAAACAATCCCTGAGCTGTCAACTTCTTGTGGAACACACCAGTAATTCAATGTAGCAACGACAATACATGTGTAGCCTTACAGAGCAAGTAATTGAACTATAAAGAAAAAATGAAAGCCAGTCGGAAAGTTGCTTAGGATTAAACATTCTATAGCATAATAAAAGTTAATTTAAAGACGAACCACCCCTTGAAAGAAACTAAGGTAAGAAGAGAGAGAGAGCTCTTTTAACCTTGTTTATTGTATTTGGTTGTTATGGGCATTCACTGATGCATGGATATGAAGAACTAAATGTGAAATTAAAATTTTATATGGGTTGCCATCACAAAATGTCAGTACTTTTTGAATGAATGCATAAATAAATAATACAAACCTGTGTGGGGATACTTGTAATTAGGCTTGACAAAGGATGTGGATTCACCAGAAACATTGCTATGATCTTACTGCCATTAAGAAAATAAAGGCATTTTAAAGGTAACAATGTGTTATTGGAAGTGGTGGATCATGCTAGGAAATGCAAAACACCCTTGTAAACTGGGCCCTCAATACCAAATTCATTAATTGTTCCACTGGGCAATGCCAGGAACCACAGCTAAAATGCCAAGCATCAAGGTGTGATGTGTCAAGTGACAGTGTAAAACCATCTAACAATACAACAATAGTAAGGAATGACACAAAGATACAAAGTATCAGTTTAAAAAAAGCAACAGAGTGCATTCATGAGTAGTGTATGGCACCAGCTCTCTACTTGGCCTCCATGATTAGGGCATGCATCAGTGTGGACGGGATGAGTGCTAACACCAACTTTAAAAGCATTTTCCCCCTACATAGGTACCTATAAAGAAAATATGTATTTTTTGTTGTAGGAAACAGCAATAGTGATCTTGGCTGGGGGGGTATACTTGTTTGGTAGAAGTATGAGAAGTATGTAAACTTGATATAATAAAAAAATACCTTGGGTTTATTGAATATTTAAATGGTTTTTAGTGGACTTAAGGTATAGTGATCCAAATTATGGGAACAATCCCTTCTCTGGAAAAGCCCAGGTCCCACGCATTCAAGTAACAGATACAACTCTTTTGTCTTATAAGAGGGAGGCCAGAGGAGGTTTTATTACAGGCCCAAGAGCTCAGGCCAGACCAATATAACAGCAAGGTGCTAATCTTCTCAACCCTCACAAAATTGCTCAAGTCTGAACTGATCAAGTCTGGTAGATAAACATTGGTTACCTTATCTTTAATGGCCTTTATATGGATGGACTTGGGCCTCTAATGTGAACAAGGGCTATAGTGCAAGGTTTTCATTTGACCAGACCCGGACTGGCAATCTGTGGGTTCTGGCAAATGCTAGAGGGGCTGCTATAAGGTGCCATAGAAAGTCAGTATTTAGTGAATACCAATTAAGAGAGTACATCTATTTGAAGTACATATCACAATGCAATATGCTACAAAGGCTACACTGAAGTATGATTCTTTTAACATTTGCGTTGCAGGTGTCCACTAAAGTTTTACTGCTAATTCACAAATGTAACATTTAACATTTAAACAGCTAAGAGCTAGCCTGGTATTTCTGTACTCATATAGGTAAAGTACAGGCTTCAACCAATACCAATCTTTTCTTTTGTTTTTGAACTGTTGAACTCTAATTGCTGATTGGTTGCTTTGGGCAACATCATCGATAATGTTTCACTCCACTTTTTACACAGCAATGGAGGCTCAAAGTTCAGATTTTAGTGGTTTTAATTTTTAAAGGTTTTTGAAACCATGAATAAACTCACAAACTCTAAAACCCCGATTGTCATTGAATTTATTCAAATATTCAAATATAAAAAGTGCAAACGAAAAAAAATAAAACGCTGAATGATTCACTAAAAGATATTGATACCTTGAAAACCTCTAAAAATTTTAGTTTTTCAGACAATTCAAAGCAAAAAAAGTGATAATGTTGCGTGAGACAGTGTTCGTGATGCTGATTTATCCCTTCCCTCTGGCACTTACCTAAACATAGCGCAATTGCGCTCTCTGCACTAGAAATTTTTTTTCCCAATGTAACTACCAGAAATTCAGTTCTAAAAGTTACCAGGAGTTGCTTTTTGCCACCCCTGGAAACTTGTGAGGAATTGCCACCCGAGGTTATCACTAGGGTTGCCATCTGCCCGGTTATGACCCAGACAGCCCGGTTTTTTGAAGGGCTGCCAGGGTCAAAATTGACTCGGTGACAGGCCAATCGACGATTGCTGTGTCACAGCTAGGGTTGCCACCTTTTCCGGAAAATAATACCGGCCTTCCTACATATTTATCTTTTTCCCTATTAACAACATTGGCATCCACCATAATTTTTAACGGCCAGGCCGGTAATATACAGGCCAGGTGGCAACCCTATTCACAGCCCCGCCCCCACTGCGGCACCATTGCGCCTCAGCCACGTCATGGCCCTGCCCACTGCCAGGATTCCACAGGCGAAAAGGTAGCAACCCTAGTTCTCAGCTTGCCTTATGGCAGAAAGGCCTCTGGGTGCTCCTGCAATGAGGCAAGCAGATGGCACAACTTCACAGGTTACCAGGGGCAGAAAAAAATGCTCCTGGGAGCCTCCACAGGTTACCAGGGGCTGAAAAAATGCTCCTGGGAGCTTTCTGGTTTCTAAAGCAGAATTTCATCTCTTTTAATGCAGAGAGCACAGTAACACGCTCTGTATGTAGGGTTGCCACCTTTTCTGGAAAAAAATACCGGCCTTCCTATATTCTTACAGTTTTTTCCTATTAATAACATTGGCGCCAAGCATAATTTTTACAGGCCTGGTGGCAACCCTATCTATACTAGTAATGCAGCCCCCCAGCTAGGCCAACCTCCCCCAGCTAGGCCAACCTCAGAGTAGCTTTGAAGACAGAGGGTGTCAGGTACCCAATAATGAATACTATTGCTTACTTTTTACCATTGACTAGAGCTAAAAAAAAAACACCAAGCCCAGGGCACTTTCCCTCTCAGCACTGTGTGCTGCATGAGTAGTAGTAATTGTCCCTATCTGTAATCATCGGTATGGATCTACCCGTTCTTGTAACTCCAAGTCTGCTAGTAGAATGTCCCAGTTATGACTAATAGCATTTCGTATATCTTTCCATTGGGAATTATAATTAGTGATGAACCTAACAAAATAGAAAGCAAAATATTTATATATAAAGTTCAGCTATAAAAGGGGGAGAAACTTAAAAGAGAATTTGAGCCCCTCAGACCCAACAGATAAATATGCAAAAAAACACAGCATTTTCTTACGCCCTGGGGTATTCAAGTGTAGTGGGTGTGTGATGTGTTGCAGCCTGATTGTGGGGGGTAGCTTTCGCCACCCACAAACAGGAAAAAAAGTACAGCATAAAACATAGAATGACCTGCACCACATCTATGGTGGTATACATCATTAAATGCCCATGCGTTCTAATCTATTGAGGTAAGATGATTAGACAACTTAAAAGGCTTTCTTTCAGAGGGAAGCTTACTGGATATATGAGTTGGAATGCGTTGCCCCTAAGGGGTTAAATGGACAATTAGTGCTGAGTTGTTTTCTGTAATCAAAAAAATAACAACTGAAATCAAGGTTACAAGCAATTTTATTGAAACATTGTTTTTAATGTATAACACTGAGGGGCCGATTCATGAAGCTCGATTGAAGGATTCTAATTAAAAAAACTTCGAATTTCGAAGTGTTTTTTGGGCTACTTCGACCATCGAATGGGCTACTTCGACCTTCGACTACGAATCGAACGATTCGAACTGAAAATCGTTCGACTATATTCGACCATTCGATAGTCGAAGTACTGTCTCTTTAAGAAAAACTTCGACCCCCTACTTCGGCAGCTAAAAGCTACTGAAGTCAATGTTAGCCTATGGGGAAGGTCCCCATAGGCTTGCCTGACATTTTTTGATCGAAGGATATTCCTTCGATCGTTGGATTAAAATCCTTCAAATCGTTCGATTCGAAGGATTTAATCGTTCGATCGAAGGAATAATCCTTCGATCGTTCGATCGCAGGATTTGCGCTAAATCGTTTGACTTCGATATTCGAAGTCGAACGATTTTAGTTCCTAGTCGAATATCGAGGGTTAATTAACCCTCGATATTCGACCCTTCATACATCTGCCCCTGAATCTATAACTATATATCACAATATGTTGTCCTTTTTTGATACTAAATTTATAATTTGAATACTCTTTACAGTTCCTATGCCAGATTTGATGATTCAATGGATATTTACACTGTACACCACCGGCACCTTGTGGTGAGAAATTATATATGTTTTTTGGCAAAAGAATAGGGCTGTAAGAAATGGAAGTTTTTGGTGTGTATGACGTCACATTTGGTGCCAATTTTGAAATGGGGAAGGATGGATATAAAAGTATTGAATTATTGCACACATGCATCCTTGAAAAAGACCCTAATTTGGGCCGATTTATGACATGTACAAAATAAACACAATTTGATTAATTATAAAATTAAAATTATGGAGTGCAGATCTTTGAACATATATATATATATATATATATATATATATATATATATATATATATATATATTTCTTGAGCTGGGCAGCACTCCATATCTATTTTATTACCCGGGTGCACGGTATAAAGTCCATATATATCAAGAAAAGACCAGCAACACCGGGATTCCTTATAACAAGATCAAGTGTATTAAAAAGTGCACATACAGCCTATGTGCAGTATGTGCTGTATGTGCACTTTTTAATACACTAGATCTTGTTATAAGTAATCCCGGTGTTGCTGGTCTTTTCTTGATATATATATATTTACATCATTAAATGCCCATGTGGACTCATCTATTGCGGCAAAACAACCAGACAGTTAAAAGAAAGAATGGCAATGCATAGATCTAGCATAAGAGCTGTGTTAGATCCAGAGAGAACCGAAAAGAGCAAAAATAAAAAGCAAGACATTTCGCAACAACTGGTTGTTAAACATTGGGCAGAGGCCAAGCACAGCCCGGCATCGTTTAGATGCATGCCAATTGAGCAAATCCCCAAAAGAGTAAGAGGGGGTGATTATTATAATATTTTTTTGAAAAGAGAGGCATTCTGGATACACAAGTTAGATTGTGTGGCTCCGAAAGGGCTGAAGGGATAACAGGTGCTTAGCTGTTTTTTTGACTTAAAGTGAATTTCCCCTGGTTTTAACAGGCAGAACATTTATGTTGAAATAAGTTATAAATTGGAGTTTCACAAAAGATTGAAACAAATGTTGCAACATAGTAAATTAGATTATTTATTTTTAGATGGTGATGATGTGTATCTGGAAACAAAGTAAGCAATTTTTTTCTTCTTTTTTTTATGGACTTGTATCTGAATGGACTTAACACATGGGGGCAAATTCACTATGCGCCGAAGTGCCTAACGCTAGCGTCAATTCGCCAGCGTTGGGCATTTTCGTTACTTTACAAATTCACTAATGGACGCTGGCGTAACTTCGCTAGTGTAACTTCGCACCCTTACGCCTGGCGAATTTGTGCAACGGACTTAACTACGCAAATTCACTAACGTGCGCATTGTTCTGAACGCTACCTTTTACGCTAGACTTCCTTCTCCACCTCAGACCAGGCGAAGCGCAATAGAGTAGATAGGAATTTCTTAAAAAAAAGTTAAAATTTTTTCTAAGTCCCAAAAAACGCTGGCATTTTTTCTATATTATGGGTGATAGGCTGAAAAAGATCGAAAAATTTTTTGGGGCTCCCCTCCTTCCCCCCTACATTTCCTAACTCATGGCAACTTAACTATACAGTGGGCACATGTGTAGGGCAAAATAAAAAATTTATTTGATGTTTTGAAGGTTTCCCAGCCATTTGTAGTGCTGCTACATATTCCTCCATTAAAATTTGAATTTGGCGCCGTATGCAAATTAACCATCGCTAGCGTAACTTCGCTTCGTTTAGCGAATCAACGCTAGCGCAACTTCGCAACCTTACGCTACCCCTGAGCGTAACTTCGGATTTTAGTGAATTTGCGAAGCACTGGCGAAAATATGCCTGGCGAAGTGTGGCGAAGTTACGCCTGGCGCAACTACGAATCCCACATGGACTTTATGAAGTATTATGAGGACACCTAGTGGTGGGACTATTACCATGTTTTCACATAAATTATTTGTTCAAAGAAAACAGCACCAATCACATTATGTTTAAGGTTATGACGTAATTTTGGGGCCTTTTTTGAATATATATAAACTGTCATTGTATCACCGGCACTTTATTCTTGATAAAGTCCCCAACGAGGGCCGAAACGTTCAATGCACAAAGTGACGAATCAATAAAACTTTGATACACAAGAATTTGGAGTGCGGGTCCTTCTGAGTAATATATATATATATATATATATATATATATATATATATATATATATATATATATATATTACAATATATTCGTTCTCCCCTAACGAACAACTAGGGGGGTGCATAACAAACTGATCCCTCTGTGATTGAAGGGATTCCCCACCTATAAAAGCTAATGTCGGCAGATTATCATCACATGTACGAGGGCCTCCGACGAGCCAACTTGATCAGATGTTGATCGGGTTGGTTTTAAAATTCCCGTCAGGGCGAGGGCTGCATTAGCTCATTCATTCAATTCTTGCCCTGATAGCCTGTAACCCCTTCATTTTTGGCAAGATCTGCTTGTTTAAGCAACTTCCACAAACAAGCAGATCATTCACCATTTTCAGCGGGTCAGTCCCGCTTTTGACAGCTCAACCAGCACACCCGTGTTTGTACTGGAAAGTCCCTATTCTCTCTGCACTGAACAGCTAAAAAAAAAGAAACAATGTTTCTAACTTAAGTGGGTTTTGGCAGAGAGCCCAGAACAGCCAGGCGGTTCAGATAAGATACTTTTGTAACAATTTTGAGATAAGCAAATAAGTAATTATAACAATATAAGATAACAGGTCCCTTGGGAGAAGATAGACTCACATCTTAAGGGGCAATTCACTTTCATTAGTAACTGCAATAACTGGAAAAAAAACCCACAGATATATGTTCAAACTTTCATAACCTGCCAAATTTTGTAAAATGAACATGGTAATTAGGGGGTATGGTCACAAAATGGGCATGGTCAAAAACAAATTATTTTTTTTGGTCCCTTTTTTTTATCTCCAAAATGTTGGGAGGTATGTTTAATAAAATGGCCATTTACTTTACTATGCACCCCCCTGATTGCTGTAAAAAATAATAACATATATGCATACAATTGCTCAAGTTGTTTGTCACATTTAGTAACAATACTTTGCGACACTTGAAGTTTTTTTAACTTAAAGGAATTGTTCAGTATAAAAATAAAAACTGGGTACATAGTCTGTGTAAAATAAAAAATGTTTCTAATATAGTTAGGCAAAAATGTAATGTATAAAGGCTGGAGTGACTGGATGTCTAACATAATAGCCAGAACACTACTTCCTGCTTTTCAGCTCTCTTGGTTTACACTGACTGGTTACCCTGGTTACCAGGCAGTAATAGGGTTGCCACCTTTACTTGAAAATAATACCGGCCAGTGGGGGGCGGGCACCAAAGGGGGGCGGTCCGCGGCACAAAAAGGGGCAGAGCTACGCGGTGTGCCGCAAAAGGGGCGGAGCAACATCGCAGAGACGTCCGGTAAATTTGTAATACCGGCCCGGCCTAGGCAGTAACCAATCAGAGACTTGAGGTGGGGCACATGGGTCATATCTGTTGCTTTTGAATCTGAGCTGAATGCTGAAAAGCAGGAAGTAGTGTTCCGGCTATTATATTAGACATCCAGTCACTCCAGACTTTATACATTACATTTTATATTAGAAACATTTTTTATTTTGCACGGCCTATCTATTTACACAGTTTTTATTTTCACACTGAACTGTTCCTTTAAAGCAATTCCCACGCTGGGTAAACGTGAATGACGCTCTCTATAACATCATAAGCAAGTTCTCAATGCCTTCTGGGAGTCAACGTACCGCCACTGTCCCGCTCGCTCATTCGCACAAACTATTCCATGCCCTCTGACCGGAAATGGCGCTTAAATTCCGCCCTCTGATATACACCGCTAGTGACCAATTGCTTTAGATTCTCAATGGCGCCAACCACTTAGGAATGAAAGTGGGCGGAACAAGCGCCGGCGCTACAGGAGTCCGCCATGTTGGTTTTTTTTTTTTTTTTTTTTTTTTTGACCGTGTGACGCCAGAAACCCGCTCGCTGTTCTGGGAACGTCCGAAACGGGCTACGGACCGAGCCGCTCTGTAGTGTAATAAGAGCGGGAAGCTCCGAGAGGTAAATACTGTGCGAGAGTTGCATCCATTGGTTGTGAGCGAGAGACATTCAGAAAAGGAGGGAACGCGTGTAGTAGGACAGGCCCTAGTGCAGTCCGCCTCCAGGGTACGCTTCCCTGCAGCAGTGCTAAGGAGGTGGGAGCGCGGCCTAGCCGTATAGTGAAGTTCACGGAGGAGTCAATGATAGGGATACTCTCTTCTTGCACTTTTAATGCGATTACAAGATCGACTTCCGTGGCGAATAACCATTACTTTAACATTCTACACTCGTAGTTGGGCTTGGAGTCTTATGGGGACTGCTTGTTTGTCGGCATCTGGCCTCCTGTACTTGCCGGCTCACAGTTTAATAGAAAGCAGGGGGATACCTTTTCATTGGTGCCGTAGATCACAACATCTCCTAGTTGGTTTCAAGGTTCTTTGTGCCGTGCAGTTTGAGCAGACGCTGGAAATAAGCCCTGCTGCTGGAGAGGTGCAAATTCCTCTTACAGTTGATGGACTACGTGGCTATCAATTCGAAAAGATGTCTTTATATATATATTTTTGTTTTTTTGTATTTTTTTCCCCAGCAAAAGTTTTATTTTAGCTTCTGCTTTTATGTGAAATTTGGCCCCAGAATCAACATTCAGAATAAATTCCACGGACAGTATGCCAGGTTGATCATTCGTTTTTGTAAAGTAAGTGGGACAAAAATGCTAGAAATTGACCTCCATTCATACCAACTCACACCTCGCCTCAGGGCTTCACATTTTCCCGCAATCCCTGCCTGTCACGTGTGATTCCTGTTCACTTTGAATGGGGGGCAATTGCTAGTATTTTGTCCCCCTTCCAGCAATATGATACTAAAATTTTGCCAGTTGTGTGACTGACTAGGATTTTCGCATGTCTCCAGAGTGATCTTGTATCCAGTTCCTAGCTCTTGTTAGTTATTAAAGGAGAAGCAAAGTGTTTTTGCACTTGTGGGTGCCAAATGTTAGGCACCCCCAAGTGATTGTATCGATTTACCTGAAACCTAAACTAAAAAGTTGGCTATTTTGTTCAACTCCACATGCGTTTACCCCAGGAAATTTGAGGAAGATGGAAGTGGATCGCTATGTTGTGCTCGCTGGAATAACCCCGGGCCGGTGAAGTTTTCTGCTGATAGGAACACTGGCCCAGGGTTTCAGATAAGTCAATATAATCACTTGGGGGTGCCTAACATTTGGCACCCCCAAGTGCAAAAAGACTTTTCTTCTACTTTAAAAGCAAATGGTGTCTGACATTGGAAAAAAAATGTGGATTAAGTGCATTTTTTTCCCCTTTAAATGTGTAATACTGGTCATATACAGGTCAAGAAAAGCTGTTGTTTCAGCTTCCCAATGAGTGGAGACCACATCAGCGCATTGATGTGGTCCTCTCCCAAAGGGTCTGCAAAGACTGCTTTAATAAACCGAATGACCGAATTTAATTGAGGATATTGATGGTCAGATCGATTTGGGGAACAAGCACTGACAACTTTAGCTGCAGTCCTGTAAGAACAATGTCCGATCAGTCATTTTGTCACCCATAAGGAGATCGGTTTTCCTGCAGGTGACAAAGAGTCTGAAAAGTTTTAATCCAGTAGAATGGGGGTTGCTGCATGTTAATCAATTTACATGCAGTGAACTGGCTTAATCGTAAAAGTCTCCTTTAACGTTTTCTGCAATCCGCCATAATCGTGGGGAAAGGGGGAAGAAAACATTTTTCCCAAGATTAAGCGGGATCACCGAATGTCAAGTGTTTTACATACAGTGATTCCCGTTTAAAAGTATTTTTAGACATTTAGTCACCGATCAAAGAGCTGATTTCCGCTGGGGACAAAGCTCTATATGTAACATTGTCCTAAATAAAACCACTGCCTTTGAATCAGACAAGGATTAACTGATCTTTTGAATCTTGTGACTTCTGATTCCTAAAGCAAGACTGGTATGGGACCTATTATTCAGAATGCTTGGGACCTGGGCTTTTCCAGATAGAGGATCTTTCTGTAATTTTGATCTTCATACCGTAAGTCTACTAGAAAATCATGTAAACGTTAAATAAACCAAATAAGATTTGCTTACAATTAGGATTAATTATATCTTAGTTTGGATCCAGTACAAGGTACTGTTTTATTAATGCAGAGACAAACACAGTTCAGTACCGAATTCCTCCACACACCACTTACTTGATTTTCAAGCGTACATACACTCCCTGGCTGCTTCCAGACCAATTAGCATCCAGTACCTTTGCATGGAAGGAGAACACCTGCTGACCAATGTTTTTCAATCCATTTATTACAGCAGAAAATACAGCACAGGCTTTCGGGGGATACCTATATTTTCTGCAGTAATAAATGGATTGAAATATGAGCACAATCAAAACAAATCCATAATCTATATAATTAACTACTTCCTATCTCATAGCCTAGCAAACATTGGGGGAAAAAAGGGGGCTGTATGAAGCTTTTAAAATCTTGGTGAATGCATTGTTACTGCCCTAGAAAGTTAAGCATTTTTATAGTTGGCTTTTCTAAAACAAAAGTGTTATGACAGTCATGGGATCAGAGCTATGTGTATGGTGATGGGTTGATCCTATGCCTTACAGTGCACACATTCAAGTTGAGGAAGGCAGTGGATTGCCTTTTTTCTGCAAGTATATATGCCAGTGGAGAAATTGACGTGTGCTACTTAGCTAAGGCAATGCAGGGAAATATAGCAATGAAGGGGGTGCGGTTTCCGCTGAAGAAGAGCACGGCCCTGGGACCAAGTAAAACTCACTGGAGTACAGATTCACCCCAGTGAAATAGCCTTGTCCTTTAACTGATCTGACTTGCCTCTATCAAATTTGGCTTAGCTTCTTTTTAAAAAACAAATTTAGTGTTGTCTATTCTAGTCTGATGTCTTTGCACACATTGTTTAAAACTAAATCCAGATTGTCTATTTATCTTAACAGGTAATATATGATGTCTAACGGTTATGAAGATCACATGGATGACGTCTGCAGGGATGACATTGGTAGGACCAATTTGATTGTGAACTACCTCCCTCAGAATATGACACAAGATGAACTGCGAAGCCTTTTCAGCAGTATCGGAGAGGTAGAATCTGCAAAGCTTATTCGGGATAAAGTTGCAGGTAAGCCAAATAAATTTATAAATAATTTACATTTATACCGAAGGCTAGGGGTGTGGAGATTTTTTCTTTTTAAAAACCAAGTGATAATAATTTAATTTCAGACACCAGGTCAGATGCTTCTTTTGCAAAAATGCAACTACCTGGGTTGGTATTCTAGTGAGCTCCATACATACCCCTTGTTGCAGGTCCTGTAGATCCTTTGTGGCTGCCCTGGGCTGTGCACATGTGCAGCAGAGTATTGTCAGAACTTGTGCTCTACTGCACACGTGCAAAGCTATTTTTCTTGTCCTTCAATTACTTGTAGATTGTAAAATCTATGGTACATGCTGTCAAGGACCTGACTGTGTGACAGCATTCAGCCTTCTCTTTGATGTATACCACTGTTTTCTGGCAATGCGGCACAGCCAAGGCTGTAAGAGGCATACTGTTATCAAATAACTTGTGTTTTTTAAGAATAATTTTGTGTCATTTAATATGCAAATCTTATGTTGGGTTTCCCTTAATAAATATATGTATTTTTCTTTAAAGGAAAACTATACCCCCCAAACAATGTAGGTCTCTATTAAAAGATACTGAGTAAAACAGCTCATGTGTAAAACCCTGCTTCATGTAAATGAACCATTATCATAATATACTTTTTTAGTAGTATGTGCCATTGGATAATCATAAATAGAAAATTGCCATTTTAAAAAATAAGGGCCGTCCCCTGAGATCGTAAGATTCACTGTGCACACATACAAACCACATGTAAGGTCACATGAGCCAATTAACAGACAGAGTTCTGCCTTTTGCTTCCTCACTTCTTCCTGTTACAGTTAGTGTTGTAGTATTTCTGGTCAGGTGATCTCTGAGGCAGCACAGATAGAGTCACGAAATGGTGGTTCAAGGCAAGAGATGTAAAAGGGCAATATTTATGTAAATATATATTCCAGTTTGGTAAGATTCTTTAATATGTCATTCAATTTGATATAAACTATCTGTTGCTTAAGTATTCATTTTGGGGGTATAGTTTTCCTTTAAAACTACATAAATTAGAATTGTTGTGGCGTTATCTCCTAAAAAACAAATGCCCTATATGGCTACAAATGTAGTGTTATTGTTAGTTTTTATTACTGATCCTTCTATTCAGGCCTTCTCCTATTTATATTCCAGTCTCTTATTTAAATCAATACATGGTTGCTAGGGTAATTTGGACCCTAGATACCAGATTGGTTAAGATGCAAATTGAAGAGCATCTGAATTAAAAAGCTAAATAACTGTAAAACCTTCAATAATAAAAACAAATTGCAAATTGTCTCAGAATATCATACTAAAGTTATCTCAAAGGTGAACAACTCCTTAAGGGTAGGGACACACTGGGCGATTTGGGGAGTTTTAGTCGCCTGGCGACTAATCGCCGCGACTTTTCTCCCCGAATGCCTCCCCTCGCTCTGCGCCTGGCTAAAATGAAAAATCGCCTGCGCTAATCACACGCGGCGATTCGTTTTCCGAAGTCGCCCGAAGTTTCCTCGTGAGGCAACTTCGGGCGATTTCGGAAAACGAATCGCCGCGTGTGATTAGCGCAGGCGATTTTTCATTTTAGCCAGGCGCAGAGCGAGGGGAGGCATTCGGGGAGAAAAGTCGCGGCGATTAGTCGCCAGGCGACTAAAACTCCCCAAATCGCCCAGTGTGTCCCTACCCTAAAGGACAATGTTGTAATGTTTTTATAAACAGCTAGAATCATAAAACGTCTTTACATTGGACAGTCTTGCAGCAGTACTGTTTGGCCTGTGGGGTTGAATGGACCAATAACTGTACAAAGCACTGCATACGGTATGACCACCTTTCTCTTGTTCTGATCGTTCTGGCTCTCCGCCTACATGATCAGAATAGCAGGAAATGTGTGGCTCCCTTTCACAATGTTATACTGTGCATGGGCATCTTTAGCCAAAATAGCGACGTCCGGACTAACACCATGTCTAATGCTGGTAATTGTGCTTTCTTGGCAGACTTTTTCATGTTATATGTTAGCATTTAAAGCGAGTAGGAAATAAATGTATTAAAAATTCCAGGACTAGATCATTAACTTGCAAAACACACATTTAAGAGCCAACAGTTAAGTGCCAACCTATCTTTATTTTACACTGTATGATGTCTGTGGGGGAGGGGCGGTGAGATCCTCTCTCCCATTCAACTGATGGCCACTAGTCATTTATTTTTAATGAAGGTTAATTCTGTCGCAATGGTATGGTTGTAAAGCTTTTGAAAAAAAATAAAACGACTGCATTTTTATTTGTTTTTCATGTAAGTTTGATGGCCATTATGTGACTATATTGTTTATGTTCACACATTAATAAATCTGAAAATGTGTAATTAAAGCTTAAAGCATGACTAATCAAGAATTGCATTCTGTTTTTGCAGGGCACAGTTTAGGCTATGGTTTTGTAAATTACCTTAATGCAAAAGATGCAGAAAGAGCAATAAACACTCTTAATGGTCTGAGGCTTCAATCAAAAACTATAAAGGTAAGTCTAAATTTGTGGCTGCAGATGTTTTGTTTGTCCAAATCTATTTACAGGAGAGCTAAAGTTTGTCAAAAAAACTACCTAGAAATGTTATGCCTCATGGTTCCCACTAACTGTACCAGCCCAGATGTACAGCATCTCATATAAGTGAAGAAACATATGTCCAGCAACTCTGTATCTATCTTTACTGTCTGGACACCCCATTTGCTGAGTTTGCCCTGCTGTTTGTCAGTCAGATGTGCTTTGGTATCTACAATATGGTGTGCAGAAAACACGTTTAAAACAAAGGGGTCACAGTTGGAGTCCTAACTAATCTGTTTTGCCTGTTTGATGTATGACCTCTCCTTGCTATCTAATTTTATTGAAGGGGTTGTTCACCTTTCAACACTTTTTTCAGTTTTGTTGGTTTCAGATTGTTCACCAGAAATACTTTTTTCAATTGCTTTCTATTTTTTATGTGTGTAAAGTTTTTAAAGCAGCTGGGGGGGTGGGGGTCACTGACCTGGTTAACTGTTATGAATTGATACATTTAGTTGATACATTTCTTATCTTTGTCCCTGCTGAGCAGAATCCCTGCGTTTCATTAAAGGAATTGTTCACTATAAAAATAAAAACTGGGTAAATGGATAGGTTGTGCAAAATAAAAAATGTTTCTAATATAATGTATAAAGGCTGGAGTAACTGGATGTGTAACATAATAGCCGGAACACTACTTCCTGCTTTTCAGCTCTCTTGATTTCCACTAACTGGTTACCCTGGTGACCAAGCAGTAACCAATCAGTGACTTGAGGGGAGCCACATGGGTCATAACTGTTGCTTTTGAATCTGAGCTGAATACTAAGGATCAGCTGCAAACTCACTGAATAGTTTTGTCCCATGTGGCTCCCCTTCAAGTCACTAACTAACTCAGTTAAGGTGGCCATAGACCCACAGATATTGTCTTACGAAACGCGAAGGCACCCAAACAACGGCCATTGTTAGTGCTGAATCGTCAGATACAGATAGGATCATATTGTTTCTATTTGTATATCTGACAATTCAGCTCTAACAGTTAGTATTGAAAACTACCAATGGTCGCAGGAAATATCGGAATTGTAATGTCTATTGTCACCTTTAGGAACTAACTGAAAATTAAGGTACATGTGTATCATCTGACTGACCTGATCAGAATGGAAACAACTGCCTGGAAGAATCTGCCAAACTGGGGTACTAACCCCAAAAGACTCAAAGTAGTAATTAACTGGTCAAAACAGATCTGCTAAACATGATATTATAGGATTTGAAAATAAAATTAGCTTGTATAGTATAGAAATTATTGGGAAAATATGGCACCAATCTGGAACCTCGATGTAAAGTCCAGGAGTCTGTAGTATTATGATTAAAAACAGCAGCATAGAAATTAATTTACAAAATCACATGAATAGTAACTTTTGATATTATTGGTCCTTTTTGAGAATGTAGACCAAATTGGCAAATTTTTGTTTTCTTTGGCCACAATAAAGTATGAAAATTTTTTCTTGTTTAGCATTGTGTTTTTTGGAACTCCGCCTGTCTGTAACAGCTCCTTGGTAGATATAAGAGCAGCACTTAATAGTAAAATTCCATGTCTCACTGCGACTCCTTCATTTACATTGAGTAGGAGAAACAATAGCCTGCCTGAAAGCAGTTCCATCCTGAAGTGCTGGCTCTTTCTAAAAACAGGCAAAATGACACAAAATGGCTGCCTACACACCAATATTAGATCTAAAAAAAAAAAAATACACTTTTTGGGTTAGGTATGAAATTTTACATGGTAGATTGAATTATTTGCAGTGTAAACAGTGTAATTTAGAAATACAAACCACACCATAAAAATCATGACAGAATCCTTTTAATGCCAGTATTTTTTGTTTCAGGTCTCCTTTGCTCGTCCAAGTTCAGAAACCATCAAAGATGCAAATTTGTACATCAGCGGACTCCCAAGGACAATGACACAGAAAGATGTGGAAGATATGTTTTTACCATTTGGACACATTATCAATTCTCGAGTGCTGGTTGATCAAGCAACAGGTAATACCAATTTTACTGTGTAACCAGATGTATCTCTATTTATTTTCCCTTTGAATTTGATCCCTTTGATGGAAATATTAAGAGGTGAATGAATATATTTTATTTTACTTGTTCCCCTAGTAAGATTATGTATGTAAGTATAACTTTATTTGGAAGATGCTGTTAAGGAGCCGCAGTTCCATACAATATATACAAGTACACACAGGGAGGACAAGTCACACAATAAATATACACAGAGCTCATATAAAGACACAAAGCTTAAATGCTATGTGGTAGGAGACAGAGTTGAAAGGAGAGCTTACAGTCTAATTGGATGGGTGGCTAACATACAGGTGCAAATTGAAGTGAAAAAGTGCACAAGGTGAAGGCATAGTTCAATACATACCAGGACTAGACTAATATTCTAGTGCTCCAAATGGTAGACTCTTGGTTTTGTCTTGAAGAGATAGAGAGAGCACTTCTTACGGAGGATTTTAATGTCTTTCTTACTGTTTAAGCTTTGTTTTGAACTGTTGTGACCTGTTCTCAGGCTGGCTGTCCACAATCAACATTCTCACGTATTGTTATTATTATGTTAAATATGCTACCAAGAAGCCAATAGATAAAACAACCCTAAACTGGATTGTGTTGAGAGATTTGTTTAGCTCTTTTAAAGGGGTATTGTACAGACTTTGCAGTGTCAAAATGCTAAAACATAGTCCTTAAAGCTTGTAGGTAAAATCAGGCACTTCGCTGCTCTCAAACCTGCATCTCAAACATGCGTGCTAGCCTGTTCTGATTCTCATGCTTTCCGCCACATGGAAGAGCATAAGTTAACATTGCTACGCTTTGCTATCTGTTTGTGCTCTTTAGAGACCAGAAACAAAACAGAACAACCTTTTTGTTATCATTTCAGGTTTGTCCCGGGGCGTTGCATTTATACGGTTTGATAAAAGATCAGAAGCTGAAGAGGCTATTGCCAGTTTTAATGGACACAAACCTCCTGGTTCTTCAGAGCCTATTACAGTAAAATTTGCTGCCAATCCAAATCAGAGCAAGAATATGGCCCTACTTTCACAGATTTGTCACTCCCCAGCTCGACGATTTGGAGGGCCTGTCCATCACCAGGCACAAAGGTTCAGGTAAAGTAACAATTGTGCTTTTAAAAGATAATTTGTTTTGCCACAATTGGTGTTTATCTTGATTAGTAAGCCTTTTATTATAAAATCCCTAAAAATCCGTTAAACATCTCCCCAGAATAACATACCATATTAGGTTTCTAAATTACAATTCACTTCAGCTCATTTAGCAATTTTCTTGTTTAGTGTAAAGCTCTGCCTCCTTTTTTTTTTCCTTTCTTGGCTTTTCTTTCTTCTACCATGAAAGGTGTCTACTGGGTATCCTCTGCTTCAGAAATCAGGCATGTGCAGCAGACGCCTTTTTGAGGCCTTCATAGTAGGAGACTAGGCTTCACACTAGACATGGAAGTCCCTAAAAGAACTGATGTTAAGCTGCTTGTAATTTAGAAACCAAATAAGACTCAAAGCAGGTGTGTTATTTTTGGCCGTGTTTGGAGTAATTTTTTAGATCTTAAAAAGGTTTACTTATTCTTTAAACTTTACCTAGCTACAGGAATAATGTATCAGAAATCCGCACTCCTCCAGCGACAAATCAATATCTCACAGTGCCTTTTATGCTTCTCAGGTCTGTTTATTGCTGAACATACAAAGAAGTGTGGCAATTGAATGAGCAATATTTACCAATACTTTGGCTGGAAAATAGGTGCTTAATTGCTAAATTGGGAGGGCAATTAAGCACCTATGTTAGTTAATAAAAACTACAATATTTCACTGGCACGGGTAGTCAGGAAAACGGAGGAATGAGTTGTAACTTTGGGCTATCCGTTTAATTATTTACATAGCAATTGGATCTATTCAGAATCCCACTTTTTAACTGTAAAAGCAGAAAATAAAGGTACTCCAAAATAAAGAAAGACTTTTCTTTTGGAGGGATGCACATCAGCCCTAAATGTGCTTGATTTGCTTTTCAATAAAGCATCTGTTTGAAATAGGTACATACATTCTCTGGAAAAAAAAAGTATCAATTTGCAGTGAAATACAAATAATAAATGCCTGTGTTTAACCCTTTCCCTGCCAGCCGTTTTGTCCTAGATGCGAACATCTACTGCCAAGCAGTTTTTAGATATTTTGCACTCTTTCACTTTAAGGGCCTTTCCTGGGGTGGTCTTTTAGTTAACGCAGGAAAACAATATATTGTTTTTTTCAGGACAACCTGAACTTTCACAATATGCAAGAATTTTGGTGTAATTCCACTTCTGTAAAAAAAATATTGGATTCTAAGTGTCAAATAAAATGAAAAAAATCATATTTCACGAAGAACAATCACATATATCAGAAACATCATTCATTTTATGTACGAGAACACAGCCGATTTAGAAAGGTCTATGTCTCCTAAACGCGACAATACCAAATATATATAGTTTTATGGAGATTTCTCACTTGTATAGCTAAAAATCTACAAGCAGTACACAACCAAATTTCCAAAGCAACACTCCCCAAACGGCATACTTTAGATTTCAAGGCCAAACATTCCGCTAACAGTAGGTTTACCCTAGAAAACTACCCATTACTAGAAAGAACAGATTCTGGTGAATCAAAAATGGGTAGAAATATCTTTGTACTCCAAACTACCAAGTTGCAATTGTTTCCTAAAGTTATAATGTTTTATAGAAATTGGTGAATTTTTTGAAAAATGACCTCAAAGCTAGCAACATATCTCCCACACATCATTAGGTATCAATGTAAAACACCCCAAATATAAAATCCTGGGTCCACTGAACAGTTTGATGCCCAATATGAATAGATGTACCCAAGCACGTGGCATAGGGGGCCCCAAAAGGAAGACCCCCCGTTTGTTCTGTCATTTCAGATACTGCAAAATCAACACATTTACATAGTTTTGGGGGCGGCAAAGGTAGAAAAAAGTACGTTCACCCCAGAAAACAATATATTTTCGGAAAGTACACATTCCCCTGAATCCAAATTGGGTATGCATGTCTTTCTACACCAAAGTACCAAGCGGCAAACCATTCCTAAATCTGGTGATTTTGGCGACATTTCCAAAAATCACCTAAAAATTTCTACCCTGCAGCATCGTATTACCCACATACTTTTAGGTATCAAGAGAAATCACCCCAAATATGAAAGCCTAGGGTCCTCTGAACAGTTTGATGCCCAATATGTATAGGTGTACCCAAGCAAGTGGCATATATGGGCCTGAAATTGAAGACCCCCATATGGTCTGTCATTTCAGATACTTCAAAATCAACACATTTACATCGTTTTGGGGGGGGGGGCAAAAGTAGAAAACAGTAAGTTCACCCCAGAAAACCATATATTTTCGGAAAATACACATTCCCATGAATCCAAATTGGGTATGCATGTCTTTCTACACCAAAGTACCAAGCCGCAAACCATTCCTAAATTTAGTGATTTTGGTGACATTTCCAAAAATCACCTCAAAATATCTACCCTGCAGCATCGTATTACCCACATACTTTTAGGTATCAAGAGAAATCACCCCAAATATTAAAGCCTAGGGTCCTCTGAACAGTTTGATGCCCAATATGTATAGGTGTACCCAAGCACGTGGCATATAGGGGCCCTAAAATGAAGACCCCCCCTTGTATGTTCTGTCATTTCAGGTACTGCAAAATTAACACATTTACATCGTTTTGGGGGGGGCAACGGTAGAAAAAAGTAAGTTCACCCCAGAAAACCATATATTTTCGGAAAGTACACATTCCCACGGATCTAAATTGGGTATGCATGTCTTTGTACTCCAAAGCACCAAGCCACAAACCATTCCTAAATTTAGTGATTTTGGTGACATATACAAAAATGACTTCAAAATATCTACCCTGCAGCATCGTATTACCCACATACTTTTAGGTATCAAGAGAAATCACCCCAAATATGAAAGCCTAGGGTCCTCTGAACCGTTTGATGCCCAATATGTATAGGTGTACCCAAGCACGTGGCATATAGGGGCCCCAAAAGGAAGACCCCCATATGGTCTGTCATTTCAGGTACTGCAAAATCAACACATATACATAGTTTTGGGGGGAGCAAAGGTAGAAAAAAGTACATTCACCCCAGAAAACCATATATTTTCGGAAAGTACACATTCCCGCGAATCCAAATTGGGTATGCATGTCCTTGTACTCCAAAGTACCAAGCCGCAAGCCTTTCCTAAATTTGGCGATAAAAGCAACAGTTTTTACATTTTTGAAAATTGCCTAAAAATATTGCAATTGGCCGCATTTATCTCACCCAATTTCTTTGGGTACATACAATTCTAAAACACCATAAATACTGATGCCAAGGGTCAACTGAACCGTTTGATGCCCAATATGCATTGATATACCAAGGCAGCTGGCATGTGCGGACCCCAAATGAAAATAGTGCATATGATTTTTCTCCGCTGCCGATTCACCTTCTGTGAACATAGACCCTTGACTTCATATTATGTGCCTCAAGACCCTCCTAACAGCAAAGACCCCCCCAAAACCATATATTTTTGGAAAGTACACATTCTGACGAATCCAAAAAAGATAAAGACGTCTTTCTACACCAAACTGCAAAGCTTTTCTAAACGCAGAGGTTTTTACATCATTTCTGAAAATCGCCTAAAATTGTTGCAGTTTGCCGCATTTATCGCACACAATGTTTTACGTATAAAGAAAAATCACCCTAAATATGGACGTCAGAGGTCTACTAAATAGTTTGATGCCCAATATGCATAGATTTACCAAAGAATGTGGCGTGTACGGACCCCAAATGAAAAACATGCCTATAAATTTTCACGCTAGCCAACTAAGCTGCAGAAAAGAGAGCCCCAACTGTGCGTTATGTGCCATAAGACCCCAAAACTGTAAAAAGACCCCCAGAAACCCATATATTTTTGGAAAGCATATATTCTGGCGAATCAAACTAAGTAAAATAAATCTTTCTATACCAAAGCACCAAACAGCAAAACTATACTAAAGATACATAAGGAACAATAATGCATGGATAAAATTGCAATAAAACCACAAAAATAGCGTAAATCAATGAAATAACAAAATAATTGATCCGACAGCGTAATTAGTGGCCGAAATCGATTATCCAATAGTCACGCTGTCAAAATAACATGCTTTTAGGCAAAACAAACAGTACAATGAATAAGTAAAAAAAACAAAAAAAAACACCTGTTTGTGAGTTTTTGTGTATACATATTTGTGCACTAATAAAAGTTGTCTTGAGTGTGCAAGTACATGTAATTAAGTGTAAATAAGTGTACAAAATCGACCAAGTGTGCTAAAATAAAAAAATAAAAAATACAAATTTTTACTAAAATGTTTATGTAAGTGTATAAATGTACTGTAGGTATGTGTAAGTGCAGGTAAGTGTGTAAAAAAAAAAAAAGTGCACTTACCGTTTTTGTAGCAGGAGGATCGCTGGAACCGAAGGAGGACTCCTGGCAGCGTGTCTGCAGAGTTACTGCGCAGCAGGAAGTGAGTGGGCGGTTGGGCGACGAGGAGGAGGTAAGCCAGCAGCAGCAGCGCTTACATTGCGCTTCTGCTACTTTGAAGTCGGATCTGCGACAATCGCGTCGCAGATCCGACTTGACAGCCCCCCAGCCACGTTGCCCAGGGGGCTGTCTACCCTCCTGACTCTCTGCAGAGGCGGCAAAAGCCGCCGATGCAGAGAGAAGGGCTCAGCTGCAATAAACGTACGAGGTACGTTCTTGGCAGCCTGAGCCCTGAACCGCCAGCACGTACGCCGTACGTGCTTGGCGGTTAAAGGGTTAAGGCTAATAGCAGAAACACAAATCAAATGAGGGGACTCCTAACAGCAAAAAGAGTTATGCAAGAGGTGCTGATTACGCAGGGATACCACCAACAAGTAACTGAAAAGCTCAATATAACATAGAATGGGTGTGCATACTCTAATATAACATACAAACAAAAGGTGTTATAAAGTAAATTTCTTTTATATAGATATAAAAAAATGTACAACAGGTAGATCAATATCTTGTACAAGACAATTTATACACAATGATACTACAAGTATATACATGCCACCAACTTTGTAAGTTCAAGGCGAAAAATGAAGATAAACCACAAGAAGCGGATACACTTTGCCAAAGGATGACAATACCCCAACGTTTTGGCACACTAGCCTTTGCCTGCACACACAAACGAATGGTGATGATGCAGGCGCGCATTAAGCAAGGTTAACGCAGGGTTATATTGCCGCGTCATGACGCTGGATTTGATATCCAGGGAAATGACATGGGCACGAACGCGGAAGTGCAGGGAGGGTGCGAAAACTGCGCTAATTGATAGAAATTGAACAGGGTATTTATACCTAACACAAACAGGTTGCACATCAGAATCCCCCTTGACAAAGGCTAGTGTGCCGAAATGTTGGGGTACTCTCATACTTGTTAGTATCATTGTGTATAAATTGTCTTGTATAAGATATTGTTCTACCTGTTGTACATTTTTTTATATCTATATAAAATTTACTTTATACCACCTTTTGTTTGTATGTTATTTAGAGTGTGCGAACCCATTCTTCGTTATATTTATTTTAAGGCTAATGGCACACAGGGTATTCCCAGTCTGTGGGAGTCAAAACACTTTTTTTTCTCTGTTCCACCACAGGGGAGCACAGAACGAAATGCAGGCTGTTCTTATAGTGTATGTTGCTTTCCACATCTGTTCGGTGCTTGTATGCGCCCATGTAAATAAGTACATCACTATAAAAAAACAAGCTGCGTTTTGCCCTGCGTTCCACTGCAGGAGAGTGCAGAACAAAACTCCTATCTGTATTTTTCCCCCTGTGATTCAATTAACTTTTTGCTAAAAATCATGAATTTGAATAATGCTTTTAAAAAACTGAAACGCTTGCAAGGTCATGGCAGCTGTCATGGCAAAATGTAAACTATTCATTTATAATCTTTTATGTAATGCAGACATAAAAAAAGAAAGATTCTGGATATTCATATTCTTTCACAGTTTTGTTTATTTTTTTTAATTAGGTAACTTTTGCGTTTTTAAAATGTCATGGTTATTCAAAATATTAAAATACATATTTTAATAAATAGGCCTCCACAAATCACTGCATTTATCCCTACATTAACTGCATTCACTTATGGGTTTTCAAGTAAAGATCACCTGACATGAGTGCGGGTGTAGATAATTACTATAGGATATTCCTGTTTTCTCCTTAGGACTGGAGATTCTTTAATTACAAATAAATACCACTTGAATGTGATCTTTAATGAATTAACTTATGGTAAATGTTTGTTTAATAAACATGTAAATCATCTTAAGTACATAGCAGAAATATTTTCCCTACGAATTAACTTTTAGTAATATCATGGCAAATAACACATTGTGTGACCACAAAATATCTATTTTTTTTTATACATAGGTACATTAAATAAACATATATGCAATTGTTTTTCTAAAAAGATTAAGAGATCTATTTACTCGCTCTAAATATTGGGGCGCACTATAGTGTCTGCTTACGTTTAACAAGTTCTGGAATCCGGTTTATATGCATTTGCTTATGTCAATATCAGACAACTTTCATGTTAGACCAATAATTTTACTTTGGCTAACAAAACTTTTCAGATGCATTTTGGTTCTCGGACTATTTAATTACAATTTATACTGTAGAATCCTTTCCAGATATTTACATTAATAGGTACATGTGTATCCACGTTATTCCGTAGTAGCAAAATGCATTGTAATGATAAATTGTATTTAGTTTTATTTGTCACTCATTTGATGAAATTAGAAGGATTTTCTTTCCTTTGTAAACTTCATCAGAGCACCATGAATATAACGTGCACTGTAATCATAACTGCTTTAGCTTCATTGTCACCCATTTAATGAAATCAGGGAGAGGTAATTCTTAAGAAAAAGTAAAACCTAAAACTTAATATGGTTAGAAATGCCTTATTTATTCAATTATATATTGAACCAGATTACTAGTAATGATCCAGTCTAATAATGATCAAAGTTGTCACTTGGGTGGGGATGAGGAATCTGGATCCAAGTCAATTTTTGTAGACTTTTACATTTTTGTATTACAAAACAAAACCTCTTAATATAAATTGTACACTGCAATGCTTTATTTCACCTTAAAGGCAAGTTCCTAGTAACTACAAAACTAGTAAAATAGGCTGTGGAATAAAAAAACTAAATGTTTTCAATATAGTTAGCCAGAAATGTATTGTATAAAGGCCGAAGCAAGTGGATGTCTATGGTAATAGCCAGAACACTACTTCCTCCTTTGCAGCTTTCAAACCTACCTGGACAGTCAGTAACCAGTCAGTGACAGGGTAGGGGGGGGGGTCATATGGGACAGAACTATTCAATTGGTTTGCTTTTGAATTTGACCTGCATGCCAACTGAACAGTTGTGTCCCTTGTAGCCCCCTTCAAGTCACTGACTAACAGGTAAGAGAGTTGCAAAAGATGTAGTTGTGTTCTGGCTATTATGTTGGAGCCTTGATAGATTACTAACTATATTAGAATTTCTTTCTACATTTTGCACAACCTATTTACCCAGTATAATTTTTACACAGAAATGTTTAAGTTCTGAAATGTATAGATGTACAAATTTGATCTTTATATGCTTTATCAACCATTTTTCTTCTGTTCTAAATTGACAGGTTTTCTCCGATGGGTGTAGATCACATGAGCAGCATATCTAGTGTAAATGTTGCAAGCAGTGCATCTTCTGGTTGGTGCATCTTTATCTACAATCTTGGCCAAGATGCAGACGAAGGAATCCTTTGGCAAATGTTTGGCCCTTTTGGAGCAGTCACTAATGTCAAGGTTATTCGTGATTTTAACACCAACAAATGTAAAGGTTTTGGTTTTGTGACCATGACAAACTATGAAGAAGCAGCAATGGCTATCGCAAGTCTTAATGGCTACCGTCTAGGGGACAAAACCTTACAAGTTTCCTTCAAAACCAGCAAGTCCCACAAATAACTTGCTCTTAAAATTTTGTATGTAATAGAGAAATTACAATCTGCTAAATTGGGGGGAGGGGAATACAATTTTTGTCATTTTTGTTCGTGTACTCATTGCGCCAATTTTCAAGTGTGTTTTGTCTTATCAAAATGACATTTTTTTTATACTCTGGGGATGCAACTTACATGTTCAAATGTTTGAGAAACCCCTCGTGTTAGACCAATTTTAAGTTCATTAAGTTATTTACTTTAAGTATACAAATAAAATATGGATAGTTTTGACTAAAATATGCCCTTCAGATTGTGGTAAATTGAAGCATGCTTGAACCTTGAAGATGTTTTAAAAAATTCTTGCTCTGCGGGTTGTTCTTTGTTCCAGACAATGGATTTTTTCCTTTAATACAAGTACTATTTCCATGGTTTACCCCTTCCTATAGACTTTGAAAGTTTATAAAATTGAGTTTAGTACTTGCTTGCAATTACCCGAGCCAACAGAGATCCTTTTAGGCTTCATAAAGTTAAGATCATTAGTAGCACCATGTCTGTTTATTATACGTGCAATCCCATTTAAGACATGACTAATGACTGTGATTTGTCTTAAGTAGACAAGTACCCTTTGTCTTTCCTTTAAGAAAATACATTTATGTTTTGGTTTTTAATGAAGGCTTATGTTGGCATGTGTGGAAACATGACTGCTTAGACTCTACCGTGCCCATATTTTGTTAGTTGTTGGGATTGTAAATACCAATTAAGTCCAAAGTAAAAACACCTTCTGCCTGCTTCCCTCTCCCCCATCTCATCCTTGTTCTCCTGTTGTAAATGAGAACCATGTATAAAGGAGAACAAAAGATGAGATCTCCATAAAACATAATTTAAACTGTAAATATTATATATCAGAATTGGTTTAATCTGACTGAATACGTTTCATTTATTCTATTGGTCCTTTTATGGGACCCTATTTCTAAGAGAGAGAGAGATTAACTTTGCGGAGTGTTTTTTTTTTTTCCAGTCCAAAATTATTCTCCAATCTTTTAATCAGCCCATAGAATGATAGGGATGGACCAAAAAGTTCATAACACAAACTATTCCAATATTATTTATAAGTCCAAAGAAAACCTTCATGTAGCCTTTCTTGATTGATATTATGTGGCAAATAATGCTTACCTTGTGCACTCTTGTTGTGGTGCATCATAAATTAATTTAGATAATCGTCCAGTTATTATATAAAGTATCATTTGGATTAATATAGATTCCTTGTTCGTACTCCTTAAACATTTGAGCATTGTTTAGTTCTTGTTTTCTCTTTGCATCCCGTTATGACTTAGTTTTCGTTTTCTGCTTTATAGTTTTTCCTTTTTTTTTTTTTTTAACGTTAACAGCAGAACCTATTTCAAATTAAATATTAACAGTTTGATTCCTAGTTTAAAAAATATCTAACACTCTTCCCAAGTACCAGTTTTGTTCCTGTTGATTTTGTTTCTTTTGTTTTTTTGTTTTACTTTTGCATTTATCATTAAATTTGATTTTGTTTTGCTCAACTTTTGTTTTTGTTTTGGTTCTTTTGTTTTGTTTTGTTTGTTTTTTTTTCATTTAAATAATTTGGTACCTAGCGCATTTCAGTTCATTCCTTTATTATTAGGTTACATACACATATTCAAATATCTAGCTAAAAAAGGTCTTAACATTTTAATGATAAGGAGTTTGTGCTTTTGGAATAAATGGGATTTCTTTTTACATTTAATTCTGATTGTTTTTCCCTTGAACATTCTAGTAGCAACACCAGAAACACATAAAAGTTTAGATGTCAGCATTTTTAGTGACTAGTGGAAGAATCAGAAACTGGAGACTCCTTGCATGAAGTCTGGGCCCCTGAATACCCTGTAGTTATGCATTGTTGATTAACTTTTTTTTATTAGGCTGAAAGGCAACATGGAGAAACTGTCATTCAGATTACTATCTGATACCTAGGCTCTGTGACCTTGGTAACTATATAAGGGTTAATAATCAAGACAAAAAAAAAAAGACTACAGGTACAAGTATGGGTTCGATCGTCTGAAATGCTTGGGACCTGGAAATTTCCTCTGCACCTGAAGTCTACTAAAAAACAGTTTAAAGTGAAATAGCCACGAGGATGCATTTTGCCTTGAATATGTAGTTAATATGCAGTTTTATTATAACAGTGAAACAGGAAGTCATTTTAAAACAGTATTTGCTTAAAATGGATTCTTCCTGTAATTAAGAGAATTTTGGCCTTCCAGATAAGGGATCCATACCTGTTTAAGACTTAAATTCATTTGTCAGCCCTTTTCACTTCAGATATTAATTTATTACACATGAAACAGCCTACTTAACTGCTGTCTATAGTATTCCATAATTATTATTTGACTGGATAACTGTAAGTGTATCCCAAACTCCTTTGAGGGCATTTTGTGTTTTATACTGTCTTTACAGCCAATCTTCAATTTTAATATTTACATATAACGGGTTTCAGTATTATTAGAATGTGTTCACTAAAGAAAATGTATTTAAATGGATTGTAATACCCCCCAACATAAGTTAAAAGAATAGGACTTGTGCTGAAGAGCTAAACATACTTTCTCTTGCCTAGATTGGGGGGGGGGGCACAGGCACCATGAGGATGAAGATCCCACAGTTAGAGAACAGACACTAAACAGTTAAGTGACTTCCTCCTGCTCTGATCTTTATTACCCTGTCTACTTTCTGTTCTGAGTTTTATTTTAGTGTCCTCAGAAGGAGGGCTGACACTAGTCACTCTGGAGCAGTGGTTGGGATAAATTCCAAAAACCATGCCACACGGGCACACATTTATGGCATAAGTACTGTAAGGGTTTCACTCTGCTAGGATGTCTCAGAGGAGATCTCTCCCTCTCTCTCTCCCTCTCTCTCCCTCTCTCTCCCTCTCTCCCTCTCTCTCTCTCTCTCTCTCTCTCTCTCTCTCTCTCTCTCTCTCTCTCTCTCTCTCTCTCTCCCTCTCTCCCTCTCTCCCTCCCTCCAAAACTCAGGCAACCTTAAGATACAACACATTATTTTGCCTGTACATATTACAAATCTAAATTTTCCAATACTTCCACTGGCCCTGTGTGTGCAGTCAGCTACAGCAAATCAAATGAGCTCTGACTCTAAATTGGTTTGTGCATTATCTCTTTCTCTGTTCAAACTTACCCCTTCCCGCAGTAGTGTATAGACTTTGGTCCTGCTCTCCACCAAGTGGATGCCTTCAAGGATCCCATTGATCCTTGCAGAAGCCCTCTAAATTCTTATCTTTACTGCCTATTGTACAGCCTTGTGTCCCGTTTTTGTAATTGTATGGGTATCTAAAGTTATCGAGGTGTTGGTAGAGCAAGTCGCCCAGCTCATTGGGTCTGATGATTCCTCCACCGACCTCCTTCTCTCAGAAATGGCCAACACTGATGCATACATTTGTGGCACAGTCCTAGACTCGGCTAAGTTAATTGCCAAGCATCAGCCCATTCTGTTGCTGCACAGCATTTTCTGTTAAAGACATGGTCAGCAGACCTATGCTCCAAGAGATCTTTGGTCAGTCTACCCTTCTTGGGATAACAATTATTCAAATTGAGTCAAAAAAGATTATTGCCTAAGCGATGGGGGGGGGGGCACTCCTACCCTAGAACACGCCTAAGTGTCCACTGTTCAGATATAGGAATTTTTTTGTTGTTGTCCTTTTTGCCGAAATCAAAGATCTAGGACACAGACTGAGAAACCACAGCCGGCCAGCCAATCCAAGTACACCTCCAAGCAGGCTTCTTCCTGGTCCGGGACCAAGAACTCCACCAACCTTGCCCAGGTCAAATCTTCCACCCTATGAAGGCTTGCCCACCCATAAATGCATTCCTTTAGGCAGCCTCCTAAAGCACTTTTGGGAGGTGTGACAACATCAAGTGCAGGACTCGTGGACACGGTTAATGGATTAGGTCCTGCCCTCATGGTTAGCTTTGGGACGTCCCCATGGTGCCTGCACTTTTGTACTTAGGGATAACTTCTTTTCCCTTTGCCTTCATTGGGGGATGATGGTTGATTATTCAATTCTGTGTAAAGTTACCGGTTTCTGTTTGTTGCTTGATAAGTTTTTTTTCCATGTGGCTTTTGCCTCGGTTCAACCAGGTGTTTTTTTGGGTGAGACTCCTCTAGTTAGGGTTCCTTATACTGACTTTTCCTTCCTTCTTTGGTAAAAAAAAAAAAACAGGCGAACAGGAAGTATGTAGGGGTTGAAGCTCTGAGAGGGAGGAGTCTTCACTAAACTGTTAATTTAGGGTCTGTTCTCCAGCTGATGGATCTTCATCCCCATGGGACTGTGTCCCCCAATGTAGGCAAAGAGAAAAGGATTTATAGTTAAGTACAAAAAAAAGCTCTCCTTTTGCTGGAATACAGGTTGTATACCTGTAATCTGGATACCTTTCATGCAGCAAACATAATGTGGTTTTGGATTCCCTGGTTATCGTAAGAAATAACAAAAACAAAAGTTGTTTTTTTTTATTGCTCTCACAAGCCCTGTTCATTGAACCCATGTTAAACAAGGGAGGATACTGCCTTTTGAGTAAGACCATTTATATACATTAATGTGTCTAAATAGTTTTTATTTTCAAATGGAATTAATTTAAAAAGTCAATAGTTTTCTTAGTATTTGACGTACTAACTGATTTACAGGCTGTCCCACAAACTGCTCATTTGTGTTCATGTTTTTGGTTGCCAGTATAGTTGATGCTATGCAAAAAAAGTAGGAAAATAAAAGGCATGTACGGAAGTGAAGAGGGCTGCTGTTTGAGATGGTGATCATAAAGCACTTATTTTGCATACAAGTAGGCTATACAAATGGGGAAAAAAGTAGGCACATGTGAATCCATTATAACTTTCGTTAAGGTGAGTTGTTTTTTTTTAATTCAAGTAACGCAGCAAAATTCACAGCTATGCAATCACATTTCTGACCATTACATCTTATTTTTATGATCATTTTAGAACTAAGAGGCTTAAATTATGTTCATGAAAAATTTAAAATACTCTTAAAATTAATCAGTGTCCGGTTTTGTCACATGTCAACATATGAAAAGTATAACTTTCCAAAAGAAGACTTTTTTTTGTTACAGCCCCTTTTTATTGATTGTGTAACTCATGCACTTATCTTTTTTGTTTATAATCTGTACTGTAATTGTGTAAGGAGCATTTCACTAGATTATAGAAAACGTCTTTGGGGTTTAAGGTTAAGTATGAACAAAATTGAGCCAAATATGTTTATTACTACTATAATGTCACTTATGTGCTCTTGAAAGTAAAATAGTTAATGTTGATCTATGTTTACTCTACTCTACAGAAGTCCATTTTAAATTGTTGGCAAAGGCTGGTTGCAACAGTTTCCTTTTGGTAAAACTGTTAAAGCCAATAATTTATTTGCTTTTTACTGAGACGCAAAGGGCTGATGGTACATAAAACTCTGGCATCTCCATGTTTGTGGTTGGGCAAAAGGACCTGTACTTCTTCTGGTCAATTGTTTATGGAAATTTATAACCAAACTGCCTTTACAGTTTTTCCATTCCTAGAAACCTGTTCTACTTACATTCCAAGACTTCTTCACTGAACATTCTGTATATTGTTATACTGTAAAATTAAATGTCTTTAGAGATATCAATCTCTGTGTAGCCAGCCTAATTGTGCTGTCTTTAAAGTGATACACTAAAAAACTACTCTTCAAAATATTAATGAACATTCAGGATGTTATTTACTAAAATCTGAAAATGTCTCACTATTTTCTTTAAACCTCTTCGACCAAACTCCCATCCATGCTTGTACCATAGTTATCAATAAATTTACTCTAAAAAATCCGGTGCGGGAAAAGACTCGATAAAATAGTTTAAAAAAATCTGAATTGTACCATTTTTCCCCAGAGATCTTCCAATTGTAAACTGGACATCTGCTATTAACTTCGTGATTTTAGCAGGCTTAAGATGGAGTACTTTTTCGATGTAAAAATTGTGATTTCCGCTTTAAAACTCTGACCTGAAAAAATTGGACATTAATAAATAAGCATCCAATAGTTACATATATAGGTCATGTTAATTTTTTCTCTAAAAGGCCCGCTTTTGTAAGTAATTATTACGTGAAGTTCCTAAACCTGACTTGCCAACCGGACTGTTCTTCTCAACCTGTCAGTTATAGTTTCTAATGCTAACAGACTACTGCTGCACAAATATGGCAACCCCCTCATAGAGAAACATAGGGATCAGATAGGTAATGTAAATCATTGGTCAAATACCTTTATGGCAAAATGATCAATAGTATGCAAAGATTATGTTATAATAGATGTAAAAAAAACTTAGATTGCTGGTGTCTGTATCTAAGTAATTTTTAAGGAAAAAGCTCTCAGAACAAATGGTGCCATAATGATTATTCTGTAAAGTTATATTGCTTGCAGCACGTAATGTGTGTTTCTAGAGTTCTGTGAAAGTATAGAACCACCTAAACCTGTATATAACTGTTTCTTTTTAAAGGATGTTTTACCTGCTTTTTAGAATGGGCAGCATTTCACTGTATTAAATGTAATTCCTAGACTCCAGGGAAATGCAGACTTAGGGGGGCTGTTTGTAATTGTGCATGAAATAAGAAAATTGTGCTTTAGTTATATTATGAACACACGTTTTTAAGTTCTACAATAATTTGTAGTGTACAGGTATGGGATCCACTACCCAGAAAGCTCCAAATTACAGAGAAATCCATCTATTGTAGACTCCATATTAATCAAATAATGTTTTTTTTTTACAATTATTTTTCTCTATAATAAAACAGTACCTTGTACTTGATAAGCCTACTATAATTAATCCTTATTGGAGGCAAAACAATTCTATTGGATTACATTTTTTACATTATTTTTAAGGTATGGAGATTGAAATTACAGAAAGTAAAATATCTGGAAACCCCAGATCCAGAGCATATGTTTTCTCCAAAAAATTTTTTCTATCATTTAGCCCAGTGTTCGTTATTTTGTGCTAAGCATTGTACTACAAACTGACATGTTCAGTACATGAATTTAGTTGTCTATTTTGCAAGTAAAAACACATTAAAACAACCACAGAAAGAAACACGTGCATTATTTCTGCTTTTAGTGCAGTTTTTTTTATTTTTGTCGAATCTACCTATATGAATAAATAAAACTTAAATTGTGATATGTGCAAAAGCTTGGACACCCTGTAACATCCGAAATCATACATTTCTTACACAGGTAATTTTCTTGTCTTAAAGTATTTTTCCCCCACTCTACCTTGCTGAAGGCTTTTAGTTCAGAAATATTTTGTAGGTGGTCTTCCATAAAAATAATTTGTCATTGTTGTTAAGGTATGTTTTATTTGTTTTTTTTTAATACCCAACTTCTTAAGCTTCCCTTTCTTCACACAATGGGGGGCAAAAGGTATAACAAGGTGGATCTATCATGCTATGAAATTGTAGTATCCAGTGACACACAAAAAATTGGTATTCAGTGACAAAAAAAATTGAGTGAAGAAAGGTCTCAACTATGTATGCATAAATCCTTCAAGGTAATGTCCTACAGCCTGTGAAGAACATGGTGGCGGCAGCATTCTGTGTCTGTGTTCTTTTTGCTGGTGGGGACATTTTTAAGAATATAAACTGTTCTCTGTACACTTTTAAATGGTGCCATGTCTTATGGTTAACCCTTATACAATTGACAAATCATATAATTTGATCAGAGTATGCCAGACATTTATGGGCATAAATCGAATCGAATTTGTGGGGTTTTTTCCTTCTTCGAATAAACTGACCATTTTAAATTGCTTATTTATGAAAAAATCTTAATGTAAAAAACGTGATTGAATGCAAACATGAAAAACTGGAATACCTCAAACTTTTCATGTTATAGGCTTAAAAAAAACCTAATTTGTGAGTTTACAAACTTGAAAATCTCAAATGAAAAAAAAAAAAAAAGGCTTACATTTTGCCAAAAACAACTGACATTGACTTCTACATTACCTAGCCAGCTTTTAGATGCAAATTTTGAGACATTGAGTTTTTGAAAATATAATTTAAATTTGTGAGTTTTTGTGCAAAAATATTCAAATTGCTGCAAAAATTATTTACTCCACTGTTTAAGACTTATGAAAAAGTTCTTTATTTAAATGGCTGCTTTAAAGGTTTATTTTTATTACTATTGTACATCTTAATTTGCCTTTAGGTGTATGGTCTCCCCGGCAAGGTTGTGCAGCATTAAGTAGCACAGCAAAAACTGTTTGCACGATTTTCTACTACATCATGTTAAAGTTTGCTGGCAAATTAATTAGTTATTTTAGTTTGGATGTAACTTATTTAGTTATCCTACTGGCAGCTTAATGTTATTCTGTCTTAAAGCCCAGCCGACTCTCCGCCAGTGATCTGCTGTGGCTAAAGTGTAGATAGCCCTAAACATCTGTCTTGTGGTTGAGGCTGGGTGTTCAGATGCCGTACTGTTATGGCTCTTGTAATATGGATTTTGAATTGATATGTGCATCCCCAATCCCCAAATTCACTCATCATATACACTGTTTTAGACCAATCTTAAATTAACCAATGTATAAAATATTTGGTCATATAAAAGGATATTTGTTTCAAAATAAACATTGAAAACACATTTTGGAGAACACTGTTGTATTATGAAAATCCTTGACATGTTTAATTGCTTTTAATATTAATGTGAAACTTTTTGAGACCATTGCATCCTTTGTAAATACACTTGTTATTTATTTCGTGAAAAGGCACATACCATTTAAAAAATCTTTTAAGTGTTCTTGAACATTTTGTATTTTAGATGTTGTGCCTTCATTTCAGAAGCCTTTGATTTTTTTTTATCTAAAAGTAAAACAGATGTTGCAATATTTTAATATTGGTGTTTTATTGCATTAACATTCCAGTTTCATTGTATGATTTGTTTTTATTTTACATGTGTGCGCAGTGAAATCCTACAGGGTGCTTATAGCTTCAAAATCTTCATTATCAGAAAGTTCATTGCTCCACTGCCCAAAAGTGTATACAGTAACAGCCCTACAGCCTTGCTGAGTGACAATACCTTGACCTGCAAGTGTTCCTATTATACCAAATGGTTTCTGTTCAAATCTGTGGGGATTGATTTTGTCGTTTGTCACTGAGCTATTAACTTGTGACAAACGACCAATATTGTGGGGTGCCATTGTCCTTTGCACAAAGGCCTGTAGCACAGTTATTTTTACTCTCTTGACTAGGTAGGCATTTTTACATACTGATTACTTGCTAATTGTGCCCTTAGACCTTACATTACTATATAAATAAGCTGGCCTTTACTTTTGTGAAAAATTAACCTGCTGTTTTATAACATGCACTTAAATAAAAGCATTTGAAAATCATTAGTTTCAAGTAGTGACAAAAAGAGACCTTTCACCTCCAACTGAAATTGATGAGATTTCATATTTGCTTTCTTAGTTATCATAAAGTAACATTTAATGCAAACGCAGTTTGTTGACGTTATTCCTCTTTGGATGAAATCCATATCTTGCAATCTTCTAAAGCAAGCGACCTTAAAAAAAACCATCTATTTTAAATCTTTTTATGTGGTCTTAACTAAATCAAATGTGGCAAATAACACCCAAGTTCTGTAATTATTATTCAGCAAAAAAAAAACCTGAAACTAAAAAAAAGTAATTATAAAAAACAAAGTACCCCAAACCATGGTGTCAGTAGCTTGTAGAACAAATATTGGCTATAACTTGAATAATTAACCCCCTTCCAAGTTTGTCCTTTATGTTGAAGTAAATATAGCCAGCTTCTTAGCACTGCTTCAGCACATTTTTTTGTTTGAGGGCATAACTTTATGCACGGCTTATGTCCATAGTATGTCCGTGGAATATTAATGTTAATATTCCTATTGATATTAGTTAATATGTATTATTAATATTGGTTATTAATAGTGGAATATGTTATGGACTTAAATGGATCCTTAAACCTTGATTTCTTAATTTTTATCTTGTGTGCTCAGTTCACAGTCCATTTGCATGATTAAATTTCAGCGAAGTTTCAGTTTTCAGGCAGAGGCCCATGCTCTCTTAAAATAAAAATATGTGTTTTGTGTACTCAGTGCAATGTCTTGAGGTTCTGTGGCTGCAAAACAACCCCCCATCATTTCCAGTCCATCACTGTATTTGATGCATAAATATTTAATTTTTGGGTTTTGTGCATTTAATGCAGGTGGTTCTCATGAAGCTGTAGAATGTACAGTTAGAAGCCTAGTCAACCTCTGCAGCCACTAAACTCAGCCAATAGTGGAAGAACAAATAGTAAACACAGATGGCTGTAGAAATAGCAGAACCAGGGTAGACTAGGGATAGAATAGGGGGTATTCTACATGTTGATGTGCTGGTATGATCTGGCCTTTTATGAATCACTAATAATTTTTGTTTGCAAGATCAAAGTATTGCCCTGTTTTGCATTATTTGTTTTATTTATCCAAATTCCCTATTTACCATTGCTTGACTTGCATGCTTTCAAATGCAAATATTTTGCGATATATATATGGGAAGTTGTTTGAGGTGGGATTGAGAATTTTCATTTTAATCAACTGATGTATTTGACAGAGGTTTATTGATATTATTCAGTTGGTTTATGCTGTAGTATGTAATGTAAACACATCTATTGCTTAATATACAGCTGTTGATCTGGACATATTTTACATTTTAATGGCAGTTGATGTTTTCACATAAAAACAAGTCGTTTCCAAACAAATTTGTGGGCATTCAAAGGTAGGTTACTTAGGATAAACCACATTTTTCTGCAATAGTGCATTTCCTTGTTTTTTATCAGGATGTGTGACTATACAGAATAACTGAATAATATTGAGCAGTTTAATCAGAAATGGAAATGTATTCTATATGCATGAATGCTCCCATACCAACCTATATTGTAATATAGTATTGTGGGGTTTCCTGAAAAGTATAGATGAAAACCAGAGAGGAGTACAAGAGAGTCTTTTTAAAACACTGCTCCAGAAAAATTACATATGTGAAGATGTGGAATTCTCTCCCTGAATCAGTCATACAGGCTGATACATTAGCTTTAAGAAGAGATTGGATGGCTTTTTAGTAAGTGAGGGGATACAGGGTTATGGATAACTCATAGTACAAGTTGATCCAGAGACTAGTCTGATTTCCCCCCTCTGAGGCAATTTGAGAGGCTTCAAATGGGTTTTTTTTGCCTTCCTCTGGATCAACTAGCAGGCAGGTTAAAATAGAGTTCAACTTAATATGTTACAAACTGTAGATATTGTAGAGTGCATTCTAATTTTCATGGCTGACACTTTGGCACCAACATTAAAGGGGTTGTTCACCTTCCAAACACTTTTTTCAATTCAGTTGTTTTTAGATTGTTCCCCAGAAATAGACTTTTTTCAATTACTTTCCATTACTTATTTTTTACATTTTTTCCAAAATCTAAGTTTAAAGGTGAATATTCGTGTCTGGTGTTTCAGTCTGGCAGTTCAGTAATTCAGGTGCAGGCTCTGAACTGTTACAATTTTGCAACATTTAGTTGATACATTTCTCAGCAGCATCTCTGGAGTATTAGCAACAATTGTATCAAGTCTATCAGCTGCCTGTAATGAAACCCAGAGATTCTGCTCAGCAGGGACAAAGATAAGAAATGTATAAACTAAATGTATCCATTTAGAACAGTTTACAGGATCGGCGACCCCCCCCCCTCCCAGAGCTGCTTCAGAAGGAGGGAAATGACACTTTACACTTCAATATTAGAAAAACCGTCACACATAGAAAATAGAAAGTTATTGGAAAAAGTCATTATTTCTAGTGATCTATCTGAAACCAACTAGTTGTTTGAAGGTGAACAACCCCTTTAAGCAGCATTGTATACATCATTTTCTCACACGCACACACTCTCCAACTATGGTCAGTTTTATCAGAAATCAATTAACCTGCCTGTATATGTTTGCAATGTGCGAGGGAACCAGGTACCTAGAGAAAACCCTCAAGCTATTTCTGCAAAATTGCTGAAAACAGACTTGAAACATCTAAGCTCACACATCATGGACAATAAAACAGTATCATAAGTGTGCCACACATCTTTTCAATAATTTGATAACAAATATACATCTAACACTAGGTACAATGTAGAGACTTTAAAATCTAAAGAACATAAGATATAAAATAATTAAAACTACAATACCATTGATATTTTACAGCAATGCATTCTAGAATTCAAAATTGTAAAAAAAAATCTTTTTACCGTTTCTATATTTTTATCATTTGGAACTTTTGCAACACTAACCACCACAGGCAGTGAGCCATGAAAATTAGAATGCACTAGTTACATCTTGGGTTTTGTAGATTTGGGGAGGAGCCCAGGTCATACTAATACTAATCTTATTCTCATCTTAAAAATTTGTGGTAGGAAAGCATTTGAAGTGCTTAATAAAGGATAAACTACGGAAATACACTGCATATCACAATATTAAGAGTTTGTGCCAGTATGATTAAATGGGCAATAAGTCTTGCCAGACAAATTGAAGCACCTTTTATAAAGAGGCAAACAAAACCTAGAGCTCAAGGTTTGTGAATTTGATCTACTTTTTTGCTAAATTGTTTCATACAATAACACAAAACATTTGTACTTGAATAGAGAACTGGCTGAGAAATACAGTTTGGTTCTAACAGAAACATTTTCTAATTGGAGTTGAGGAGAACCTCAGAAGTTTGTCATCAGTCCTTTGCTTTTTAATTCATTAATGATCTGGACTTTGGCAGTGCAAGTGCAGTCTCTATTTTTGCTAATACTAAATTGTGTAATATGAGAAGTTCCATAAAGGATGTATACTGAAGAACCTAACCTCTTAAGGACACTTTGAACCAATCGTCTCTAACCTTCAATCCCTACCGTACACCCAACTTTGTACAAGGCCACTCCAGAGAATGATTCTCTTATCATCTGAGGATGGATAGGCTGGATTTGTGCCACAAGATTGCATTTCATGATGAGGTAACCCCCCCCCCCCAATCAGGGCTCTCTGTGGGAGGAACCACTAAGAAAGGGAAGTGATTCCTGAACTACCCTTGTATGGTAATCGTGATAGATGGCGTTCTAAGGGGTTGAGGAGAGTCTGTGACTCACTAAAAGTGAAGAGCCAGATAGAACAGTATCTTCCCATCAATATTCTGGGTGATCTTTTGTGCACTGCCCCACAACATGACGCTGGTGGCGTACATAAGCATCCCAGGTCGAAGAGAAAAAGATTTAACGGTAAGTACCAAAATCATTTGAGGTGATTTTCAGAAATGTTATCAAATCTGTTAACTTAAGAAGTTTTGCAGTTTAGTAGTTTGGATAAAGAGGTAATTTTTACCCATTTTGGATTCAGATGGATGTGTAATTACCAAAAAAAAATATATATATATATATATATAATTTTTTTTTTTTAATGCATGTGTTGATTTTGCTCTAGCTGGAATAAAACCCATGATAGTTCGTATTAGGGATGCACCATATCCAGGATGCGGGTTCGGCCCTTCAGCAAGATTTGACGAAAGTTAAAACATTTTTAAGCACACGATTTGTGGGATTCGGTTTGGTATTTGGTCAAAATCCTAAAACAGTGGATTCCTAGTTCATATGTACAGGATATATTTATTTTTGGGCCTCTCCATGCCACATACTTTGGTAATCCTATGCACATTGTTTAGTAAACCCTGGCATTCATATTTAGGATGATAGTACCAAATGGCATGTGGGAAATATCTTGTAAAAGTTTATGGTACTTTTTCTAAATTTTTAGAAAGTTTTATAAAAATATATAATTTAAGGAAAGTATTGCTGTTTGAAACCTACTGCTGAACAAGAAAGAACCATCACTACTCTACAGCATAAAGTGGCATAAATGTAGGCACTGAAAGTTGCGGTCAAGTGCTAGGCCTTTATGGTGTTCCAAACCATGCCAGTATCGAGAAATAGAAGGAAAGACAACTGCAGCTCTAAACATCAGTTAAAGGAGAATGAAAGGCATGTTAGGCACCCCAAGGGATTATATTTACTTACCTGAAACCCCAGGCCAGAGGAAAACTGCATTGGCCCTGGGTTATTCCAGTGAGCATTGGTTTTTCCACACCAACCCACTGCCAGAATCCCACTCGATGTGCCAAATAAAGCCGCATGATATTTGAGCAATATCGTCTCCCGTGATTCCTTCGCTCTGCGCCGTGAAACGGGGTAAATTTGTGTATTGAAGTTACCTCCTCAACGAGGTGAGGAGGATCCCGCGAGAGCTGCGACTGAAGGTGGAGACGCTGCACAGGAAGGGTGAGCTCCGATTTAATATCTAAACCTGTCTTTTGTTGCTTATTCCAGTGAGCACCACAGGGCAATTCTCTTCCTGCTTCTTCTAGCAGCTGGATGTGCGCAGTAGAGTGAAAAGCCAAACTTTAATGAAAAAGCCGTCTATTTAGTTCTACTGGGCGTGTGTCTGCCCGAGGAAATTTGAAGAAAGATGAAGCCGGAATCGCTCCAGGTGCAGTTCGGGCAGGTGCAGTTTTAAAGCCGTCTATTTAGTTCTACTGGGCGTGTGTCTGCCCGAGGAAATTTGAAGAAAGATGAAGCCGGAATCGCTCCAGGTGCAGTTCGGGCAGGTGCAGTTTTCTCCTGATAGGTGCACCGGCCCGAAGTGTCGGGTAGGTAGATACAATCTCTTGGGGATGCCTAAATTTTGGCACCCCAAGTAAAAATTAAAGATTTCTGGCACCCTTCATCAAAGGCATATGAAAATAAGATAACATTGTACATATACTGTCACTGTATACAGCACCCTCTATACAGTATTAAATCAAGCATAACACAAAGGACAAACTCCTGCTAAAGGCAACAAAAGCAAATAAACACCATGATACATAATCAAATGTACAATAATTGCAAGTGTACCCTATTATATACATTTTCAATAAAAGGCAAACACAGATTAGACCAAGTGGATGATGTCATATTTAGGCCCAGGGGGCTCGGTGTATGGAGAGTAAACATCCAATACACCTCTTGCAAATAGCGAGTAAAAAAGGGCTATGTAACCTTACATTTCCTGATGCGATTCTCTGGTGATTTGTTGTCATCTGTATCTATGGTGTTCATGTTTCTAAGGTATTTATGTTCTCACTAATACTATCCTTAAGGGGACAAACTGTTCACCCAACATATTGTTTGTGACAACAGTTGCACTTAAACCACATGTCAGACAAGAATTCCTTCCTTATGGTTCATTTGGAGAATTTATATTTATTTTTTACAATTATTGATTTCTTCTTGGATGACAGTAAATGGGTTGATTTGTCCAAATCCATGTTTTCTAATTGAGGTAGAATAAATAATGGAGAGTTCACTTTTTCTCAGTTGATGGTAAAACAAAGAATTTACTAAAAAGGAGGTTGCATTTATCTTGGAATGACATTTTTCTAGACCAATACAAGGAAAGGAAAATCATTCAGAGAGGCTTATGTATTCAGTAGTTTCCCCCTTTCAAAGAAATTTGATTATTTTAGGTTGCAATGGAAGAGTGTATTAGATGAATGTTCCTTTAGACTCATGACAACATAGCAGAGGAAAAGGTGAGGGTGAAACAACTGAAGTATGTGTATGAACTAAAACATTTTAAAATTGATCCTGAATTTAAAAGGCTTGACCCAAATTTGGGGAAGGATATGGAAAATTTAAAATGATGCAAGTTAAAAAAAAAAGGCAAACTTGATTATGACTCAAAACACCTTTATAAATGGAAAAAGCATAATTGGACTGCAATAACTTCTTTATTGGGGATAGAGGTGAAGTTTAACAGTACACAGGGTGGTAACACTTTTAGGGTATCTGGCTGTGCCGTTACACAGATTTCACATGCTCCTTATGATACACATTCTACGGATGATTTACAAATTGTTAATTTGTCTAATTTGACACTTGGTCCACTTTTGATTACAATCCTTAAGAAGGGACTTTGCTTCGCACCGACTAGATGACTAAACAAATTTGTAATCAAGGATATGCATTTGTTTTTTTTAAAAGATTTTCTTTATTGATTTTCAATTAACATAAGATAGAAGAAAGAAAAGGAAGAAAGGCAAGCAAGATGAGCTTCTCCATTTACATAGAATTACATCCCCTTCAAGTCACCCAAAACTTACATGTGCTCAACCACCGACTAGTTATCATAACCATTTAAGGGATAGCCAGCCATTTGGCCCAGAGTTTCCCAAAATTTTCAGGGCAACCTCGGGCAGTATATGTCAGTTTTTGCCTAGGGAGGGTGTCATCTACCAATCTTTTCCATAAGCCAAGAGTAGGAGGTTCATGAGCTTTCCAAGTCAAGAGAAGGGCTTTCCTGGCATAGTGGAGCAACTGCTGTAGGCATAGTCTATCACTAGAGGGCATAGGCAGACCTTCAAATAGTCCAAGGAAACAGAATTCCGGAGACCTTATGTTAGGTAGTCTCAAAAATGTAGACATAAATCTAAGTATTGCGGCCCAGTATTGTTGAATCTTAGGACAGCCCCAGAAAACATGCAAGTAGGTGCCAGCTTCCGCATTGCACTTGACATACATCCGGATGCCCCTAATACATACGTGCCAGCCTGTGTGGATCAGACTATTATTTATATCCTTCCAACAACAGTGCAGTAAATAATGTGAACCCAGCCATTTTCAAAGTGGGGCTTGAAATGCAATCTATTGAAAAGTCCATTAGAATTTCCATGTGTAAGTCCATACATCAAAATTAGTCTGGTAAACTAAACCATGAGTTAAAAGGTCCTTAGAACCAAGTCCTGTTTTCAAAATGTTATGCAAGGATTTTTTAGTAAGCGTTACTTCCTATATTGGTGTTAAAACATCCAGGCATATTCACTATGCCAGTTACCAACAATATGGAATAAAGCGTCATTTACACACCAGGAAACCTGAATCTCTACTTCTTCCATCACCTACAATGTATTATTTGTAGAAAGGAAGGTAAGGTTTCATCCTTACTGATGGAATGTTTCCAGTTTCCAGATCCAAAATGCCCATGATCACAGTAAACTCATCTCGGTCTCAACAGTAAACAAGATATTTTATAATAACCATCCCCTGGACCCGTGAAACCGAATGTTTGTGTTGAAAGGAATGCTTAGTAAGTTATGTCTCAAGTAATGTATCTTTTATATATACATACTGTATGTTGGGACCCATAGGATTTTTATGTCCCTATAACTTTAAATTCCTAGGCTTCCTTATCTCACTAGTTGTTGGGCAGATGCCCATGTATCTAGTTATGTAATTTACATGTTGCAATCATTGGCCTACAGACCTTATGACCACTTCCTGCCACAATGTAACATAGTGCCTGGTTAGGGGTGGATCTTCCTATTTGTATCTAGTATAGGTCAATCTAAAAAAAAAAAAACATCCACTGGAACACAAACTGGGTGTCATTCGAACCCTGCACCACCGGGCGGAATGTGTGGCAACTGATACAGAGTCCAAAGACAAAGACAAAAACATCTCAGAGGAGCTTTGAAAGCATGTGGCTACCCAGAATGGGCCTTTGTCAAAACAGCAGCAACCAAGCCCAACAGGAACACCAATAGAAATAACCGTCCAGAGACGCATAGTAGGCAAAACATAGTCATCCCATATGTAGCTGGAGTGTCAGAAAAACTCAGGAGGATTTTCAACAAACACCATGTCCCTGTGTTTTTCAAACCTAGCAACACACTGAGACAAAAACTGGTACACCCAAAGGATCAAACACCAAAAGCAAAACAAAGCAATGTGGTATACAGAGTCCGGTGTGGCGAGGAATGCACAGATCTATACTTTGGGGAGACAAAACAACTGCTCTCCAAGCGAATGGCTCAGCACAGGAGGGAGAACTCTACAGGGCAAAACTCAGCTGTCTTTCTACACCTAAAAGACAAGGGACACTCCTTTGGAGATAGCAAGGTCCAAATCTCGCATAGAGAAGACCGCTCTTTGAAGAGTTACAATGTGCCATTGTAAATGGATTAGTGGAAGTTTATATGCCGAAAACTTCCCACACCAGTCAGTTGAACTGAAGAAGCTGCTCGGATGAGTAGTGAAACGTCTTCATTGATTACTCAGCAAGTCCAGTTGTTTTTAGATTGACCTATACTAGATATACCATGACCTGGATGAAAGAAAATCTTCATAGTCATCTTCCTATTTGGCTTCTGGTTGCTGACCCAGCTGGATCTGTTCCAGGGAGCCTGGGTTCACCAAGACCCAGTAAAGCTGTTCTGCCTTAGAGGGACCAGCACTCTCTAGGAAAGTGAGATAGAAAGGTTAAATAGCATGAGCAGTTTTGTGCTCCTACAATAGGCTCTGAATCTGCCTATAGTGAAAAGACCACAGTTGGATAGGGAATAAGGCTTTAGATTCATTCTTCTTGATTATTCCACTGTATGGGATCCAGACCACGCCTGGGAATTTCATCCTAGAGGTGTACCTTAAATACCTTGACTATGTCCACATGATGCCACATTGTGCTGTCTCTGCCTAACTGTCCTGGCATTTTAACTTCATGTCTGCCATTGCCTCTGTGGATTGTGAGTATTAACCCTGTGGATCATTTGTCTCGGACAAATACATTTTTACTGTAGTTTGCTGGCGTAATTTTCTTTATTTTTAAGAACAGTAGCCTATGTGAGTTGTAGTTCAACTATACCTTTCCTTCCTACCTTCCACATAGTGAAGGCCCTGCCTTGTGTGTTAGTGTCAAGTGTAACCCTTGATCTACTGTTTAGCTGGATATAGCCTATTTTAGTCCAAAATAGCGTTACACACACACATTTTTTTTTGCCTTTTACTTTTCTTTTCTTTCACAGGAGGACCCGGGTTATGGCTTCCTCCATAGCCACACCAAAGAAAGTCTATGTGCTTGCTGCAATATGTTGGCAGAGGGCAGGCATACAGCAAGCAGGGGAGGTGCATCACCAAAGGTTTCAGCGCCAGGCGATGGTAAGTCTTTTTTTGTGTGTGTGTGTGGGGGGGTTTGTGTTTATTTGGTACGCCCCTACAGTCATCCTCATGGTCTGTCTAACATAAGCCACACTGCACTGCAGCCCGCACAAAATAGTTTTCTAACAAGAATTTACCATAAACTTTGATATATTGTTACTGTAACAATGGCCAGTACCTATTCATTGTTTTTTTTTAATAGGGGTATCTGGGAACCAAATGTTGTGATTCAAGGAAGCCTGTTAGTGCTAGAATTAACTCGGGTTTATTTTTCAGCCATTTCTACCTATTAAAGGACAGGGAATTTATTTCTGAATTCACCATACAATTAGTCACCCCCTGATATACCTGTTCGCTAGGATTCTTTTTATCAAAACCATTTGTATTACTTGGTGCTCCACTGCTGAATTTTCCTCATCTCAGATCATTTGTGGCCTCCATCTTTATAGGCTACACATCAGCAACATTGAAGACATCTCTGAACTGCGCATGTGAAACTGTGGGGTTAAGTAATCTTACAGTAGATAAAGCATGCTTACAAACAGGGTCGGACTGGGGGGCCTGGGCCCACCCATTTCTTAGGTCGGCGGCACACGTAGCGTTTTGGTGAGATTAGTCACTCGGCGACAAATCTCGTCTTCTTTGGGCAACTAATCTCCCCGAAATGCCTTCCCGCTGGCTAGAATGTGAATCATTGGCAGGATGGCACTCGGATCGCTTCGGTTTTCCTCGTGAGGCAACTTCAGGTGACTTTGTGTGCCACTTTGGGCAGATTAGTCGTCTGAAGAAGAGGAGATTTGTCACTGGGCGACTAATCTCCCCAAAAAGTTGTGTGCCACCACCCTTAAAGGAGAATTCAACCCTTAACTAAAAAAAGCCCTACGTAGACCCCCCTCCCTCCCAGCTGCCCCCCCCCGGGAAATGCTCCTAACTTTTTACTTACCCCTCGGTGCAGATTTAAAGATCGTAGTTAACAGCAGCCATCTTCTGGGTCTTCAGTAATCTGAAACTGAGACCGGCGAAGCGGCAGTTGGAGCAATTTCCTGGTTTGCGACAACTGCGCATGCGCCGAAATAGATGGCAATTGTCGAAGCAGCGGAAGAAGACACGAAGACCCAGAAGGAGGCTGCCGTGAACTGCAATCCCTGAATCTGCACCGAGGGTTAAAAAGTTAGGGGCATTTCCCTGGGGGGCAGCTAGGCTGGGGGAATGAGGGAGGGGGGTCTATGTAGGGGAGGGGGGGTTGGGTATATTTTTAGTTAAGGGTTAAATTCTCCTTTAAACAGAATGGCAACAGATTATGGGCCCTGGACAGAGGGAGGAAACTGATGGAGCAGGCTGATATTTGATGGACACAAAAACTAGGAATTATGGGAGACAAAGTTTCTAAGCCACATTCGCCTGATGAATCTTAAAGAAACCATCCTGCATGAACCCACAGAGGACACAGATTTGGATGAGGACAGAAGTAAGAAAGAGTAGGCTTATGCTCATTTTTATGTCAGTGGTTCTAGATGGCTCTGTTCAATACAGCCTATTATCAAAATTTCAGAACTCATCCCATTACTCAGCCAATCCTATTAAGTACTAAGAACAATTCAGCAGGAACAGTTCTTCCAGACACGGCCTACAGTCACACATGCACAAAAAAACTCAAGATGTGTGTTTATATTCCAGGTGAGATTTCAACCCCTGCACCTCCGAGAGTTATGCCACTGAATGCATATTTAAATTGAATTCAGAGGAAGTTAATGGGGATTGGTGATTCAGGAAAAAACTAATTTCTGTGCTGAAATGCGCGCGTATACTATTAATAGTTAATATTTAATTTCCCCATGTTCTTTCAATAAATCAACTGTTTTATTGGTTCATTATTAGTAAATCATTAGTGTATAATCAATCATTTTACATGAAATTTGAAAACAACAATAATTCTGCTTTCCCAAGGTACAGAAAAAATATTTTACTTTTAAAAGTGTAGTCAAACACTTTCTTTTGAAATGTAAAATTTTCACAACGGTCCTAGGTAAATCTATGCAACATAGCATGGCTATATTTAAACCTATATTCCAGGTATGTCCATCTGGAGGCCTAGGTGCCAAATGCAGTGCCAAGAATGTTTTTAATCCCTCCCAAGTCAGTCTAGTAGATTGCAAGGACATTATCCTTTCCATAAATCACTTCACAGTAACATTTTTCCTTGTCAATGAAATATTACTTGTTTGTTCAGTTGTTGGTATTAGCCTTTGTCTTCTTAATATTGACAAATAAATATTGAAAAAATAATCTTAATTTCTTCGCTGTGCAGTTCCTGAACCTGAAAGAGTAAAATGATATTACCTGTTATTTAAAAGGCAGCCTAGCATTTATTGCATCACCAATATGGATTCTTGTCATTTAAATCACCCACTTTCTATTTAGTCCAATGGGATTTTTAGAAGTGTATTTATTAAATCGTGAACCATAACTATTTCACCCATCGATAAATATGATGTGGTAAGCTCTAAATTCATACTCTGATAAATTTGCTCCATTGTGTCCTTTTCAATTTAGGGGAAAAACAATTTAAAATAAATTTTGCAAGACTTAAGTGATATTAATTTTCAGAGCAAACTCTTGTTTATGATGCTCCTTTACACAATATGTGTATATAACCTTTTTTGACTGGATGACAGTTCATTTAATATGCCATCAGTGAGATATTAATGCTGTCCTGGCTTTATTAATAAGTATTTTGCCTTAAGCTGAATGGGACAAGTGTTATTATTGCCTTGTTTTGTATGTGTCTGTTTATAGTATTGTATATTTAATAGAAGAAAGGGACAAAAATACATACGTAGAGTGTCGACATCATCATAAATATCCTTTTCACTGAAAACAATAAAAATATTAAGTTGTATATTTTCACCAACATATATACAAGTATTTTAGATGAAAAAGTAGTTATGTACGTTTTTTTTCCTAAGACCAGTGCTAGAATTGGGGAGGATGCGCAGGGATTTCACCTGAGGAAGGGGTTGGTCCCCAAAAGCTTATGCTTCAACTTCTGCAATAAATGTGATAAAGGCATCTTCCAGTATATGTTGGTGTGTTTCTTCCCTATACATTGCCTGGATGGTATACTTGGCCTGGAAGTGGTCTGGGAAGTACATACACCCTACAGAGACATTTAAGTGGTGTGCTGCATGAAAGAATTATTGTGGGATGTGCAGGGATGCCATCCCTCCACTTCTTTATTTCTATAAAATAGCAGCCCCTTGGGGGCACAAAACTTTTGAAAATTTTGAAATTTTTTAATTATAATACCTGAGCTTTTTTTGCCCCTCCCCACGCCACTTCTGTATGCAAATAATATGGGGAAGTTAAAAGCAAAAGTTATAAGAGCAGATATAAGATAAAAGAGACAAGATTGCTGAGAGAGAAGTAGAGAAGAGATGGAGAAGTGTAACACAGATAAAGAAGGTGGAGGCATCAAAGAGGGTTATTATAACAGGAAAGAAGTAAAAACTAGGGGAAGCGAAAGGAGAAAATGAAGGTAGAGAACAGTAGAAGATTGAAGAATGGTGAAATAATTATATCTATTAAATAATGTTGGGTAATATAGAATATGCTGGGGTTGTGCTGTGTAAAAACACAAGACATAGGCAGGTTGCTGTGTTTGCAGAAATGGAATTGGCAGCCAAGAAAAGTCAGATAAACAATTTTCATTTTTAGGTCCCTAAAGGCCACATGATTTGGTAAATCTGCATACTAGGCATCAAGCAGCTTATAAGAAAGAAATAGCAAAATAAAAATAGCAAAAGAGTTTTGATTTAAAGTGGCTGAAACCAGAAAATGTTGGTGGTGGGGTTTATTATAAAAGTTGTTGTGGCTTATAATTATGGGAAGCTCACATAGAAACCAATGTGTATAAGAAACGGATCCGCACACACGCTGATTAATGCAGTCGGGGAATATCCCCTTTTATTCAGCCACCAAACATCAATGTTTCGGTGGGGAACACCCACCTAATGAAGGGTGGGTGTTCCCCCCCGAAACGTTGATGTTTGGTGGCTGAATAAAAGGGGATATTCCCCGACTGCATTAATCAGCGTGTGTGCGGATCCGTTTCTTATACACATTGGTTGCTAAGGGACCCGGCCAGGTCAACGGAAGGAACGCACCACCAATTGCAGGATTGGTGAACTACAGGTGTGCGGTAGGAGAATTAAATTGTAATTAAGCTCACATAGTAGCCCCCTAAACTTTTTTCACCCCAATTCAAGCACTGCCTAAGACATATTTCTCATGATCACAGATTACAAAATAAGAGACTGGACTGAATAATGATGGCTGCATCTTTAATCAGACCAAATCACCTAAAAAAATATGGTATTTTAATAAATGTGTATGTTACGGATAGTTTGCTTACTGTATAGTGTTTCCTGTGAGGTTATTTTATCTTGCTTTAATTCGTTTGGATCACACCTAATAAGTCAGGCAGTGGTCTAGAACATTATGATGCCAGCTATTACATGAATGCTAGTGTAGATCAAATACTTACATTTGCAAAACATATCTCCTTTTAACGTAGCCATCTGAAAAACACAAATTTACATTATGGGGCCTATTTACTAAGATTTGAATATCTTTTTTTCACAAATCTCTAAAAATTTGAGTTTTTATAAGTTTCTCTAAATATTCAAGATTTATCAAAGGAAACCTGTACCTCCAAAATGAATACTTAAGCAACAGATGGCTTGTTTGGTTGGTTTGTGTGCTCTGTGAATCCTAGGATCCCAGGGGGCTGCCCTTATTTTTTAAAATGGCAATTTTCTATTTCTGATTACCCAATGGCACATACTACTAAAATGTATATTATGAAAATGGTTTATTTACATGAAGAAGGGTTTTACATATGAGCTGTTTTATGCAATATATTTTTATAGAGACTGATATTGTTTGGGGGTATAGTTTTCCTTTAAGTGCAAAAATTAATAACAACTCTGAAACAAAAATTTGGCAAATAAAAGCAGTCAAGATCCTTTAGAAGTAAAAGGGAGCTGCACTGATCCTATTGGACCATTTTTAAAAATGTTTTCTCAAGTAATCGTCTAAAAAACTAAATTTTTTAGAGGAATACTGCTCCATTCTGAAATTTCAGAATCACCATAACAGTAATGATTCAGTCCTGCCTTTGAAGTTTTGCCAAGGAGGGGCCACCATCTCGGATTTTATTGGGAGTGACTGACATGCATATGCTCAGTGTGGTCTTGGTATCTGAGAAGCTAAGCTTAGGGGCTTAGAAGCAGAAAATTTAGGTTCTCATTTTATAGAAGCTGATGCTACAGGACTAATTTTTAAATACTGATGCTAATTGCAGTGCTTTTGGGTGCCATTAAACGAGAATCTGCAGTAAGTACTATTCAGCCTTGTATCATGACAGTTTGCAGTATACTGGGAGTTGATCCCTAAACTAGGTAACTAACAGCAGCACATGGCAAGTACTTTGAATCAAAAGAAAAAAAATATGAAGAGCTACTGGGATCATCTTCAGAGATATCTTCAGTTTTTAGGGTCGTAACATAATGTGCACCATTTCTACCCTACTTCTTTGGTTCTCCTTTATGAAAAAGAATTTGTTACTGCAAGCCTCATATTTAAGCAGGCATAATTATGAGAATTTGTGTTTGAGAAATCAACCGAAAGTTTATTGGGGGACATAAATTCCTCCCCAAAACATATAGTATACAGTATATTCTTTTATCATTGCTCTTTCATGTTTATACCAGCTTTTATTAGAGAAGCTGCCGAACCCTGCTCCTAGGGGTTAATTCTGCATATATGTGAATCTTCTTGAGCTAGAGGGATGAATAACCTTGAAAAGAAATCTATGATAACTAATTTGCTTGAGGATGATTTAAATAACTTGTTTTTGATTCACCCCATTACACAGGCATAAAGATGAAAATGAAGACGATGATCAAATGTTAATAATGCACATTTGTTTGTATAATTTGTTAGTACATGCATGGAACTGTTTAATGGTTCCATGGAGACGAGGTGTGGAGCAGGTGGTATAAATAGAATGTACTGGAGCATGGCAGAGGGTGGGACCACGAAGGAAGGGATTCTGTTATGATTTTTATTTGTAAATTACACTGTTTACACTGCAACTAATTCACGCTACCGTGTAAAATTTCATTCCTGAACCGGCAAGTGTATTTTTTTAATTTGTAATATTGGCGTGCAGGCAGCCATCTCAGGTCATTTTGCCTGGTCATGTGCTTTCAGACAGAGCCAGCACTTTAGGATGGAACTGCTTTCTGGCAGGCTGTTGTTTCTCCTATGCAATGTAACTGAATGCGATGCAGTGGGACCTGGCTTTTTCTACTAATTGCTGTTCTTAGATCTACCAGGCAGCTGTTATCTTGTATCAGGGAGCTGTTATTTGGTTACCTTCCCATTGTTCTGTTGTTAGGCTGCTGGGGGGGGGTGATACCACTCCAACTTGCAATAAAGAGTGACTGAAGTTTTTCAGAGCACAAGTCACATGACTGGGGGCAGCTGGGAAATAGACAATATGTCTAGCCCCATGTCATATTTCAAAATTAAATATAAAAAAACTCTTGCTCTTTTGAGAAATGGATTTCAGTGCAGAATTCTGCTGAAGCAGCACTATTAACTGATGCGTTTTGAAAAAAACATGTTTTCCCATGACAGTATCCCTTTAACTGTATACAAAACTCAAGGGATTACATACATTTGTTTTTACAATTTCTGCACAATATCTTCTCCTCATCTGTGAACTGTATAACTTCCAGTATTTCTCCTTTGCTGATTGGTAATTCTTTTCCTCCACCTCTTTTATTCCCAGCACTTGGAACAACCATCATTCGAGTCAAAACCCTGATTTCACCAACAAACTAAAAGGAAAGAAAATGTATGAGAATTAAACTCATCTGGGTCATACAGAATCTACAGTAAGTCAGAACTATTGGTCAATTTGTTAGTCAGGCTCCCTTAAGCTCAAACATGGTTATATCTATAGAAAATACTATCTATAAAAAATTCTTTCACAGATCCAGAAATATCCAGGTCAGCATGCATCTGGCACTAACTTGTGTTTTGGCCCCTCATGGGAACCAGCCCAATAGTTTGACAGACTATACCAAACGTAAACTTTGTTTTCACTTAAAAAATAGAATAAGTTAACTAAAGTAACATACTGTAGCAATGTGAAAAAAACAATGTTATAATACGACAGGGAGAGTTATTTTGCTTCCATACTATCTCTAGTCAAAAAAGTTGCAAACTTTCTGTATGAGAATGTAGTTGTCATTACCTTTGATTGCGTATGAATGTATGAATTTTAAAGGTTATCTATCACGAAAATTAAAACGCAATATAAGCTTTATCATACTGAAATAGTAAACTTTCTAAATATATTCAGTTAAAAATTCTGTACTGTTTCTGAAAAAAATCAAGTTACTCTTCACTATTTCCCTTTCAAGTTACTCTTCGCTATTCTGATTCTGAGTCTGATTTTGTTTAACAGTTCAAGCTACTATCTTTTTTTTTGGGTGGGGGCTCCCTTTCCTAGCAGATGGATTAGAACTGATTTCAGATTTCAAAGACTGGAATTTTTAATATAGCCTCCCCAAAGGCTATATTAGACTGTCAATCATATTCTCTTCTCTCTTCCCAAATAAAGAGAGAACGAAGAAAGACAGATGCTGAAAGGGAAACAGAGGAGAATAATTTGATTATTATAGAAAATGGTCATAATTAGTAATGAGCAAAATGTTTAGCTGAGTTTCGCCACAAAAATTAAGCCCATAGACTCCACCTAGTGATTTGAGCTTTTCCTCCTAATATGAAATGCTATCCCCAGAAATCCATCAACAAGGATCTCGGTGATCTGTCCACATTTCCTTTGCAACATTGTACTTATTTACAATGTTCTGTTCCTTAAGCATAATGTGTAGTTTCAGTTTGCAAAACTGAAAAGAATAAGAGGAAGAAAACACTGTATTGGTAGAACCATGTTGTGGTGTAGAATTAACAATCTTTTTTATGCCATAGTACTTTAATAATAAATAAAATATCACCTTAAACCTCTTTTTTAAGTCTTTTGCTTCTTTTTCTTTATTTGTAGGTTTCACCCTTTTTGGTATTTCAGGCTTCTTTTGGATTCTGTAAGAACAGTGCAGGTAGTGAAGAGATACTTGAAGATACTGAGATTCCAATTTACATGATTGTGTTAAAGGACAAGGAAAGGCAAAAAAATAAAATCCCATTTTTACTTTCTTTAATGAAAAAGAAACCTATCTCCAATATACTTGAAACATGTGTACCGTTTTTATAAGAAACCTGACTGTATGCAGTGAAATTCTCCCTTCATTTACTGCTGTGGATAGGAATTATCAGATGGTCCCTAACTGATGAGCAGGGATGATGCAGAATTCAAGCAGCTTTGTTTATGACGATCCCTAAGCAGCCCAGACCACACTGAGCATGTGCAGGGTCAGGTTCAGGCAAAGATGTTTAACAAAGTTACAAGATGACAGCCCCCTGTGGCCAACTTTGAAAGTATAAATCATTTGTTTGTTTAGGCTTTGTGGTGCAGTAAGTTCATGTTTATGTTTAGTATACAGCATTTCTAGCCTTATTCTATACTTTTCTTGTCCTTTAATGCAAAGTGACTACTGAAAAAAATTGTGACTAAACTTGACCAACTTTTTTCTATGCCCACTGTATATTTCCCTGCTAAAATATTTAAGAAAAAACAAATATTGGTTAATCGCAATAATGTAAAGTTGATGGAAAAAATTCAATTGCAAACAAAAAAGGCATTAAACCATTTATTTTTAATAAGGCTGTCAAATCTAAACTTTTAAAATCTAAAAAACTAGAAAGTCACTCAAATAATGAAATACACTTCCCACCCTACATATGTTAATCTTGAATGCTCAAATTTTATTGAATCCACAAAAAAACTATCTCAAATTTTAGTAAACAGCCCTTTAATATACATGGTAAATATGTAAAAATTAAAATAAAGGTCCCTCTTCATAAATAAACACATGGAATGAATGACAGTTTTAGATTTAATGAACAAGACATTCTTGTCTATTTTATTATAAAAAAAATATATACTTCTATTGAAAATAATTCAAATATTTAGCATATAAATTATCAGTTGAATATTCTTGAAGAGACCCTGAATTCAGTTATGGCTTTGAACAAGTGACCATTTGATTATCTTGGGAAGAATCGACAATCCTTACAAAACAAAATGCTCCTCCCAATCTATAGCAAACTATTGCAATTAGAATCAGTCTACTGCAGGTACAATAGTGATGGTGAATATCTGACTGAAGAAAATTTGCACTGTTATTGCATACTTCCAATTGTGTGCAAATATAATATTATTTCTTTAGTAAATACTTACAGGGGCACTACCATGCACCCACAATTAAGGACCTAGTCAATTGCATGGCATGATGTAACCACTAAATATAAAGGTGACCATACTACCTTTAGATCTGCTCATTTGGCAAGGTCGCCTACTGAGTGGATCTTTGAGTGATATGGCTACTTTGTGATGACTAATATTGGGTTGATCCAATCATCTGGCTCAAGGGCAAAATTACTGGATCATAATTGGTGCCCAGGCAGTCAGAAAGGACCACATACTGTACATGAGCTTTTGCTCTAATGGGAATTTTAAACCTGTCTGATAGATATCTGCCAGATTTTCCACCAGATGTTGGAGGAACCATACACAGGTAAATAAGCTGACGACTTCTCTGAAGGGCGAAGAAGAAGCAGCAACTGAAGTCTGCCTGTGTATGGCCACTGTTTAGTGTCACCAGAAGTATTTAACACAACCTGAAATGTGATGTAGAACATACTTTGCAAATGTTATATTCGCATTTACATTGCTTTGATATTGTTCTTATGTCATTTAAATGCAAATAAGAAAATACCTTGATTGACTTGTATTTCTTTGGAACATTCTTGTGAGATAACTTTGCTGATTTCTTCGCAAATATACAAGAAAAAATAGAATGGAAAAAAATATAATTTTATTTGCTGCAAACTCAAAACAGTACTATTTTGTAACACTAAATTACAGATTGCAGATGCACAAAATATGGATAAACCAAAAGAACTATAGAAATGAAAATACATTTACTATCCATAAAAAAAAACATTGTGCAACCAGTGTTTGTATATTATGAAGGACATTTGACTGGAATCCATAGGACTTCCATAAAATATATATGTTATGGAAACCAGTTATCCAGAAAGCTCCAGAGTACAGGAAGGCCCATAACAGGAACTCCCATTGACTCCATGTTAATAAATTAATTCTAATTTCAAACAAATATTTCCTTTTTCTCTGTAATAATAAGACAGTACCTTGTACTTGAACCAAACAAATGTAATTCATTCATTTTGAAGACACAACAATCCTATTAGGTTTATTTATTGTTTACCTGATTTATAAGTAGACAAAGTATAAAGATTCAAATTATGAAAAGACCCATTATCCAGGAATCCCGAAGTCCTGAGCATTCTGGATAAAAGGATTGTATACCTGTACAAACATTCTACCTGCATTGATCAAATTTCCTAGAATCAAAAAATCAACATCTTGCTCTTAAATTCATGCAATTAGGAATGAATAGTTTGTAAGTGCTTACATGAATCTAGACTCCCCAAAAAACAAGTTTTAGGAGCCAATTAACCTGCCTGTATATTTTTGGAGTATGGGAGGAAAGTGCAGTTACCCAGAGGAAACCCATGCAAGCACAGGAAGAACATTTATACAACCATAAAACAAATCTACATTAAAGAAAATCTGAATATTCACTTTTTTAAAATTAACTTAAATCACATCTAGCTATAAAGAGTATTATCAGGGGTGTAACTACAGAGGAAGCAGACCCTGTGGCTGCAGGGGGGGCCAGGGAGAAATAGGGACCCCATAAGACCCTAATTCATATAAAATTTAAATAAATATTGGTAAAATATGTCAACCTCTAGTCATTTCTTGGGGCCTGAAAAATAATTTGCCGTGGGCCCAATAATATCTAGTATTATTGAACTACTTGTGTGCTTCCCGAATATTTTACTACTAAAAACTGATTCCTGGTAAAGTTTACAGCTTCACACACATACACACACACTAATTTGGGTACATGTGGTTTTTAAGCTTTTAACACTTTGACTGCTTATAAGCATTTATTAGGTTCAACAAGCATAGTATATAGAAGTCACACAAGTTATTTCAAAGATCATGTGTAAATGGGTAATTTAAGTTACCTTTTTATATATTTTTTATATTTTCTAAAATGACTCATCTTTGGCAACTTTACCAGTGGTCTTCATTTTTTGTCACTGACCCTGGCAGCCAAAAAAACTTTTAGGAAATCACATGTGGTTTCAGTAAGTGAATATTCCAGCCCAGAGGCTTGAGCATTAATAAATCAGCCCCAAAAGTCTCTTATTCAAGCAACTGCCTGGTTACATGAGTAAATTGGCCCCAAAACAACAAATTGCTGCTAAGCCTCCAAACTGGAGAGCTGCTGAATAATTAAAAAACAAAAAAAATAAAAATAAAGATTAATTGCAAAGTTAAGTTAAAGGTGAACTACCCCTTTAATTAATAACAACAAAATTAATATTTAGAGTCACAATAGTGTCAGAGGTGAACTTAAGTAGGCTACACTATTGAGTTTCTTTGATGATGGAATATCCTAAGGTAATAAACCTCTGAAGTGGAGGAACTTCAGAGTTTTTCTATGTAAACGTGACTATATTTTGCTCCAAAAGACCTAAATAGAGGATCTAGCCAACCACTTGCTAGTCTTTTTTGATGTGGAAATTTTTCCATACTTGCTCTGGTCTTTCAACCCATAGGCTCATGACACCATCAACACTTCTACAAAAATGGAAGCCCAAGAAAGCTTAACAGGGCTACCAATCTATATTTTATTTGACTAGGAGGCTATTACCTGATATCCCAGTACCAATGGGAAAAATCTGAATAGGATTACACCTCCAAATTTTGCTTGAAAGACCTCTTTTTAAAGACCTAGAAGTCATAGAGGAAGACTGAATCGCTAGAGTCCAATATATATAAATTGTAAAATAATATGTTTGCATAATGTACCAAAAACATTTTCATACACATGCATTACATTCCCTCAGTGCAGGCAGCAATATCACTGAAGTTTCTATCACTTAAATATCACTGAAAGTTCATGTAACTTCCAAAAAGAGTAATTACATAAATCTTACCGTGCTTTTGAAGGTACAGCAGGGAATGTGTTGGATATAAGTTCTGTGTCATCATATACATTATCTGCAATCCAATACATTTTCTATTTAACAATATGTTCGTGGTTTTAATTTTAATATATTTTATTTGTTTAGAGTGTTTACATTGTAACCTAAGCAAGGACATGCTGACCATGGTATACCATAGAACTTATTAAAACTTTATTTTATACACACACATATTTATAAAGAAATATCTTAAGTATCTTAATAACTCATTGCAAATACGTTGATGTTAAGATAAGGCTCAAGGTCATTAGAGTATTAAATCAGTTTTCAAACAACATTATGCCCTTTGTACTGGCTTATCAGAGTGCTCTTATTGCTCTGCTGATTAAAACCCAGTCTGAGCTGCCTTTCATTTTTCACTGCAGGAAGGCAGAGCAGACATGGGAAATCAGTTTGTGATTTATGCAAATATATTTCTATTTCTATATTTAATTTGCTATAAATTTGCCATAAATCATAAAATGAACTGTTGTGAGAGAAGCTTTTTGGCATTCAGTCCTATTCAGTACTGGGCAGCTTGTGAAAAGAAAGGTGGTACTCCCCTCAGATGTCGGAGGATTATTTTTTTTCCTAGGCTCGGACCCAAAGATTTATATAAAGATATATATATATATATATATATATATATATATATATATATATATATATATATATATATATATATATATATATATATATATATATACATATATATATATATACATATATATATATATATATATATATATATATATATATACATATATATATATATATATATATATATATATATATATATATATATATATATATACACATATACATATACATATACATATATATATATATATATATATATATATTTTTTTTTTTTTTGTTTTTTTTTTCACTGTGTGCACAGGTAAATATTAGCCAACTTTTAAAAACAACATTAGAAAAAAATCACAGGAAGGAAAAGATATTTTGCAAAAAAGTGATGCAAGAGAATAAATTGTGCAATGTCACCATCTCCCTAATTTCCAAAATGTAGCAAGTTTGTAAAGTCTGTTGCATATCAGTGTGCAACCTGCTGGCTTGTACACATCCTGTGTACTTAAACAGGATACACATGAATACAAAGCAATAAAGACCAAAGGCTTATTAACAGGCACAAGGTGAAAAATGCACAGAGCACCATGTTTTTTGCCCACAATGAATACTGCATCCACTATTTTGTACTCTGCTATGAATGGTAAATCTTTACACCACTAGAACTAGTATGAGGTGCAAAGAGTTGTACCTGACTGTAGATCACAGACAGGTGGTAGCATGTGGGATGGGTGTTGGCACCTGTGAACACATGGTACATCTAGTGCATTGTACATAACACTTGCTGAAGATATTTTTTATTTTTTTAATTAGATAAATTGATGTATACATACCGTCAACTTTTGTATTATCATAAATAGTCTTTTCTCTAAAATGATAAAAGTACATAGAATAAATGAAAAGCCTTGAATTATCTCAAGGATTATCAAATTGTTTACATATATTATTTAATGTATTATTTAATAATACATTAATTTGCTTTAAAATGATACGAGTCTATCCTTGCACGATGTTCATTGGTGAGCCCCTAATTATGGAATTTACAGTATTTGTTTGAATATTTTGGGTTATGTGCATCGCCCTAATGAATAAAGCATTTTTTAATTCCAAGGCTGCAAGAACTAGAGAGCAAGAGTGTGCCCTTGGTGCTCATTAACCAAGCACATACATCCTAGGGAATAATAAATGGACCCTTTATTAATTCAAACAGAACAGAATCCACTGCACCCAATTAGTGGGTATTTATGAATAAATGCTCTCTGCACTGAACATTGAACCGCATCTGCTGATGCTTCCTAACTTGCGTGTATAAATTATATTCAAGTTGGGGGGACAAGTAGGGGGTCACAAACAGTACATGCCTTCCACTGCCTACCCTTTTTGGATAGACTACTGACTAATGCAGAAAGTGCTCTATCAAAGGAGCAAGCTGCAGGTCTCTATGATCTGTTTCAAAGGCCTACAGCAACTTACAAAGTGTGTAAAGTGCACAAAAAAACAGCCAATTGTGGCACTTTTTTGCACTTTGCACTCGGGTTCAGCATTGTAAAGGCCAATTGTTGCTAGAATTCACTTGCGTTTTCTAAAATCAATATTTGCCAAACCAGACACTTGACTGTTCTTTAACAACCCCTAAGTTAGAAGTATAAAAGGTTGTGCAAAGTCTTTTTTTTTATTTAGGGTATATGATGTGTTCTTTTGAAGTTTATCTGGTTTTGCATTCGCCTCATTCTTTTTGCATAAAATATAAACTGTGCCAAAGAATTGTGCAAACTATACACCTTAATTAATATCAAGGGGCTGGTTCATGAACATAAATGCTATCTTTCTCAATGTAGCAATTATGTTTGTAAATCAACCCCAATATGTCCCTGTGTAATATCTGCCCGTTTCTTCAGTAAAACCGATAAGAAGCTGGGTTAAATACTTACAGATTAAGTAATGCTTTTCTTGGGACATAACCAACTAAAAGGAAAAAATACTTCATTATAAAACATTATAATACAGACAGGATCTCCATTCTCACCCATTGTCTTCGCTCACATGTTGCCACTGACTTGCATAAAGCTCATGTATTTTGGCAATTTTACATATTTGTGTAGCATATTAGCATAGTGGAGCATAATCAGCAGACCAGCACAGTTACAAACCAATAACACTATAAATAACCTCTGACATTGGCATCCTTTAAAATTGGGATTATTTTGAAAAACATGTCTTATTCAGAGAAGACCTTTGGTGTGGTTATAATAGTAATAATAATAACAATAATCATCATCAGTAACATAATACCTGTTACTTACATTTCCCTTCACAGTTTCTGCATAATCTTTTGTCTGCATTTGTCATCTGAATCACATCCAGAATTTCACCTCTTGTGTACAAAAGGTCTTTGTCTCCTGATTTTTGCATCACTGCATTTGGGTCAACCATCATTCGAGTTAAGATTTTAATCTCCCCATGAAACTATAGAAAAATATATACATTTGTATAGAGTGTATATGAATTACATTTACCAGATCAGTCACTGCTGTATGAAAAAAATGCCAGATAACATGTACTTGGCTTTTGTTTGGAAATAAGCTCAGTAAGGTAGTTGTTGATATATTTCCCCTTCTCAGAGGAAAAGGAACATGATGATGAGTACATGTGTCTCTTGGTGAAGGCACTTCAGCAGTAGTTATAGCCATCTAGTTTGAAATTTAGCAGTGTTGATAAGTGGCAGACAGGGGCCCACCTACAATAACACACTGTACTTTTACCCAGTACAGCGTGTTGTGATCTATATGAATTAGTTTTAGTCAATCATATACTGTATCAGGAGATCTATGTGTCTGCATCTTCTTGAATGCACTTGTTCAGGATTAGTGCTGACACATAGATTGCTTGTTTGGATCTAGGATCAAATCTGTGAATTGGCTTATGACATGTGAGTCAAGGCCTATTTACTACCTGATGTATTGTAAAAGAGGGGTAAATGTAAGTGGAATACATTGGATACATAGTGACAAGTTTACTAAATGAGTAAATGCCTTTTAAAAAGGAACCCTTACCTTGTACATACTAATGACCCAAGTAGGTATTAGGTAAAGGGCTCACTGAGTTTACTGTGCCTTTCACTTTATGCACCAAAGAAGACACAAGTGCATGCCTCAGTACATGCCTATAGTATAAATAACAACAGGTAGGCTCAAGTAGACCATTTTATGTGTAATAAATAAGCCCCATGGCTCCAAAAGAAATGATTAGGTAAATCATAAATCACTTAGTATATTGCTAATGCTTTATACTAGGTCAGGATGAAAAGCAGGTTACATTATGCAGAATCATCACAAACAAATAATGACACAACAAAATAACATACACAACAAACGCTGAGATGCATGCAGACCAAGCTATGGGTTTTTGCATACAGTTTTTAAAAATTGCACACAAAAGCTTATCAATATATATTTACATTTATATCATAATGTTTTGTTGCGCTTTGGTTGCCGTTGATTATTATTATAGTTTATATTTATTGATCTATAAAGTTTGAACTACTCCACAGCTGTAAATAGAAGGGTGTGCATGTCAAACAAATAGATTACATACAAATGACTAATGAAACTGGTAAAAAGGGTTCTGCTCAATAGAGGCAGGGACAGACCTGCCAGTATGCCATAGAATCTCTCAGTGGGCCCCATTAAGTACAATTCCATTCAGCCCTTTCTATTTTCATTATAGGCTGGATAAGCCCTACTGCATTTAGCACTCCTCTACATCTCAAGGTGAATGGTTGTAATTTTACCTGAAATTTCTTCCTAAATTCTTTTTCCAGTTTCTCGGTTTTCTTTAGATTCATGTCATTTCTCCAGTTGGTTATCAAAACACTTGCTTCGCTAGAAGAGCTGTAAAATTGAATTATACAATATAAGGCTTTAAGGAAGACTGAATAAAGTATAATTTCAAATTCTACTAAATAATATCTCCTTGAAAGCATGTGTATAGTATACAAGGTTTTCAGACACAAAAATTCCTTTTTTTTTTACAGTTTACCTAAACTTCCTAAATAATAGGCTAAATAAAAGTCTTTCCGTATATGGAACTGCAGTCACCCCAGGAAAAGAACATAGTTCTCCCAGAGCAATATCTAAAAGCATCACTTATTGCTTAGCTTTATGCCCATCTCTGAAAGTAATTTGACATATATTATTTCACTGTATCGAGGAAAGAAGGGCTGAGAAAGAGGAGTGAGGTACATTACACAGTTTTCCAGTGCTGGAACAACAGTAATGGAAGTGGGTAAACTGTTATCTCACCAATGAAAACATGTTGGAATAATAAAGAAAAAACAAAAAAACAATTAATGGTTATGGTGTATGATGCAGTCAAAAGTTAGGGGGATGCAGTCAAAAGTTAGACCAAAGTTCTTTGATTGTGGACCCTGGACAAATACCCATTTATTAAAATGGCCCTGAATGGTGCTAGTGCTAGACTATTTTGGATATATAGACTGTGCTTGCATCTTTCAAGGTCAGGAAGCACATCTTGTGGTGTTCTGTGTGAGTGCCCCAGTTTTAGCCCTAAAGTATGTATATGGTATGGTACACCAATCAGTACAATCACAATATATGGTGCAATAGCAGATAAAGAGAAGAGAAGCTGCAGCTCCTTCTGTTCTGATTGTGTGTGCTGTCCTGAACAATTTGAATAATAGGCGGCCATACTTTGTATGGCTTCTTGTACAGTATCAATCAATTTAGCACACATGTGCATAGGGTTGGCCTGTATATTGCCACCCTAAGTAGAATTCTCTTGAGTAACCCCAGCCCCAAGTAAAGCTGGTAAATTTCTTATTAACCAGATAAGTGATAGGAACATTTTGTCTATGAACAGAGTTTTTTGTCATCAACAAATCATTTATTTTTGGTTGTTTCCTTTATTTATGGTTACCTGTTAACAGAATGCTTTCTACTTCCCAAAACCAGTTCTACGTCATCATATGTTTCATCTAGGGATAAAAAATACCTTTAGCGTTTATTTAAAATATACATAAATTACAGTATATACAGTATATGAATACTTATGGATATGGATATATATGGATACTTGTAATTGTTGCATAAAAAAGTACCAACCCCAAACTATATTGCTTTTATCAAATCAGGAAAAGTATCTGCATTTTGATGTCTCTGATCACTTTCCAGTGTGGACAAGTGGAATCTAACATATACGACCCTACTGTGCAACTGTTCCCTAAATGTTTTTCCAAGTTACATCTTTGCAGTTGAGCTATACTCATGATGATTCCAATGTCAAAGTTGTAGAAAGGTTTGTCAGCAAAACATTGACAAACTTCCTGGTGTGACATTAGCCTAAGGGGTCATCAATTAAGTGTATCTCCTAGTTTTGATAGAACATTTTGTTTTTGTGAATGTTAGATGAATCAAGCATCAAGATATTGTTTACATGAATATTTCTGTATCTGTTTGTCTTCCATTATATCAAGTTAGACTGTATGTCGGATGCATTGAGTTTACGACTTTATAATAAAAATACATTCAAGGAAGCTGTTTTTATATACAAGTCTAGACTGGGATTCACAATAGGCCCTGGCATTCCAAGTACATAGAGGCCCAAGCAGCCCCCCCCCCCCACCAGCTCAATAAATTGTGACTGTCTATGGCAATTTATAGCAGCCCCTCTGGCATTTGCCAGAACTCACAGATTGCCAGTCTGGGCCTTTTTTTATATATATATGTGTACATATAGAGTGTGCTTCTCCATATCCTGTGCACTCCATATCCATAAACATAAAAGAGAAAATGCAAGTGCAATGCTTGCATAGTGTAGGAGAGTAGTGTAGCAGGCTCTACAATATCAAAGCCTGAGCCCTCTCTGCTGGCTTTAGGATGGACTTGAAACCTACTGGAACAAGAAAGGAGGTAGGGGTGGAGACATGGGCCTGTATATAATAATGAATAAAAATATTCTTATCCAATTTAGTAACAGGAATTACCTGGATGAGCTTCTGGTATCACAAAATTTTGCAGTGAAGCTGATTTGCTTTTCCTAAATGGACTAAACTGAATAACATCTTCATACAATTCTTGACTTTCTCTACAAGAAAAAAATACAAGTAAAGAAGTAAAATATAAGTTTAAATTGTATATAAGGCAGGAGGATCAAGATAATACAGATTTCAATGTTTAACTTAACAATAGAGTTATTTTCTCCAACAGTCAAGAAATGATCCACCCCCACCCCCAAATCTCACAGTGCAAAGGCCAAATCTTATCCTTAAAGGTAAACAATACCCCCAAAATGAATACTTTACACCAGATTAAGTGGGACCATCTGGAGCAATAGGGATTGGCACATGGGAAATTTAAAAAATGATTGTATCTCCAGCGCATCCCCAGTGTTTTTGAACCAATGTTGGTGTGGTTGGGCAGCGTGCCGCCCCCCTAAAATCCTGCCGCCCTAGGCCCAGGCCTTGGTGGCCTTTCCACCAATCCCGGCCTGATTTTACATGTAGTGTTTTTCCACCAGTATATTCGAGATGGCCTCCCGTCATTCACATGAATGAAAATCAGCATTCATAGCTTGTGACATGTGGGTTTTCACCTAAAATCACTCAAATGTGCACAAGCTATGATTTTTTATTTCCAAATAAAGCAGTTTCTTTTTTCCATTTCATCAGCTCAGTCTTGTTGAATAAGTAAGTAATTTTAAGGGGGTTATTTAAGAAAACCTGAAAATTTCTCACTATTTTCTTATAACCACTTTGACTACTCCTGTGCACATTTTTACCGTATTTATCAATAAATTAACTCGAAAAAATCAGGTGCAGGAAAAGACTCGATAAAATTGTAAAGAAAATCCGAATTGTATGATCTTTTCGGGTTACTGACCAAAAAACACTAACTATTCGGATTATTGTTCGAAACCCATCGCAGATCATGATATGCATTAGCAGCATAGGGGTTTAATAAATCACAAAATATGAGATTTTTTTTCCCCCGAAAAAATTGGACTTTAATAAATAACCCCCTTAATCGCTCTAATTAAGAACATGAGTAACACAGAACAAATACAGTACCATTTCTAGAAAGTCTAGAAAGTTGAAATAAAATACAGCAATCTATGAATTTTCAAAATGTTTGCTGAATGCTTTGGCAAGGTCCTGTTTTGCAATACAACATGAGTAAGAAAACATTTCCCATTATGTAATAAAAATTGCATAGTACAGTATAGTATTTAGGGATAGCTGTTCTCTATTTTATATTATTTTTACTTTTAACTTCAGAAAAATAGGAAGAAACCTCTCATTTTCTTTCAGTATTGAAAATAGAATTTTTATCTGGTTTATTGAGTGGGTGAAAAGAAAAAGGAAGCTCTTACCCATAAGTGGGAGAGCTTTGAAAGTGACCTACACTATGAGTGTTTAGGGAATGAGTTTTTTTAAGTTAAACTTGATATCAGTCCATCAGAATATGTATGCTATAGCAGTTCAACATCATTCTTCTTTATGGAATGCTCTATGGAGCAAAACTAAACACTCACACCTGTCCTAGTCCCTGTCCCCATTTCAAATCACCTTTAAGGAGCAAGGATTTCAATTTTTTTCCCCACTTAAATTATTAAATCAGAACAAGAAGCTGTTGTGGTAACTAGTGCCAGGACAGGATTTTTGATTATTTATTAAGTAAGTGCATTAAAAGGTGTGAACAAACATGATTAAAAACATATAAAGTTATTATAATATGTCTGTACCTTCTGATAATTTACTGATTTCTTTTAAATAGGATGTTTGTCGTTTTGACATCTGTATGTCCCAATAAATGATTTAAATTTTTTATCGTAACTTTGGTCTAAACTTTTGGAGAAAACTCTCAACTTCCCATAGAAAACAGGACCAAGCCAACAGAAGCCCTAGGTGCAGTGGATCCTCGGCTACCAAAACACAACAAATTCAAGATCTAATTCAAAAGGCTAAATAATAAAAAAGACTTTAAACAGGCGGTTGAAAATCTTAGGACAGGGTCCAACCAAAATGATATTTGGCATGCAGAGTAGCACCCTATGTTTCACCAATTAATCTTAAAATTGTTGTTATATTTTCCTGGCAGGATGGAATGACATGCCTCCAATGAGGACATTTCTACCTGGATCGTTCCAGACCAAATATATTCTTAAATTTTTAGCTTCTGTATTTCTGGTCCAACATATTGACTGCAATTCTGAGAACTGCTAGTAAGAGAACACTTATTGCTAAATAGTTGTAAGCAAAACTGAATGCTGACATATTCACTGCATTGCTAGTGTTTACAACACATCCCCTATGTGTGCATTGCACAATCTTAATTTTGAAAAATTATGCAAATTTTTGTGTAACGTTATTACACTTATTGGTACACTAATTTGATCATTTGACATGATCAGATTCATAAAGCACAGTGGGAATGGGCTTAAGTGCTTTAACCAAGCAGAAATACTTATAATATTCCGGAGATAGATATGAGGGGGTCTGTATAAACTGGAATATTTCACTTGAGCGAGATAAGTACAAGGGCCCCATGCTTCCATAAAGGTGTTTAACTATCTAAAGGAGCACAGCCATTCCAGATTCTCTGCCTTTCTCCTGGTCACATTACAAATAAAATGCTTAAAATTATCTATGGTGCCTTTAAACTGATTATGCAACCTCCAGAGTTTTGCTAATTATTTTTTTGTATTTAGGCATACCTTTTCCTTTCATAGCTACTTTGAAGTCTCTAAACACTTTTTATTTTACAGATTTTCTGTCTGTACTATATTATATAGTGCTGCTGATATGAAAACTTTCTATAGGTGGGATTTTCTGCCTACGGTAGACCCCCCCACCCTATACCCTGCTAACACTCAGATGTGCTGGTACAGGAAAAAAATCAGTTGGACTTGGGCCCCATAGATAACATGTGTCAAAATATTAAAGAAATTGGTGCACAATGCCTATACCATTATTAATCAGAAAAAAAGTATAAATAATGAATGAGGAGAGAAAAATAATCACAGTTCACTCCAGTCCATGGGTGCAAAAATCCAAAACGGCAAGTTCTGAGTTTTCTCCAAAAGTAAAGACCAAAGTTAAGATAAAAAATTCAAATCATTTATTGGGACATACAGATAGTGCCTACTGGGGCACTTACTCATAGACTTACAGCACAAAAATGCGTTAGGCGGTCATCTGTATGTCCCAATAAATAATTTGAATTTTTTATCTTAACTTTGGTCTTTACTTTTGTTGAAAACTCACAACTTCCAATAGATAACAGGGCCAGGGCCAGGCCAAACCAAACCAACAGGAGCCCTAGGTGTGGTGTTTATACAAATGGCCTGTAGGTGTCACTGTGCACATGAGTTGTGCTGTGCATGCACAGTACTTTCTATACAGCTAGGGGTGTTATAGTGAAGCTACCGTTGATGTGTAATGGCTGAATGAATCTGCTAATAAAGCACTGTTATACTCTACTTATCCTCGGCTACCAAAGCACAACACTAGGCATCCCGGTCGGCAACCCCCGCCCCCCCCACTCGGAAGTGTGTATGCGCCATAAAAGAAGAGAAGGGAGGAAGGGGAGAGCAATGAAGGGGAAGGGAGCCCTGGATGGAGGTGGGGAGAGTGACCAGTGTCGGACTGGGACACCAGGGGCCCACCTAAAAACCTTAGACCAGGGGCCCTCCAAACAACCAGTACTATTATTATTCTTCCTCACTCAACCTCTATTCTCCTAGTCTCTATTCTTTACATACTATAATCTATTATTCCATCTATTTAGCCTCTTTTTTCTAAGAAAAAATTGTTCGAATATTCGACCATTCGATAGTCGAAGTACTGTCTCTTTAAAAAAAACTTCGACCCCCCTACTTCGCCACCTAAAACCTACTGAACCTCAATATTAGCCTATGGGGAAGGTCCCCATAGGCTTTCTAAGGTTTTTTTGGTCGTAGAAAAATTGTTCAATCGATTGATTAAAATCCTTCGAATCGTTAGATTCGAAGGATTTAATCGTTCCATCGAACGATTTTTTGTTCGATCAAACTATTGCGGTAAATCCTTCGACTTCGATATTCGAAGTCGAAGGATTTACCTTCGGCAGTCGAATATTGAGGGTTAATTAACCCTCGATATTCGACCCTATGTAAATCTGCCCCTGAGAGTGAGAGAGGGAGGGAGGTGAGAGCAGCACCGGAGCAAACCCGGATTAGGGGTAGGCAGAAGACCTTTGAACAGGTACCTGCCCAGTGCCCCCACATTGTTGTGACCTAGGCAGGTACATGATTCTTCTGCCTACCCCTAGTTCCAGTCCTGAACCGGACTCATTTCTTTCCAACATATATCACTTACAGTATCTTTTAGATTGTAAGATCTAATGAGCAGTCCCTGCTATATAGTCAGCTGCAGTGGCCATCTTTGTTATCCAGAAACCCGTTATCTAGAAAGTTCCAAATTACAGAGAGGCCGTATGCTCTTATTCTGTACAGCACTGTGAGAGATGCAGGTGCAATAAAATAATAAAATAAATACCACTACTAGTAATTGTGTTATATATAGTTACTTGCTTTTCTGTTAACACACTCAACTTAAACAGGACCCATCGTTACGAAATAATATAAAATGTGGCCTGGTTGCCAGACTTTGCCAAGAAAAACATTTCCTACAAATATTCTCTGAGACTTAACATTACAATGAATCAAAAAACATAAATTTTACAACCTGTTCATAAATAATATTCTAATTAAATAAAGGAAGTTGACTTTCCAATATTAATTTATGGAAAAGGAAGTTTCTGATATGAGCGCCGCAGTTCATATCAGCAAAATTTTATGCGACTTTCAAGGTCAGAATACATTTATATCTCATGCATTTAATGTTTATCATTTTTCACCTCATGTGGAAAAAACAATATTGACACAAGCATCTACAGCAGAGCCGGGCCAAGCCAGACGCCATAGGCAACCCAGCCGGCCACCTCACTCCTCCTGCGTGTGCATGCTTGTTCGCAAAGTGACATCACGAGTGTTGCACCCTAGGCATGTGCCTCTTCTGCCTACCCCTAGTTCCAGCCATGATCTACAGTATCCAGCTGTCACAAAAGATACAGTGTAAACAAACATTACTCAACAAAGGATAATGAATAATACTAGTTGTAGCATTAGTCTCAAAACATAAAAATACCACTTGATTGTGCAGTTATTGTTTTATTTAAAAGCACACTCTCCATTAATACTTCTACATGCAAAGTGTGCATTGTGCTCTTTACAGTGTCATAAGAGAGGGACTACACCTCGCCAAACTGGTGGATCTTCACATTTATGGCAGCATGACAGAGTTTAAGATCTGTGATGAATTTAAAATTATTTATTTTTAAAATTAACTGCACAACCTTGAGTGATTTTATGTCAAGAGTCCAAATATTTAAGTTTGTTTAGAAGTACCAGTGCATTTGTTTTTATATAGTTGACAGTGTTTGTTTTAAATAAGTAATGTCAGCAAATATATGCTGTAAATGGATTCAGGGGGTCAGAGGATGGTGTAATGTAGATTTTGTCTTCATCTCTATATGACTAAAATTAAACTCATTTCAAAGGGCTACTTTTTATCTGCCATTACAAAACTGTTCAGAATGAGGCAAGACACACACAACTACTTAACATTTGCTTGGGAACCTAACTTGCTGGTTTTTACTGGCAGTGACCTACTACTTGCTGAGAAGATTTAGCTTGGTCACTAGGGCTTGTGGTTGATAGACTCAGTAGGTGGATTGTCACAGAAACCACAAACCATTAATAATCTGACTTTCATCAGCACCGGATTATGCACTCTCACTCCATTACCTACTACTGCTAAATAAAGCAGTTCATAAACGACTTGCTCATCAAGATTATAGTTTCCAGGCTCCAAATCTGTATTTTTTATAGTTCAATACGTTCCTAGAAAGTTTCTTAAAATTTTCTTAAATATTATCTAGAATGGTGTTTTTATCTTAACAGATTTGCATATCAATGCATTTTCAATTTCCTTGTTCTCCAGTGGTACTGCAGAGAAAAAACAATTATACAAGATGCTTAATGACTGATATTCTAGTCAGAATCTGAAACTTAAAGGATGTGATAAAGTCAAAAATATTACTGCTTAAACCCCCTGTTGAAATAAAGAAGGGAAAAAACGAAAACTATAATAGTTAAATTTTGTAAGTGTGTAGAATATCACTTGGATTTCTGGTCACATGCTAGGTTAACAATCACTAAGGGGCACATTTACTATGGGTCGAATATCGAGGGTTAATTAACCCTCGATATTCGACCATCGAAGTTAAATCCTTCGACTACGAATATCTAAATCAAAGGATTTACTGCAATTCGTTCAATCGAACAATTCGAAGGATTTTAATCCATCAATCGAACAAATTTCCTTCAATCAGAAATTGCTAGGAAAGCCTATGGGGACCTTCCCCATAGGCTAACATTGGTGCTCGGTAGGTTTTAGGTGGCGAAGTAGGTAGTCAAAGTTTTTTTTAAAGAGACAGTACTTCGACTATCGAATTGTCGAATAGTCGAACGATTTTTAGTTCGATTCGAAGGTCGAAGTAGCCAATTCGATGGTCGAAGTAGCCAGAAAAATACTTCGAAGTATTTTTTATTCTAATACTTCACTCGAGCTTCGTAAATGTGCCCCTTAATATTACATGGTTTCAGCACATATGGGTTTCCATATAAAATAAAATGCACAAAATGCAGTTACCCATAGTAAACAATAAGATGTTTTCTTTTAAAAAGATGACCACTAAATACTACCTGCTGATTGGTTGTTATAGAAGATTAAACTAGTAGTAAACATTGAATCTTTTTATTACCTATAGATATAGTCAGCTGCAGTGGCCATATTTGTAAGCATTTGTCTGCACTGCATCAATAAATGTAATATTATTTAACTTGCAGCGTTGAAGTATATCTAAGCCAGTGATTCTTTGTTCAATATCCCAAATCTATATTCTCTCTTTCTTAACTGTAACATCACCTTCCAAAAGCTCAAAATGTAACATTAGCATACTACAAATTTGTTATTTAGACTGTAAGCTCTGCAGGTCAGGGACTTCCCTTCCACTGTGTCTCTTACTAATTGACATGGGGAGGCTCATTTATCAACATTCTCATTTTAGTGGTTTTATAGGTTTTAGAAACCATGAAAAATCTAATTTTCGAACCAAAACTGCCATGTAATTGATTAACAGATCTGAAAATTCAAGTTTTTCATACAATTAATAGTAAAAACAATAAAATAAAAGAACCTCTAAAAGGTCCAATAGGATCAGCGAAGCTCTCTTTGACTTTAATAGAATTGCAATTGCTCTTACTTGTCAATGCTTTGTATTCTTGTTTTACACCTAATAAATTTAAAAAAAATTTTAGCGTCTTTCTCAAATTAAAAAAAAAATGTTGAGAAAAAATATGAATTTTAGAAAATAGGCCCTTAATCTCAATATCTCCGTTCTGCATATCCTAGAAGTGATATATAATTTGAGTTAAACATATACAATAAATAATTAAATATCATAGTTGGAAAAAGATATCCACAGATATCTTTTTTGATGGAAAGCTGTCGACCAGTGACCAACATTAGATCTAATGAATTACCTCTTTTTAATTATTTTATTTAGTTCTATTTGTATTGTTCTAGTTATGTATGGAAATATGTAATACTGTAAATCAGCATTATTGGAAAGATTAGTGTAAATAATGATTTATATGCATGCTGAAACTCCACATAAATATTTGGCACTCACCCTACTGATTTTCGAATGCGGTGAGATGGTGAGCCGATCGCAAGATTGGGCTGAGAATGTGATGCAAAAATCTTACTAGGCTCTCTCCTAATAACTAAGAAAGTGGAAAATATAAAAAATATAAAAGTTAATACATATCAGCTGTGTAAGTGATGGGAACAGAATCAGTGATTTACATGATATTTTAAAATAGATTCTCAATGTATGTACATATAATTACCACCATCACTTTATTTGTGGATTGTAGATAATAGTCCATCATGGTACAATTCTGTGCAAACTACATTTAATCTCTCTTGCAAGGATTTAGTAGTGCCATCAACTAGAATAATGTTATTAGCTGTACAAACAAAACATTTGAAAGTAATACCCAGAAATCAGCTGAGCTAGATGGCTTGATAGGTAAAGATCATATGAATTGAAAAGGCTAACAATCTTTTTATTTATTTATTTGGGTACTGCTATTGTCTAAACAAATTATATTTATCTCTTAATACTCTGTCCATTTTCATTTCCATACTGATGTTTAACCACAGTCATAGAAGGTTAGAAAGGAATAATATATTTTAACCTTGATGATTAAATGATCAGTAATAATTTTGTAAAATGTGTTGTCAATGTATGAGCCATGATCAAGCCTAGTAGAAGATCTGTAGGGAACGTAAAATGAGGGCTTCATGCTAGTATTACACTATTGTTATGCTATCAATTGTGAAAGAGTTATTAAGGGAGATGAGGCTGTAACACATTTAACAGAGTGGATTGTGAATTAGAATCCAAGGCATCCCTTACAGTATGGACATTAGAACAATCTTCTAATAGAAACGTATCACACCTTACAAACATTAAAAGAACAGTTCAGTGTAAAAATAAAAACTGGATGAATAGATAGCCTGTGCAAAATAAAATTAAAAAAATGATATAGTTAGTTAGCCAAAAATGTAATGTATAAAGGCTGGAGTGCCTGGCTAACATAACATAACACTACTTCCTGCTTTTCAGCTCTATAACTCTGAGTAAGTCAGTGACTTGAAGGGGACCACATGGTACATTTCTGTTCAGTGAGTTTGTAATTGATCCTCAGCATTCAGCTCAGATTCAAAAGCAAACAGTTATGACCCATGTGCCCCCCCTCAAGTCTCTGATTGGTTACTGCCTGGGAACCAATCAGTGGAAACCAATAGAGCTGCAAAGCAGAAGTAGTGCTCTGACTGTTATGTTAGATCCCCAGTCACTTCAGCCTTTATACATTACATTTTTGCCTAACTAACTATATTAGAAACTTTTCTTTTTCCAGCTTATCTATTTACCCAGTTTTTATTTTTACACTGAACTATTCCTTTAAGACACTTTGTAAATATTCTCTGTTATAAATCCTAAATAGAGAAACTTTCTCTGTTTTTTTTTTTAATTCCAGGTGATACATGAAAACGTAATAGTTCTCTACAATCCATATAAGTCCTATTCCATTCATTAGGAGAGATCAACCTTAGGTTTGAAAAGACGAGAGAAGTAAATGAAAACTTAAATAAATCATAAAATCGCTACAGTATGTTATAACCACAAAGTAGGATGTAAAACATAATTTTGCATTCCAAAACTTGTATAAGTAATCATTACCTGTATTACTTCTCATAGCTACATAGTCCCTGAAATCATTAAATGTTCTGAATTTATCCAAATCTACATAAGGAGGACGTTCAGGTTTATTTGGCTTTGGTCCAAGGACAGCTTTACTTGGCAAGAGTTTAAATTTGGGAATATTATCAGATTTGTCCTTTGTAAATGTATTACATTTTGAAGGAGACTTGGTAGACATGCCAATAAAAGGTTTGGTAACATAACCAGGTTTTGGTAACAATGGTTTCATCGGTAATGTCGGCTTAGCGTTAGTGTTATTTTGAACATTCCTTTCCGGTGTTTCAATTTCAACCTTTGAGTTGCTTCTGTTAGTAAAACTTTGATTCGATTGATGTACACTATTCCCAGTAGTTTTAAATCGATTTTGGCTTGAGAATGAAGGTAATTCTGGAGAAGACGTTGCTTTGGGCAGATGTCTTTGAAAAACCTGGTTAGTAGTTGTCCCAGAATTTGGTTTGATGGGTATAGTTGGTCTCACTCTAGTGGGAGGTGGATGAAGTTTGATTTTATTGTCATCTACATTTTTTTGAAATCTTGATCGCAGACTTTTAAAATCTTCATTTTCTGCCTGTCATTATGGAAACAGTAAAGAAATAGTCAGAGAAGATGATATCTAAAGTGGGCACCTGCATGTATTTGTCTTTTTAGAGCCTTAAATCTTACAGATGCATCTTTGAAATTGAGTTGCCCATCCACAAATGTGGAACATTATTTAAACCGCCTCCACTAAAATAAACACATTTTATACTGTAATGCCTTAACACAATAAATGTTCCAACAACTTATGTTTTGAAAAACAGAATACCACTGAATATAAATATATATATATAGTGAATAAAGTACCCCCTCTTGTAAAATATAAGGATATTATAAGTTACCGAGGAGTTTCATGACCATATAAAATCACAATATTTACAAATATAGTAATTATGTTGTTAAATTTTTTTTCCAGATATTACATGTTTTTCATAAATCACATATCAACAAATGTTAACTGTACAGTACTATATTTCACAAGCTCCTATATATTCTAAATAAATTAATATCACATACTGTATACATATGTGGAAACCTATCTGATTTCAAGAGACCCTCAAAATAGAAATACTGCACTCCATTTTTCATGAATGACATTTCTGCAAGGTTCAAGTGTACTGTATGCTGCTATTTGACTTGTGACGGGTGGAGAATAAAAGTGACCCTGGAACTCCTGGTGGCCATAATAAGTTATATAGGTTATTTGGATATAGCATTAAACAAGTAAACAAATAAAGCTTATGGTGCTACTGAATTAAATCATATAGTGTGTGTGTGTGTTCCACATTTAGATACAGACAAAATGCACAGGAACTGGACACTTAAATATTATTGTTATTTAAAAAAATATAAATTAAAAATATATACAAACTCCTAGGGGGTCTTCATAAGGGGTAACAAAATTAAAAAAAAGTGTCAGGATTTGTTACTTAGTCCCAAAATGTGACATTGTGTTTTCTCATGTGTTCTGGCAAAGGAAGGATAAACCAATGAGACCAATAAATCATTAAAGGGAAATAAAGCGACACTACACAATACAAATCTCACCCAGCCATGTGCTTGCCATACATAAGTCAATAGAGTAGAAACAGCATAATAATGTCCTAAGTAAAACTAAATTGTAAAACCAATGTCAGGTAGCAGACATGCACGGAAACAGTTCTACATTTTGAGAACTTTTGTGGTATGTTTAAATGTAAAAACATGACCTAATTAGTGCAACACATTCAGCACCTTTAACACAAAAACATTTACTTCCTCAAAAAAAAAACTGTTCAGTGACACATTACTTAACTAAGCCTTGAGGGACCTACTTCCCTCAGACATCTTCACCCTTTAAAAAAACCAATTATTGCCAAAGATCAAAATGCATGACATTTTGTAACACACCAAAGTGTGTCTGATGTTCACCACTTGGGTCATATTATAAGAATTAATTGTTATGTCATATGCAATGCTTTTTAAACCAATGTATTTTAGCCAGATGAAAGTGTTTGCCTCCTATGGCAACCATTCAACAGAAACAGAATGCTGCATGCTTAAAATGTTTCAAGAGATGATACAGTAAACCATAAACATACACCCCTGTATATGTGGAGAAGGAAAGTATTCTTCCAGTTGGGGGTGCCAAATGTTAGGCACCTCCAAGTGATTGTATTGACTCTCCATAACTATATAACAATCGTTTATTATTGTAGCAGTGGTAGGGAGTAGGGTAAACTCATATCACAACAACAATACATAAGCATTGTTACCAGAAACATGTAATTATATAGCATCAGCATATTCAGCAGTGCTTTAGTTTTCCAAAGTAATTTTGAGAACATTCAGTTCAGATCACATCAATTAGGATAAAAGCAGAACTACACAGTAGATTTTGTTGAATGTATTAAAGGAGAAGGAAAGTCGCCTTCTACTTGGGGTGCCAAATGTTGTATTTTCTTACCTGAAACCCTGGGCCAGTGCTCCTATCAGCAGAAACTGCACTGGCCCGGCTTTCTTCCAGTGAGCACCACAAAGCGATACTCTTCTAACTTCTTCTTTCTTTTCACAGCTGCGCATGCATAGTAGCGTAAAAAGCCGGACTTTAACTAAAAAGTCGGCTATTTCATTCTACTGCACATGTGTCTGCCCCAGGAAATTTTAAGAAAGAAGAAGCTGGAAGAGGATCGCTCCATGGTACTCACTAGTATAACCTTGGGCTGGTGCAGTTTTCTGCTGATAGGAGCACTGGCCCGGGGTTTCAGGTAAGAAAATACATTTGGCACCCCCAAGTGGAAAGCGACTTTCCTTCTCCTTTAATACATTCAAAAAAATCTTGTTGTGTAGTTCTGCTTTTAGCCTAAATCATGTGATCTGAACTGACTGTTCTCAAAATTACTTTGGAAAACTAAAGCACTGCTGAATATATTGATGCTATATAATTACATGTTTCTGGTAATTATATAGCACTTTCCCCGTCACAGCCATGCACACTGCAGACTGCTACAATAATAACCGATTGTTATATAGTTATGGAGATTTATTAGCATTATTAAAGGGATGCTGTCATGGGAAAAAATCTTTTTCAAAACTCATTAGTTATTAGTGCTGCTCCAGCAGACTTCTGCACTGAAATCCGTATCTCAAAAAAATATTTTTTTAGATTTCATTTTAATTTTGAATTGTGCTAGACATATTGTCAGTTTCCCAGCTGCCCCCAGTCATGTGACTTGTGCTCTGATACACTTCAGTTACTCTTTACTGCAGCCTAACAACAGAACAATGGGAAGGTAACCGGATAGCAGTTACCTAACACAAGATAACAGCTGCCTGGTAGATCTAAGAACAGCACTCAATGGTAAAATCCAGGTCCCAGTGCGACACATTCAGTTACATTGAGTAGGAGAAACAACAGCCTGCCAGAAAGCAGTTCCATTGTAAAGTGCTGGCTCTTTCTGAAAGCACATGACCAGGCAAAATGACCTGAGATGGCTGCTTACACACCAATATTACAACAAAATACACTTGCTGGTTCAGGAATTAAATTTTATATTGTAGAGTGAATTATTTGCAGTGTAAATAAACAGTGTAATTTAGAAATAAAAACATCATAAAATCATGACAGAATCTCTTTAACTTGCATTAGAGGTGCATTTTGTGTTCAGAGGTTTGGGCTAGGCCTCTTAATCGTGCCTGTGTCACCTCATAAAATAAAGTTGATCTACCAAAATGGGATATCAGATCAGTCACTTGATCTGCCACATGCCAGGTCATCAGACAACATGAGCACAGGCTCCCTGATCAAAATTTATAAAGCCCTCAGCCAGCCACATAATAGACACAAAAAAATCCGGCTATGGATCCAAGGAAGAGTGAGACCTCTCCAAAAAAATTTCTGCCCTTTCTGAATAGCAACACATGTTGTGTTCAAAATAGTGCTGTGGTATCCTTTATTTAAAACAGGAAATGTGGGTCTTAAAGTTCTTATTCATACTGCAATTATTCCTGTTCAGCATCCTCTATTAGCCAATGTATCATCTAGAGTCAGGGCCACTTTTAGAAACGAGGGCTCAGGGCCAATTTCCTATTTGTGGGCCCCTGCAGTCACCTTAAAATTGGAGCAGTGTTACCCTTAAGCAGGTGAATGTGAATGCAATAATAAACGTGATACTTTTTTCCTTGTGTGCCCTTTTTTTTCTTGTGATTGATATACTACCCTAACCTTTTATCCAAACCTATTTCAAACATTTCTAGCTAGAGGACTGTGTATATTTAACCATAGAGAACTAGGAATAACCTTACTAACTGGAACATCCTACTGCCTAGTTTATCATTTTTTTATAATGCACTTTTATGTGTAAATGTTGCAAATGTACAATAGATAATCCACAATGCATAAATGAACTACTCTGCACTCAAAATGATCATTCTGGGAAAATGATCAAATCCACCTGCTAAAGATAAATCCCCGATAGCGGGGATAATTTCCTCATTGGCATAAACAGTTTTTGTATAAATGATCAGGTGCTTAACAGAACTGGTTTGGCCAATGTTTGTTGGCTTCCATCAGACTTTGCACTCATGTTGCCTTGCTAAGGAATTTGTACTGCTGCCTAAACAAATAATAACAATAGGTGCAGTGGGAGGTGATCCCGGGTGTTTTTCAGCTTTTTCAGAGCAAGACTATGCACCATGTTGTGTCTAAAAAAACACAACCTAGCAGAATATAATGGAATCAAACAGCTGATGTGTTTAGTTGTACCCAGACCTGTGCCCCAAAGGTGTTTGAGCTTGTGTTTAGCTGTACCCAGACCTGTGCCCCAAAGGTGTTTGAGCTGAATAAAAATAAAATAGGCTATGTCCAGCTAAAGCAATAGAGCATGTGTTACACTTGACTCTAACATGACAGGCTGAGCCTTCACTAGGTGGAAGATGTAATCGAGAGGTGTAGTTGAACTACAACTCACATAGGCTACTGTGTTTAAAAATAAAATGAAGATGCCAGGAGGTTCTTGCAGCAACAAAGCTGAACACAGTTTATTGTTCAAGACAATAGATCCACAGGGCAAGTTATTGCAAGATGGTGAAACACTGTGACACCATGTAAAAATAGCTAGGGAATTTTAAGGTACACCTCTAGGTTGTAAATGCCCTGTTGTGGTCCGCATTCCATACAGTGAAATGGATCAGGGAGAAGACAATTCCTGAATCCCTCTTCAAACTGTCCCTTCACAAATCAGAGCCTAGGGGAGAGATCCTCTTTGCTATCAATCCTTGTTGGAGCACAGTCTGCTCATTCTATCTGATCTATCTCACATTCCTAGAAAGTGATATTAAATAAATTAACTTGTCAGTGGCTATGCCTCATTTGTAGGGTCCATGCTCCATGATTTTCACTAGACCAAGGGTCCCTCTATGGCAGCACAGCTTTGCTGTGGCCTTGTTGATCCAAGGCTCCCTGAATTTCTTTCAGCTAGCTCAGCAACTGAAGACCAAGCACTATGTTAAAATGTGTCAGGAAGTGGACATAGGCCTGTAGGCCAATGATACATATATATAAATTACATAACTAGATACATGGGTGTCTGCCCAGCTACTAGGGAGACACGGAAATGTAGGGATTTAAATACATAGGGCTTTCCTAAACCTATGACTCCCTACAGTACTTAGTAGTATTAATTAGCAGAATGATTGATAGAAAAAAACATTACAAGGCAAAACAACCCAATGGTAGCATTCAAATATTCATATGATTTAAAAAATTAACTGGATTTATTTAAAACCAGAAGACTAGCCACATTCAGAAATTAAATACACATTTTAAAAAAAAAGGAACATTTTTGTATTATGGTACAATATCTATTTAAAATGCCCATTGCACAAATACAAAATAAATGACGCAATTAAAGTAGTGAGGTTCTTTTAACAGATGAGGATCAAATTTATTACACAGTCATGTAAAAATACCTATACATATATAACATATATAACAACCAAAAGAACAAATTACATTATCAAGTATATATTTCATGCATGAAAATATACACTACTATCTGGTTATGATTACATTTGATCAATTTTAACACATGACAATTTTTAAACAGATTAAAAGCTTGTAACTGCTAGTGTCAAAATGTTGTTTTTTATTATTTACTTATTTACAATACTCCATGTCAAAGATCTATGGGGCTTTTTATATTCAATGAATGTTGCTGATATGACACTAAGTGGCATGTCACAAGACATAATTTGCCGCTGTGTGTAGCGCAATGTAAGCAAGAATCAAGAGTTTACCTACAGCGCTAACACAATTTAAGCATAATGTGAATAAAGCTAAACTATATGGTGGCATTTAATATTTATTATTATCAGCAATACAATTTTCCTTATAAAGTGCCCAGCCTTCAGCGCTTATCTTACAAATTATGTTTTTCTCATGTGTCGTCTTCTTTGCCTTTAAGACAATAAAACCAAAACAAAGGCTACGACCAGACATTCAGCTTTACTTTATATTATATATTTTTCCATTGACAGTTTATATCTGTCCAACCAGAATCAAATAGCAAATACAAATAAACAATTTCTTGCAATAAATGTCCTATTTTATATCAGGTTTTGCCTGTTTATCCCTATGGTCAAGCAGTAAAATCAGTGCATTCTACTGTGTGCAAACCTGTACCATATTGTCCTATCTCAGCCTGAATGGCTACTCAGTAGCTTATTTATATTTATTATACTCGAGCCTCTAAAGCAAATACATTTGTGTAATAGTGCATTCGATTTAAATACATAGAAAATCACCCCACTAGTTATTAAAGGAAAGATTGGGCATTGCCAACTTGCAATGGCCAACCAGTGAGTGCCAACCAAGGCACTGTAGGAAGTATCTGAAAAATCTTGATATCAGCATCCCAGCCTATCCAGAACAACCCCAAACAAACAGTTTGGCACAGAGACGGTATACTTAACAACAGTAGAATGACAGTGTATAGTTCAGAGATTAATAATCCGAGAGTAATCAGAGATTAATTCATGCAGCAAACCTCACATAGTAACATATACTATACTGTATATTGCATCTACATGAATTAAAAACCTCAGTTTCTGACTTGCACACCCACATAACAAAAATTTCCTGTGACTACACAATCAAAGAAGTTTGCTTCTCATTGTTTACAATTAGAAACACAGACAGGGGGTTATTTATCAAGCTCCGAATATCCGAACCTTGAATAATTCGTAGTTTTCGGAGCAAAAAAACCAAAAAAAAAAACCAAGTACGAATGATTTGAGATTTATTAAAGTTCGATGGTCTAAAAACTCAGAATCTGATACCCCGGCATCTAAAAGCTCTTGAGGTCCTATATAAGTCAATGGGGAAGGTCCCAGTGTCTGAACTGATGTCCGTACCGATATCCGATGATTTTGGGGATTCGGAGCAAAAAACTTAGAAAATTGAGTTTTGTCTGACCCTATTTTTTAGGGCTTTTTTCTTCATAAATAAGGTCCATTCGGGAATTTGGAGTTGTTAGAAGTTGGATATTAGAAATACTGAGATACATTTGGACTTGATAAATAACCCCCACAGTGTTTATTATTATGGCTTTGATTCAATTATGTGAGTGCAATATAGGATAAATTGTAACAGTATAGGAAAATTAATAGTATAGCATTATTACTATATTATCAAAGATGTAGATTACCCCAAGCCATTAGGATTATAATGAACCTACTCTGACCATTTCTGAGACCTTATTTGTCTTTACCTTCTAGTGTGACTAGGAATTAGGTTTCTAAAAATCCAGGTCTAGGTAATTATGAAACGAATGGCATGGGGTCAGTTGATATATAGTGAATAAAGTACCCCCTTTTGTAAAATATAAGGATATTATAAGTTACCGAGGAGTTTCATGACCATATAAAAACACGAGGCCGAAGGCCGAGTGTTTTTATACAGGTCATGGAACTCCAAGGTAACTTCTAATATCCTCATATTTTGCAACTGGGGGTACTTTATTTATTATAATACACAAATTTCGGTGAGTCATGTGACAGAAATGACATCAGAACTCACCGTTTATAACTGATGACATCAGAACTCACCGTTTATAAGGATATAATTTACAAGATATTCATGGCTTTTGTGTATTATATCTGTATAATACACAAAAGCCATGAATATCTTGTAAATTATATCCTTATAAACGGTGAGTTCTGATGTCATCAGTTATAAACGGTGAGTTCTGATGTCATTTCTGTCACATGACTCACTGAAATTTGTGTATTATAATAAATAAAGTACCCCCAGTTGTAAAATATCAGGATATTAGAAGTTACCTCGGAGTTCCATGACATGTATAAAAACACTCGGCCTTCGGCCTCGTGTTTTTTATATGGTCATGAAACTCCTCGGTAACTTATAATATCCTTATATTTTACTAGAGGGGGTACTTTATTCACTATATTACAGTCATTTCTTGTCCATTGCACTGAACTATACTATCAGCATTTGTTATCTATTAACCGCATGAGAAACAGACCCAATGTAAATGTACACATTTGTTAGCCCAAAAAATACAGATTCTGCTTGTATACAATTTGCCCCAATGTAAATGCCCATGCCATCATGTGGTTACTGGTTTGGTTTTAGGTCATTGGGAGAGCCTGTTTTCAGTAAGTTTGACAATCTGGGTTTATTTACAAGGGCTATAACAACGTCCATGTCATGCAATATTTGTTGGGGAAGTTAAGGACACTTGAAATACTTATAGATACCTTCCTACTTCTGTGCTAGTAGATTGTGCCTGCCTGCCCAGGCTCTCATTTCTATAACCACTTCAGAACACGACCTGGGTTTGTGACTGATATTAGCTCTGCAGCTTTCCCATATAATCTAATTTTAAAGGCTAAAGGAGCTTTCTTTTTGTCTTTGCCAAGTGATTTTTCCCGCAAATGTTTTACCGCTTTGCGAATTTTGCGGCAAAACTGGAGAAATTCGCTGTGGGGGCTGCCGCTGGACATGCTGCTGTCCCGACTCTCTACCTTGGCCACAGCGCTGAGTGCTGGGAGACATGGACTGAGTAGGAGACGAGATGCCGTTTTCTATCTTTCTATCCTGAATCGTAACCAACTGGGAGGATTCAGCAGCGGGCACTGCTAGCACAGTCAGATGGGCACAGTTATTGTGAGCAAGTGGCATGCACACCCCATTGATTTGGCTCTCCCAGTACCTGCTGCTTGGAAAAAGAGAAGCGCTACAGACTTGCTGTCACTAGAATAGCCAGGGAGGAGAAATCAATCACTGCAGGATGGATGGTCGCCCTTTCTGAAGAGGACAGGAAGTGGAGTTTCGGTAAGTTATTTCTTAATAAAGGCTTTGCAATTGAAAAGTTTGATTGTCTTGGTGTTTATTTTTCATTGTATACTAACAGATTTTTTTAAAAGTTTTTTTGATGTTACTGGTCCTTTAATCTGCCCCTGATTGGTCAATGTGTTGCCCACCACTCCCTTCTACTGTATGTGGCACTTCTAAGTGGGGACAGCCCCATACTGCAAAACTCAGCAGTCACTTTATGCCAATAGAACTAATAATATGTATGTGCCTTCCTTGTATCTCTGTGTACATACATCCTAACCAGCTCCCTACACTATTTATTCCATAGACATGCACAGAAACACACACAAACATCCCGAGTCACAAAAAATCCTAGTAAGAAATACTTAAAGCTCCACAATTAGCCCTGTTGCTTTTTCTTTTGCTCAATTGCTAAGTTTTAACATAGAGATTTAGAACACTGAACCAGGAAATAACTATTTGCTTTGTAGACAAATATAAAAGAAGGCTACTTACCATATTAAGACACAGACGTTTCTCAGTTTCTCAGCAGCTTGAAGTGGAGAAAGGTTAGCTGAAAAAAAGGAACATCCACTAGAGCTCCAAAGTTTACATTAACTGGCATTTTGTAATGGCTTAAATCCGTGGGCTGTTCTATGCTTCAGGAGTAAAAGGAAGTGGTAACATTATTTCAAAATACCCTGTGATATCAGGAAACATGAGTGGTTAGTGACTGTGAGTCTGTGTTGCATTTATGACCTTAATTTGAAATGCCCGAGGCAGAGGGTTTGTTTTAGTTCCAAGATCAACAGTATTTTAAGATAAGCAAATGAAATAGAATTCAAGAGCTTGCCAGTATGTTTTCCCTTATGGTAATGTGGGGGATTTGAGCTTCACCTGTAATCATAGGTGCACTTGCTGGCAAGGGAACTGTTTCTTGGAAAGGTGGATCATGAGCCCCAAAAAAGTGAGGTCACTTATGCTCAAAAGTGATTGACATACACATAAATGGGTGAATCCTGCCTCCTGCTCTAAATGAGATAGTAATGATTGGGTGGCAAAACCCTCAGAATTGCCAATGGGCAAATAGTCATACTCCTGCGAGACAAACGTACCACAAACCCCATCAATATTGCATTGTGTAGTATAAAATGTTACGATAATGGCACTCTCAGCCGCACATGATCTTGGGTGTGGCTACAAGGGGTTATGCTCAGTCACCTTACACAAGTTAGACTTACATTAGACACCCCAACACATGCCAACATCCAGAAAATCTATTTGCTGCCACCATCTATCATTAATAGTGATGGGCGAATTTGTCCTGTTGTCACTTTGCCACAAATTTTGCGAAAGCCCCGAAACGGGTGAAAATTTTTCAAAACGTGGATTTTGACGTGGGCAACAATCTGCTGGTGTAAAAATGGGCACGGCCTCAAAGTTGTCTTTCACTCGTCGTCAGCGTCTAAATTGACGTTGCATCGATTCAGTTGCGGTCGTCTAAACCCCCCTTTGACGCCGGTGAATTTTCGCACCAAATTTGCAAACTTATTCGCCCGTGGCAAAACGCGGAAATTCACGCCTGCCGAATAAAGTCGACCATCATTAACAGATGATACAAACCTAATGTGACTATTTCCCTGCTCTCTATAACAGGTAATAAGTCACAATACACCAATGCATCAAACATTCTCTGTCACAGGGTTAGTGCAACAAATACTCCAGCAGCCAAATGGTTCAATTACATTCAACACTCTCTCCTGCTAGCTGTACTAGTTATTTAGCATATAAGAAGATAACTTTCCCTTTCCAAACACACATATAGAGTTAATACACCGGCCTAGCCGGTAAAACACCTGCCAGGGCTGGGGCCGGTATTACAAATTTACCGGCAATGTAGCTGCCGGTAATTTGTAATACCATTTACAAAAGCCTTTTTCCGTCGGTGAAAACGTACATTTTCTTCGGCTTCTGGCGATGTGGCCCCTCCCCTTTTGTGGCACGTCCCCCCATGGCGCCGCCTCTTTTTGCACCCGGACCACCTGCTCCGCCCCTTTTTGCATCATTGGCCGCCCCTCAAGTTCCCGCCCCCACCACTGGCCGGTAATTTTTTATTTTATTTTAAAAGGTGGCAACCCTAACGATGAGTTAGAGCACAAGGACAAAATGTGTGGCATTTTATATATAGATTCAAAAAAAGGTGTTACAAAGAAGAGATACAAATTACAACAGTAAATAAAATAAAAGGGAACACAGAGAAACCCTATGCATGTTACCAAGTTAGGAATTTTCTTTTGTATCTTCCAAGAGTCAAGAGTTGGAAAACTGAGCACATAACCCAACAATCGTGGGTGCCCAGTATGAGCTGCCATTGTTATGTCTCCCCACATTTTTATGGCCTGCTGGGACACCCTCCCTCACCCTCATTACTTTATGCATGAGGTAGGAGTGCTCAGGACCATGTCATTAATAATCCCTGTAGGTGGTGGTTGTTTTCAGGCCAGTTATCTGAAATATAATATTGGTACTTGCTAGTACCCAATAATATAATGAATATAGGGGCATGTGGTGATCCATAAGTGCGCAATCGGAATGGTACCAAAAATTAGGTGGGTCTCATGTTCCAGCCCTCCAGAAACCACCTCCTAACTGGTAGGTACAGGTTGGCCCTGTTTCATAGAATTTGGGAGCTGTGAAATTAAAGTATAATTTTAATCCAGGGACAGTGCAATGGAACATTCAAGTAACACTGAGTATAAAGGCTGGATATGTTCCATAGCAGTAGTTATCATATTATAAAATGTTCTATATCCTTTAGCAAGTACACCTAGAAGCATGATTCAGACAGGGTCAGAGGGGTGGCATTGGAGGGGGCATCCGTTTTGGTGTGTGCGTGCTCTAATTCATCCTTTTATTCCTGCCTTCGGGACTTCTGGTTTTCTCCACTTTCTTACTATACCATGTAAAAACTAGCAATAAAACTTATAAATAAAGGCTATCACATTGAAGCTTAAGGCTAACTCCTAGTGCTTATAAAGATGTTACTGTATGTCCATCACTGATCTTTGAAAGCTGAACTAACCCTATACTGAGTACATGAAGCATAGGTTTATTTTATCTCCAGGTCTTTAATGGCAAGGGAAATCGGCCGTTAAAGGAGACATTTTATAAGTGAATATCATTTACTCACTTTTTAATAATAGAACTATACATTTGAGTTTGTAAAGAAGACTGCAGAACTGCTATTTTTTGGAACAGCCTAATAATCCCCTTTCTGTAAAGGAATAACACAAATTGGCAACAGTTTTCTTCATGTTTTGATTTCGAATTTGGAACATCTGTAAATATAGTTGTGTTCAGTAATAGCGGTGTGTTTACAAAAGTGAGTAAAGCTCAAAATCCTTAGAATAGCTTTTAATTCCATTCATGCAAATGCAATGCACATTCTATTCCAATGAAGAAAAATGTAGCAAATTTGTAATTAGTCTTCATCCATTCAAATGGTAGTTTTCGTCGACATTTTGGTTTCCATTTAAAACTTTGCCTGAAAAAAGGTTGCTAAAGATTACTAAAGATTGTATTTTGCTGCATTTGGGGATTTTTGGAGAGAGGTGCCTTTTTTGCACTTACATGTACACATACTCACTGTTAAACAACTTTTACACGTGTACACACATGCAAACAGTTTATTTTATCGTTTTTATTTATCTCATTTCTACTATTATGTTTTGTTTTTTTACCCAAAACTGTTTATTTAGCAGTGTGACCATTGGATCAGGCATTTTTACCCCTAATCAGATCAGTTATTTCACTGATTTGCACAATTTTTGTGGTTTTGTTGCTTTTTTTTTACCACTGCATAATTGTTCATTACATGTATTTAGCATAGCTTTGCTAGTTTGGTGTAGAAAGATGTATTTACCCATGTTTGATTCCTCAGAATGTGAACTTTCCAAAAATATATGGTTTCCTGGGGGGTATTTGTGCAGTTAGGGGGTTTTATGACAAATAATACGCTTGCAGGGGGCTCTGTTTGAAGAAGCTGAATTGGCAGCTGAGAAAATTCATGCATTATTTTTATTTGAGGTCCTTACATACCACATACCTTGGTATATCAATGCATTTTGGGCATCAAATGTTCATTAGACCCTGGCGTTCATATTTAGGGTGATTTGCCTTTGTATGTAAGAAATTGTGTGAGATAAATGCTGCAAATTGCAACAATTTCAGGCCAATTTCTCTGTTTAACTCTCACACAAGGCTTTATGGGCGGAAATATGCAAATCACTCCTTTATGTCCCTTTGGCCAACTATACATTCAGAACCACTGATTTTGTAGCACAGATACAGCCTAATAGTTCAGAGTATATATCCACACTTGCAGACAGTCTGTTTCAATCTTATTAGATCTCATCAGTGCAAGATAATGCAACATGGCTTCTTATAAAGGAGTGATTTGAATTACCCTGCCCATAATGCCTTATGTGAGCGTTAAACTCAAATTTTTGGTATTAAGGCAGTGCTATGTATACAGCACCTTCTGTTGCATGTTTTGCATTTGAAAAGCTTTTTGGCTCCGTTTAGCTTGTCTCACCCTAACCAGGCTAGGTGGCAGCGTAAGGGTAAACACATTTGAGATCATTTAACCTGTCATTTTCTGCACTTCTTTATATGTTTTCCCCTTTCCAACTTTTGCGGTTTGTCTGAAGGTCTGCTGGAGAGAGACATGCACTATAACCGCCAGTTGCTGCCTTCTTTTCATAAAAAAGGGCTGTAATTGACACCTGTTTTTTATCACAGAATGAATGACCTCACTAATTGAACTCCACACTGCTATTACTTGGAACAAGCTGTAAATAAATAACTCTGTAGTTACCAGAGCAGATTAAGTAATTTCAAGATACCATGTAATGTAGGTCTTTAAAAAAACGCTATAGTAGGTATTTAGCACTTTATTCTAGAGCAGGAATAACAAGAGGCACCAGGGGATGGCTGACCCCTTTATACCTAGGATTGTATCAGTAAATTGAAATTCAGCGTAAAGGAGTACTGGCAAATAGGAACTTCAAAATTAACTGTGCATTACAGCCCCGCATCTCTTGATTTGCTTAAATGTCCTCCCATTTGTTCAAGTTCTTATGGGAAGTAATGGCTCTTCTGCTTTATAGACTAATTGTTTGTTATACCAAATGCTTTTAGTGAATTAGATGGAAATTGCTACTTCGACTTGATTGATCATGCTGGGGGAAACAATTTATAGTATTGGGAGTTGTGCTTACTGAAGATGGACAACCCGTTAAATCTGTTACTGCATACAAACATAAAACAATTCCACAACCCTGCAACGGATCAACATACAAGTTACAGATTTAATCCATGCAAATATCTTCGTAAAAAGTTCCCATTAAATAAACTTTCTTCAAGTTAAGAGAAATTGCATAATTTCAAATAAAACATTTATTTAAGGCTTTCAGATGGAAGATCTCAAATATATAGCACTGAAACTGTACACCATTTATTATGAGAACAGAATGTTTCCTCAGAAACAAGTTTATTAACAAAAATAATTAACAAGGCAAAATCAGGTCAGTTCAAAATAGACAGAAATCTTTTGTACACAAAGAAAGTCATAACCACCACACTTCTATTAAAAAAGAAATGTTTAAAATATTTAACGACGACTAAATCTGGGGTCATTGGATGCATTTTGTCCTTCAAAATGTCCTTCTTGATGGCCAAAAGAAGCTGATATACCCTGTGCAACTGGCGACAGGTGGAAAACTGCAATATGAGAGAATCAAAAGAACAACAATTAGCAATAGGAACGGGGAAGTATCAATGATAAAGTAGTACAGTAAGATTTTTTACAGGCAAAACCTTTACATTATGGCTAATCATGTTTTAAAAGGATACCATGTTTTAAAATCATAAAGGTGAGAAGGGGTTGCATTACACTATGAGCCTAATGGCTTTTGGAAGATTTCTGGTGATTCAGATGTGTTTCTGCACCTTTCTACATAAACCCAACTGAATGAGCTGATGTTAAAAAGGTTATATTTTGATTCAAATGCGTAAAAGGTGTTGGTTAATTGTGCTTTATATGTAGGAAGTATACATGCACCAGGGAACTCTAGTAATCAAAACAAATTACTACAACCACTTTGATAAAAATGTGTGCATTATCTTGCAATAAGAACACAAAACACAATAATAAAAAAAAACACCACGACGAGCATAACTGGAATCGTTTGCATCTTTGTACAGTCCATATTACACCTATTACTTACTTACAAGGTGTCCTTAAATCTATGGTGAATTCTGGCAATTGCAGAATTGCCACTAATGAATAGTTACAGAAAAGTTCAGAGCAAGCTTGTAAATGAGCTTACATCCTGTTCAAAAAATGTGCCCAAGCGCTTAAATCCTGCTGCCCTGGGGAAAGTGTAAATAAAGCACAATTTCACAAACACCATTGCCTTCCGGAATGTAGTCACTTTTCACTTTAGACCATTTGAAAAGCTGGGATTTAAAAAACAAAGGTTTTTCAAAACATCTGATTTTTTTTTGCAAAATTACACAGAGATAAACACTCAATGATGTGTATTTGCTCCAACCAATGAATACCTGACAGGCTTACTTTCTTTTACAGTATATCAAACTTTTGGTCCAATCATTAAAGAAAATGTAGATGCAAAATATGTGTTAACATTCAGTTCACTGTGTGTTTTTTACTTTTTTTTTCTTTTTTACTTACCTTTGCATTCCATTCAGTTCATTACATGTCCTTGCCAGGACCAGGCATGCCACGATCACCTTTTAAGGAAATAGGGAATGTTTAGGTCAAAATGCTAAAAAGGGATCTAAACTCAAAAAAAAAAACAAACTGACGTGAACTTATTCTACATATGCCTCTGATCACTTTTGTAATTTACATTAATTTTCCATTTTTTGTGGTTTCGGAGATATTTACAATTTTAGACCGCTAATACATTGCAATGCAAGGGTTACCTGAATACAGGACGTGCTTACACTCTGGGCCCTCAAAAAGCTTCAAATATCACAGAAACCACTTAAAATAGAAAACCAATGTAAATTGCGTTTTTTTTAAACAAACATTAAGAGGCAGATTTATCAAAGGTTGAATTTTGAATTTGTGATTTTTTTTTTTACTCGAATAAATTCAAATGTACTCAAAACTTAAAAGTTCGCTTATTTAAGAAAAAACAAATGTCTAAAAATCAAGCAAATGTTACTGACCTGAAAACTCAAATCGTGTTTCATTCGAATGAAACTGAAATTGAGTTTCATTCAAATTTGTTTAGTTTTTTTTTCTTCGAAAAGAATTTGAATGTCAAGTGGCGAATGTTCGCATTAGAGCTGTTTCCATGGTTGAGGTGTGATAAATCTCACATTCGAATTTACATTCGAGTTGGTGGTTTTAAATTATAATTTGTGAGTTGACAATTTTCGAAAATTCTAATTTACCATTCCAACCTTAGTAAATCTGCCCCAAGTGTGATTTTATCAGTTCAAAAGACAATGCTCTATTCCATTGGTTTCTGAATGTGTCAAGCGCAAGAAAATAGAGTGCTTTGTCTTAAAAAACGTGAATGGAGTAAAATGCGACTGAACACTCACTAGTACAACCAGGCAGGACATAATAGTATCAATTAGCTAATGTGTTCAGGTCTGCTCAAACCTGCATCTCAACCACAAATCAAACACACTGGAGCATAAAAAATGCCCACGTGTAAGAGGTTTTTAATAAAACAGAGGACAGTAATTGTAAGAATTTAATTTCAGAAAAAGCATTTTAGATGGACAGCATATCCTTATGTCTGCACAGAAATGAGATTATTTATTTGGAGGCAGAGATGATTATTCAGTTGACTAAAAAATGTACTTGTGACTAAAGCATCTCTAAGGGCTCTTACACACAAGTGTTTTTTTTTAAATGCGTTTTTAAGCACATTCTAAACACGCATTGCGTTTTTTTTAACACAACCAAGTACATTTTTGTCCATTCCAAAAGCAACCCTCTATTCTATTGATAGTTAAATGTGTGTCAAGCACAAGAAAATGCAGCATGCAGAGTCTAAAAAGAAAACGCACAAAAACACAAATGGAGTATAATGTAACTCTGCTCATGAATACAACCAGGCAGGATATAAAGGAATTAATTAGCGAATACATTTAGATATTCTCAAACAAGCATCAAATGCAGAAAAAAGCCTGTGTAAGAGCCCTAAAATGTATCACTACTGAAGAAAAGCCACCAAAAAGGCAAATATACCATTACAAGACATTATATAGGACAATGGTGACCAAACTCGGCTAAAAAACCTTTGATACACTTGTGAAAGTACTGTGAATTTAACCGATATTAAAGGAATACGGTCATGGGAAAAAACATTTCAAAACATCAATCAGTTAATAGTGCTGCTCCAGCAGAATTCTGCCCTGAAATCCGTTTCTCAAAAGAGCACACAAATTTTTATATATATAATTTTGAAATCTGACATGCGGCTACACATATTGTCAGTTTCCCAGCTGCCTCCAGTCATGCGACTTTTGCTCTTTACTGCTGTACTGCAAGTTGCCTAACAACAGAACAATGGGAAGGTAACGAGAGATCAATTCCCTAACACAAGATAACAGCTGCCTGGTAGATCTAAGAACAGCACTCAATAGTAAAATCCAGATCCCACTGAGACACATTCAGTTACATGGAGTATGAGAAACAACAGCCTGCCAGAAAGCAGTTCCATACTAAAGTGCTGGCCCTTTCTGAAAGCACATGACCAGGCAAAGTGACATGAGATGGCTGCCTACAGACCAATATTACAACTTAAAAAAATACACTTGCTGGTTCAGGAAAGAGATTTTATATTGTAGAGTGAATTATTTGCAGTGTAAACAGTGTAATTTAGAAATAAAAAATAAATAAAAATCATGACAGAATCCTTTTAAAGGAGAACTGGACCCCAAAAAAGAATGGTTAAAAATGCCATATTTTACATAATGAACGTATTGCACCAGCCTAAAGTTTTAGCTTCTCAATTAGCAGCAATGATCCAGGACTTCAAACTTTTCACAGGGGGTCACCACCATCTTGGAAAGTGTGTGCGACACTCACATGCTCAGTGGGCTCTGAGCAGCTGTTGAGAAGCTAAGCTTAAAGGTCATCACAAATTATCAAGTAGAAAATGAGGTTGGTCTGTAATATAAGCTGATGCTACAAGGCTGATTATTAAATTCTGCTGCTAAGTGCACTGGTTTCTGTGCTGCCATGTAGTAATTATATGTATTAATTACGAATCAGCCTTATATTGTGACATTTCTATTCTATGTGTACTGTATATTGTGAGTGGGTCACTAAGCCCATTAACTGACAGCAGCACAGAGCATGTGCAGTGAATCAGCAGAAAAGAAGATGGAGAGCTACTGGGGCTTCTTTGGAGACACAGATCTTTACTGCTAAAGGGCTGTGGTAGCCTTGGGCTGGTACAGAAGCCCAAAACATAATGTACAACATTTCCAGCTACTTCTTTAGTTAAGCTTTAGTTCTCCTTTAAGGTCAGTAAAGCCATTTAGATTAGCCCATTTAAGCAAAATCTATAATTTTGAGGTAATTAAAAGATATTGATATCACCTAACTGATGATTGCCCATAAACTTGTTTGCTACTAAATGCGTAGTTTAACTTTTCTTGTTTTTGCTGCTGACTCTGATGACAGTCAAAAAAGTAAACATAAAAACAGCTGTGCAGACATTTGAGAACCTTTAAGTAAGCCCACCTTGCCACCTGTCGTGGTCTCTTCCTACAATGCCATCCACAATTGCTGGCCTTTGTCTATCTGCTTCAATTTTACTATCCCAATCCCGACCATTTCTGTCATTTAAAAAAAAAACAAAAAAAAAAAAAAAAAAAACAAATGAAAAGGCAAGCTGGAAAGAAAAAACTCCACACAAATGCATTAAAAAATACTTAATGTGGATTTAATATTGATTTCTTAAATTACAGGATCTTTAACTAGATTTTCCAATGGAGATTATTAAGACACAACTAGGCACAAGTCAAGGTTAAGCAGTTGAATTAGCCAATGATACATCGGCCAACTCACTCTGTTAAATCCCTGAGCACTGAACAAAACGGAGGGCTATTGAGATATTGGTTTGGGATATTGAATCATTTATTTTCACATATTCCATGTAGTGGAAAAGTCTTTGGTACTGCTAAAATGTATACCTGTGTCCAGAGGCAAAAGTGAAAAGCCAATAATCTGATGTGTATTACAAAATCTGTGGCTCCGATAGTTAACCTAAGGTTTTGATATTGGTGGCCCTGTAAGCTACATGTTCAGCCAAATATATTCAATGACTTCTTACAGTATTAAGCATCACTTTCCACTTTCCAGCCAGATACCATGTAGTATACTTGGACTCATGAAACAGAAAGCAAATGTTTGTATAGCTAAAGATATGTTTTGATCAACAACTTCATATACGTAGGTGAAAGATGAATATTGTACGCTGGAAATGCATGGAAAGAAACTCCAATGAGATTATTTAGCTATCATTATGTCTTTCTAAAGCAGCTCGGGGGGGGGGGGGGGTCGTCAACCCCAACTGTTTTAAATTTATACATTTAGTTGATACATATCTTATTGGGCAGCTTTTAATCAAATCAGAGGTTTTCAGATCTTTTTTCATTAGCAATTGCCCGAAAACCACAAATTTTTAGTTTTATTTTCAAAGCATTGTTAGTTTTTTTTTTTGCACTTTTTATTCAGATCTTTTAACAAATTCATTGATTTTTGTGGTTTTAGAGTTTGTGAATTTAGTTGTGGTTTTCAAAACCCCTAAAATCTGACCTTCAATAAAGTATGGGAGGGCTTAAGATTTCAAGTATATTTTTGCTTTCCAGGCTGAAATTTGTAATGTTAGCATTTCTATGGTGCAAAGGTCAATTGTAATGATTTTGACAGCCACTTTTTATCTACATTATATTTTACAACGCTGCAGAAAAAGTGCGATAAGCTCCAACATAAGGTTTTGGGCTTATGTAATTTTGAAGAACATTACCTTCCTTGTGGGGGGACATCACGACCTTCATTAATGCGTCTGTCATATCCTCCCCATCCATCTCGAGGATCTCTTCCATGTCTATCTGGATAGTTCTATAAGAAAGGAAAATGTAACAGTTTAAAGTTACAAACGTAAAGTAATAAAAAAAAACAAAAGAAAAATATACACAGTTCTTCCACTGCCTCCCAATGTGTGGATATGTATAATTATATTAAGCTTGATTTATTGTAGTGGGTGCTATTGGCCGAGTACCATTTTAGACTTGACTAAGATTCTACTGTTCCCAGGCTGGCTTGACGGCAAAAACGTTCTCTATGGCCTATATTAATGCTGTCCAACTGTCTCAGGTGTGAACAGTACAAGGCTTTAGGATATAAACAATAGAGGTGTCACAAGTGTGAACAATGCAGGAGGATCACAGGTTTGAACAATAGAGGGGATTACAGTGTGAATTTGATGTTTAAACAATGCAGGGGCCAGTTTATCTCTGTAGCGATACCTTTTAAATTTTAATGGTAAACAGACACAGCAGGCAGACTTTGATATGGAGGGCCACATAAGGGGGGGGGGGGCGCGGGCCGCCGCCAGTTGGACAGCCCTGGCCTATATTAATAGCTATAATCCCTTGCATATTGGAAGCATGAGGCGTTGAGAGTTTGGATACAATAGTCCTTTGAAAATGATTACAATTTCACTATTTACGTTTTGCCCAAAAATAATTTTGTTAATGTATGCTACCAGGCGTTCCATAATATGAAACTATTTTAGCTCTGCTTGCAAGTTATGACCTGTGCCCCAGATCCTTAACCAAATTCTAGTCATCCATCTTGCTAAAAATGGAGCAAATAGCTAACCATATACGTATTGCTTCTTGTAAAAGAGGGACTTAACTTCTCCCAGTCCTTGAAAATTAACCTGTATCACACCCTCAGCCTTGCAAATGACCTCAGCCTTGAAGATTGGACAAAGTTCCAATAGGCTGGAAGACAAATGAAAACACTGACCCAACCTATTGGCAATGCCCTACCTCCCAAGGCCAAAGTCATTTGCAAGGTGCGATCATCATAAGGTATAGTCATATAAACATAGTGACAGTCCTGTTAAAACCAGGAATGTTTAACTATGCCTTTAATGGGATTGTGATGCAATGCGTATGTGGTTTGATGTCAGTAAAAAAAAATAAATTAAAAAGTGGGCTAATTAACAAGGAAGTATTAATTTGTCAAGTGACTCAAGATTTGACAAATTACTTATATTTTTAATCAGAAGTGTTAAGTAAAGTGACTGCTACGGTCATGTGCAAGAAATTTACTGGCTGCTTGTTATCCAGGCAGAAACCACAACTACAAAAAGCCCCGGTCACCTCTAATATTAAAGATTTTATCTCTTCACAGTTGAGGTGACTAAAAGTTGCTTATGTGGTTATAATAACCAAACTGCTGGCTAGACTAGAGAACCATGTTAGCAGGACTCTACATGGATCTCTAAAGGGAACAATGAAACAGAGGCCAATTAAAAAAACAAAAAACAACTGAGGCTATTAAGGGGTATAACAAATTTTGCACAGAACAGGAACTTAACATTTTGAGTCAGTGGAAGAATTATCTAAATTAGCTATTTGGAAACCACTTACGCCTTCTCTACCTCCCACTGGGGTCCTTCCATCTTCTCTCCTAATTGAAATATGGGAGTAAACATTGTTAGAAAATGTGTAAAAGTAAAAAGAATAGTATATCTTTCTCCAATGTTGGTTGGTCCTAAATCTATAGTTATTACTTAAATGGAAAACATTTTTCTTTGAAGCAAAGTTTATGCTTGATTTCATTTAAAAACACTATACAGCAGTGCTAGTTTGACTTTCAGTACAAGCACCATTTGGGTCAGGGACCACTGAGATCATTACAAGGTTAAAAATATTGGAAACTATTGGTGCTCAAGATTTAGGACAACAAATAAATGCACAGGGGCAAACCTTACCCTTATTAAAATTGTGTTTGTATTCTATAAAATTGCATTTACAGTACATATGACAGCATTTTAGCCCAATCTGTTCTACTACTAAATGGATATGCTCAGCTGAAATCCAGAAACTGTTGACCAGAGGCAGACCTATAGTAATAAATCAAGTCAGAAAGGCAAATTCACTAAGCGCCTAACGCTAGCGTGAATTCGCTAGCGTTGGGCATTTTTGTTACTTCGCAAATTCACTAACGGACGCTGGTGTAACTTCGCACCCTTATGACTGGCGAATTTGCGCAATGGACGTAACTACGCAAATTCACTAACGCGCGCATTGTTCTGAACGCTACCTTTTACGCCAGACTTCCTTCACCACCTCAGACCAGGCGACGCGCAATAGAGTAGATAGGGATTGCTTCAAAAAAAGTTAAACGCTGGCGTTTTTTTTTCTTTTTCTTTTTTTGGGGCTCCCCTCCTTCCCCCCTACATTTCCTAACTCATGGCAACTTAACTATACAGTGGGCACATGTGTAGGGCAAAATAAAAATTTTATTTGATGTTTTGAAGGTCTCCCAGGCTTGTGTAGTGCTGCTACGAATACTTCCATTGAAATTTGAATTTGGCGCCGTATGCAAATTAACCATCGCTAGCGTAACTTCGATTTGCGAATTAACACTAGCGCAACTTCGAAACCTTAAGCTACCCCTGAGCACAACTTCGGATCTTGGTGAATTTGCGGAGTGCTGGCGTAAATACGGCTGGCTAAGTGCGGCAAAGCGGGCTTCTACGATTTTTAGTGAATGTCCCACCATGTGTCTTGCAGTGTGAAAAAACAAATTGTGTCGTAGCATTGTATGTATAGTATATGTATGGTTTTACATACTATGCAACAATACAATTTGTTTTTTCCACACTGCAAGACCCTTGGTGCGGTCTTTTGATTTATTACTATACGTTCATTGGATGTCTCTACACAGGGGCAGCTATGTGGAGCAAAATGTTGAAAGGCTTAAAAAGGTTTGAGTTAGGTTGCCAACTATAGTTCAGTATTTACATATAACCCTTCTCCACCTTTCACATTAAAATGTTCAACATTTGTAAAGTATGTAAAAACATGTAAAGATTTTTTATGCTAACCTTAGTGGTTGTATTGTAACAATCCTCTAGTTAACATTGTCATATTTGTAATATGCTTGTGATGCGTAAAGTTATCAATATGTCATTAATATAAAAACATTACAGCTACTACTGACCTGTCCAAGCGCATATGATCTGGATATCGACCCCGATCTCTTTCGAAGTCATGAAACCGGTCTTGCCAACCAAAATCTCTGTATCGATCATCCATAGCCATTCTCTTTGATTCAGACCAGTAGGGCTCATCTCTCCTGTAGACAAAAACAACTATGTATTATCATATAGAAAAAGTATAATTTTCCAGATTGTTTAAATGCATTCATCACCTTGTATATGTTATAAACAAAACTTTTATTTATTTTAAAGCATACTGAGCAGATTACGATCCCAATTCTAACATAAATGTCTGTGGGCAAGTTTGTGGTGAGGTTATTGGAAGCATGACTAAACCAAAATCTCTACTAAGGTTTGGAACAAGTATTCATCTATAAGCTTAGTAAAGTGGCCATTTAAGCTTGCAGTGGAGAATATTCAGTCCCATTGGTGTTTGGGCAAGTTTGAAACAAGCAGATTAGGCAGTATAAGTGTTAATGTCAAACATAAAAACAAAGGTTATCTGCTCTACTAAAATCAAAAGTTAAAATAAACAGATTACACACTTATTTATGTTTACATGCAATCAAGTAGTTAGCAGTACCTTGAATCAAAGTCATACGGCCTTCTCATTCCTGGCCTGCGATCCTGTTCATAGCGTAAGCGTTCATGCTGACGGCGAAGCTCCTCCCTTTCTCTTTGAATGCGATCCTGTTCTATTCGCCTTTCTTCTTCTATACGCATTCGCTCTCTTTCAAGTCTCTCACGCTCCATACGTTCTCGGTCAAGACGTTCTCTTTCAAAATCTAGCCTAGCACGCTCCCTTCGTAATCTTTCCCGTTCTTCTCTTTCACGTATCATGAGAACTCGCTCACGGGCTCTCCGGTCTCGTTCCCTGTTTTAATGAAAATGAAGCTTTTGCTATGCCAGCTTATATGCCTGTTAGGGGAACTGCCATCCTACAAAACTGTTGGAACCCAAGGAAATTCACAATGTGATTTAAAGAAATATTCAAAGGCTGTCAGAGGTGAAGTTACACAATTTAACTCTGAATGAAACAGTATGTTTTACAGACAACTGTGGTAAAAGAATGCTTTTGATAAAAGGTTGATAAATCTACCTTTGTCTCTCCATTTCTCTGATCTCTCGTTCTCTCTGCCTCTGCCGTTCACGTTCTCTTTGTTCTTTAATCTTATCAAAGGAGAGAATCTCTTTCTTTTCTTTACTCTCAGACTTGCGCTCCTGACTTTTAGAGCTCTGAACCAAAAACATGGAAAAATGGTAAGGCTGGGCTAGGGGGAAATAGGGTGCAAGATTTACAGACTTTACAGGACCACGAACCAGAGTGAGGCTACACTATTGGAATATGTCTTCTATGGTGTAAAACCGGATGTACTTCAATGTGAACATTAAAGGGGAACTCCGGCTTCCAAACCAAAATGTAATAAAGAAGCCCACATAACACAGAAACCCCTAATATACCCATCACAGTTAACGGTCTCTTCAAAAAGTATGAATAAATGCAATTTTCTATGCTGAAATCCAGCTGGCTAACAGTTCTTCTCTTTCTGCATCATTTGAAATGGGAAGGAGGGACTAAACACCGATGTTACAAATTGCAACAACTTCTCCACAGCTTACAGACAGCATGCAGGAACTACATAACCCACAATGCATTGCACTGTGATTTTCCTTATTGAAATCATGTGTGCAGGGAATTTTGGGGTTTGGAGGATGCAGGCTGAGGACAGATGACTGTTGATAAAAAGTAACAGTAGACAGGCAGCTCAGCAAAGTAGTCAGACAGATCAGCAGGAGAGCAGGGGGCTAGGCTTAGGGAACTGTCAGACACCATTAAAAATCCTGAAAAGTCTGCATATTTTTTAATGGATATATATATTTAAAAAAAAAAAAAAAAAAATTACCAAAGGATGAATAATTGTACAGAGCAGTTAAGCATTAAACCAGACAAATTAATTGGTCAAGAAAAAAAATCTTACTGCAAATCTTTTATAAAATAAAAATTCCAAATTAATTTATGAACCAACCAGGCTAAAAGTAATTTGCCTCAAATTAAGGAGTGTAATCTTCCAAACAGGGTTTACATTAAAATCGCAAAAAGGGTTGGAATCTATTGGTAAATTGGGATGAGAAAAACACAGCTTACCCTTTCTTTAGAATCAGATGAGGTTTTTACACTTATAACTGGTTCTCCTTTTGATGTATCCATTACTACAGTTCTTTCAGTTCCTCTACTACCTAAAAACAGAAGAAAATTAAAATTCTTGGCATATTTGCCTGTATTAATATCCAGATATATAGTAGATTAAAATAGTAGACTGTTGAACTACAATCAACGAGATAACTTGAGCTACAGAATGTATTTTTCCTCCTATTACTTTAGAGTTAAAATTACTTTTCTCTGTCGTCTCAGGGGGAAACGGGGAACGACTGGGTTAAGCTCCATCCTCCAGGAGGCAGGACACTTGAAGTAATTAAGGGGGCATGCCATTTCAGGCTTAACCCCCACACACTGTACACTCTGCTGATCCCACCAGGGTCACTTACTAGCTTAGGGACTATACCGTCCACCCAGACGCCTACCTGCGCTAGCTGGATATTGCAGAAGGTCTTGGGGATAAGTGGCATCATTTTAATTAAAAATATAAGCGGTGTAGTACTTGCACAAAATGCCAGCAGAATTTTCAGGGGACTGAGGGGGAGTCACTGTGCAGCTCTTACGCCACGGGGCAGCACATTACTCTGGGGCTCAGCTAGAAACTCAAGTTGAAAACACAATGCAAGGGAAGGCATTTCTCAAGACCACAGCCCTGCGGTCATCAGCAGATCTACCACCTCATCTCTGGGCAGTCCAGCTCCCATAATCCCTGGCCTCTCTATAGGGGCTCCCAGCCATCTCAGACAATTTAGGAAAGGCCTTAGCTAAGCATCACCACAGGACTAGTGGTAAGCGCAAAGCCCCAGATGATGAAAAAGGGGACGGTCGCCCACATGCAATTGGATGAATCAGCCCCTGAACAAATCTCGTCCCACTCAGAAGGCGAACTCCCCTCATCTGACGCATCATCCGTGGATGAGGAACAGGGTGAGGGCAGAGACAAGGACAGCCTCCACGATGTGGACAGCATTATTAAAGGGAAACTTGAGGTCCTGAATGTCTCACAAAAAAGCAAGGGGAAACGCCAAGCCTTTTCAAGAGTAAGAATAAATATACAGCCTGCTTCCCAAAGCATGAAATACTCAGTATTATTCAGGATGAGTGGGATTCACCTGAACGGAAGTTCCAAGGCATAAAGAAATTCACCAAGTCTTTTCCCTTCCCTAAAAAGCTGGTTGATAAATGGTTAAACCCCCCCGGCGGTAGATATTCCGGTGTCCAGATGCTCTAAATCTACCACACTGCCGGTCACCGACAGCAGCATTTAAAGATCCTTCAGACAGACGGTTAGAAGGGTTTTTAAGAGCAATCAACTCCTCTTTGGGCATCGAAACTGCGTCCTTCTCTGGCCTCAGCATGGGTCTGAGTCACTCTTCAGGGACATCCAGGAGGGTGTCCCCCGAGGGGATTCACTGTCATCTGCACAAGTAATCGCAGAGGCGGGGAACATTTCTTTTGCGGCCAGAGTTGACGATTCACGTGGCGGAGCAGCCCTCCACAACGATCTCACTTCCACTCCAAGGCCAATGACAAGACTCCCCCGTGGAAAAACAATAGGCCCCACAACAAGCCATCAGTGGACAAGTCTGCGTCTGCCTGACGGGGCACTGCCTCTGGAATCGTTGGAACAGATCAGAGGAAAATTGCTATGATTCCAGAAGGAATGGATAAGTCACTCTTTGGATGCCTGGGTCAAGGAAATAAGTTCGAGGGTGCCATTACCTGGATTTGGCAGCAGTAGCAACCAGGTTTATTATATCCAGGGCGCCTTCCAATCCCACAAAAGAAAACCCCTTTCTAGAATGCATAGAAAGGAGGGAGAGATCCAGAGTGATCACACCAGTACCACTGCCAGAGAGATTCTCCGGCTTTTACTCAAATCTGTTTACAGTCCCGAAGAAGGATGGAACCACAAAACCTGAACTTGACATCAAGGACTTGAACAAATCGATTCAGCTAGTACACTTCAAGATGGAGACCTTGCAGTCAGTGATACGTTGAATGGAGCAGGGTCAGCTAATGATGTACCTGGACATCAAGGACGCCTATCTCCATGTTCCAATATTGCCTCCACACCATCGTAACCTTAGCTTTGACTTCACAAACAAACATTACCAATTTGTGCCACTACTATTCGGGCTTTCATCAGTCCCCAGGGTATTTACCTGGACGATCTCTTTCTTAAGGCCGGATCAGAAGAGAAGGCCATGGAGGATCTTCACAATGCAGTTCAACTCCTCCAGAACATTGGGTGGACCATCAACTGGTCGAAATCCAACCTGCTTCCAAAACATCAAATGATGTTCCTAGGTATAGAATTTAACACACTTACACAGACTGTAAGCCTTCCTCGGGACAAGCAGACCAGAATCAGGGACCAAGTTCAGTCTCTGCTGTCCTGTCAAGGGACAACAGTGCACAGAATGCCGGCTACACAATTTGGACGTAGTCGAGGCACTATGATGGCACATAAGTCATTCAGTCTGGAACACAGAGACAATCAAACAAGCCTATTCTGCAAAGTGGAGAGTGCCACCTAAGGGGATTTTAGCCCACTCCACTAGAGCGGTGGGAGCCTCCTGGGCGAGGTGTAACTCTGCCTCATTGGAGCAGATCTGCAGGAGGCTACATGGTCGTCCGTTTACACCTTTACCAAATTTTACACATTCTCCTCTACAGAGGCTTCCCTCGGACGTAAGGTGTTGCAATCAGTTCTAAAATAAATGTTCAGCACCGGTCTAAGCTTGCAGCCACTCTACTGTTTTGGGACTGCTTTGGTTAGTCCTCATCTTCCCTGTGTCCCCCTAGGACTCACCATTACATCGGTTTCTCTGCAGTCAAAAGGGGGACACAGGGCTTGCCGGCCAAATGCAACAAGTGATGGACTGAATTGTACCCTGGTTTACCAGTTCTGCCTTTTTTAAACTTAAAGTTAGAGTTTCCATTAGCAGCTTTGGAACAAACTGAATATGAATGTACAGTGTGTGGGGTTAAGCCTGAACTGGCACGTCCCCTTAATTACTTAAAGTGTCCTGCCTGCTGGAGGATGGAGCTTAACCGCATCGTTACGTGTCCCACTTTCGACTACAGAGAAACAGAATTAATGATGAGTAACAAAACTCCTGTTTTTATTATACTGTAGAGCTTGATATTCTGAGACCATTTGCAATTGGTCTTCATGATTTTTCTGTGTTTTTTTCAGTATTTAGCTTTTTTTTCAGCAGCCCTCAAGTTTGGAACTTCAGCAGGTTATCTGTTGCTAGGGTCCAAATTAACCTAGCAGCCTGTCAATGGGTTTAAATAAAACTGGATATGAACAGGAGGGGGCTCGCAGAGCAATAGTTTTTGACTGCTACAAGTTGATATTCCAAGACAATTTGCAACAGCAAATAATTTAAAAACTATAGCAAATAAAAAAAATGTACAAAATTTAACTCAATATATATATATTTATATACAATTAAAGGTATCAACAATGATTCTTGTAATGGCTCACCTTTCTTATGGCTAAGAACAAAACATACTAAGTAGACTGTATTTTATACACTGGACTTTTTTTCTACCAAACCAAGTTTAGCCGCTTCTTGAGAAATTTAACTTTGGGGGTCAACAGAAATCATCAAAACATAAGCGAGGTTAAACAAGCAGATACTCCTGGACTGATGGATTCATTCTGATTTGTATTGTGAATTTTATATTGTATATAAACAGCATACTGTCCCTAAGACCAGGCAACTGGCTACCATGGTGTTCACTGTGAATAAGCAGTAAAGGAAATGGGAGAGCATTACCTGGGGCATCTACTGAGGCACAGATCTTTACTGCTAAAAAGCTGTAGTGGCATTGAGCTGTTACCATAAGCCTAACATACAAGGTGTAGTAGTTCTAGCCTACATTTTAGTAGAGGCCTTTACAAAAACTTAGTATTGTTTAAACCTATTCTATTCTTCTAAACCTTCTTAATAATCTTACCAGATTTGCTGCTTCTTGACCGATCTGATGTTCCTGATTTGTGCTCCTTTTCTTTTTCCTTATCGTCTACAGGCTTTTCATAATCTTTTTTGTCAGATCCTTCATCTATTTTGGTGGGTGAAGTCCTATGTAGAAAAAAGTTAAGTTAAGGGTTTCTTTCTTTTCTAATGTAAAAGAGCTGCACTTTAATTTTTCCGATTATTTTATCAAAATATCTACTACTGTATTAAGTCTAACTGCATGGTTCACCTAGTGGCAGAATGCTCAAAATGTCTTAAAACTATGCAGAATTTGAAACCAATTTGTGGTTTTGGAACTAACTTTGTTCTGATTTTAGGAAACAATTAGACTGCAGTAACTTTGTACAACTCAAGACTACTTTGACCTTTGGGGTCTTGGTGGATTTGGGTCTACACGCCGTCCTGCAGCCGGCACCTGAAAAGGATTAAACTCACAGAGTACGCCAATCTTTTGTGGCTTGACAAAGGAATGTAAAGGCTGCTGGGAAAATATACCTGTCTTTTGAACACAGTTATTTGAGATGATACTAGTGATGTGCAGGCTGGTCCGATACCCAAGGGTTTACCTGTAGGTCTGGCGGGTTCTGGTCCGAAGCCGCCCGACCAGCGGGTAAACCTTACAAAACAGACTTCCGGGTTGAACTTTAATAGACGCATGCCTGCTCGACCCGCCGACGTCATCGGCGGGTCAGGTCTATAAAAGGAACCCGGAAGTCGGCTGGCGGCGAGTCAGGAAAAATCTGAACCACACATCACTAGATGATAGGAATACAAAGAAATTGGACAGCAATCAGGACTATAAACTGACTTAATTTTGTTAAGATGCCATTGCACAATAATTCAATAACTAAACACTTTTTAGCTCCTTGTTACTAAAAGTAGTTTGACATGATCAAATGGTATAGGGTTGTCAACTTTAGCGGACTAATAGAACTACTGCATATCTGACCAGCGATGAGTCAAGTCTATCAACAATAATTACTTCTCTGATTTCTCAGTTGAAGGACGTCTATCACTGCTTGAGGACTTCTCTCTCTTTGGCTCATTATCTTTCTTGTCTGAAGGCTTCTTTCCAGCTGGTTCATTCTTCGCCTAGCAAACAGTATGCAGTATGAAATATAGTTTCCACATTTTAAACATTACAATTTAATACATGAAGGCTATGAAGCAAGTACGGCCACACTCACTTTCTCCACTGATATCATTCTTCCATGTAACTCTGTTCTGTGAAGATGACTGATGCACTTTGTCGCATCCTCAGAAGAGGACATTGTAACAAATCCATAGCAACGCGCTCCAGGACTACGGGCATTTGTTACTACCTTTGCACCAACGACCTTAAAAAGAATTTTAAAAACTCAAAACCAAACAAAAAAATGTAAGCTATGCTTGAGGTTTATATTAAAACCAGAAAGTCACTGTAAAATAAAAGTATAACGTATAAAATAGGAAGTAGAAAATAGTGGGATAAAATAAATTAATCAAAAGTAACCAAGTAGTATAAACTAAAGAATTAATCAAAAGTAACTAAGTAGTATAAACTTAAGAAAACTGTAAATAAAATATTGAAACCTTTTAAAGGGATTCTGTGGCAATTTTTTCTAAACACATCAGCTAAAAGTGCAGTTCCAACAGAATTCTCCACTGAAAACCATTTTTTCAAAAGAGCAAACAGATTTTGACCTGAAATGGCTGCCAATATTAGACTTAATATTACAAAACTAAAAAAATAAATAAAAATAAAATAACCCCATAAACACACTTGTTGGTTCAGGAATGAAAAGTCAATGTACGGCCAGTAAGGCGGGGAGAGGCAGCAGCATGTAAGCAGTAGATGCAGAGGGGGATACGCATTGCCAACTTACCCTAGTGTCTCACTGGCCAGACCTTCTGCCTTCCTTTGACGGGTGCAGGGAATTGTCTTGATGGTTTGTATAGCCCTTTATAGGGTATGGATTATAACCCCAGTGAGCTATCCCACGTAAGGGGCTAACTAACAAGGGATGCAGACAGCCCTGTTCCCAGGATCAGTGCTAACCGCAGAAATCTCACTGGAGAAGGATTAGTTATGGTGCAGGGGTAAAACCGGAGTGGACCTGGTACACCCCCTTAATTTGTTATTCAAGTGTTCTGCCTCCTGGAGGGCGAAGCTTAACCCCAGGCTTTCCGTGTCCCAGAGACGGCAGAGAAAAAAATAGTTCTCCTCTACATTTCAGGGGTCAGAACTAGAGAACAGGGGTAAACAAATATGGCTTAACTATAACAAACAAGGGAAAGTTGTGCTCACCACTATTTTTTAAAAACATTAGGCGGGGGTGCAATGAGGGTGTGACCACAAAATACATATAGTCAACTACAAGAGGTCCTCTGCACTCAACCCATTATCAATATATTTAAGACAGAGACATTTTGTGCATACTGCTACTAAAAAATGCCTTACCCTTTAAACAACACAGGGATTGTTTGTCCATATATTGCAATATATTTAAGCTGGCCAACTACGTCAAAGTCATCCCATATCTGGCCAGTCCTATGCTTAATTTTCATCTGATTCATTAAGAATTCAATTGCTTAATTATACATTTTACAAAGGGACTAAGTTTTACCTGCAACTTACTAGCTGCTTTCAAAGTAAAGCTCCCAAACTTGGCTGCCCTTTTATTAGACACCAGTGGGATCACCTGACTATAGCTGGGAGGGGTGGGAGCTACAACATGGAGCTGGTCACTGGTCCCTTTGTAAAATGTATAATTAAGCAATTGATAGCTGGGAGGGGTGGGAGCTACAACATGGAGCTGGTCACTGGTCCCTTTGTAAAATGTATAATTAAGCAATTGAATTCTTAATGAATCAGATGAAAATTAAGCGTAGGACTGGCCAGATATGGGATGACTTTGACGTAGTTGGCCAGCTTAAATATATTGCAATATATGGACAAACAATCCCTGTGTTGTTTAAAGGGTAAGGCATTTTTTAGTAGCAGTATGCACAAAATGTCTCTGTCTTAAATATATTGATAATGGGTTGAGTGCAGATGACCTCTTGTAGTTGACTATATGTATTTTGTGGTCACACCCTCATTGCACCCCCGCCTAATGTTTTTAAAAAATAGTGGTGAGCACAACTTTCCCTTGTTTGTTATAGTTATACAGGAGCAGTGACCAGCTCCATGTTGTAGCTCCCACCCCTCCCAGCTATAGTCAGGAGATCCCACTGGTGTCTAATAAAAGGGCAGCCAAGTTTGGGAGTTTTACTTTGAAAGCAGCTAGTAAGTTGCAGGTAAAACTTAGTCCCTTTGTAAAATGTATAACTAAGCAATTGAATTCTTAATGAATCAGATGAAAATTAAGCGTAGGACTGGCCAGATATGGGATGACTTTGACGTAGTTGGCCAGCTTAAATATATTGCAATATATGGACAAATAATCCCTGTGTTGTTTAAAGGGTAAGGCATTTTTTAGTAGCAGTATGCACAAAATGTCTGTCTTAAATATGGCTTAACCCGCCTTTTAAAGTTTATCATGGTTTCTCAGAGAGTGGACGGACACCATCTTGGATCTGCAGTCATTGGCTTTCCTAACAGGCTGCCTCTTAACATTTGATAAACATTATGCGCCAAGCCTGACTCCAGACAAAAGTGTATTTCTATTAGAACTAATAGAGCCTACACAGATGCAGTAGAAGGTGGTTTTAATTGTTTTCTGAATTAGGATGTTTTGCCCCAATATTAAAAAACTTTTATAAAATGGAGAAACTGGGATGGAGGGAATCATTCCAGTTTAATTACTAACATAACTGCTAAATGTCATAAGTGCCATTTCCAACAGTAATCAGTGAATATTCTTTAGTTTACAAAATTACTCGGTCATATGGCACACTGGTTGACGAGATATGAAGGACATCACATAACCATTAACCAATGCCACTCAGACACTAAGTGGCAAATTTTACTATTGTACATTAGGAAGATAGCTGGATTTCAGTAAAGCATATTTTACAACATTCTATAGCATGATGTAGCACGATAAATATACTGTTTATGTCTTACCTTTCCATATTTGCTGAAGAGGTTCTTCAGATCTGTTGCTCTTGTGGTGGAGGAAAGGCCACTAACCCACAGATTTCTTCCAGAATTAGCATCAATTTGACCTGGAACAGCAAAGCGTGGTATTAGACACTTGTTAAATAACATTCCAGATGAAATAAAACAGACAATCAATGCAATATATAAAAATATCAGTTTGGGTAAAGCTTGGTAGACAGCACAAAAAAAATACTGCCTTATGGAAGCCCTAAGCAATAAATACTGTGTTTTTTAGTCACCAAAGAATTGAAAAAAAGCATTGCATGCCATAATAAAGGTAAGTAGGGAAAAAGGTGGCGAGAGGAAAAAAACACCATACCTTTCTCATCTTTTGACATACTTTTCTCAATCTCTTCTTCAACAGAACTAAAGAAAAACAAATATTAGTCAGTAAAGCATTTCATGTGCAAACTTATACTGAGGATATACCTACCAGTATTGTCTTGCAGTTTGAGCACGACCGGCAATACTCTAAGCACCAGATAGATGTAAACAGTTACTGTGTCAAACTAAAACTGCACTTTAGGATATTTAACAATTCAGAGGAAATAAAAATTCTAATGAGAAGACATTTAAGATGGGTAATTGAAGACAAAAAAATTAAAGCATCTTTAAATGCCTATTTGTAAAAAAAATTAAATAAAAAATAAAAGATAGATCTCGTCTAGAACTGATAAAATGACAAACCTCATCTTCTGACCATCCTCATTTGCAGAGGACGCTTTAGTGGCAGATGCTTCTTCCTCTCCACATTCTTCGATTTTCTTTGGCTCTTCAGCATCTTTAGCTTCATCAGCAGGTTTTTCCTCTGAATTCAAGTCTTCTTCAAGATTTTGTTGTACTTGGCTACTCTGCTCACTGGCTTTGTCTATATCTACCATATCAATGTCCACATTTTCCTTGTTTGTGATTTGTTCATTAGATTCCCTTTCATCTAACGCTAAAGTTTTAATTTCTTCAGTTTCTCCCTCTTGATTGGACTCTCCATCTAAATCGAATGTGCCGTCAGCCGATTCAACAGTTACAAAAACATCTTCCTCTTTGATCTTCTCTTGTTCCAAAGAACTTTCATCCTTAACTGACTCCTCTACTTCTGGAGCATCTTCCTTAAGTGGCTCAGATTCATCATTTTCCCCCATTATGATGTGTACGCTCTCATTTTCTATAGATTTAATAGGAATAGAACGGCACAAGATTTAATGACCAAGGAAAAAAAGCAATCACAATTGCGGAAGTGGTACTGCTGCCAAACTAATCTGTGAGCTATTTACAGAGATTGGAAAATCCCACTTTGTGCACATAGATGCTAACTTACACGGATTGCAGTATAAACTTCATAAATGTTTCCAGTAAATACCCATAACTGCAGAAATAGCAGGAGTCTTCTGTTTCTTCTAGACCAGTCCAGTCACAAGATAATCTTCATATAAAGACTTCTTAAGGTCCATGGAGCTTTAATATAATTTCAGCTTCAAAATTCAGAGAAATCCATTTAACAGAACAGTCTGTTATTAAATTAAGTTCTCTTTGATTTTGTAGACAATGAATGACGTGCCATTGAACAAGTGTTCCAAAGTGAGTTGATGTCCTTCAAGAATTATTAAAGGTCTTCTCTGGTTTCAGTTTTCTTTCACTGTGGTGGGGTTCCTTCCAATCTTAAAGTCTTTCCTGAATCTAACTATTTCTACCACGATAAAGCACATAATTTTATCACCAGATATATGCAAATCTTATCACTTTACAAAATCGATTTTAACAAGTAAAATTTCATATATCTGGTGATCTTTTTCCAATCTCTGTGGGCAATGTTTCAAAATTGCGTGCACATAAAAGAAAAACAAAATAAAAATTAGGGGGAAACAACACTATATTACTAGTCTGTGAAACAGTACCTTGCTCCATGCTGGGGTCTTCAGTATCCTGCAAAACAAAATATACGGTAAAATTCATGGTCTAACTTTCATCAAGTTAACACTGTCTGAACTTGCACAATATCAACAAAGTGCCTTCACCTGTAATTCAAGAAAGGAAAGCCTGATAAAAATATTTAGGGATGCACTGAATCCACTATTTTAGGATTCGACCGAACCCTTAATGTGAAGGTTTCAGAATCAAATCAGAACCCTAATTTACATATACAAATTAAGTGCAGTTAAAAAAAATCGATTTCCTTGTTTGAGTGACAAAAAGTCATGTAATCTTTTGGATTTGGTTTGGCCAGGCACTTTATTCAGCCGAATCATGCTGGCAAAGGCTGAATCTTGGTCAAATCCCGCACCAAATCCTGAATAGATTGCTATATATAGATATATTACCAATAGCTACTGGTTGTTGTAGCTCTGCAACAGCTGCAGGGTTACAATCACTAAATTAAGGATAAAGAACAATGGTATGTTTTCCCAAATAAACATAAAACAAAAAACCCACCTTAAAAAACCCACCTTTTCCTACACTAGCAGTGCCCCTTGTACATGTTAAAGCTAGGGCCATACGCTACCCTAAACCGATCGGTAGCCTCCTTTCGGCGTTCAACAGGTTTTAGCTCAAAATGCAAAGACTTGTGGTTCTTTGCCAAAATCCGCATCCGCTGAGTCAGTTTGCGCCAATTCAACAGTATTGAATATGTAAAAGAGAGGAGGCTACTGCCGAGGTAGGGCTAAAATCAGCTAGCTGAATTCTGCCCTCTTGTGGCCTTATCCTATACAGAGTGCTCTTCTTAAAAACAAATCAAAACATTGGCACTATTTTTGTAAGCTAAATACTGTAATCTGATATCAAAAGAACACAAAGCTGTAATTAGAGATTTCTGTAAACTACAATAACCTGCATCCAAGAAGACTCTTATGTTAAAAAAAGCTCCTGTTTGTAATATTTTTATCTTTTTCTAAACAGACATTTGAGCAATTACTGTGCAGGAAAACAAGTCAAGAGGGATGCAAGCTTCTAATACCAAGCTGCACATTTCTCAATGGCAGCCATTATGCTGTTTGAAAGTGGGTTTAAAGGCCATCTGTCTCAAACGTTTTATAAATCATTCAGGGTTTATGTGAAATTGGTCTCGTGCCATCTTGAGAAGTAAAAAAACTATGTACAGTAATCCAGAAATGCATCTAATGGAAATCTTCTGGAGCATTAATGACACATTTAGCTAAAGATAATTACAGATGAATACTGGCAAATTCCCAGGGAGTTCTCAGAATATCCCAGTATATACATTTTCTGCACAGGATTCCTAGGGACTTATATGCGGATGGGGAAAATATAATACGAAGTCTTGGGATACGCTTAATAGAGTTCACCATATAAACCCATAAAAATTCAGATAATAAATTCAAACAATTCGGGATATACAATTCTCCATTTATATGATTTGGTTTGTCATTGTCAAGCAACAGCAAAAATTACCTGGTTATCCCCAGAATCATCTTCCACCCCATTATCTTCCCCTTCCTCCATTTTACGCACTGCATTAAAAAGGAAAAAAAATTGCAATTATACAACAAACAGCAATACACGTAACAATGTTATAATAACATGTACTAATGGGCCATATATGCATTTCAACATTGGTTTAATGAATAGGCCCTGTGCCATACATACCTTATACCTATTGATTTTCTTACAATAAATCTATGTTTTGGTATCCATTGTGCTAAACAGAGAACATGAAGCTACAATGTTTAGTCTTTGTGAGATAGATAATTAGATTACCAGTGCATAAAAACCTCTTGCCCAATAGACTTCTGTCGTGACAACATAGTCACAACAAAGGGGAAAGAAGTTGTATAATGGTTATATAATCTGCTTGTCTGCTTCACAAAGAGAAAACATGGCAAAAATTGTGTTCAGCACCCTATACAGCAGGGGTAGGCAACCCGCGGCTCCAGAGCCTCATGCGGCTCTTCATCTTGCTTGCTGCGGCTCAGCCTGTCAGGTCGTCTATACACGGCTTCTTGAGTGTGCGACCGCGGTAAGCTAATGGTCAGTTTACGGTGGTCACACACTTAGGAAGCCGCCAGCAGGTGGAAGGGCTGTATAGACATCCCAGGAGTTACAGGCAAGACCGAGATGATACATCATAGTCCTTACCGCGGTCACACACTCAAGACAAGCGAGAAGCCTCCAGACTCGAGCTGCAGCAGGTGCGAGGGCTATAGACATGGATGTGACGCATATATTAATGACGTCTATAGCCCTTGCCTTTAAACAGATGAGAACGCTAGCATTTAATAAGGCTATTACGTTTTTAATTTATTTTAAAATAGGCCTACACATGCACACTGCACTTTTGTTTGTTGTATTCTGTTGTTGTAAAAAAGGTTAAAACTTTTAAAAGTTTATAAGCTGTGTTATGTTTTGAGGCTCCAGACTATTTTTCTTTAGTGGAAGAGGGACCAAATGGCTCTTTTGATAGTAAAGGTTGCTGACCCCTGCTATACAGTGACTGAAAGAGGGGGTATGGATATTCAAAGGTGCACTTTAAAGAACTGGATTACATTTAGGACACAATGGAAAGAAGCAAAGCAGACAGCACAGGCACAATCGCTTTAGAAATTCTGAACATACAGTAACTTAATTTGTGATGATGGGTAATATAAAGTCTGAGAATTATACAAACCTCTACCGCTACGTTTTGGAGTCTTTTTGCTTGGTGTATCTGATGATACTTGAATCTCATCTGGATTTCCTCCCTCTTCTTCAATAGCCTGTGGAAAGAGTATTGAATTTTGAACCTTTACTTTTGAATGCAAATAAAACCCTACAGATCATAGCTGAATTATAGCAATTTCAAGTAATCAGAATGTGAAATAAATATTTAAAATTTCACATTTTAATACAAAAAAACAAACTGCATGTTTTACCCAAGGGTATAGAGTTTAACTAAGAAAAATGAAGGATACCTTACACCAGGGCTGTCCAACTGGTGGCCCGCGACCCACCCTTGTGTGGCCCTCCATATCAAAGTCTGCCTGCTGTGTCTGTTTACCATATGTAAGCTTTAAAAGGTATCAGTACTGATATTAACTGGCCCCTGCATTGTTTAAACCTCAAATTCACACTGTAATCCCCTGTATTGTTCACACATGTAATCCCCCCTGCATTGTTCATACTTGTAACACCTCTAAAACCCTGTACTATTCACACCTAAAACCCAGATTGAAACTGCCCTCATTGTTCACCTGTTCACACTTAATACAAAATGTTTATGGGGCACCAGCACTGTGTCACTGTATGTAGTACATATTAGACTGGTCCTGATTTTCCTGCCTCCTGCTCTGTTCTGTCTTCCCTATGCTCCCTGTGTGTGTCATACTTTGCCTGCTCTTTGCACCCTGTGTTTGCCATACTCTGCCTGACCTATGATCCTTATGGAACATAAACCTGGTATTTGTTCTGGGGGTTTGTTAGCACTTAAAAATTATTATTAGGGGTCCCTAAGGTGTTTAATCATGTGCTGGGGTACTGTATTATAAACAGGGGAGGAGGGGGCATGTGGATTTAAGGGTAGGTCTTAATATGACAAACTTTTTTCACATATGAGTGGCATCCCTGTCAGTGCTGGGCCAAGGTAGTTCAGCACCCCAGACAAGAGCTTCAATCAGCACCCCCACTGTCCTGCATTACCATTTCCCTCCTTACCATGATTGTTTTTAAATAAAGAAAGCAAGAAAATTTTATAACACTTTTTCATTTATATTACTGCCCCCTGTACCAGCAAGCCCAGCAGCCCCCCTGTACCTGTGCCAGTAGCCATCCATTATACTGCCCCCCATACCTGTACCAGCAAGCTCAGCAGTCATCCATCAAACAGCCCTCCAGCAGCCATCATATTGCCCTCTTTACCTGTGCCAGCAGCAGCCAAAAACAAATCTGATCACATCATATTGCCCCAAAGTATTTATGTACCTGTGCCAGCGCCAGGCCAGCAGCAACAGCAAACATATGGCCCCTGGCCCAAATCTGTGCTTGGCTATGCCAGCAGGAAGCTTCACACTTTCACAGTAATAGAAAGAATGTCTTCAGTTCAGTGCAACTGTGCAAGGCTGAGAGCAGCGAGCGCGAACCACACCAAGCAGGCCGCCGGCTCTCTGCCACCCAACCGCATCAGTGACATCTTTGACGTGTATACGCACGTCTCGCTGCACTGCCGCACCGCACAGAAGGAGCTATTACTTGCTGGCAAGAGGGAGAAGGTAAAGGAAGGGGATTCCACCCGACTGAGTGACCATGATTACTGAAACAAATCATTAAATAAATGCTTGAAAAAAATGGAAAAACAAAAAAAAACCCATTAAAAGTGCGCCCCTCAATGATGGCGTCCATTATCGGCCCTCTACCATGTAGATTAGAAAAATTCCGGCCATAGAAGTTGGACAGCACTGCCTTACACGAACTTAAGGCAATCAAACAGAAATTTTACCTGGTATTCCCAAATAATTTGGTAATGGCTCTATGGGTTTTGGTTCATTTTCCATTTTAGCAGTTTTCCAGTTTGGAGTGTGATTCGCCAATATACTAGACTACTACAGGTATGGGATCTATTATCTGGAAACCCATTTTCCAGAAAGTTCCGAATTATGGAAAGGCCGTCTTCCATAGACACCATTTTCTCCAAATAATCCAAATTTGGAAAAATTATTTTCTTTTTCTTTGTAGTAATAAAACAGTTCCTTGTACTTGATCCAAAAGAAGATATATTGATCCTTATGAAAGCCAAAACCAGCCTATTGGTTTTATTTTATGTTTAAATTATTTTATAGCAGACTTAAGGTATGAAGATCCAAATTACAGAAAGATCCATTATCCGGAAAGCCCCAGACCCCGAGCATTCTGGACAACAGGTCCCATACCTGTATTAACATCTGTACATCAGCCAAACCCCCAGCCAAGCATACAGCTCTGACTTGTATACTTTACCCTAGAGGTTTAGATTGCAATTATAAGACAAATTTGCCTACTTTGTGGAAATGTTGCCCTATGTGGTATGAAAATGGTATGTGTCTCATGTTTATAAGCACAATTGACAGGACGCACTGAATAAATGGCAAGAATAATATTAATGTTACACAATGTTAATCCGCTGCCATTTTTGGGCTGAAATCCACCCTTTATGTGCACTAACACGTGGATGTCATGCCTGTAAGTGCTGCTAGACTACAGGGTGGATGGCAGAAGACTTTCTTAAACGGTCAGATAAAAATACCATTTGACAGTAGCTAGATGTATACTGCTATACAGGTATGGGACCGGTTATCCAGAATGCTCGGGTCCTGGGGGTTTTCGGATAATTGATCTTTCCATAATTTGGATCTTTATACCATAAGACTACTAGAACATTATTTAAGCATTAAATAAACCCAATAGGCTGGTTCTGCCTCCAGCAAGGATTAATTATATCTTGGTTTAAATCAAGTACAAGGCACTGTTTTATTACAGCGAAAAAGGAAATATTTTTTTTAAAATTTGGATTATCTAGTTAAAATGGAGTCTATGGGAGGTGGCCTTTCCGTGATTCGGAGATTTCCGGATGACTATTTCTATATAAAAGGATGCCACACTCGTATTTGCCTTTCTGGAACAGTAGTTGGATGGCTACCTAAGGGAGAACAAAAGCTTAAAAAAAATATGGCAGGAAATGCTGAATTTTCTATATAGAACTTATTGTACCAGCCAAGAGATTCAGGAGTCTATATTAAGATACAGATCTTAAGAGTTGTCCACTGAAGCTCCCCATCTTATGGTCTGATCTTTAAAGCTACTGTTCAGTGTCGGTGACACTGCACATGCTCAGTGTGCTCCTGCTGTTGAAAAGCTAAGCTTAAAGGTCACTGTAAATTATCAAGCAGAAAATGAGTTTCACCTGTCATAAAGTGGACACTACTAGTTTAACTGGTCAAATTCTGATGCATAGTGTACTGGTTTTTGAGCTGCTTTGTAACTTGCATATGAACTACTAATAAGTACTTTATCAAAATTTTTTTTTTTTATTCAAACAGTTGTAGCAAGTTGTATTGTTTATCAAGAATTTTACATTTTATATTCACTGTATATTGTGGGACCCTAAGATCAGGTAACTGACAGCACCCCAGAGACTGTGCTGTGAATTAGCAGAAAAGAAGATGGAGGCACAGGTCGTTATTGCTAAATGGTTGCGGCAGTGTTCCCGCAGGCTGTTTTGGCTGGGTGCATCACCCAACCATTTTCCCCTGGCTCCTCTCCACGCCAACATTATCCTCACAGTCTGTCGCATTGAACGGTTTGCTGTTAAAGCGGGTAGGATCATGCACTGTTTTCTGAAATACAGTCACATCAGCATTTGTAAAAAACATTTTGTAGTGCAGGCGAGTTGGGGAGGAACCTTTTTTGTAATGTTTTCCCCTTGACAGGCAAAATTTTTTCATGCCTGTTTTTTTTTTTTTTACCTAAGGGGAATTCTGGACTGTGGTGCTCTTTGTCTGGTATAGAAAGCCAAACACATTTCTAGCCCAATTCATCTCTGAATTTAGGTTCTCCTTTAAGTCAGTTTTCACTTATCTGCACACGTTACAAGGAAAAGATCAAATATCCTTTTCATTACTCGTTAAAGTATCCAAAAACTGATTTGGAGCTGCACAATGAGCCAGCTTACTCAGTCCATGATAGGGACCAAGGCACTTGGCATGCAAAATCTTTGAATGTTTTTTTATAGTGAGATTTCAGTAGCAGGGGAAGGGTGCTTAATCAAACAATGGACCACACAGACAGGACAGCAAAAATCATGGCGTGTGTGTTTAAAACTTAAACGAACAGCAAAAAGTTAAAATGCCTTAAAATAAAGAAAATATAATGTACTGTTCTGCTGCGCTGGAAAAACTGAAGTGTTTGCTTCAGAATCACTACAATATTTTACATAAACAAGCTGCGGTGCAAACATGGGGGAAGCCATTCAAGCTGAATAAAGGAGAAAAGGCACAGGATACACAGCACATAACAGATAAGCTCTGTAGTATTCATTGAGATTCTTCAGAACTTATCTGTTATCTACTGTATACCCTGTGCTTGAATGGCTGCCCATGGCTACACAGCAGTTTATATAAACAAAGGGATTCTGCAGAGCTTATCTGTTATCTACTGTATACCCTGCCCAGACTGACAATCTGTGGGTTCTGGCAAATACCAGAGGGGCTGCTATAAGGTGCCATAGAAAGTCAGTATTTAGTGGGTTGGTGGGGGGCTGTTTGGGCCTCTCTGTGGGCTGATTGGGTCTCTGTGTACCTGAAATGCCAGGGCCTATTTTAATTCTCAGCCCAGACCTGCTTGAATGGCTGTCCATGGCTACACAGCAGTTTATATAAACAAAGGGAGTCTGCAGAGCTTATCTGTTATCTACTGTATACCCTGTGCTTGAATGGCTGCCCATGGCCACACAGCAGTTTATATAAACAAAGGGATTCTGCAGAGCTTATCTGTTATCTACTGTATACCCTGTGCTTGAATGCAGGCCCAGACTTGCAATCTGTGGGTTCTGGCAAATCCCAGAAGGGCTGCTACAAGGTGCCATAGAAAGTCAGTATTTAGTGGGCTGGTGGGGGGCTGTTTGGTCCTCTCTGTGGGCTGATTGGGTCTGTGTACCTGAAATGCCAGGGCCTATTTTAATTCTCAGTCCGGACCTGCTTGAATGGCTGCCAATGGCTTCACAGTTTATATAAAAAAAAAGGGAGTCTGCAGAGCTTATCTGTTATCTACGGTGTATCTTGTGCTTAAATGGCAGCCCCCCTCGAAACAGCAGCTGGATTATATAAACTATAGTTGTGTTTCTGAAGCAAACACACCAATTTTATCAGTGCAGGCCAACAGTACATTATACGGTCATTCCTTTAAAAATCTCTAATTTTTTTGGCGTTACTGTTACTTTACACCAAAGCAACCCCTGCGCTTCTGAATTAAAGAAAAATTACCTGCCTGAGGTACTTTTATTCAGAGCGCCATGATATCATAATCAGTGTACTCTCAAGTATGCCTTGCACAGACGTAAGTTTGAAGGATATGCAAAATAAATAAATTAAAGCGCCTTAAAATGTATTATGCTACATGTGCTCCAGATTATTCCAAATGTCTGCTTGAGTTTGATTATTCAGGGCAGTGTAGTGTCAGGCGCCAAAAACATACCTAATAGACAAGGCTAGCAAAACTGCCACCGCAATGTGGTTACCTCCTTTAACCCAAAAGTGTATAAAACCACTGCATAGGACAGAAACAAGGATTCCACCCTCACAAACAGGAAGTCTCATTTAACCTAAACAGGAAGTGGGCTAGGGGAACCTTATGAAATGCTGAACATGATGCGCTCATTTACATACTAAGACAAAAGGTACCACTCCAGTTTGAATGAGACTGGGCAGCTCCAAGCCCACAGGTGCTGCATGGCAGATTTAGTGTCATCCAAGCACATAACTACAGAAACTGTGGACTCTGCATTTGTGCAGCTGTTTTTTCTTTTTAAATGCCTTTTTCTCAAATGTGCAGAATAGGATCCTGTTGTGAGATCCAGAAACTAACAGTTGAGCCACTGGGGGTTCAATTATGGAAACGTAAGGGCTCATATATAGATGTTGAAACTACTGTTCAATTAGAAACCCTGGTTAAAGAGAGACTGCTGGCAGGGCCACAGGATATAGACAGATTAGAACGTACATATCGCGCTTTGCCTCATGGTCACATGAACGAAAGTATATAGAGTGCAAAGCACGAATTCTGAGCGTCCCCAACTCACCTTCCGAAGCCTCTCCATCAGCGCACTCTTATTCCCACCGGTGTCCACATTGCGCTTTTTAAGCTCGGCCTTCAGATCAATAACCCGCAGTTCGCTTAGCTTCTTGACCTCCGGTTCCGAGCCGAGGGACAAGCCGGAGTCTCCAGGTGACTGATTGTCTGCCATGCTATCCTGTAGGAGACAGAACCACCAGGAGAAAATAACACTAAATGAAAATAAAATATACTAGCTGCAGCGGCACAACCACCGCCTACAAATGCATGTATAAAATGGACGACACCCACAGACCGCATTCGCTGCGCATGCGTAAGACGAAACCAATCGCTTTGCCGAAAACCGGCCTCGTTTTGTGCGCTTGCGTGTGTTTTGGGCTGTGTGAGGAAGCTGGTGCGTTTGCTCATTGTTGGGAAATGTGGTTAGATGTGCATAGTGAAATCGTACTCGGAAGGAATGTCGTGCTCTAAGTTCTTGATTAAAAGGAAAACCTGTGGGACATTATACGTTGTACCACTGTGCACTGATAATTTACTTATGTTCACTTTCAACCGTCTGCACTGCTTATGATAACCTGTCAAAATCTTGACACGTACATATTGCATTTGTTTGTAAAACAATAAAAATATTGATGGAAAAAAAAGGAAAACCTGTGGTACAAGAAAATATATAAACAGATATATTAGGGTTGCCACCTGTTCGGTTTTGACCCGAACAGTTCGGTTTTTGTAAGGCGTGTTCGGGTCTGAACTTTCAGGTTTTTCAGCCTTATGAAACCCAAATAATAATCTGCCCAATACTGTACATGAAAAGCATTTAAATACTAAGATACCCACCTTTCTTATTACAGATACAAAAAAAAAAGCAAATCAATCAAAAATAAGAATGTTTTTTTCTAAATTAGCATTGCTGTATTACAGAGCTTTCTGGATAATTGATTTCTGTATAATAGATCTCATACCTGTAATTAAAGGATTGGGCTTAATCATCAAGCAGAATATAGGGTTGCCACCTGTGTGGTTTTGAATTGGGCATCAATACTTTAAATTTTAAAACATTGGATAGAAATCCAGCCAGTTGCATCTAAGTGCAATATCATTATTATGTATCATATCTCCACCAACGTCATTGTAACCACCTCTGATGTCATCATGCCTTTTCCTACATCACTGCCTCACCACCGATGTTATCTGCCCTGTCCCCCATGTTCGGGTTTAGCCATCAGCAAAGGTGGCAACCCTAATATATATATATATATATATATATATATATATATATATATATATATATATATATATATATATATATATATATATATATATATATATAAATATATATATATATATATATATATATATATATATATATATATATAAATATATATATATATATATATATATATATATATATATACTTCAAAAAGACCAGCAACACCAGGATTTTTGTGTATCAAAACAAAGTGTATTCAATTATTGCATGAATAGCCGACGTGACGTTTCGGTCCACGCAGGGACCTTCCTCATGGCCATGAGGAAGGTCCCTGCGTGGACCGAAACGTCACGTCGGCTATTCATGCAATAATTGAATACACTTTGTTTTGATACACAAAAATCCTGGTGTTGCTGGTCTTTTTAAAGTATTTGGATTTTTTACCATGCACCCAGGGAACACAACGTCAGCAGGGTGCTGCCCTAGTGAAGATATATATATATATATATATATTTGCGGACTTGAGCTGCTTAAAGGCATTGTTCAGTGTAAAAATAAAAATGGGGTTGTGCAAAACAAATGTTTCTAATATAGTTAGTTAGGCAAAAATGTAATGTATAAATGCTGGAGTTACTGGGTGTCTAACATAATACTTCCTGCATGCTTTGTGTCTAGGGTTGCCACCCGGCCGGTATTTTACCGGCAATGTAGCTGCTGGTAATTTGTAATACCATTTACAAAATCCCTTGCCCGCCGACAGGCCTGGACTGGGAGTCAAAATAGGCCCTGCCATTCCAAGTACGCAGAGGCCCAAACAGCCCCCTACCAGCCCAAACAGCTCCTCAGCTCTTCTTCCTGCTTTGAACGGCGCATGCGCAGTAGGATCATTTCGCCGGTACGATCTACTGCGCATGCACATGACTTTTGGCGCATGCGCAGTAGCTCCGTACCGGCGAAATGATCCTACTGCGCATGCGCCAAAACACCGTTCACAGCAGGAAGAAGATCGCGTGGAAGAAGATGTCGTCGGTGAACTCCCTGGACTGGACCTGCGCAGAAGGGTAAGTAACAAGTTAGGGGCATTTGCCCAGCGGGACGGGTAGGCCAGGGGGGAGGAGGGAGGGAGGGCAACAATGGGAGGGGGGTGGGGGGTTTGCGCCGACTAGGTTTCCTTCCCCTTTAAGGAGCATCATGCCACCATTTTTGATCATAAGTCAGTTGTTGATTTCAGCACATTTGCACTTGCCTTAGTTTCCATGTATGCCTCTTAGTGTGTTCACTACATCGTATGTATCCATTTTCCAGTCTAAAAGTATTAAAAACTAATACAGTCATATGAAATAGTTTGGGAACCCCTCTTAATTATTTGGAGTTTTTTTTATCAATTGCTGAGCTTTCAAAGTAGCAACTTCCTTTTAATATATAACATGCCTTATGGAAACAGTAGTATGTCAGCAGTCATAAAGTTTATTGGATTAACAGAAAATATGCATCATAACAAAATTAGACAGGTGCATAAATGTGGGCACCCCAACAGAGATATTACATCAATACTTAGTTGAACCTCCTTTTGCAAATGTAACAGCCTCTAGACACCTCCTATAGCCTTTGATTAGTGTCTGGATTCTGGATGGCGGTATTTTTGACCATTCGTCCATACAAAATTTCTCCAGTAAATTGATGGCTGCCAAGCATGGACAGCCTGCTTCAAATCATTCCATACATTTTCAATGATATTCAAGTTGGGGGACTGTGACAGCCATTCCAGAATATTGTACTTCTCTCTCTGCATAAATGCCTTTGTAGATTTTGAAGTGGCTTTAGGTTCATTGTCTTGTTGGACTATCCAACCCCTGTGTAACCTCAACTTTGTGACTGATGCTTGAACATTATCCTGAAGAATTTGTTGATATTGGGTTGAATTCATCCAACCCTCGACTTTAACAAGGGCCCAGTCCCTGAACTAATGCAAGACACGAAAAAATAGAGCTGGCACTAATCCGGTACCCCAAAAATATGATCAAATCAAATAGAATCCAGGAGTCACGAAGTATTAATAAAGTAGTACAAAAAGTTTTATTACATCTTGTATAAAAAATAAAAGCCTGACGCGTTTCGTGTCCACACAGGACACTTAATCATAGGCTAACTGGTACATGTTACAAACACAGTATTTAAAGGAGTGAGAGCCAATAGAAAATGACATGGGCGGAATTACAATCAATTTACAAAAAAAGGGTGTATTGCTGCCCCTAGTGGCTCATTATCTAAAAAGCAAAGCTAGTACAAATAGTAGTTCTAATGGATGTACTATTGAATTTTTTATACAAGAAAATAACAATATCCTTCAAATATGAATATGTATCATTACAAAAATCACAAATATAATATAGATAAATATGAAAAACAAAGGGGTTGTTTTTTTTTGTTTTTTTTTGTGTTTGTTTGTTTGTTTTTCTGTCCATCAACTCATCATGGATTTACGTACACGAGAACAAAAACTTGACAAGGTTTTTTCTCAAGGGAGTGACACTAATGTAAGCTCCATGAAAGAACACTTTAACAAACTAGAGACCTTGTCGATAAGAGAAATGAGAACATGGTGGGAGATAGCCTCCTTTGAAAAATACTTGTCACTTAATATGATACCTAGAGGTTTGAGGATCAAAAAATATCCCACTTTTTTGACTAATGACCTTGAATTTATGGATCAATGGAACAAAATTCTATCTGATTGCTCCTTGCGCCTAATGGCACCGTTGACAGAAAAGAAACGTCAAACTTATGACTTATTAAAGGATGATATTGCTAAGTTAAAAAGTGAATACCTAGAGTCTAAGGAGCAACCAGAATACCTCAAACATGTAGATAGTCTCAATAATAAGGTTGATAAAATGGAAAAAGAGTTGATGGACATTAAAACCAACAAATTTAAACGTGATAAAATTGATTATGAGTTAAATAAAGTGTATAACTGGTGCAGGGTGGGTGACAAACAGAGAAATATGCGTAGAATGAGTCAGAATAACTCCATGTCTCAAAAGTCGATATTAAAACCTCCGAAAGATAAAGATAAACATGTCAGCTTTTCAGGTACTGATTATGATACCTTTGAAGAATTAGATACCGGTGCCTGCTCCTCCTCTCCTTTGTCTCCTCAGGCTAACAGACATGCATATGCACAAGAAGTCTTCTCAGGTCGCGTAATTTCATCCGGCCCATTCCATTCGTCTTCAAAAAACGATTATGGACAAAAAACAAAGAGGAAGAACAAAAGGATGTTTCTTTCAAGTGATTCAGGAGAGGAAGACGAAAGAATGAGAACATCGAAATATCCACAGAGGGACAGGAAGAAAAAGTTCTGAATCTCTCTGATAGAGTTCTAACAGTGGAAGAGAATAATGTTCTTGAAAAAGGTCTTACTTTTTGTCCTACTAAAAATTTTGATGTGTTTGATACAGTAATAGATATCAATCGCTTTGTTCGAAAAATTCTATTGAAAAAACACTTCTTTAATGCCCATAGGGATGAACGTGTAGAGCAGAGTACTGAATCTAGTCCTGAATTTAAACAATCTATTTTTCCAAACTTCAAGGAGTTAAAAACGATTACCCATTTAGAAAAATTACAAAGGGAAACAGATTTGGAGGCAGGGAGGGTTGGGTCTGGCCCTGTTCACAACAGGTTTAAATCCAAGTCCAACTTTTATCCGGTATATTTAAGAGATAATGTGATAAATAATTTTCAGAAAAATATTGAGAATGACCTTATAAATTTACACACTAAAGTTCATAACACAAATTATTTATCATCTAATAATAATATTACAGTTACCGAAAAACAAGCATTGATTAATCTCAAAAAGGATCAGACCATTGTTATCTGACAAGCAGATAAAGGGGGACAAATAGTTATTCTAAATAGACAAGATTATTTGATGGAAGCCAATCGACAATTGTCAGATCCTATTTCATATAAGAAACTAAACAAGAATCCCACTGTTAAATTTAAAAAAGAATTGGAAGATTTAATATCGACTGCACTAGAATATAATATAATTGCTGATACAACAGCTAATTTTCTCAATGTTGAACACCCTAAAACTGCCATCTTTCATTACTTACCGAAAACACACAAACGTTCTAGACCACCAGTTGGCCGCCCGATTATAGCAGGGATAGGCTCTTTAGGCGAGAACTTATGTGAATTTATAGATCATTTTTTGCAACCACTAGTCTTTAGACTACCTAGTTATTTGAAAGACAGTGGTCATCTTATACATGCTCTTAACACATTCCATTGGGAGACTACCTATAAATGGGCATCCATTGATGTTGTTTCGTTGTATTCTTGCATTCCACATCATTTAGGTTTGAGAGCAATAGCATATCATTTGAATCAATATAGTACTTATGATACTAATCTCATTTCTTTTCTATTACAAGCAATTCACTTCTTACTCACGCACAATTTTTTCCTTTTCAATGACGAATATTATTTACAGTGTTGCGGAACAGCCATGGGTGCAAAATTCGCACCTTCCTATGCAGGAAGAATTGCACATTTTTCAAGATGATAATCATTTTTCACAATATATACAATACTATGGCCGCTTCATTGATGACATTCTAATAATATGGTCAGGCACACAATTAATGTTTGATAATTTCCTTTCTGAACTTAACTCCAATGATTACAATCTTAAATTCACTAAAGAACTGAACACTTCATTGATTAATTTTCTGGATGTCACTCTTAGTGTAGAAGACAACTCGGTCGTCACCACGATATATAGAAAACCATGTTCAGTGAACACCATCTTGAATGCCCGTTCATGTCATCCCAAACATATAACTGACAATATACCATATAGCCAATTTTTACGTATACGTCGAATCTGCAAAAAAGATGATGACTTTCTCACTAAATCTAATGATCTTTACATTAAATTACTACAACGTGGCTACGAAAAAAGTCTTTTAGATAGGGCCCTAAAAAGAGCAACTAGGGTCAATAGAAAAGATTTGTTTAAAAGATATAGTGTGAAGACTGGTAGTGTAGAAACTGATCAGGACATAAAAAACACAACTAACTTAGAACATTCTGAGGCTTTGTCGTGTGTATTAACATATAGTCCTCAATTCAACCAAATTAAACACATTATAAAGAAAAATCTTGTAATTTTGGAAACTGATCCTACATTGAAAGAGATTCTTAAAAAAGGACAAAAGTATATTCCGAGACGAACTGAAACAATTGGTAATCAGTTGACCCCTAGTCTTGTCAGATTTCAAGAACATCACAACACTTGGTTACAAACCAGGGGTTGTTTCAAGTGTGGGGCTAGTAGGTGTATTACCTGTAAGTATTTGACAAAAACATCAGATTTTGTTTCTTCTACGAACAATAAGAAATACACCATACAACATTATATTAATTGTAACACAAAAAATGTGATATATTTATTAACATGCAAAAAGTGTCAGAAACAATATGTAGGTCAGACGGGTCGTAGATTAAAGGATAGAATTAGGGAACATATTTCCAGTATCACTCGAGATAACTGTACAACCCCAGTAGCAAAACATTTCGCTGAATGCAATAATAGAGATGTATCCAATTTAAGTATAATCGCTATTGATAAAATAGTTCCTAATATTCGTGGAGGCAATGTCACTTCGGGCCTGCTGAGAAAGGAGGCTAAATGGATTTTTCACCTAGGAACCAGACAACCATTGGGTTTAAATTATGATTTTGATATCTCTTGCTTTATCTAACTATTATTTTATAAACAACCCCTGTTTTTTGTTTTTCATATTTATCTATATTATATTTGTGATTTTTTTAATGATACATATTCATATTTGAAGGATATTGTTATTTTCTTGTATAAAAAATTCAATAGTACATCCATTAGAACTACTATTTGTACTAGCTTTGCTTTTTAGATAATGAGCCACTAGGGGCAGCAATACACCCTTTTTTTTTAAATTGATTGTAATTCCGCCCATGTCATTTTCTATTGGCTCTCACTCCTTTAAATACTGTGTTTGTAACATGTACCAGTTAGCCTATGATTAAGTGTCCTGTGTGGACACGAAACGCGTCAGGCTTTTATTTTTTATACAAGATGCAATAAAACTTTTTGTACTACTTTATTAATACTTCGTGACTCCTGGATTCTATTTGATTTGATCATATTTTTGGGGTACCGGATTAGTGCCAGTTCTATTTTTTCGTGTCTTGCATGTATTTTCCCCCCTTGCTGAGGGTTTGGAGCATGAGCACCCGGACCCCATATGGAAAGCGGTAAGCTTCCTTATATATTTTCCTATGTCTTTTGCTTTTTATTTAGTTTGTTCTATATATGATTCCAGTCCCTGAACTAGCCACACAGTCCCACAGCATGATGGAACCTCCACCAAATTTGACAGTAGGTAGCAGGTGTATTTCTTGGAATGCGGTGTTCTTCTTCCTACATTTTTGTTTCATCAGTCCAAAGCACTTTGTTCAAAAATGACTGTGGCTTGTCTAAGTGAGCTTTTGCATACAACAAGCAACTCTGTTTGTGGCATGAGTGCAGAAAGGGCTTCTTGCTCATCACCCTGCCATACAGATGTTCTTTGTGCAAATTTTGCTGAATTGTAGAACAATACAGATACACCATCTGCAGCAAGATGTTCTTGCAGGTCTTTTGGGTGAATCTGGGCTGTCTGTAACCATTCTCACAATCCTACGCATATGCTGCTCCTGTATTTTTCTTGGCCTGCCAGACCTGAGTTTTACAGCAACTGTGCCTGTGGCCTTCCATTTCCTGATTACATTCCTTACAGTTGAAACTGACAGTTTAAACCTCTAAGATAGCTTTATGTAGCCTTCCCCTAAACTATGATACTGAACAATCTTTGTTTTCAGATCTTTTGAGAGTTGCTTTGAGGATCCCATGCTGTCACTATTCAGAGGAGAGTCAAAAAGAAGCAAAACTTGTAATTGGCCACCTTAAATACCTTTTTCTCATGATTGAACACCTACCTATGAAGTTCAAGGCTTAACAAGCTAATCCAATCAATTTGATGTTGCCAGTAATCAGTATTGAGCAGTTACATGCATTCAAATTAGCAGAATTACAAAGGTACCCAAATTTTTACACAGCCAGTTTTTCACATTTGAATTAATTTCATGCAACTGAATACCGCTTCACTAAAAATCTTTGTTCAGAAAACACCCCTGTACTCAGATATTCCTGGGAAATGAAAGACATACCACTGTTATATTTTTTTTGAAAGTGGAGTAAATTATTATGCAGGCTGAGTGGGGTTCCCAAACTATTTCATATGACTGTATAAGTGCTAACCTTGGAACAGGAGCTGGTGCTCCTTTTTTGCTGAAAACCATAATGACTTAAGGAGCGTCATGCCACCATATTTGATCATAAGCCAATTGTTTATTTTGGCACATTTGCACTTGATTTAGTTGCCATGTATGCCTTTTAATGCAAAAAGTATGTTCTCTTAGTGTGTGCACTACATCATATGGATCCATTTTCCAGTCTAAACATATTAAAAATTTGGCACCGCTTGCAAGAAGAAATCACTAAAACGTAGTTTTTCAAGCAAATCCACTCAGAACACATGAGTGCTAAAGTTAAACAGTCATTGGCTGTGTGTCTCCTTCTGTTCCCAGGCACCCATAAGAAGAGTGCAGGCAGCAGCAGAGAGTGCTTAGGGGCCGAATCACTAAATTCGAGTGAAGGATTCGAAGTAAAAAAACTTCGAATTTCGAAGTATTTTTTGGGCTTCTTCGACCATCGAATGGGCTACTTCGACCTTCGACTACAACTTCGAATCGAAGGATTCAAACTAAAAATCATTCGACTATTCGACCATTCGATAGTCGAAGTACTGTCTCTTTAAAAAAAACTTCGACCACCTACTTCGGCAGCTAAAAGCTACCGAAGTCAATGTTAGCCTATGGGGAAGGTCCCCATAGGCTCCTCTCTCCTCCCTTTTGAGAGATACAATACAAACTAGTGATGCATGCTTTTCTTTGGGTTTCATATTTAGGTTAATTATGGCAACATAGAAAGGAGAGAGAGTCAGAGACCTCAGAAATCTAAAATATTTTAGTTTCTTAAGAATTATGATGGTGTACTAGGAAATAAATTTTTCTTTTTTAGTTATGGATTATAATGTAGGAAAAGTCGTTCACTACATTGACTTCTTCTAGGGTGGTAGACCTGGAATATAGGATTGAAGGTAAATATGGTTATTTTTTTTGTAATAAGTTTCAGGCCCACTTACTTACCGGATAATGTTATTATATGATATATGTCCCCCCATCATTATAACATCATTATAACTTTAATATATATTTAAATAGCAGGCGGATTGAGATCAGGGGAGTGATTGCACTGATTATGATCCTAAGGTGCATCATTCAACCACATACCCCCAATTATATGGTGCGTTGCTCCCGTGCTGCTGTTAAGTTACCACAGTTCAGGGACTGTACCCTGACCAGCCTACCGTGGCAAACATTTTTCCCTTTTTTCCCCTCTTTCAATCCCCATACCCCCTTGTGGTTCTCTACACTCATTATGCAAATAAAGGATACATTTGAGGAAACATATGATTTTTGGCAGAATTCATATGTAGATGCCTAAGGCTAACACAATTAATATGGAAGGCAATATATTGTCATTTAATGTTAATGGTCTGAATGAACCGGTTAAACGGGCGCAGATACTACATCAAAAAACAAAAGGCATTAATTGTAATGATTCAGGAATATCACTTTAAAATTAACCATATGCCAGCACTTCAGTTATATAATTATCCCCAAATATATATGAGTAACAACCCAGTTAGGAAATCCCTTGGAGTGATGACCTTAATTCATAAAGATCTCCCCTTCAAGCATTTAGAGACAGTTACCGATAAGGAGGGCCGGTATGTTATGGTGAAAGGGAAATTGGCCGATCAAATCTGTACCATTGCAAACGTATATGTCCCAAATACGGGCCAAGTGAAATACTTAAAAAATTTTTTAATGCCCTAGATAATTTCAGGGAAGGTCTTATTATTTTAGGGGGAGATTTTAATGTTACCCTAAATTCCTTAGTAGACTCATCTTCTAAAAAAACAAATATTTCATATAAGGGCCTTACAGAAATTAAAAAAAGTTTATGAGAGATGCAGTTATTTGCAGACATTTGGAAGGTACTGAACCCGATGAAGAAAGATTACACATACTTTTCAGAAGTTCATTCAGTTTATTCTCGCATTGACTACATATTTGTGTCTCATTACTGGCTAAAATTATTTATAAAAGCAGACATAGGTAATATTTTATTATCAGATCATTCCCCAATCATAGTAAAATTTGCCATGCCAAAAACACTAAAAGTGGAATATATGCGGTGCTTTAATGAGTTTTTTTTACATACAAAAGGTGGGATCAAACAAATACAAATGTGAATAGAGACAATAATACACAATAATGCTACACCAGAAGTATCTCCAAAAACATTGTGGGAAACTCTTAAGTGCGTCCTTCGAGGTAATTTAATTGCCATGGGTAGTCAGCTTAACAAGGAAAAAGAAAAGGAATTAGTGGCATTATTAAAAGAAATTTCACAATTAGAACAATCTCACAAAGAAAATATTTCTCAAAAAACATTGATTACTTTAGAATTTAAAAGGTTACAACTCAAGGCATTATTAAACCAAAAGGTTCAGAAGAGTTATATAAGGACCAAGCAGAAATACTATGGGGCCGATTCAGTAAGCTCGAGTGAAGGATTCGAATGAAAAATACTTCGAATTTCGAAGTATTTTTTGGGTACTTCGACCATCGAATGGGCTACTTCGACCTTCGACTACGACCTTCGACTTCGATTCGAACGAAAAATCATTCGACTATTCGACCATTCGATAGTCGAAGTACTTTCCCTTTAAAAAAAACTTCGACCCCCTACTTCGGCAGATAAAACCTACCGAAGTCAATGTTAGCCTATGGGGAAGGTCCCCATAGGCTTGCTAAACTTTTTTTGATCGAAGGATTTTCCTTCGATCGTTGGATTAAAATCCTTCGAAACGTTCGATTCGAAGGATTTAATCGTTCGATCGAACGAACGTTTAGCGCTAAATCCTTCGACTTCGATATTCGAAGTCGAAGGATTTCAATTCGAGGGTCGAATTTCGAAGTATTTTTAACTTCGAAATTCGACCCTTAATGAATCTGCCCCTATGAGTTAGGAGATAAATGTAATAAATATTTTGCTAGGACAATTAAAAAAATCCAACCGCAAACACACATCATATCAATAAAAGATAAGGAAAACAAAATTCATCATGATACTAAAGGTATAGTGGATGCCTTTTGTGAATATTATCAAACATTATACTGTTTAAAAGTATCATCGCCACGAAACAGACTTCGAATATATTGAAGGATTTTATTGAGAATGCAGGTATACATAAATAAACTGGTGACTATGGTAGAGAGTTAGATTCCCCGTTTGAAGAGAAGGAAATTGAAGATTGTATAGATGCTTTACAGTCGGGGAAAAGCCCAGGACCAGACGGCTATATTGCTTCTTTTTATAAAACTTTCAAAAAAATATTAATTCCACAACTTCTTAGCTATTATAATAGTATTGGTGAGAATAATACTTTTTATCCCCAAGCAAAGGAGGCGCACATTAAACCTGACTAGGACCCACGATTATGCCCAAGCTATAGACCGATTTCCTTGATTAATATAGATCTAAAAATATATGCCAAAATACTTAGTAATAGGATAAAGAGATACTTACCGGACCTTATTCATACTGATCAGGCGGGTTTTACACCTAAACGGGAAGGAAAAGATAATATATTTAAAATTATATCATTGATGAAATATGTCCAAGGGAACAAAGTACCTTCAATTATTCTTACTACAGATGCTGAAAAGGCGTTCGATAGGGTGTCCTGGCCGTTTCTTGAACAGACTTTGCATAGCTTTGGTTTTGGCCATGCAATTATATATAGAATAATGGCCCTTTATGAGAGACCCACGGCCAGAATTAGAATTAATGGGATATTGTCGCCAACAGTACAAATGGTGCAATGGGACGAGGCAAGGTTGTCCCCTGTCGCCTGTTCTATTTATTTTGGTTATGGAAATACTGCTTTCTCATATTAGAAAAGATCCTGATATATCTGGGATCACTATAGAGGGTAAGGAGTATAAATGTATTTCATTTGCTGACGATTTATTATTATATCTTACTAAACCAATTATATCATTGCCAAAGGTCATGGCCCTCATGCAAAATTTTGGGGAACTATCTAATTTTAAGCTGAATTATAATAAATCCGAGATTTTGAATATAAATATATCAGATGTTAGAATACAACACCTGAAATCTAGTTTTCCTTTTAAGTGGACGGAACCAAATATAAAATACCTGGGCATCAAAATAAGAGCAGACCTTGGGAAATTGTACCAAGATAATTATCTCCCATTAATGATATCTCTCCAAAAAATGATAGATGTTTGGGATAAACTTAGATTATCATGGTTTGGTAAAATTCAGGCTATCAAGATGGTTTTTATGCCTAAATGTTTGTATTTTATCCAGGCATTAATTATAATGATTCCAATCTCCTTTTTTAAATCGATGATTTCTAAATTTATATGGGGCAATAAGAAATCAAGGTTAAAACATATCTCATTGATAGCACCAAAAGAAAAAAGGGGCCTAGGATTACCGGACTGTTACCTGTATTATGTAGCAACACATCTTGTAAGGATATTAGACTGGTCTGTAGTTAACCCACAAAAAGATTGGATTAAGTTGGAACATCTAACGACAGGATTTCTGTTAATTAATAATTTATAGGTCGAAAAGGAATTTACACCTAAAGCAGCATGGCAACACCCTTTAGTGGGGGCCACGTTAGGAGTATGGCATAAAAATAAAATTAGACTAGGACTAACATATAGTCCCTGCATATTACAATCTTTAATGTTTAATCCTGAATTTCCACCAAATTTGGAAAAAGGGTCATTTAAGAGATGGGGGAAAATGGGTACTAGGGAAACCACTTTAAAAGATCTTATTAAAAATGGAAAGTTAATCCTATTAGCTGAGATACAAAACAGATTGAAACAGCACCCTAGAGATGTATGGGGATATAACCAATTGCAAACGTACTTCCAATCAAAAGTATCCATGGACTGGCAAAGACCTGAAACACAATAGGAAACCTTACTCTCCTCTTCAAAGGTCTTGGCTAAACCTCTCTCGAAATTATATAAACTTCTAGTAGAAACCTTGGCGGTAGGCCCAGACACTCAACGTCAGGAATGGCAGAAGAATTAAATATAGATATAAATGACAATATGTGGAAAGATATTTTTAAATCCACATTTCAGAACTAGAGAAGCAGTATATAAATTGCTTACACGTTGGCATTATACACCGATGAAGCTGAAAAAACGCTATCCTAACAATAATGAGAAATGCTGGAGATGTAACATATTGGAGGGGAACCATACTCATATATGGATAAATTACCCAGTTATTCATGCATATTGGAAAGATGTTCTTCAGATTATAAATGAAGTTACACAACAAGAGATTCAAATTGATATGCCCCAGACAATCCTGTTGAATATGAATTATGATAGGAGCACAACTTTAAAAGACCCACTTACCCTTCATTTATTACAAGTGCCAAAAGCTTTAATTCCAATAAGGTGGAAATCAACAGAACCCCCAAGGTGTAAAGAGTGGTTATCCAAAGTAGAAGAAGTTAGACAAATCGAAGAAATTACTTGCCTAATTCACAACCAAAGTCAGAAATATTGGTCAATTTGGCATCCTTGGGTAGAATTTATGAAGAAAATAAATTAATATATATGTGGATTTCTATTTATAATATTAGTGGTGATTATAATAATGGATAAAATATATGAACTCTTAACTGTATACAATGTGGATTTTAACAACACTTCTCCTTTCCTCCCTTGTTTTCCTTTCTGTAACCCATTTCCCCCAATTTCCTTTTTCTTTTTTGTTCAAAAAAATGAAAAAAATAAAGAATTGATAAAAAAAAGTATTAGTACTACCGTATCCAAAAGAAAGACATTGCTAGTATATTCTTGAATGAGTTGAAATAAAAAAGTGACAAACCTGCCAGCTTTTTCTGACTTTGCAACCCCATTACCCCAGTCAATGGGCTAGATTCAAATCAGTGAGCAAAAGTTATTTTATAGTTTATCATGTGAAAAGTCATGGACGTATCCAGTTCTAGTTTTACCCCATAGACTTCAATAGAGTTTTACAGGATAAACACTGAGATAAGTTTTCTTGAATTACATCTAAAATTGAATCTCGTCCATGAGTTTTTCACGTGATAAACTTTTTCTCACTGAATCGTATCTGGCCCGTTGTCTGGATAATTAAAGTCACCCATTATAATAACTTGATCTAGTTGAGAAGCTGCCTCTAATTTAAAAGTAGCTCGGCCTCATATAGGATTAACTGCACCTCAACAATTGGAATTTACAACATCTGCTGCTCCATCTACCTAAATCCCAATATATAATAAGAAAAGGTATTTTATTTCCAAACAACTGAATATAAGCATGGCATAAAGATATAACACAACTAGTAAGACCATGCATAGTTCATTATTATGCTTCAAAGTTTCCATATTATAATATTTCACTATAAATGGAGTGTGTGTTGTGAGAAGCATGTGTTCTTTATAGATAATGACTAAATTGTTGAAAATGCTGGGCAGCTCTTTAGGTAAAGCCATGGAATATAGGTGGCAGTAAGAACAGAGAAACAACTGTCACAGCACAACATTAAACGAAACAATACAAGACAAAAGATCTGTACATTTTACTTACCTGTCAAAAATATATGTTCCAGACTGAGCAGATGCAGACAGCAGCAATACAGGGCATATATATATAGGCTGTCTCTTCTCTCACTTCAGTGGTACTGAAACTGCTATCCATTCACAATGGGAAAGGTAAGTCAGAACCTTGAAAATATCTTGATAATTCTGATCATTTCTAATTACTGTACTGTAGTATTCAACTACATTTTGTAAATTTGAGGTCCACATCCAACTTAAACATAACATATACCCAATTTTAAGAAGAATCAACCTGCGGTTGTTTTATTAAATTTTTCCTTAAAGGAACATTGTTCTATCCAATTTTTTGTTTTTTAAAAAACACTAGATGTTCTGCTTATTCGTAAAATACATTCAAAGTGTCTGTTTACAAGGTTTATCATCTTACTGTTCTCAAAGCTGCATTTATGTGTTTTCAATTCTGTTGTACAGCATTGTGTAATATGTTGGCATAGATAAGTGTAACTAATATCAGAATGAAGTGCTTCAGTTCCAGATGTATGAAAAATAATATTTGAACCTACAATGTCTTTTTTTAGATCTTCTTTTACGAGGAAAGGAATTTCCAAGGTCGCCAATATGAGTGTGGCTCAGACTGTTCTGACCTGTCCTCATACTTCAATCGCTGTAACTCCATCAGGGTAGAGGGTGGAAACTGGATCCTCTATGAGCACCCCAGTTACAGGGGACACCAGTTTTACCTGTGGAGAGGAGAATACCCAGACTTTCAGAGATGGATGGGCTTCAATGACAACATCAGGTCCTGTCGTTTTATTCCCCAGGTGAGTTTTCAAAGCTTTCCTAAAACTGCTGTAGTGCTGCAATAGTAGGAAAGCTAGAATAATAATTATTATAAATGATTCTTTGGCTTTTTTCAAATTGGATGCACGGACAGTTTAAGTAAGAGCCTGTCATTTGTAAGATTTGTTGCAATTTCCCTGGGGGGTACAATATGAAGAGCATTCATTACTCCTACATTTATTTATAATGTTCTTTGTTTAGAATAAAGATAAATTCGTTTTTGATATTGATGCACAAGTGGTTGCACAGCAGTCTACAATTTTATATAGGAATTAAAGAAATGTAAAAAATAAATATCAAAAATGGCAGAAAGATTCCCCAGTACAAAATGCTACATGGTAATATGTTTTAACCTGCAGAAACTTGTGGACCTATTATTACATTGAACTAAGTTGTTGATAATTAAATATTTCTTATAATATAAAATGGTATTACAGCAATGAATGGGAAAAAACAGTAGCATGGTATATGGGTAAATTGCTAAATATTGCATTTAAACATGTATATCGTACTAAAGGACTATTATAGAACTAAACCATGTGTACTTGCCTTTATCATTATTTAGTAGGGCTAGTAGACTGACTATTGAAAAGATTTTCCAGATCCATGGCTTGCTTGTTTTTTTAATCATATGTTTATTTATATATGTGTACAGCACCATGGCCAATACAAAATGAGAATCTACGAAAGAGGAGACTACCAAGGGCAGATGATGGAGTTCTTTGATGACTGCCCCAATACTTATGATCGATTCCGTTTCCATGACATTCACTCCTGCAATGTGTTTGATGGCCACTGGATGTTCTACGAGGAACCCAACTTCCAAGGACGTCAGTACTACATGAGACCTGGACAATACAGGAAATACAGTGACTGGGGAGCTTCAAGCCCCAGAATTGGATCATTCAGAAGAGTTCATCACATGTTTTAAATCATTATGAAACATTGTACACCTAATATATTTATGATCCAATAAAGATGACAAATTCCTTATTACTTTTTTATTTAATCATCATTTGTACATAAAGCGCACCTTGGATCTCCAATACACCAAAATATATAATATATATATAGACAAACCTAATTTTCTGCTTGATCGTTTGCGACAACCCCTACGCTTAGCTTCTCAACAGCTTCGCAGAGCCCACTGAGCATGTGAGTGTCGCAGACACTTTCCTAGATGGTGACCCCCCTGTGACAACTTTTTAGTTCTGGATCATGGCTACTATAGAGAAACTGAAAATTTAGGCTGGAGCAATAAGTTCAGTATATAAAATATGGCATTTTTGTCCATATTTATTTTTAGGGTTTAGTTCTCATTTAAGCTACATGATACTGAACTTGTATTGCTTTTCGTTATGACATTTGGTCATAGCCTGGACTCCTAACTGTGCTCTCAACAAAAATATTCAATACTGTAGATTCTCATAGAGATATGTGAAATGTAATGTCCACACGGCCAATACTATATATACCTGCCTAAGGATTTTACACCCTTTTTGCAGAGTATTGTCTGGGTTGTGCCTTGTCTCCAACCAGTGTTCTGCCACATTTGGACTAGACAGCAGTGCTGCAGGTGATATATGAGTGCAAGAGTAATAAATCTCGATCTGGAATTTTCTAATTTACACTCTATTATATTGGTCAGACTTCCATGTCTGTTGTTGTTCTTATGTTTAAGTCACAGACATAATTTTAGACTACAGAATTCCAAATAGCTCCTAGGTGATCTTAACAAGTTTAACTGCAATTAAACCATTTATAAATTGAACGATGGGCTATGTGAAACTTTTCTGATAATATTTGTGAAATTCAAAAATAATAAATACATTAATCTGGACCCAGTACAACAAACACGTAGCAATATAACCAGGAGCAAAAAAAAAATGCTGACTGATAGTTTTTATAATGGTATTTCTGTAAGTTGAATTAAATGTCATTTTTTTTAGTAACATAGTTAAATTGGATTAAAAATACCAAAGTCCATCAAGTGCAACCCCTCCAAATGAAACACACACTCATACCTACCCTCCATATAGTCACATAAACTATATATATATATATACCAATATCTATACTAATTGAAGATTTTAGTATCACAATAGCCTTGGAAATTATGCTTGTCCAATTAATCATCAAAACCTCTCTTAAAAACCTGAATCAGCAATCACAAAAACATCCGGCAGGGTATTCCACAACCTCAATGCCCTCACTGCGAAGAACCACCTATGCTGCTTCACATGAAAGTTCTTTCCTCTAGTCTGTAGGGGTGGCCTCTGGTGTGGTGATCCTCTTTCTGGGTAAAGGGGTCCCTTGCTATTTGTCTATAATGTCCTCTAAGATACTTGTAAGGTCTAATCATGTCTCCTCGCAGGTGTTTTTTTTTCAAACAAACCAGCCCAATCCTTGATAGTCTACATTCATAATTTAAATCTTCCATCCATTAAACTAGTCTAGTTGCACATCTCTGCACCCTCTTTAGCTCAATTATAGCTTTCTTATGGACTGGAGCCCAAAACTGCACTGCATACATGAATCCTTACCAGGGGACCTATAAAGAGACAAAATGATGTTTTCATTACTCGAGTAAATGCCCTTTTTATATGCAAGACAGTGTTTTATTTGCTTTAGTAGCCACTGAGTGACACTGCCTGGCATTAAACAACTTGCTATCTATGAAAATATCCAGATAGGTCTCAATTAAGGAAACTCCCAACACATTGCCATTTATGGGCAGATATATCAAAGGTTGAATTTAGAATTGAACAATACTAGTCCAATTAGAAAATGTTCCATTTACCACCACTCTTTGTAATCTTTCCTTCAGCCAGTTTTCTATCCAAGTACAATATATGTTCCAGGCCAAAATGCATTAATTTAACCTGTAGTCTTCTGCATGGTACTGTATCAAATGCTTTAGAAAATTCTAAGCATATGAAATCCACTGCCATCCCAGAGTCAAGGTTCCTGCTCACCTCCTCGAAGAATGCAATTTAATTCGTCTAGCAAGACTAATAAAACCATGCCAGCATTAAACCATGCTATCACAAACTCATAATCCTTTTAGTTTGTCATAATAACTTATCTGTTAATATCCATCCTTAAAGCTTTTTCTATCACTGACGTCAGACTAACCGACCTATAGTTTTGAGGTTGAGAATGGGATCCCTTTTTGGATAGCGGCACCACTTTAGCAATTTACCAATATCTCTGCACCATTCCAGACCTCAATGAATCCTGAAAAATTAAGTAAAGAGGTTTGGCAATCACAGAGCAAAGCACGTTTGGTACCCTGGGATGAATACCATTCGGTGCTGGATCTTTGTTTATGTTTACGTTTTCTACCTAGACACTTTTGAATTTCCTTTTGTGTGAACTATGCATCAGTAGTTATATTATTAGAATTCAGAGTATTAAAAAGTATTAGGACTACCGTGTCCAAAAGAAAGACATTGCTAGTATGTTCTTGAATGAGTTGAAATAAAAAAGTGCCAAACCTGCTAGCTTTTTCTGACTTGGCAACCCCATTACCCCAGTCAATGGGCCAGATTCAATTCAGTGAGCAAAAGTTATTTCATAGTTTATCATGTGAAAAGTCATGGACGTATCCAGTTCTAGTTTTACCCCATAGACTTCGATAGAGTTTTACAGGATAAACACTGAGATAAGTTTTCTTGAATTGCATCTAAAATTGAATCTCGTCCATGAGATTTTCACGTGACAAACTTTTTTCTCACTGAATCGAATCTGGCCCGTTGTCTGGATAATTAAAGTCACCCGTTATAATAACTTGATCTAGTTGAGAAGCTGCCTCTAATTTAAAAGTAGCTGAGCCTCATATAGGATTAACTGCACTGCAACAATTGGAATTTACCCAAATCCCTTCCACCAATATATAATAAGAAAAGGTATTTTATTTCCAAACAACTGAATATAAGCATGGCATAAAGATATAACACAACTAGTAGGACCATGCATAGTTCATTATTATGCTTCAAAGTTTCCATATTGTAATATTTCACTATAAATGGAGTGTGTGTTGTGAGAAGCATGTGTTCTTTATAGATAATGACTAAATTGTTGAAAATGCTGGGCAGCTCTTTAGGTAAAGCCATGGAATATAGGTGGCAGTAAGAACAGAGAAACAACTGTCACAGCACAACATTAAACGAAACAATACAAGACAAAAGATCTGTACATTTTACTTACCTGTCAAAAATATATGTTCCAGACTGAGCAGATGCAGACAGCAGCAATACAGGGCATATATATATATAGGCTGTCTCTTCTCTCACTTCAGTGGTACTGAATCTGCTATCCATTCACAATGGGAAAGGTAAGTCAGAACCTTGAAAATATCTTGATAATTCTGATCATTTCTAATTACTGTACTGTAGTATTCAACTACATTTTGTAAATTTGAGGTCCACATCCAACTTAAACATAACATATACCCAATTTTAAGAAGAATCAACCTGCGGTTGTTTTATTTAATTTTTCCTTAAAGGAACATTGTTCTATCCAATTTTTTGTTTTTTAAAAAACAATAGATGTTCTGCTTATTCGTAAAATACATTCAAAGTGTCTGTTTACAAGGTTTATCATCTTACTGTTCTCAAAGCTGCATTTATGTGTTTTCAATTCTGTTGTACAACATTGTGTAATATGTTGGCATAGATAAGTGTAACTAATATCAGAATGAAGTGCTTCAGTTCCAGATGTATGAAAAATAATATTTGAACCTACAATGTCTTTTTTTAGATCTTCTTTTACGAGGAAAGGAATTTCCAAGGTCGCCAATATGAGTGTGGCTCAGACTGTTCTGACCTGTCCTCATACTTCAATCGCTGTAACTCCATCAGGGTAGAGGGTGGAAACTGGATCCTCTATGAGCATCCCAGTTACAGGGGACACCAGTATTACCTGTGGAGAGGAGAATACCCAGACTTTCAGAGATGGATGGGCTTCAATGACAACATCAGGTCCTGTCGTTTTATTCCCCAGGTGAGTTTTCAAAGCTTTCCTAAAACTGCTGTAGTGCTGCAATAGTAGGAAAGCTAGAATAATAATTATTATAAATGATTCTTTGGCTTTTTTCAAATTGGATGCATGGACAGTTTAAGTAAGAGCCTGTCATTTGTAAGATTTGTTGCAATTTCCCTGGGGGTACAATATGAAGAGCATTCATTACTCCTACATTTATTTATAATGTTCTTTGTTTAGAATAAAGATAATTTAGTTTTTGATATTGATGCACAAGTGGTTGCACAGCAGTCTACAATTTTATATAGGAATTAAAGAAATGTAAAAAATAAATATCAGAAATGGCAGAAAGTTTCCCCAGTACAAAATGCTACATGGTAATATGTTTTAACCTGCAGAAACTTGTGGACCTATTATTACATTGAACTAAGTTGTTGATAATTAAATATTTCTTTTTTTTTTTATTTCAATAAATTTTTATTCTTTTAAACCACATTTGTATACAGAGTGCTTTTTAAACAGGATCATTTATATTTCCCATATCCATCTTACATAATAAACATAAAAAACAAATCCATAGAAAATTTTAACCTGTTGCCTGAGGTTAAGAGGGAAACCCCAACAACCCGGGACAAAACTTGGGTTCCATATATTGTCCCCCCCTAAAAAAAAAAAAAAAAAAAAAAAAAAAAAAAGAGACCCACATGCCCGAAACCCCTAATGTAGTGTCCTGAATTAAAGCTAATAACTTCGTGAAAAGTTGTGATCCTTGTATAGTGCAAACCCGTGCCATAATACTGTCAATGATTAAAACCAGTGATGTTATATATAACCTAGAGCCGATTTATTGTGAAGAACGGTGCCCCCGCTACTGAAATAGCCGAGCAGTTGATCCTTTAAAGTGAACCCCCATGATCCTAGAAAGGGAGAAAAAAAAAAAAAAACCCCCCCCCCCAGTGATGCTCTTTATACATTAACGTGACAAATTTATTAAATAAGTGTCTGATGACTTCGCAAACCCAATAACCTTTTATCGCCCATCTCTAAAATTTAGGATAGAGAGAGAGAAGAGGAAAAAAAAAAAAAAAAAAAAAAGGAAAAAGGGGGGGAGGAACCCCTAATTGTGTCCTTCTGTGCTAAGTATACCCTCCCCGCCCCAGGCCCCAGGCCAACCCAAAATTTAATACACATAATCAAAAACACCAAAAAAAAAAAAAAAAAAAAAAAATTTACCAAAATAATAAGTACCTCTACTGTAAAAAAAAGAATTCTTACAGTGAGAGAGGAATAGATACCTCTCCAGGCCCCTGTCTATATTCGATCCAGGGCCTCCAAACAGCAAGAAATTTCTGATGAGAATCGAGGAGAATGCTGGACATTTTCTCTTGACACATAATCCAGTCTATTCTAGATTTAACTGGTTCTATTGAGATTTGTTTCTGTTTCCAAGCTCCAGCAATAGTTCTCTTAGCTGCTAACATTATGAAAGAAAATAGACTAAACTGAGACTTCGATAAAGTATCTGTTTTTTTCCCAAGTAGAGCTAGGACAGGATCTTTAGGAATGGGGGTCTCCAATACCGAATATACCATATTGAAGATTCTAATCCAGAATCTCCGGGCTAAAGGGCATTTCCACCAAATGTGGAACATTGTGCCTACTTCTCCACACCCTCTAAAGCAGCTAGAATCAGCTAAAGGGGCAAATTTGGCTATACGTGCTGGAACCAGGTACCATCTGAATAACACTTTATAATTCGTCTCTAGTAAGGAAACATTATTAGATGATCTTCTAGTCGTATTCCAGATCTGTTCCCAATCCTCATGTGGAATTTCTCTAGATAGATCCCTATGCCAGGCTAACATATAGGAAAGCATCGAGGGTTGCAGGCCCTCCAAAAATTTATTATACAAACTGGAGACTACTCGTCGTGAACTAGGAGAATAGATACACCATCTTTCAAAGAATGTTTCTCTGTTCTCTTTGTCTTTTACCTGGACCCACTGAGTTAAAACAAAGTGATAAACTTGTTGTAATCTGAACCTTTCTGTAGAAGGGATTGAAAACTTGTCTATCAATTCCTGTAAGGGAAGGGGCCCTGCTGTAGAGCATAGCTGCCCCAATGACCGAATACCTCTATCAGTCCACCACTTAAGTTGTTGATAATTAAATATTTCTTATAGTATAAAATGGTATTACAGCAATGAATGGGAAAAAACAGTAGCATGGTATATGGGTAAATTGCTAAATATTGCATTTAAACATGTATATCGTACTAAAGGACTATTATAGAACTAAACCATGTGTACTTGCCTTTATCATTATTTAGTAGGGCTAGTAGACTGACTATTGAAAAGATTTTCCAGATCCATGGCTTGCTTGTTTTTTTAATCATATGTTTATTTATATATGTGTACAGCACCATGGCCAATACAAAATGAGAATCTACGAAAGAGGAGACTACCAAGGGCAGATGATGGAGTTCTTTGATGACTGCCCCAATACTTATGATCGATTCCGTTTCCATGACATTCACTCCTGCAATGTGTTTGATGGCCACTGGATGTTCTACGAGGAACCCAACTTCCGAGGACGTCAGTACTACATGAGACCTGGACAATACAGGAAATACAGTGACTGGGGAGCCTCAAGCCCCAGAATTGGATCATTCAGAAGAGTTCATCACATGTTTTAAATCATTATGAAACATTGTACACCTAATATATTTATGATCCAATAAAGATGACAAATTCCTTATTACTTTTTTATTTAATCATCATTTGTACATAAAGCGCACCTTGGATCTCCAATACACCAAAATATATAATATATATATAGACAAACCTAATTTTCTGCTTGATCGTTTGCGACAACCCCTACGCTTAGCTTCTCAACAGCTTCGCAGAGCCCACTGAGCATGTGAGTGTCGCAGACACTTTCCTAGATGGTGACCCCCCTGTGACAACTTTTTAGTTCTGGATCATGGCTACTATAGAGAAACTGAAAATTTAGGCTGGAGCAATAAGTTCAGTATATAAAATATGGCATTTTTGTCCATATTTATTTTTAGGGTTTAGTTCTCATTTAAGCTACATGATACTGAACTTGTATTGTATTGCTTTTCGTTATGACATTTGGTCATAGCCTGGACTCCTAACTGTGCTCTCAACAAAAATATTCAATACTGTAGATTCTCATAGAGATATGTGAAATGTAATGTCCACACGGCCAATACTATATATACCTGCCTAAGGATTTAACACCCTTTTTGCAGAGTATTGTCTGGGTTGTGCCTTGTCTCCAACCAGTGCTCTGCCACATTTGGACTAGACAGCAGTGCTGCAGGTGATATGTGAGTGCAAGAGTAATAAATCTCGATCTGGAATTTTCTAATTTACACTCTATTATACTGGTCAGACTTCCATGTCTGTTGTTGTTCTTATGTTTAAGTCACAGACATAATTTTAGACTACAGAATTCCAAATAGCTCCTAGGTGATCTTAACAAGTTTAACTGCAATTAAACCATTTATATATTGAACGATGGGCTATGTGAAACTTTTCTGATAATATTTGTGAAATTCAAAAATAATAAATACATTAATCTGGACCCAGTACAACAAACACGTAGCAATATAACCAGGAGCAAAAAAAAAAATGCTGACTGATAGTTTTATAATGGTATTTCTGTAAGTTGAATTAAATGTCATTTTTTTAGTAACATAGTTAAATTGGATTAAAAATACCAAAGTCCATCAAGTGCAACCCCTCCAAATGAAACACACACTCATACCTACCCTCCATATAGTCACATAAACTATATATATATATATATATATATAAACAATATCTATACTAATTGAAGATTTTAGTATCACAATAGCCTTGGAATTATGCTTGTCCAATTAATCATCAAAACCTCTCTTTAAAACCTGAATCAGCAATCACAAAAACATCCGGCAGGGTATTCCACAACCTCAATGCCCTCAATGCGAAGAACCACCTATGCTGCTTCACATGAAAGTTCTTTCCTCTAGTCTGTAGGGGTGGCCTCTGGTGTGGTGATCCTCTTTCTGGGTAAAGGGGTCCCTTGCTATTTGTCTATAATGTCCTCTAAGATACTTGTAAGGTCTAATCATGTCTCCTCGCAGGTGTTTTTTTTTCAAACAAACCAGCCCAATCCTTGATAGTCTACATTCATAATTTAAATCTTCCATCCATTAAACTAGTCTAGTTGCACATCTCTGCACCCTCTTTAGCTCAATTATAGCTTTCTTATGGACTGGAGCCCAAAACTGCACTGCATACATGAATCCTTACCAGGGGACCTATAAAGAGACAAAATGATGTTTTCATTACTCGAGTAAATGCCCTTTTTATATGCAAGACAGTGTTTTATTTGCTTTAGTAGCCACTGAGTGACACTGCCTGGCATTAAACAACTTGCTATCTATGAAAATATCCAGATAGGTCTCAATTAAGGAAACTCCCAACACATTGCCATTTATGGGCAGATATATCAAAGGTTGAATTTAGAATTGAACAATACTAGTCCAATTAGAAAATGTTCCATTTACCACCACTCTTTGTAATCTTTCCTTCAGCCAGTTTTCTATCCAAGTACAAATATATGTTCCAGGCCAAAATGCATTAATTTAACCTGTAGTCTTCTGCATGGTACTGTATCAAATGCTTTAGAAAATTCTAAGCATATGAAATCCACTGCCATCCCAGAGTCAAGGTTCCTGCTCACCTCCTCGAAGAATGCAATTTAATTTGTCTAGCAAGACTAATAAAACCATGCCAGCATTAAACCATGCTATCACAAACTCATAATCCTTTTAGTTTGTCATAATAACTTATCTGTTAATATCCATCCTTAAAGCTTTTTTCTATCACTGACGTCAGACTAACCGACCTATAGTTTTGAGGTTGAGAATGGGATCCCTTTTTGGATAGCGGCACCACTTTAGCAATTTACCAATATCTCTGCACCATTCCAGACCTCAATGAATCCTGAAAAATTAAGTAAAGAGGTTTGGCAATCACAGAGCAAAGCACGTTTGGTACCCTGGGATGAATACCATTCGGTGCTGGATCTTTGTTTATGTTTACGTTTTCTACCTAGACACTTTTGAATTTCCTTTTGTGTGAACTATGCATCAGTAGTTATATTATTAGAATTCAGAGTATTAAAAAGTATTAGGACTACCGTGTCCAAAAGAAAGACATTGCTAGTATGTTCTTGAATGAGTTGAAATAAAAAAGTGCCAAACCTGCTAGCTTTTTCTGACTTGGCAACCCCATTACCCCAGTCAATGGGCCAGATTCAATTCAGTGAGCAAAAGTTATTTCATAGTTTATCATGTGAAAAGTCATGGACGTATCCAGTTCTAGTTTTACCCCATAGACTTCGATAGAGTTTTACAGGATAAACACTGAGATAAGTTTTCTTGAATTGCATCTAAAATTGAATCTCGTCCATGAGATTTTCACGTGACAAACTTTTTTCTCACTGAATCGAATCTGGCCCGTTGTCTGGATAATTAAAGTCACCCGTTATAATAACTTGATCTAGTTGAGAAGCTGCCTCTAATTTAAAAGTAGCTGAGCCTCATATAGGATTAACTGCACTGCAACAATTGGAATTTACCCAAATCCCTTCCACCAATATATAATAAGAAAAGGTATTTTATTTCCAAACAACTGAATATAAGCATGGCATAAAGATATAACACAACTAGTAGGACCATGCATAGTTCATTATTATGCTTCAAAGTTTCCATATTGTAATATTTCACTATAAATGGAGTGTGTGTTGTGAGAAGCATGTGTTCTTTATAGATAATGACTAAATTGTTGAAAATGCTGGGCAGCTCTTTAGGTAAAGCCATGGAATATAGGTGGCAGTAAGAACAGAGAAACAACTGTCACAGCACAACATTAAACGAAACAATACAAGACAAAAGATCTGTACATTTTACTTACCTGTCAAAAATATATGTTCCAGACTGAGCAGATGCAGACAGCAGCAATACAGGGCATATATATATAGGCTGTCTCTTCTCTCACTTCAGTGGTACTGAATCTGCTATCCATTCACAATGGGAAAGGTAAGTCAGAACCTTGAAAATATCTTGATAATTCTGATCATTTCTAATTACTGTACTGTAGTATTCAACTACATTTTGTAAATTTGAGGTCCACATCCAACTTAAACATAACATATACCCAATTTTAAGAAGAATCAACCTGCGGTTGTTTTATTTAATTTTTCCTTAAAGGAACATTGTTCTATCCAATTTTTTGTTTTTTAAAAAACACTAGATGTTCTGCTTATTCGTAAAACACATTCAAAGTGTCTGTTTACAAGGTTTATCATCTTACTGTTCTCAAAGCTGCATTTATGTGTTTTCAATTCTGTTGTACAACATTGTGTAATATGTTGGCATAGATAAGTGTAACTAATATCAGAATGAAGTGCTTCAGTTCCAGATGTATGAAAAATAATATTTGAACCTACAATGTCTTTTTTTTAGATCTTCTTTTACGAGGAAAGGAATTTCCAAGGTCGCCAATATGAGTGTGGCTCAGACTGTTCTGACCTGTCCTCATACTTCAATCGCTGTAACTCCATCAGGGTAGAGGGTGGAAACTGGATCCTCTATGAGCATCCCAGTTACAGGGGACACCAGTATTACCTGTGGAGAGGAGAATACCCAGACTTTCAGAGATGGATGGGCTTCAATGACAACATCAGGTCCTGTCGTTTTATTCCCCAGGTGAGTTTTCAAAGCTTTCCTAAAACTGCTGTAGTGCTGCAATAGTAGGAAAGCTAGAATAATAATTATTATAAATGATTCTTTGGCTTTTTTCAAATTGGATGCATGGACAGTTTAAGTAAGAGCCTGTCATTTGTAAGATTTGTTGCAATTTCCCTGGGGGTACAATATGAAGAGCATTCATTACTCCTACATTTATTTATAATGTTCTTTGTTTAGAATAAAGATAAATTAGTTTTTGATATTGATGCACAAGTGGTTGCACAGCAGTCTACAATTTTATATAGGAATTAAAGAAATGTAAAAAATAAATATCAGAAATGGCAGAAAGTTTCCCCATTACAAAATGCTACATGGTAATATGTTTTAACCTGCAGAAACTTGTGGACCTATTATTACATTGAACTAAGTTGTTGATAATTAAATATTTCTTATAATATAAAATGGTATTACAGCAATGAATGGGAAAAAACAGTAGCATGGTATATGGGTAAATTGCTAAATATTGCATTTAAACATGTATATCGTACTAAAGGACTATTATAGAACTAAACCATGTGTACTTGCCTTTATCATTATTTAGTAGGGCTAGTAGACTGACTATTGAAAAGATTTTCCAGATCCATGGCTTGCTTGTTTTTTTAATCATATGTTTATTTATATATGTGTACAGCACCATGGCCAATACAAAATGAGAATCTACGAAAGAGGAGACTACCAAGGGCAGATGATGGAGTTCTTTGATGACTGCCCCAATACTTATGATCGATTCCGTTTCCATGACATTCACTCCTGCAATGTGTTTGATGGCCACTGGATGTTCTACGAGGAACCCAACTTCCAAGGACGTCAGTACTACATGAGACCTGGACAATACAGGAAATACAGTGACTGGGGAGCCTCAAGCCCCAGAATTGGATCATTCAGAAGAGTTCATCACATGTTTTAAATCATTATGAAACATTGTACACCTAATATATTTATGATCCAATAAAGATGACAAATTCCTTATTACTTTTTTATTTAATCATCATTTGTACATAAAGCGCACCTTGGATCTCCAATACACCAAAATATATAATATATATATAGACAAACCTAATTTTCTGCTTGATCGTTTGCGACAACCCCTACGCTTAGCTTCTCAACAGCTTCGCAGAGCCCACTGAGCATGTGAGTGTCGCAGACACTTTCCTAGATGGTGACCCCCCTGTGACAAATTTTTAGTTCTGGATCATGGCTACTATAGAGAAACTGAAAATTTAGGCTGGAGCAATAAGTTCAGTATATAAAATATGGCATTTTTGTCCATATTTATTTTTAGGATTTAGTTCTCATTTAAGCTACATGATACTGAACTTGTATTGTATTGCTTTTCGTTATGACATTTGGTCATAGCCTGGACTCCTAACTGTGCTCTCAACAAAAATATTCAATACTGTAGATTCTAATAGAGATATTTGAAATGTAATGTCCACACGGCCAATACTATATATACCTGCCTAAGGATTTAACACCCTTTTTGCAGAGTATTGTCTGGGTTGTGCCTTGTCTCCAACCAGTGTTCTGCCACATTTGGACTAGACAGCAGTGCTGCAGGTGATATGTGAGTGCAAGAGTAATAAATCTCGATCTGGAATTTTCTAATTTACACTCTATTATATTGGTCAGACTTCCATGTCTGTTGTTGTTCTTATGTTTAAGTCACAGACATAATTTTAGACTACAGAATTCCAAATAGCTCCTAGGTGATCTTAACAAGTTTAACTGCAATTAAACCATTTATAAATTGAACGATGGGCTATGTGAAACTTTTCTGATAATATTTGTGAAATTCAAAAATAATAAATACATTAATCTGGACCCAGTACAACAAACACGTAGCAATATAACCAGGAGCAAAAAAAAAATGCTGACTGATAGTTTTATAATGGTATTTCTGTAAGTTGAATTAAATGTCATTTTTTTAGTAACATAGTTAAATTGGATTAAAAATACCAAAGTCCATCAAGTGCAACCCCTCCAAATGAAACACACACTCATACCTACCCTCCATATAGTCACATAAACTATATATATATATATATACCAATATCTATACTAATTGAAGATTTTAGTATCACAATAGCCTTGGAAATTATGCTTGTCCAATTAATCATCAAAACCTCTCTTAAAAACCTGAATCAGCAATCACAAAAACATCCGGCAGGGTATTCCACAACCTCAATGCCCTCACTGCGAAGAACCACCTATGCTGCTTCACATGAAAGTTCTTTCCTCTAGTCTGTAGGGGTGGCCTCTGGTGTGGTGATCCTCTTTCTGGGTAAAGGGGTCCCTTGCTATTTGTCTATAATGTCCTCTAAGATACTTGTAAGGTCTAATCATGTCTCCTCGCAGGCGTTTTTTTTCAAACAAACCAGCCCAATCCTTGATAGTCTACATTCATAATTTAAATCTTCCATCCATTAAACTAGTCTAGTTGCACATCTCTGCACCCTCTTTAGCTCAATTATAGCTTTCTTATGGACTGGAGCCCAAAACTGCACTGCATACATGAATCCTTACCAGGGGACCTATAAAGAGACAAAATGATGTTTTCATTACTCGAGTAAATGCCCTTTTTATATGCAAGACAGTGTTTTATTTGCTTTAGTAGCCACTGAGTGACACTGCCTGGCATTAAACAACTTGCTATCTATGAAAATATCCAGATAGGTCTCAATTAAGGAAACTCCCAACACATTGCCATTTATGGGCAGATATATCAAAGGTTGAATTTAGAATTGAACAATACTAGTCCAATTAGAAAATGTTCCATTTACCACCACTCTTTGTAATCTTTCCTTCAGCCAGTTTTCTATCCAAGTACAAATATATGTTCCAGGCCAAAATGCATTAATTTAACCTGTAGTCTTCTGCATGGTACTGTATCAAATGCTTTAGAAAATTCTAAGCATATGAAATCCACTGCCATCCCAGAGTCAAGGTTCCTGCTCACCTCCTCGAAGAATGCAATTTAATTCGTCTAGCAAGACTAATAAAACCATGCCAGCATTAAACCATGCTATCACAAACTCATAATCCTTTTAGTTTGTCATAATAACTTATCTGTTAATATCCATCCTTAAAGCTTTTTTCTATCACTGACGTCAGACTAACCGACCTATAGTTTTGAGGTTGAGAATGGGATCCCTTTTTGGATAGCGGCACCACTTTAGCAATTTACCAATATCTCTGCACCATTCCAGACCTCAATGAATCCTGAAAAATTAAGTAAAGAGGTTTGGCAATCACAGAGCAAAGCACGTTTGGTACCCTGGGATGAATACCATTCGGTGCTGGATCTTTGTTTATGTTTACGTTTTCTACCTAGACACTTTTGAATTTCCTTTTGTGTGAACTATGCATCAGTAGTTATATTATTAGAATTCAGAGTATTAAAAAGTATTAGGACTACCGTGTCCAAAAGAAAGACATTGCTAGTATGTTCTTGAATGAGTTGAAATAAAAAAGTGCCAAACCTGCTAGCTTTTTCTGACTTGGCAACCCCATTACCCCAGTCAATGGGCCAGATTCAATTCAGTGAGCAAAAGTTATTTCATAGTTTATCATGTGAAAAGTCATGGACGTATCCAGTTCTAGTTTTACCCCATAGACTTCGATAGAGTTTTACAGGATAAACACTGAGATAAGTTTTCTTGAATTGCATCTAAAATTGAATCTCGTCCATGAGATTTTCACGTGACAAACTTTTTTCTCACTGAATCGAATCTGGCCCGTTGTCTGGATAATTAAAGTCACCCGTTATAATAACTTGATCTAGTTGAGAAGCTGCCTCTAATTTAAAAGTAGCTGAGCCTCATATAGGATTAACTGCACTGCAACAATTGGAATTTACTCTCTATGGGCATCAAAATGTTTTTGTCGCACGTTGTGGCACGTCAAATTATTTTTGTCGTGCAGCAATTTTTTTCACCCGTTGGAGTCTATGGGCGTAATCTTTGCAGCAATATTAGATGAAAAATTTCACTTATCACTATTCATGATGTCTAGCACTGGGAAACACTTCATAAAACCATACAAAAGAGATTGAATAGGACCCATACCTACAGAGAAGTTCTTAAACCAAATATATTTATATTGGATTTATTGCAAAAGGAGAGCAACAACCCCAAGGTTCCAAATTCTGTGCCCAAAATAATAGCACCCTGGTTCCATGGTTGAAGAGAATAGTAAACATGCATTCAACTGATCAAGTGGGTACAATTTGAATGGTCTCACTGTAGTAGTCTTAACGATGAAACCATGATCTCCAGGAGTTATACTAATATAAGGCCAACATTATTGTAAATGCTATTCACAAATAATAAAGCCAACAGTTGCATTGACTTACATTTCTCTTCAGCTTTGCAGAGCTTTTCAAGACCAACTTCAACATTCCTGGAGGACATTGCATCTAATGTATAGATCCTCTTAGCTTCAACCAGTCATAAAGTTACCACCCCCTCTTTTTTGGGACTTTGTATAGCCCCGAGTCTAAGGGGGACATTTAACAGATTTGTTTTTTTCCACAAAAGTCCAAAATATAGTTGTTTTCCTATACTGTATTTCTTAAAAGCTCTAAAAATTCAAGATTTATTAAGTGTAAAAAACACAAAACCCTAAAATGCAAAAGTTCACCAGGTAAAAGTTATCTAGGTGCTATAGAAGTCAATGGGAGCTGCACTGATCTTATTGGACTGCTTTTAATTAATTCAGAATTTTAGAGGGTTTCAGATTTTTGTCACTAGGAATTGTCCAAAAAACTTGAATTCGTAGAGGTTTTAGAGGTATTTACATTTTTAAGTACACTGTTCAGAGCTTTTTTTCATTCTTACTTTTTGTATTCGGATCTATTAATAAATTCCATGACATTCATGGTTTTAGCGAATGTGAATTCAGTTGTGGATTCAAAAACCTCTACAAGCACTAAAATTAAAATATTAACAAATAAACCTTCAAGTTTTCAGGTTTATTTTATCCAACCATTGGTGAAAATATCAGGCCACAAGGCTTTTAAAATTACCTCTACATATGTCACTGCAGTGTTCAAGCAGCCTTGTTCCTTGTCACCTGAAAATGTAAAGGTATTTAACCTTACATCCTTTACCACATGTAATACCAAGGGGGTTGTATATGCCCTGCATTGTTAAATGTTGTATGAGGTATGTGGACTAGATATTGAGTAGAGATGGAACTTTCTGAACATCGGGATTATATTGGGGTTACCATAGCACAATCATGCTGTTACCCCATTCTTGGTTCGTAAGTTTGACAAGCTACACAAAGATCCAAGTGGAGTGAGGCCCATTTCCAAGTAAAGCAGTAGCTCAAATCTTGATCAATGCACTATACAGTATATCCTTCTTGGTTCTGCACTTTGTTTTGAGCTTTTCACCTATTGGTTAAGAATTTTTGTGATGCAATGTATTTTAATTGGTCGACATGCCTTTATAAGGATTGTACCTGGGAGAGACCCTCAGCCTATAAATAAGTGCCTACACAGGCACGAAAGCTACTGCTTTACTTGGAAATGGGCCTCACTCCATTTGGATTTTTGCATAATGAAAAAAATTGATTGGCAACCCTTGGACTGGGTGTTGTCCTGTGATAAACCATTTCATCAGTTTTACTATTTTCTTACTTTTTCATTTTCTTTATTTTTGGACAACTTATTTCTTTATTTTGTTTTTGGATAGAGCCATACACCAGTATACTTATGTTTACTTGACAAGCTACACCCCTCAGGGTTGTTTAAAAAACCTTATACATAGAATTATGGTAAATGATCAAATGCAGCCAATTCAAGGATTCAATAATATTCTAAAAATGCCTATTGATAACTAAGTATGAACTAATTTGAAGCATTCTTGATACTGTAGCACCGTAAACATATTTCAGTTGTTCAGATACTGAGATTATGAAATAATGGGAATGCTGGGTAGCTCTTTTAGTACAGCTATAGAACACGGGTACCACTTAACACTGAGACAAAACTGTCACAGCACAACATGAAACACAATGCAAGACAAAAGATCTTTACATTTACAGAAAAATAAAACTAGAGGCTCAGCTTATGCAAACAGAAGCAATCCAGGACATATATAAAGGCTGCCTCTTCTCAAACTTCCATTGCACTGAAACTTCTATTCAAAATGGGAAAGGTAAGTTGACATCATTCAAAAATGATTTCACATTTTAAACTTATGTTCTATATAGTATGTTACCTACTCCTAAAGAAGAGCTATAATTTGTAAAAAAAACCAAAAAAAAAAACCATCATACATTTTATTTTTATACTAGAACTTGTAACCCATACTTAGATTTAAATAACTGTATTGGAACAAAAAAATAGCAAAATGAATGATTTAATTTGCCTAAAAGGTGAAACAAATTGCTGTAATTTTTTGATAATTTTCATGGTAACTCCTTCAGGAAAAGTATTAAAACTTTTAGTGCACCAAAAATTGTACGGTATACAGTATGTGCCTGCTTCTCTATATACAGCTGGATTCCAGTCAGAAATCTATTTTTCAAAAGGGTCAGCAAATTAATCAACACTGCTTTACATAAAAATGATTAGTACCATGGTATTAAATTACAATTGATGATATTCTTTTAGATCTACTTCTACGAGGAAAGGAATTTCCAAGGGCGCCACTATGAGTGTGGCTCAGACTGTTCTGACCTGTCCTCATACTTCAACCGTTGCAACTCCATCAGGGTAGAGGGTGGAAACTGGATCCTGTATGAGCACCCCAGTTACAGGGGACACCAGTATTACCTCTGGCAAGGTGAATACCCAGATTTTCAGAGATGGATGGGCTTCAATGACTCCATCAGATCCTGCAGATTTATTCCCCATGTAAGTTTATTCAATGTTAACACAGCACGTTTCCAGTGAAGATAAAACAACCCATCATCAAAGTAGTCATGGTTTTATTTCAAGTTTACCAGTTTTATGAAAAAGTAGAAGCTTAATCACTGGTTTTAAATCTTCAACTGACAGGAACAGAATTTTCATTTGTTTAGAACAAGGTTTCTTATCGACATAAGCAACACCAGGCATGTGGTGTCACACAAGTGTAAGGAGAGTGAAAAACTAATGTACAAGTGTTTGAGAATTATTTTTGGTGATCTAGAAAAATGTATACCTTCATATTAAAACATGTAATTAAATAAATCAAATAACCTCTTGACATTTAGGTAGCAGTTATTTTAAAAACAGTAAGTTTTTTTCCAGATATTGTGCAGATATTATTACTAGGAAAAAAAATAAATACAATCATTATATTATGATATTAAATGCAGGTAATCAATGAAGGTCCACATTTTTAATAGCCCTGGCAATTATAATATTTATGTAAAAAAGGTGTCGTAATGAAAAATGACTGGCAACATAATATATAGTAGGTAAAGTACCTCCTATATATTATATTATATATTATAAATAGCCAATCAAAAATGTTATGATTTGTGTATATTTATTTCATTTATTATTTAGTACCACGGTCAATATAAAATGAGAATCTATGAAAGAGGAGACTACCAAGGGCAGATGATGGAGTTCTTTGATGACTGCCCCAATACTTATGATCGATTCCATTTCAATGACATTCACTCCTGCAATGTGTTTAATGGCCACTGGATGTTCTACGAGGAACCCAACTACAGGGGGCGTCAGTACTACATGAGACCTGGAGAATACAGGAAATACAGTGACTGGGGAGCCTCAAGCCCCAGAATTGGATCATTCAGAAGAGTGTATCACAGATTTTAAATCAATTTTAAATCTACTCAAAGATTATATGTAAAGTTCAATAAAATGCACATGTTTAAAATTAGTTTTTTATGTATTTTTTAATTTATATACTGTATGTAGTGCAACTTTAGATCAAATTCTTTCAGGTATGGGAACTATGTTCTGGAGTACTTGGTATTTGGGGTCTGGATAAGGGGTTTTTGCCATAATTTGAATCACTACACCTTAAGCCTACTAAAAAAATATAAACCTTAAATAAACACAATAGCATTATTTTTCCAGTAATACAGATTCATGTAGTTTAGTTACCATCAAGTACAAGCTATTGTTTTCTTATTACAGAGACAAGGGGAATAATTAGAAAAAAATATAATTTGCTTAGGTTTGAGAATTGGTCTTTTTGTAATTTGAAACTTTCTGAATACATGTAAAGAATCTGTTGTTTACAGTAGATTCTATATATGCATTCAGAAGTGTTAATTATTTAGAATGCTTGGACCTGGGGTTTTCCAGACAAGATATTTCCAAAATTTGTATCAATATACCTTAAAGCTACTGAAAATCATTTAGACATTAAATAAAACCAATAGTTAGGTATTGTCACCAATATGGAGCCTAGGTAGAACCAAGTACAAGATACTGCTTTATAAACCACAGCCCTTCAGCAGTAAAGATCTATGCTCAAAAGATGCCCCAGAGGCTCCCCATCTTCTTTTCTGCTGATTCACTGCACATGCTGCTGTCACTTACTGAGCTTAGGGACCGACACACAAGATAATTAATATATTGTGACATGCCACTGGCCTGCCCATGCACTTTTATGGGGGAATTAGCGTTTGGTAGGCAGGTAGCGTAGGATTTTTGAGCTTAGAGACAGGGACACCAAGGCTTCCAACAAAAACACAGCTTTATTAAGCACTGGACATTCCCAACAAAAAGGCAACAGAAAAATGTTCAGGTAACAGTTCAACAAATGCAGGGTACAGTTCAGTAAATACACTGCAAAACATTCAGGGTTTTCCCCCCCCTCTGGTCGCTCACCATCAAGGGAAACTCTCACCCTCTTGCACCTTGAAGTATCTGGGCTTCACACTCAGCCCTGCTGGCCTTACCCTCTTGGGACTCAGACTCACTAGCCTCTGCCAGTCCTTTTCTCTTTCTTTCCCCACAAGGAATTTAGGCTCCAAGCTCTGGAACTCTCTTGCTGGCAGAAAAACTGCTTCTGCCCAGCTCTGTCTCTCACAGCCCCTCACTTCCCTGGAGAGCCCTGAGTTGTGCTCACACAGCCCTTTTACATGGTCAGGTAGATCCTCTCTCAGCTGCCACTTAATTACCTGGCTGAGAGGGAATATTAACCCTACCTGAGCCAAATATTCCTTTGCAGCACATACAATGCAGTTTAAATGCACTCTTTTATGTGCCTTTTGCTCTAAGTCAGTAGTGTTTCCCAAACACCCTGTCACAATATATAATATAAATATCCCAATATAAAGCTGATTAATAAATTATTCAGATTATTGGTACATGGCATCTCAGAAACCAGCACAATTAGCATCAGAATTTAATAATTAGCCCTTTAGCCTCAGCTTATATGACAGACAAACCTCATTTTATTCTTGATGATTTGCGATGACCCCTAAGCATAGCTTCTCAACAGCTGCTCAAACTGCACACACATATACGGACCTATATATATATATATATATATATATATATATATATATATATATATATATATATAGGTGATGTAAGGATCAGCACACTCATTTGTAGAAAAGCAAAGTGTATTTTATTTCAACACAGCATTGTGTCCAACGTTTCGGTTCCTCCTGGGAACCTTTATCCAGGAGGAACCGAAACGTTGGACACAATGCTGTGTTGAAATAAAATACACTTTGCTTTTCTACAAATGAGTGTGCTGATCCTTACATCACCTGTATCATTAATTTGATCCTGCACCTCAAACTCATACAAGTATCGAGTGCTGATACCCACAGGACGCATATATATATATATATATATATATATATATATATATATATACCAACAGACCGGGGAGCTCAGGGTCCCCCGGGCCTGCAGCCTCTGGGGCCCCCCACACCATCCCCCAGGCCCCCCCAGCCACAAAGTCCTCTTCATGCCACCACCCGCCATCACTCCCCCAAGCCCGGGTACATGCGTAACTTTTTACGGCTCACAAGTGCTGCCAGTGTATGGAAGGGGGGCTAGGAGAGGGAGTGCAGGATGCAGGTCTGGCCCAGCGAAGCCCAAAAGAGCCAGGGTTCACCAGCCCAGTATACCAATATCAATACTAATTAATTGTAGATCTTAAGATAACAATTGGATATTTTGCTTGTTAAAGAAATCATCCAAACCCTAACTTACTAGGATCTGTAATCATTTCACTTCCTTCATGGTAAAGAACCACCTATACTGCTTCAAATTAAAGTTGGGTTTCTCTAGTCTAAAGGGATGGCCTCTCATTCTTTATTTTTTTCTATGTCTATAATGTCCAGTAATGTATTTGTAAATAGTAAACATACTACCTGACAAGTGTCTTTTTTTCGATAAAACAACCCCAACAGTCTAACCTCATAGTTTTAATTCTCCAACTCAGAAAAAAATCTAGTTGCACGGCTGTGTAATCGCTCCAGCTCAATAATATCCTTCTGAAGGACTGGAGAACAAAACTGCACTACACATTCAAGGTGAGTTATCATATGAAGTATTCTACTGATGTATCTCTTTGCGTCCACCAAGCCACTTACAGTACAGTTCATGATATACAATAAGCTGTGACTTTCAAGCCATAAAATCTCTGATCTGCACAATAAATACTGGACCTGGTAACTTTATCATCAGGGACTCTCCCACCTTCATTCTCCACTAGTCACATGAATGGGATAGCAATAACTCCACTACTTAACCATATATATGTAAAATGAATCACTATGTGAAATAAAGTTCATAGATATAAATTATTTATTTTATTTTTATTTTATTTATTTTCATATACAAAATGTGCAAATTGATTGGTAAAAAAGCCTGCTTTATTTAATACATTTTAAAATGTATAACTAAATTATTAATAGTTTATAGACAGTGAGTCATCTGACAACTGGTATACAATTCTTCATGTACGAAACAAGCGAAATGATGGGCTACAATGTAAAATCTATGGCATCTGCATAAAAAGACCATAGGGCTGGGGTGATAGATACTCATCCAGTTTGCTCTTTAATTGAATAGTTTAGAAGTGTGTCATCTGACAACTGATATGCAATTCTTCATGTATGAAAGAAGCTAAATTATGTGCTACAATGTGGAATCTATGGCATCTGCATGAAAAGACCATAGGGCTGGGGTGGTAGATACTTATCCAGTTGGCTCTTTAATTGATGGTCTATTGATGTTTACATGGTAACACACATCAAAGTCTAAAGATACAACCATTGAAGTACAATTGTTAGTGTAGCAGTTCCCTTTCCCAGTCTTTAAAGGCTACTATAGTAAGAGATTTTAGGATACATATGCTGGAGCTCATATTTATATGAATATTTATTATATTTGTCCTGTAAGTGAATCATCAGGCCCAGGGTGGCATCAATTAAGGGGCGGCATGCCGCCCAGCTGCACAAGCAGTTTTTTGTCGGATCACTAGAGTGGCTAGTGCTCCGAAACCAAGCATGAGGATGCTCATGCGCCTGCCTCTGAGTGGATTTGCATGTGTGCTATCTTTAGAGAGGGAGGGGGCAACGGAGGACGCCAGCCTCTGGACAATCAGGGCAAATCCGGCCCTGTGAATCATGATGGCTAGCATAGAGAAACACTGCATGAAACCATATAGAGGTGTAGAGGAAGTACAAGAGCCACTTAGGGGATAAAAGGAACTAAAGTTTAACTGAAGAAGTATGGTAGAAATATTGTACATTATGTTTTGGTCTTCTATATCAGCTCAAGGCAACCACAACCTTTTAGAAATAATGATCTGTGCCTCCAAAAATGTCCTAGTAGCTCCGCATCTTCTTTTCTACCGATTCACAGCACATGTTCTGTGCTGCTGTCACTTACTGAGCTTAGGGACCAATATACAAGATACTAAATATAAAATATAAATGTCACAATATAAGGCTGAAGCTGATTAGTAGATAATTATTAGTACATGACAGCACATGTTCCAATAATCAGCCCTGTAACATCAGCTTATATGACAGGTAAACCTTATTTACCTAAACGTAGCTTCTCAACAGCTGCTCAAATTACCCTGAGCATGTGTGTGTCCCATACACTCCTAACAAAATCTAAGATGGAAGACTACTGTGACAACTTTGAAGGACTAGATCATTACTACTATAGAAATGCTGAACCTTTAGGCTGGTTCAAAATGAAAAATATAGCAAAACAAGAGCTGAATAAACACTGATCACTGAATCAATCGCATCAGCTGTGCCACAGGTTTATTGTTTTGCTATGTACAGTTCTTGGGCTTTGGGCAGCATTGGGCCCAATACCTGACGGCACCTGACACCAATCTGGTGTTTCAAGCCTGGAGCAGCACTCCATTGTTGGGATTTACAAAATGAAAAATATGGCATTTCTAGCCATATTAATTTTCAGTGTTTAGTGTTTACTTCTTTAAGGAAGGGGAACTCAAATGCATTCCATAGTGTGTTGGAAGACTAAGGTGCTCCATATATGATATATTACTTCATATTACAATCTTAGAAAAAAAATTTCCAAATCATGATATCACATACATAGCCCTGGAATATATATATATTGTGAGAACTCTATATATTTATACTTATACTGTATATTTATATTGCTGACTTAATGTTGCTGACTTAATGGACAAAACCTTTCTAGTGTATAGATCCACTGTTTTCCTACTAGTAATAACATTTTACTCCATCTTTTGGGGGGGAGGTTCAACCCTCTGTATATCCTAATGTACAGTATATGTTTTTGCTTACTGCCAACAACATATTGGCAACAATTTCGGGATACAGGGCGTTTACAATTATCTCCAAAAATGTTACCCTAATGTTCAAGCAAGTTATATAATCTTAATTCCTACTCCAAATGAATACCAAGGGTTGTATTTGCTAAACAATATGAAAGCTGTATGAGGTAGAGTTAGAAAGCTATAGATATGGCTTCTTTTAAATAGGGATAACACTTGCTTAATTATTTCATAATATTTTAGGGGCAGATTTGCTAAGCTCGAGTGAATAATTCGAATAAAAAAATATTCGAATTTCGAAGTAAGTTTTTGGGTAATTCGACCATCAAATTGGTCAAATTCGATTGAATTCGATCGAATTGAATGATTCGAACTAAAAATTGTTCGACTGTTCGACCATTCGATAATCTAAGTACTGTCTCTTTAAAAAAACTTTGACTTCATACTTCGCCATACAGAGCACTTTTCTAAGTTTTTTTTGATCGAATACAAATCATTCGAATCGTTCGATTCAAAGGATTTTATCATTCTATCGTTCGATCGAACGATTTTTATTCGATCGTTCGATCAAAGCTTTTGCGCTAAAATCCTTCGAATTTGATATTCTAATTCAAAGGATTTTATTTTGATGGTCGAACCCTCGAAATTCGACCCTTGATAAATCTGCCTCCCAATGTCTAACAATACTTGGTTACTCAAACAAGCTATACCTTGGTAAACCCTAATTCATGGATTGATGGCCAATGGGCAAATACTTCCAAATCAAGGATTCCCTAGTAACTTAGAAAACACTGGAATATTTATCATATCATATTCTATACTATTTCTGAAAATAGATTCCATTTGTTCAGGTACTAGATTAGGGACTCACTGAGAATGCTGGGTAGCTCTTTTGGTAAAAAAAACATAGGTGTCAGAAAACACTGACACATAAAAAGCACATAACTGGCACAAAACTGAACACAAGACAAGACAAAATATCTTTACATTTAACTTACTAGACAGAAAACAAAAGCACTAGGTTCAGCTTATGCATACAGCAGCAATACAAGGCATATATAAAGGCTGCTTCTTCTCACTCTTCAACAGCACTGAAACTTTCATTCAATCAAAATGGGAAAGGTAAGCCAAAATCAACAACTAGAAAACAATTAACTATTCTGACGGTTTTTAATTACAATCAAGTGAACACACTTTAGAAGTCACTTGTTTACATTTACATTTGTTACTAATACTTTCAGACACAATAGTATTGGTGAAAGAATTTACACATTTAGGGGCAGATTTATCAAGGGTCGAAGTGAATTCGAGGGAATTTTCGAAGTAAAAAAATTTGAAGTAATTTTTTTGGATACTTCGACCATCGAATAATATACTACAGTTCGAATTTACTTTGAATTCTATTCGAAGTAAAATAATTTGAATATTCGAATATTCGATAATCTAAGTATTGTCTCTTTAAAAAAATTAAATACTTCGCCAAATTAAACCTGCCGAAGTGCTATGTTAGCCTATGGGGACCTTTCTAAGTCTTCACACATTGAAGTAAAATCGTTCAATCGTACGCTAAAATCAATTCCACTTCGATAGTTTGATGGCCAAATTCGGTGAAAAATACTTCGACTTCGATATTCGAATTCAAAGTATTTCAATTCGATGGTAGATGTACTGTTAGGACAGGTATATGTCTTTTCATTTGATTACAGGTATGAGCAGTCCTTCAGCTCCATCTACTGGACACTTGTAGATATTTCCTGGTGTTAGTTATTTGTTTAATAAAGTTAGTTATTGACCTCTGATGTCATAACTCCAGGTCACAGGAAGTAGGTGTTTCCAGCCTGTGCAGTTCATCTCATGTGCTTTCAGCTTTCTCCATGCTAAACAGGCCCTATGCAGCATTGTTGGTGAGTGTATACAGTTCTATTTGTTTAATATACTCAGCTTTTGCATCTTAGATAGAGAGGTTTGTTTCTGTTTGGTAACAGATTTATTACATCTGTATAATGTATATGCATGTGTACTGTATGTATATTGTTTTACCAGTCCAGCCTCTTATACCTCTTTATTTGTATGTATTTCAGTTTTACCCTTTCATCTTTAAATACCCATTAAACAAGTTAACAACTTACACAGTGTGGTACTTTGAAGAAGGGTTATCTGCCTGTCAATCTTACTTCAGACAGTGAGCAGGACAGAACAGTAGACAACATCACGCATAGCTGATGCAATACAGCACAGTAAAACAACAGCTGGTATCAAGAGGCCCACACGCAGAGTGGATTAGCAAATACCACAGAGATACAGTACAGCTTCAGTTAACATAGTACCACGTGCTAACTCTTATCAAGATTAGACGGCAAGATGTCCGAACGATCAATCAAGACCAGATCTAGGGTGTCACATTCATCCAGACTCTCAAACCGCTCCCAGGTGTCTGACGCTGCGCTTTTCCGTGCAGAAGCTGCCGCTGCACTAGCTCAACTCACATTTACTGGGAAGGAAACAGAGCTAAAATTAGAGAAGACACGCTTAGAGGCTATGATGGAGGCAGACAAGGCTCGTCTGGCAGCTGAGAAAGAGGCAGAGAAGGCAAGGTTAGAAGTGGAGGCAAAGCTTCAAATGGCACGCTTAGAAGCTTCAATAGAGATTCTTAATTTACGTAAGACGGTGGCAATTGCGAATGCCAAGGCAGATGCATTAGATGCAGTTCTCGACACTACAGAACAAGCAAGTCAGAAATTCACTATGCAGCCTGATGTAAAACCAGAAACTGCTATGCAACGTACTAAAGAATATGTGCTGAAACATTCACAGGAGTACAGTCCATCAATGCCAAGCCTAGAAAAGCTTAGTGAATACAGAGACAGTGATGTTATCCCATCATTTGAGCAAAATCATAGTATACCTCTCCAGAACATTCCTTTGCAATGTGACTACAATGTGCCCGTAGTTACCTCTACCCCACCACCAGATGGTGCTCTGTTACAAGAACAAAAGGATTTCAAACAATTGTATCCTGTTGATGTGAAAACTCCTGCAGCCAGATACTATAATGACATTCAGAGGACTTTACCTGTTACTAATAAATACAGCTATCCTCCTGTTACACAACCAGTGGTTCCTGATAGAGGCAGTCATTCTCCAGAGGGAGCATACCAGTACACACCAGATGTGAAGCCAGCGCTTCCTATTAAGCCTGATTCAGACCAACTTTCTGGCAATCGGCAGATGTCAGACTTAGTGAGATTTATGGCACGCAGAGAAATGATAACATCAGGCCTTGTTCAGTTTGATGAGAAGCCAGAAAACTACAGGGCTTGGAAGGCGTCATTCAAAAATGCTATAGAGGATCTACACCTTTCATACAAAGAAGAAACAGATCTCCTAGTGAAGTGGCTAGGTCCAGAGTCCAGCAGACAAGTGAAAGGCATTCGGGCAGTATATGTCAATGATTCTTGTAAAGGACTACAGATGTCATGGCAAAGGTTGAACAAAGATTATGGAGCTCCAGAGAAGATAGAAAAATCCCTGTGGGACAGGATTGACAACTTTGGGAATATCTTTGAAAGAGAGTGCAGCAAGAAACTTAGAGAATTCAGTGATCTGGTAATAGAACTGTTGGCAGCAAAAAATGAAGGTTGCTTTCTAGGACTAAATAATCTTGATTCCGCTAGAGGAATAGAAGACCTTGTAAAAAAGCTGCCAGATTCTCTAAAAAGGAAATGGGCATCACATGGGACCAAGTACAAGGAAATACATAATGTACTATTCCCACCATTCTCTTATTTCGTGCAATTTATCTCTCAACAGGCAAAGATGTACAATGACCCAGGGTTTGCTCAGACGTTCCAGACCTTTGGTGACAACAAGCCAGAGAAATACCGCTACAAGAACACCCCTCAGAGAAGTTCCATCAGGGTGCACAAGACTGAAGTATCTCAAGCTACAGGAAACTCTTCAGCTTTTACTGATGCCAAGACCATGGACTTAACTAAAGGATGTCCGATTCATCACAAACCTCATCCTCTGTACAAATGCCGAGGCTTCAGAGGTAAGTCCCTTGATGAGAGAAAGACTTTCTTAAAACAAAACAATATTTGTTACCGTTGCTGTGCCTCAAATGCACACCTTGCGAAAGACTGTGACAAATCAGTTAGCTGCACAGAGTGCAACAGTGACAGACATGTGTCCGCTCTTCATCCTGGTCCTGCACCATGGTCAGTCAGGCCTCTAGAAAGGAGTGATCATGGCGGGGAGGGAAAGGACAACAGTGCAGAGGCTACAGTAACTGCAACATGTACTGAAGTGTGTGGAGGAGATCTTCGAGACAGATCATGCTCTAAAATCTGCTTAGTCAGTGTCTATCCTACCGGACAAAAAGACAGGGCAATCAAACTTTATGCTATTCTAGATGACCAAAGTAATAGGTCCCTGGTCAGGTCAGAGTTCTTTGAAATCTTCGGTTCAAAAGGCCAGCAGTTTCCATATTCTCTCAGAACCTGTGCAGGGGTGATTAACACTTCAGGAAGAAGAGCGCAAGGGTTTGAACTACAGTCTCTTGATGGCAAAGCCACAATCCATTACCCACACTCATTGAATGTAATGAGATACCAAACGACAGGACGGAGATCCCAACCCCAGAGGTGGCTCTTCATCACAAACATCTAAAGTCACTTGCTAGTGAGATACCGAAGCTTGATCCATCAGCATCTATCCTTATGCTATTAGGAAGAGACATAATTAGGGTCCATAAAGTGGGGCAACAGATCAACGGACCACATAACGCTCCCTATGCACACAGATTAGACACAGGATGGGTCATAGTGGGCAATGTATGCCTGAAAGGAGTCCATAGACCAGACTTAGTACACTGTCTTTACACCAGAACCTCAGAAGAGAGCTGCAGATCCCTCTTTCCACCTTGTCCATACTTGAGGGAAAACTATGACATGAATGTATGGGTAACTATGCAATCCTCAGTGTCTACGTACAAATCCTCTTGCAAAGAGTTTGAGGATTATGTAAGCCACAGTATCTTTCAGAGAACTACAGAAGATGAGACGGTTGCTCCTTCTCTGGAAGATCTTGCCTTTATGAAAACAATGAAGGAGGGTTTCTACAGAGCAGAAGACAGTAGCTGGGTAGCTCCTCTACCCTTCAAACCACAAAGAAAGCAGCTACCAAATAACAAAGAACAAGTCTTGCAACGTTTCAGGTCCCTACAGAGGTCTCTTAAAGTAAAACCTGAGATGAGACAGCATTTCTTTGCATTTATGGGAAAGGTAATCCAAAATGGCCACGCAGAGATAGCGCCACCTCTCAATCCAAGGGAAGAGTGTTGGTATCTGCCTCTCTTTGGAGTCTACCACCCCAAGAAACCCCAACAGATTAGAGTTGTCTTTGATTCAAGTGCACAGTGTTGTGGGGTATCCCTGAATGTCATTCTGTTGAAAGGCCCAGACCTAAATAATAACCTCCTTGGTGTGTTGTTACGCTTTCGCAAGGACACCATTGCATTCATGGCTGATATCCAACAGATGTTCCATTGTTTTCTAGTTAGACCTGAAGACAGAAACTACTTAAGGTTCTTCTGGCACAAAGACAATGACCCTACACAAGACATCATAGAATGGAGAATGAAAGTACATATCTTTGGTAACAGCCCTTCTCCAGCAGTGGCCATATATGGTCTTAGACAAGCAGCTTGTCAGGAAGAAAAGGAGTTTGGTGCAGACGCTAAAAGATTTGTGAAAAGAGACTTTTATGTGGATGATGGTCTGAAGTCAGTACCCACTGCAGCTGAAGCCATTGACCTCTTGAACAGGACAAGAAAAATGCTAGCATGTTCAAATCTCCGCTTACATAAGATAGCATCCAATAGCAGTGATGTAATGGCTGCCTTTTCTTCTGAAGATCATGCAACAGACTTAAAAGATCTCAATTTCAATGATGATGATTTACCCATGCAAAGAAGCTTAGGCATCTGCTGGGATCTTAAAAGCGATTCCCTGACCTTCCAAGTGTCATCAGAGAAAAGACCCTTCACACGAAGAGGAGTCCTCTCTACAATAAACAGTTTGTATGACCCTTTGGGGATAGCTGCACCAGTAACCATTCAAGGGAAAGTTCTTCTTCGTGATCTCACCTCTGAGACTCAAGATTGGGATGCACCCTTGCCTGAAGGTAAGAGACTGTCATGGGAAGATTGGAAAGAGTCCCTTCACCATTTGAAGCACATACAGGTAACTAGACCCTATGTATCTGTTTCTTGTTCTAATGCTAAATACAAAGAACTTTGTGTGTTTTCAGATGCTTCCATGCAAGCAATTGCAGCAGTGGCCTACTTAAAGGTGATAGATTCTGAAAGTCAGGTCCACATAGGTTTTGTGCTAGGAAAAGCTAAGTTAGCCCCATGTCCAGAACTTACAGTCCCACGACTCGAACTCTGTGCAGCAGTCCTCGCAGTGGATATAGCTGCATTCATAACAAAAGAAATTGACACCAATATAGACTCTGTCAGCTACTTCACAGATAGCAGAATAGTTTTAGGCTACATTTGCGATGAGAAAAGAAGATTTTATGTCTTTGTTAGCAACAGAGTTCAGCGAATAAGAAGATCCTCTCTCCCTGAACAATGGCACTATGTGTCAACTGAGAGCAATCCAGCTGATCTGGCCACAAGATCTGTATCAGCAGCACACCTGAAAGATACTATGTGGTTCACAGGTCCACCCTTCTTGAGTCATTCTCACCACTTGAAACTAGAGACTGAAACCTTTACATTAGTGGATCCAGCTCAAGATACAGAGATTCGTCCACAAGTTACAACCTTGAGTACAACATCCAAAGATAAAGAACTAGGGTCTGAACGTTTTTGCAGGTTCTCTAGCTGGAATACTTTGACGAGAGCATTAGCACGCCTCATTCATGTTGCACATCTGTTCAAACAAAAAAGAGACAGCCAACTTGATCATTGTAAGGGCTGGCACCTTTGCAAAGAACTAAACTTGGTGCATGACTTTAAGAAAGCTAGAACAGTCATCATACAGAATGTTCAAAAAGAGACTTTTGCAAAAGAAATACAGAGCATTTTAGAAAAGGAAGGCATGCCAAATGATAGTCCTCTCAGAGCATTGGACCCTTTCATAGATGAAAATGGACTACTGAGAGTAGGTGGTCGCTTGAGAAATGCAGACCTAGGACCAGAAGAAAGGAATCCAATTATTGTGCCTGGTCATCACTACATTGCGACCCTCATTGTTCGTCACTATCACATCCAGTCGCAACACCAAGGGCGCCACATTACAGAAGGAGCCGTCCGCTCAGCAGGATACTGGATAACAGGAGGAAAGAGATGTGTGAGTAGCCTCATCTTTAAATGTGTCATATGCAAGAAGCTCAGAAATACTTGCGAAACACAAAAAATGGCAGATTTGCCACCTGATAGACTGAGAACAGATCCACCATTCACTCACATTGGCCTTGATGTATTTGGGCCATGGACAGTCTGCTCAAGACGTACACGAGGAGGCTCTGCCGACAGCAAAAGATGGGCAGTTCTTTTTACTTGTCTAAATATCAGAGCCATTCATATTGAAGTGATAGAATCCATGGACACTTCAAGCTTTATAAATTCTTTCAGAAGGTTTTTTGCTATACGTGGTCAAGTCAAAACTATCAGATCTGATCGTGGAACCAACTTCGTTGGAGCATGCCGTGAACTTGGAATCTCTTCCAACCTTAACTATGAAGAGATAGAAAGTTTCCTTTCCAAACAAGAGGTGTGTTGGATCTTTAATCCTCCTCATGCCTCCCACATGGGAGGTGTGTGGGAAAGAATGATAGGAGTTGCAAGAAGAATATTAGACTCCATGCTTCTACAGTTACCTTCAAAACTCTCTCATGAGGTTCTCATTACTCTAATGGCAGAAGTGACTGCAATAGTGAACTCAAGGCCTCTGACCCCAGTCTCATCAGATCCTGAGGACCCACAAATACTCACTCCAGCTACACTGTTGACTCAGAAGTTTGCATCTCATCCTGTACCTTCTGGGAACTTTGATGGTAAAGATCTCTATAAAAGACAATGGAGACAGGTTCAAAGCCTAGCCAAGGTCTTCTGGGACCGGTGGCGCAAACAGTATCTATCTACCCTGCAGGTAAGAAGGAAATGGCAATCAGATAGACCTAACATCAACACAGGAGATCTTGTCCTTCTAAAAGATCAACATACCAAGAGGAATGAATGGCCTATGGGTCGTGTAACAAAGACTTTCCCTGATAAAGATGGCAAAGTTCGCAAAGTGGAAATAAAGATTGCCAGAGATCGGAGTTCTACATTATTCTTCAGACCAGTGACAGAGCTCATCCTTCTTCTTCAGTCTGAAGACCCTGCTCCCTGATTGGACTAGAATAATTGTGGTGATCTTACAGACACCAGGCGGGGAGTGTACTGTTAGGACAGGTATATGTCTTTTCATTTGATTACAGGTATGAGCAGTCCTTCAGCTCCATCTACTGGACACTTGTAGATATTTCCTGGTGTTAGTTATTTGTTTAATAAAGTTAGTTATTGACCTCTGATGTCATAACTCCAGGTCACAGGAAGTAGTTGTTTCCAGCCTGTGCAGTTCATCTCATGTGCTTTCAGCTTTCTCCATGCTAAAAGGCCCTATGCAGCATTGTTGGTGAGTGTATACAGTTCTATTTGTTTAATATACTCAGCTTTTGCATCTTAGATAGAGAGGTTTGTTTCTGTTTGGTAACAGATTTATTACATCTGTATAATGTATATGCATGTGTACTGTATGTATATTGTTTTACCAGTCCAGCCTCTTATACCTCTTTATTTGTATGTATTTCAGTTTTACCCTTTCATCTTTAAATACCCATTAAACAAGTTAACAACTTACACAGTGTGGTACTTTGAAGAAGGGTTATCTGCCTGTCAATCTTACTTCAGACAGTGAGCAGGACAGAACAGTAGACAACATCACGCATAGCTGATGCAATACAGCACAGTAGAATTTCGAAGTATTCTTTACTTCGAAATTCGACCCTTGATAAATCTGCCCCTAAGAAATTATGCTTAGACTACAGTTTGAAATTAGCCTATGTTTTTATTAAAACAAGATGGAACCAACTAATAGAGATAACAATGATTAACATTCACTAAAAATGAAACAACGTGCAGCAATTCTACATACTGGTCATGTCAACTTCTCTCAGGAAAAGAATCAATACTCCAAAGTGCACCCGGAACTGTATCTGTGCCTGTTCTCTAAATTGCTAACAATAAAACTGGCATTGCTTATAAAAATATCAGTACCGTATCAATTTGGCCAGTTTTATGAAAAAAACAATCAATTATTTGTCTTTCAGATCTTCTTCTATGAGGAAAGGAACTTCCAAGGTCGCCATTATGAGTGTGGCGCAGACTGTTCTGATCTGTCCTCATACTTCAATCGCTGTAACTCCATCAGGGTAGAGGGTGGAAACTGGATCCTCTTTGAGCACCCCAGTTACAAGGGACACCAGTATTATCTCTGGCAAGGAGAATACCCAGACTTTCAGAGATGGATGGGTTTCAATGACTCCATTAGGTCCTGTCGCTTTCTTGCAAATGTAAGTATTCAAAACAGCACATTTACAGTGATGATAACACAACCAATCACCAAAGTCTTATCTCGGCTGTTTGAAAAAAAACATATTTTTTCCCAGTTTGCCGGTTTCATTGCATAAGCCTATAAGTAGAAGCTTACTCATTAGTTTGAAAAATAATTGTAAATTAATCCATGCAAAAGATCAGTTTCACCCTTTTTGAGGTCCATCAAATTTTACACAGATACTGTAAGAATGCAAATATGTATATTTCATGCACAGAAAACAAAAAATTACAGTTACATATTAAAATTTGCAATTAAATAAATAATTACATTTTAGACAGTTGGATTATTAAAACATGAAATTAAAAAAATATTTTTAATATGTTTGATGACAGTTACTCAAAACATAGTGATTCATTTTTCCCAGAACCCTTAAATAATATGTTAAGGTAACTGATATAAAATATGATCAGAATCTGCAGCAGGGCTAAATTTGAAAGGGTATTGAAAATTGAAAGATGTCGACTTTATTGACCATGGGAATGTTTTAAATAAAAAGAAGTTTCAGAAAGGTATTTTTATTGTTTTATTATTTGTTTAATAGTATTTATGTTTTTATCTTACTTATTTAATCTTATTTTTTAAGTACCATGGCCAATACAAAATGAGAATCTACGAAAAAGGAGACTACCAAGGGCAGATGATGGAGTTCTTTGATGACTGCCCCAATACTTATGATCGATTCCGTTTCCATGACATTCACTCCTGCAATGTGTTTGATGGACACTGGATGTTCTACGAGGAACCCAACTACAGGGGGCATCAGTACTACATGAGACCTGGAGAATACAGGAGATACAATGACTGGGGAGCCTCAAGCCCCAGAATTGGCTCATTCAGAAGAGTTTATCAAAGGTTTTAATTCAGTTATATTACAGTTATATTGATAATTCAATAAAATAGAAATTTTTTAAATAACTTGTCTGTGTAGTACTTTTTTAAAATGTATTTATGCCGTGCAGCTTTAGGTCAAATCCTATATTTGTGGCTTAATGAACAAGGCTGTGTTTATTTGTAAATGAGTAAAATTTCTCATCCAAATGAAATTATGCTTATCACTGGTAATCATCCAAGACAATCATTCAGTATTTGTTTAAAAACAAATATCTTATTGGTTGCTATGGGTTATTCCATATGGGCAACTCTGAGGCTTTTATTACATATTGTTTGCTTTTTTTGTACATACTTAAGGCAGCTTTTTATGGGGTTGTATAAAAAAATGACAATTTATATAAATAGAATGTGCTATTTGCTTATTATGGGGGAACTTTTTAAAAAGGTCATGGGTTTTCATTCTTGTTTAAAGCTGAAATATGTATTTTTATTTAGTGAGTGGACAGAAAAGATTAGGATTTACTGTATCAGTTCCGTTTTTTTTTTTTTTTTAAATATTTATATCAAAACATATCAGCAGTCCACTAAGAAACCCCCCTTGCCACAATTGAAGCCTTACAGCCATTACAGAGGGCTTCTCTGTTAATTGTACTTGTACAAACTGGAAGTAGAGTGTGACTTTGCTTTCAATTTCAGATTTTGCTGTCTAGTGCAAGATATAATTATAAAAATGTATCTTCTACCTTGCCCCCACTTTCAGCGGATCCATCTTCTGGGCCACAAAGGCCCTGGTCTAGGACAGCAAGCTGTTTAGGGTGGTTTATAACGGACAGTATAAGTCAAAGCATACCACCGTAACCCGCAGCTCAGCGCTACTATGTGACTGTGTTGTGTACTGTAACATTTATTTTCATAAAGGCATTGGGATCCCTTTCTTAGCCACCAGCTGTGCTTACTAAAATCACATAATAATTAACTCCTTATTTTGCCAACATAGGCAGAGAAGAGAGAAGTTTGTAACCAGTTTTTATTGGTTGGGCCTCGTGTAGAGTGAAGTCATCACTTGACTGCACATGCATGCACAATGTTGTGATGTCACTTGTGCGGGGTTTGGCAGATTATGTACTGGTTCTCTTTTTTGCCTCAGAGCTGTACACAGTTCATGCAAAATTAGCTGAAATTTAATAGCACAGCCACTGCAGGCAGGGAAACAACAGTTACAGAACTGCACTTTATTGATTGGAAATCTTCCAGTTGGAAGGTTAATTATATAAATAATAATGCTGCTGATTAATTTTATGTAAACTAAATGGATTTTAAACATATGCTACTGAAATTAATTTAAGGCTCTAGCCTCATCTCCCTTAAAAATGACTTTTTATTTTATAATATTTAACTAATTTGTAAATGGTAAATTAATTTGCTATAAATAGGGATGTCGCGGACTGTTCGCCGGCGAACTTGTTCGCGCGAACATCGGCTGTTCGCGTCCGCCGCAAGTTCGCGAACGTCGCGCGACGTTCGCCAATAGGCGTTCGCGTCAAAATCGTTCGACCATTCGACCATTCGATCGCTAAAATCGAAGGATTTTCGTTCGAATCGAACGATCGAAGCCATTGGATTGAATGAAATCATTCGATCGAATGGCTTCGATCGTTCGATTCGAACGAAAATCGTTCGATCGAACGATTAAAATCGTTCGATCGTTCGAATCGAACGATTTTCGGATGTTCGAAGTTCGCGAACTGTTCGCGAACTGTTCGCATTTTTTGCCGGTGTTCGCGAACGGCGTTCGCGAACACATTATCGGCGGTTCGCTACATCCCTAGCTATAAACGCATATGGTTGTGGAGCTGGAATTGTGAGAGCAGGCGGCAGCACTTTATGCTGGTTGGCTCTGTAAGCCCCAGCATTCTTTGGATATTTAGGGAGGGCTCAGTGGTAAGGGCATTAAATACAGTAAAGGAGAATAAGACACACATCCATCAAGTTCAACCTTTTATGTCTATATAAAACCTACACAATTGCTAGCTAATCCAGAAGAAGGCAAAAGAAATCCAGAAGATCAGATCAGCTAAGAAGTTTATATGATTTGAAGTGTGGATGTTCAGGAAAAAATACAATTTAAAATACTATACTTTGATAATGGGTGGATGTCACATAGCGCTTTGTTTTTTTGCTGCTATGGGACATAATAAATCTTGAAAAATACAGGCTTTTAAAAAGAGTCAAAATGTCACAATTTCATGCAAAATTGGGCAAAAAGTAGTGGCAGTTGACCAGCTTTTTCTTATGAAGAGCAAAGGAAGAAGTAGGAAAACATTGCTCATGACAGTACATAATACTGGTCCAAAACTATATGTTATTAATTCAATGATAGTGTATCGTTCAGTATGCTAGAAGTTATAATAAACAAAGCAAAGCAAGCAAAATATTACTCAGTAAGTGTTGATTCAACTCCAGATGTATCATATACAGATCAGTTTGCCTTCTATCAGAAATGACTGCATCCTCAAAGAAAGTTTCATTAAATTCATCCCAAATGTGGGTCATAAAACTTAAAATTTGTTCAGTCATGGACACTCTGAAAGTATGTCACATTGATATAATGGATTGCAGAGGACAGTCATATAACAATGCTAGCAACATGTCCATATTCTGGTGATCAGGCTGGAAAAAAACAGGTGAATTCTCTAGCTGTATACATCCCTTGCTCTGCACACTCACTAAACCTTGTTAGAACCAGTGCTGCTGAAAGCTGTGGGGAAGCAGTTGATTTCTTTTGCATTGTTGATCTCTCATTTACAGCTGAAATCTACAGTAGTTAAGAATTTAAAAACTACTACATGGTGGTCATCAAGGAGTGATGCATGCCTCAGTCTAAGAAGATCTCTTAATGATCTCGAAATGAGGCTGCAGGTCTAAGCAAAAACTTGCAAAAGTTAGAGACTGCCACCATAATGGAGCTTCATATTAGAGTGGTTCAATGTTTCAAACAAATGCTCACAATATATGGATATTGAAATTGGTACAGTTGTACATCTTTATGATGGCCTCACCAGACTTTTGAAAGGGATGGTTTTGAAAGGTTTGAGAGAGGCTAGAGAGTTATCTGGGCTAGAAGAATATGATTTGTCTACAGCAATGATCCCAACCAGTGGCTCATGAGCCACATGTTTCTCACCAACCCATTTGATGTTGCTCCCATGGGCCTCAAATCAAGTGCCTTATTTTTAATTCCTGGCTTGTAGGCAATTTTTAAGGCACAAAAACCAAATGCACTCCCAAACAGAGCATTCTGTGGGCTGCCAATACAGCTGGTGCTACCAAACAGCCAATCAATACTCTTATTTGGCCCTCCCTATGGGCTTTTTTGTGCTTGTGTTGCTCTCCAACTTTTTTATATTTGAATGTGGCGCACTCATAAAAAAGGTTGGAGATCCCTAATCTACAGGAAGACCATAAAAGCCATTTGATGTCAGCCGTCAAGGACACGCACAACTAAGCCCAAGAGATAAATTCAGAGTTAACACCTTCCTCCCTATCCTGGATAAACTATACTTTACTGAACAGTTATTTCAGGTTATTTGAAAATATGAGCATACTTATCAATGAGGATTTGCAAACTTATCATCTGTGCAGTCAGACTCCAAATGACTTGAATCACAAACTGCCTAATGAATGGCTGCACCTCTGTACTTTACCTGGATATCACTATTCCTGTGTTCAAAACCATTGTTGAAGACTCACTGGAAGAAATTCACCCAAATGTGTATATACGAAATTTTCTTTGCACACTGGCAACAAACTGCAGTATAAGATCCTTTCCTTGCTAAAAAAAAAGAGTAAAAAGAGATCCTCTCTTAGTAAAGAAAGGCTAAACAGCTTTGCTCTGCTTGCAACTGAAGCTGAGATTGTCAGAAAGTTTTCATATGAAGACATCATTGAAACATTTGCAAAAATAAAAGAGCATTATAAAAGGCTTTGCTAATCCTAAAGTTTTCAGATTTTTTTCAGATCTAAATTTCAAGCTATTTTAATATACATTGATTATATTCAAAATTGTTTATGTTTAAACACAAAATTGTTTCCAGATTATTCTCTGTGCTGCTGTCAGTTACTGAGCTTAGCAGGGGTGCTTCGCCAATGAGGCGAGTTGAGGCTGTCGCCTCAGGCGGCAGCGCCCCACTAGGTACTAGGGGCAGCAAAAATGCTGCTCCTGGTACTTTAAGAGCGAATTTCTTGGGGAGGGGGGGCAGCAGCAACTGCTGCTGCCTCAGGCAGCAGAGGGGCCAGGATCGCCCGGACCAATATACAAGATACAAGATACTAAATATAAAATATAAATGTCACAATATAAGGCTGAAACTGATTAGTAAATAATTATTAGTACATGACAGCACATGTTCCAATAAATAGCCCTGCATCAGATCATATGACAGGTAAACCTTATTTACCTAAACTTGGCTTCTCAACAGTTGCTCAAAGTACACTGAGCATCTGAATGTCACAGACACTCCTAACAAAATCTAAGATGGAAAACTAATGTGGTGGACAACTTTGAAGGTCTAGATCATTACTACTATATAGATGCTGAACCTTTAGGATGGTTCATTTTTTAGCCATATTCATTTTCACTGTTTAGTTCTCTTTTATGGAAGGGGAACCCAAATGCATTCCATAGTGTGTTGGAATACTAAGGTGCTCCATATACTGTAGGATATATTACTTTATATTACAATATAAACATTTTTTTCCAAATCATGATACCATATACATAGCCCATGAATATATATATTGAGAGCTCTATATATTTATATTGCAGACTTAATGGGCAAAACCTTAAGTATCAATCTAATGTATAGATTCTCCGTGCTTCTACTAGTAATAACTTGTCAAAGTCACTTCTTCATATTTTGGTGGGGGGTTCAACCCTCTGTATATTCTAATGTATATGTTTTACTTACTGCTACCAACATATTGGCAACATTTCAGGCTACAGGGCATTTACAATTACCTCCAAAAACGTTACCCTAATGTTCAAGCAAAAAAACAACAGAGTTTTATAATCTTAATTCCTACTCCATATGAATACCAAGGGTTGTATTTGCTAAACAATGTGAAAGCTGTATGAGGAAGAGTTAGATAGCTAGAAATATGACTTCTTTAAAGGGGTTGTTCACCTCTGAGTTAGCCTTTTGTATGACGTAAAGCAGGGGTGCCCAGGACGTCGATCACGGTCTACCAGTAGATCGTGGTAATGTTCCTGGTAGAACGCGACCAGGGGCCCAGTGTTGGGAGGGCTGGGCTGGAGAGCAGCATGAAGGGAAGGAGAGTGGTGGGCTAAAGAAGAGGAGGAGAAGCAGCAGCATGAATGGAAGGTGGGTGGGGCTAAAGAGTTGGAGCAGCAGCACAAATGTAAGGGAGGTAGGACGGGCAGACAGGCAGATGAGAGCAAGGGAGGAAGGGCAGACAAGAGGAGTAGCACGGAAGGGAGAGAGGGAAGGCAGACAAGAGGAGTGGCACGGAAGGAAGGGAAGACAGACAAGAGGAGTAGCACGGAAGGGAGAGAAGGAAGGCAGACGAGGATCGCCACGAATGGAGAGAGGGAAGGCAGACGAGGGCGGCACAGAAGGAAGGGAGGGAAGGCAGAGAAGATGAGTGGCACGGAAGGGAGAGAGGGAAGGCAGACAAGAGGAGCAGCACGGAATGGGAGGGAGGGAAGGCAGACAAGAGGAACTGCAAGGATAGGAGGAAGGGAAGGCAGACGAGGAGCGGCATGGAAGGGAGGGAGGGAAGGCAGACAAGAGGAGCAGCAAGGAAGGAAGGGAGGGAAGGCAGACAAGAGGAGCGAAATGGAAGGGAGGGACGGCAGACAAAAGGAGTGGCCCGGAAGGATGGGAGGGAAGGCAGACAAGAGGAACGGCACAGAAGGGAGAGAGGGAAAGCAGACAAGAGGAGCAGCATGGAAGGAAGGAAGGGCAGACTAGAGGTGCATCATGGGAGAGAGAGATGGAAGGGAGAGAGGGAAGGCAGACAAGAGGAGCAGCATGAAGGGAGGGAGGAAGGGCAGACAAGTGGAGCAGCATGGAAGGGAGAGAGGAAAGGCAGACAAGAGGAGAGGCACTGAAGGGAGAGAGGGAAGACAGACAATAAGAACAGCAGGGAAGGAAGGGATGGAAGGCAGACTAGAGGAGCAGCACGTAAGGGAGGGAGGGAAGACAAGAGGAGCAGCACAAAAGGAAGGGAAGGAAGGCAGGGAAGAGGAGTGGCAGGGAAGGAAGACAGACAAGAGGAGCGGCACGGAAGGGAGAGAGGGAAGGCAGACAAAAGGAGCAGCACGGAAGGGAGAGAAGGCAGACAAGAGGAGTGGCACAGAAGGAAGGGAGTGAAGGCAGACAAGAAGAGTAGCACAGAAGGGAGAGGGGGAAGGCAGACAAGAGGAGCAGCAAGGTAGGAAGGGCAGACAAGAGGAGCAGCATGGAAGGGAGAGATGGAAGGCAGACAAGAGGAGCAGCACAGAAGGAAGGGAGGTAGGGCAGACAAGAGGAGCAGTATGGAAGGGAAAGTGGGAAGGCAGACAAGAGGAGCAGCATGGAAGGGAGGGAGGGAAGGCAGACAAGAGGAGCAGCAAGGAAGGAAGGGAGGGAAGGCAGACAAGAGGTGCGGCAAGGAAGGGAGGGAGGGAAGGCAGACAAGAGGAGAGGCACGGAAGTGAGAGAGGGAAGGCAGACAAGAGGAGTGACATGGAAGGGAGGGAAGGCAGACAAGAAGAGTGGCACAGAAGGGAGGGAGGGAAGACAGACAAGAGGAGCAGCACGGAAGGGAGAGAGGGAAGGCAGACAAGAGGAGCAGCAAGCAATGAAGGAAGGGCAGACAAGAGGAGCAGCATGGAAGGCTGAGAGGGAAGGCAGACAAGAGGAGCGGCACAGAAGGGAGGGAGGGAAGGCAGACAAGATGAGCAGCATGGAAGGAGGGGATGGAAGGCAGACAAAAGGAGCAGCACGGAAGGGGGAGAGAGGGAAGGCAGACAAGAGGAGCGGTATGGATGGGAGGGAAGCCAGACAAGAGGAGTGGCACAGAAGGGAGGGAGGGAAGGCAGACAAGAGGAGCAGCAAGGAAGGAAGGGTAGACAAGAGGAGCAGCAGGGAAGGGAAGGAGGGAAGGCAGACAAGTAGGGATGTAGCGAACTGTTCGCCGGCGAACTTGTTTGCGCGAACTTCGACCGTTCGCGTCCGCCGAATGTTCGCGAACGTCGCGCGACGTTCGCATTTTGAGTTCGCGTTCGATTCCAATACAAATCGTTCGACCATTCGAATTCCTTCGACCGCTAAAAATTGAACGATTTCCATTCGTTCGAACGATTGTAAGCATTCGATCGAATGAAAAGCATTCGATCGAATGCTTCGATCGTTCGATTCGAATGAAAATCGTTCGATCGAACGATTAAAATCCTTCGATCGTTCGAATCGAACGATTTTAGCGGGTGTTCGAAGTTCGCGAACTGTTCGCGAAACGTTCGCATTTTTTGCCGGTGTTCGCGAACGGCGTTCGCGAACACCAAATCGGCAGTTCACTACATCCCTACAGACAAGAGGAGCAGCATGGAAGGAAGGCAGGGAAGGCAGACAAGAGGAGTAGCACAGAAGGGAGGGAAGGCAGACAAGAGGTGCGGCATGGAAGGGAGAGAGGGAAGGCAGACAAGAACAGTGGCATGGAAGGGAGAAAGGGAAGGCAGACAAGAGAAGCAGCATGGAAGGAAGAGAGGAAGGGAAGGCAGACAAGAGGAGCGTCACAGAAGGAATGCAATTTTCCCATTGGTCTGTTGTTTTTTGATTTAGTGTTCTAAATCCTGATGAGCTTCAGATAGTCGGTTTCCATGGACAGGTTCCAAAGTTACATGCTTATTCTTTTTAGTTGTTCTTTAATGAGTACTTTATAATCTATGAGACAGTGGGCCCTGAATAGGAACATTATTTAATGCGTTTCACGTTAATATAGAAGTGCTGGCAAGCATTTGTGCTGCTAATGTGAGTAATGTTCAAAATGACAAGAAGTGATAAGCATTTTCATAAAACCTTATGGTGGTCTCTAATGTTTATTGATATTTTGATATTTACAGTGGACTCATTACATATAATTCTACTTGATTCTCTGAGGCTTTGGACGCTATGATGGAACGCATGTGCGTTCCAACTGGACTTCCAGGAAATGCTGGGCTGCTCCTGTAGGTTAAAACAAGCGGCAGTGATGTCAAGAGCCTGAACTTCATCTGTGACCGCTTATTATGTATCCAGAAAACGATAGACGTAGGATGGACGCTAGAATGGAACGCATTTGCGTTCCAATAGGATACCCAGATGATGCTGCTTTACCCCCTAAGAGTTGGGGGGCGGAAGTGACGTCAGACGCCAGATTACCATCGCATGTACTCAGCATGGATTATAAAATGACACAGACAGTAAGACTCGTTCTGCCTTTTTGATTTTTTGTTTATTTGTGCCCCTGATGAAGACCCTTAAGGTCGAAACGCGTTGGGCTCATTTCTGATTTTTGATTATGTTTTGTGTATTTTCTTTGCTTATATTTTTTTCTTCTTTTTTGCAATAAATGAATTTTGTTTTTCAAATCAGGTGTGCTATGCATTATCTACAGAAGGAAGGCAAGGCAGACAAGAGAAGCAGCATGAATGGAAGGGAGGATGAGCAGGCAGAACAGGAGCAGCACAAAGGGCGGGCTAGCTGTTTTGAGCAGGAAGGAAGGGAGGTCGGGGTTATCTGGCTGAGTACAACTCTACAGATTTCCCCCTCTCCCCCCCCCTGAACTGATAAGTTCAGCAGTGCAATGGTAAGCAGTTTTTATTACCTGTACTGCCTGCTGGTACTTCCCCCCCCCCTAACTCTTCCCTAACCAATTTCTTACACACATTTGCCTGGTGTTTATCCCAAAGTGACTATTAACTCTTTCCCTGCCTTCTGTGACTCTGTGTCACTGCTATGACTGCTGGGGGTATTTATAAATAAAATTGCCATTTTGCTATGACTTCTGGGGGTATGAATTTGACATTAATTTGACACTGTGCCATCTGGCTGTGAGTTCTGGGGGGTATTTATATATGGAATCGACACCCTTCTATGAGTTCTGGGGTACTGTATGTGTACATAAAATTGCACAATACAGGAGTATGCATTCTTCTGCCTTAGGAGAGCACACTATTTTTATCAAGGTAGATCTCCTGGTGGAGGCCAGGTGTCGAGAGCAGATCCCAGTTTAACAAAGTCTGGGCACCCCTGATGTAAAGAGTGATATTCTGAGACAATCTGAAACTGGTTTTCATTTTTTATTCTTTGTGGTTTCTGAGTTACTTAGTTTATTATTTTGCAGTTCTTCAGTTTCCAATTTCAGCGATTTGGCAGCTAGGGTCCAAATTACCTTAGCAATCATTCACTGATTTAAGTATCGGACTGGATTATGAATAGAAGATGCCAGAATAGAAAGTAATAAATATACAGTATTTGTAGCCTTACAGAACGTTTGTATTTAGATGGGATCAGTGACCCCCATTTGAAAGCTGGAAAGAGTCAGAAGACAAATAAATCAAAAACTATAAAAAAAAAAAATAATGAACACCAAATGAAAAGTTGTTTCTATTTGACCATTCTATAACATACTAGAAATTAAATTAAAGGTGAACAACCCCTTTAAAAATGGGATGACGTTGGCTTAATTATTTCATAACTAGTGATGGGTGAATTTGCCCTGTTTCGCTTCACCGAAAAGTTTGTGAATTTCCCATGAAATATTCGCAATCTTCATTGAAGTCAAAATTATTTTGATGTCAATTTAGATGCCTGCAACAATTGCTATACGCGTGCTTATTTTGGCCAAATGCAATAAAGTCAATGGGCGTCTGAATAATTTAGACACGCAACAATGTTTATGCACATGACTATTCTGACGTGCCCCCAGATCTTTTTGATGCAATGGATTTTTCGCCATTGAAACTTCCCGGCAGTTTTGCGAATTTATTCTCAGACAGCAAAACGCAGAAATTTGCTGTGAATTCGAGCCTGGTGAATTTATTCCCCCATCACTATTCAGAACATTTTAATGTCTAACGATATGTGATAAATATGTGTTACTCAAACAAGCTACACCTTTAAGGTTTGGTAAACCCCAATTCATGAATTGATGGCTAATGAGCAAATTCTTCCAAATCAAGAATTCCCTATTAAATGGACTTTTTATGGACTAAGTATGGATCATATTCTATACTGCTAGCTTTCTCAAAATAGATTCCATTTGTTCAGGTACTAGATTATCGACTCACTGAGAATGCTGGGTAGCTCTTTTGGTAAAAAAAAACATAGCTGTCAGAAAACACTGAGAAAAAACTGTCACAGCACATAACTGTCACAACACTGAACACAAGACAAGACAAAATATCTTTACATTTAACATACTAGACAGAAAACAAAAGCACTAGGTTCAGCTTATGCAGACAGCAGCAATACAAGGCATATATAAAGGCTGCCTCTACTCACTCTTCAACAGCACTGAAACTTTCATTCAATCAAAATGGGAAAGGTAAGCTAAAATCAACAACTAGAAAACAATTAACTATTCTGATGGTTTTCAATTACAATCATACTGTAGAAGTCACATTTACATTTGTTACTAATACTTTCAGACACAATAATGTTGGTGAAAGAATTTACACATATATGCTTAGACTACAGTTTGTAATTAGCCTATGCTTACATTAAAACAAAATGGAACCAACTAATAATGATAACATTGATTAACATTCACTAAAAAATTTAAAAATGTACAGCACTTCTACATATTGGTGATTGGTGATGGTAACTTCTCTCAGGAAAAGTATCAATACTCCAAAGTGCACACAGAATTGTATCTGTGTCTGTTCTCTATGCAACATGAGTCTAGTGAGACATCTATTTTTTTTTAATTGCCAACAATAAAACTGGCATTGCTTAAAAAAATATCAGTACCGTATCAATTTGGACAGTTTTTTTTTAAAAAAAATAATCCATTATTTGTCTTTCAGATCTTTTTCTACGAAGAAAGGAACTTCCAAGGTCGCCACTATGAGTGTAATTCAGATTGTTCTGACCTGTCCTCATACTTCAATCCCTGCAACTCCATCAAGGTAGATGGTGGAAACTGGATCCTGTACGAGCACCCCAGTTACAAGGGACACCAGTATTATCTCTGGCAAGGAGAATATCCAGACTTTCAAAGATGGATGGGTTTCAATGACTCAGTTAGGTCCTGTCGCTTTCTTCCAAATGTAAGTGTTCAAAACAGCACATTTACAGTCATGATAATTCAACCAATCACCAAAGTCTAATCTCAGCTATTTCTGTGCCGCTCCTCATTTAGCATGGTGCTAAGTGCACTTTTTGGGCACAAGCTGCAATGTTTTTTTCTGCAATTTTATTTTCAGCTCCTAGCAAAATTTGCAGGGGTATGGTGTCACTTCCAGCACAACAATGCATGTGGTGTTTATGATAGTATTTGGGATTTAGGGTGACCTTGTATCAATACATGCACCTGCACACAATTCATAAGAGAAAGCTAGGTGGCAAATTGAAATAATCCTGTTTGGGTGCAAGTAACTTCTAGGAATGGTGCCAATACAGAAACAACTTTCAGGGGAATGTAATAAAAGTCGCAAAGAGCAAAACAATTCGCACCAATAAGACTAAAAATCCACATCTCGCAATGTAATATTGTTCCTTAAACTGTTATTGCATTGCGAATTTTAATTGCGCACTCATAAGAAGTGCTTGAAGGTTTCGTAATCTTTTGGAGCAAACATAACGACTTTTTCAGTAAGAAGTTTTATTACATTGGCGCAAACTATAAAATTCGCAAACGGTCTTTCACTGTCGGAAGTGGTCGCTAAACAATTTCCGGGCTCGCAAAAGCTAAATTAAATTCGCACAAAGCAAAATTTGTTCGCGCAAAGGCATAACTTTTCGCATTGCGAATAGTTTTTCCGTTAGCGATTTTTATTACATTCCCCCGTTTGAGTCTATTGTACAGGGAACTTATCCTTCTGGTGTCTTGTATACAGATGGTGGTATAGAACAAAATGTTACCTTTATTTTAAAAGACACAAATACAATTTGAAACTACAAGACTACTCAATTATTGCATTCAAATAAAATGCTTCTTGCTGCATTTTCTAGAAATATACCTGAGTTTTCACATAAGCTGGTTGCCTTATTCTAGAAACATAGTGATTTTCTGCATATATCCTTGACATCCTATAATATAGGATATACCTAGTTCTTATCACTAGGTATAAAAACCTAGGTCATCAGCATCTGCAGGACACAGGTTTTGAACTGTACTGACAATGGCAATGTTTTAAATAAAAAAAAGTTTCAGAATTGAAAGGTATTTTAATTGTTTAGTTATTTGTTTAATCGTATTTATGTTTTTTATGTTACTTATTTTATCTTATTTTTTAAGTACCATGGCCAATACAAAATGAGAATCTACGAAAGAGGAGACTACCAAGGGCAGATGATGGAGTTCTTTGATGACTGTCCCAATACTTATGATCGATTCCATTTCAATGACATTCACTCCTGCAATGTGTTTGATGGACACTGGATGTTCTACGAGGAACCCAACTACAGGGGGCGTCAGTACTACCTGAGACCTGGACAATACAGGAAATACAATGACTGGGGAGCCTCAAGCCCCAGAATTGGCTCATTCAAAAGAGTTTATCAAAGATTTTAAACCAATTTAAAAAATCTACTAATACAGTTATATTGATAATTCAATAAAATAGACATGTTTAAAATTACTTGTCTGTGTAGCACTTTTTAAAAATGTATGCAGTGCAGCTTTAGGTCAGATCCTATATTTATGGCTTTATGAACAAGGCTGTGTTTATTTGAATGGGATTGTCTATTTACAAAGATTCATACTACTCTGGGGTTAAACTGTAAACACAGAGCTAGTTTCTAGTTTAAATTAACACTTTGCTCAGTAAATTGATAATTTAACAAATTTACAGCAAACTCAAGAATGAACTCTTCTTAAAATACAATAAAGAAGTATGGTACAGTATTCTATGTTTGAGGAAAGGATCATTTCAATTGTGCATAGATATCCTGTATTAGTCACAAGTCACCCTGCTGTGCCAACTTTTTTCCAATTTACAAATAGAAAAGCTAATACATGTTTAACTTTATCAACGCTTTTTTAACATACACCTACTACAGGTCCAGGTGCACTAGCCTCAGACACTCAGCATAGGGAGAGTAAGATTTCTCATCCAAACGAATCATGCTAATTTTGTTCATCACTGGTAATCATCCAAGACAACTGAGTAGTGTTCAGTAGTCATCTTCTCCCTTAAAAATTACTTTTTACTTTATATTATTTAACTAATTTGTAAATGGTAAATTAATTTGCTATAAACACGTATGGTTGTGGGGCTGGGATTGTGAGAGCGGGCAGCAGCACTTTATGCTGGTTGGCTCTGTAAACCCCAGCATTCTTCAGATATTTAGGGAGGGCTCAGTGGTTAAAGACATTAAATACAGTAAAGGAGAAAAAGACACACATCCATCAAATTCAACCTTTTGTGGCTATATAAAACCTACACAACTGCTAGCTAATCCAGAAGAAGGCAAAAGAAATTCAGAAGATGCCTATCAGATCAGATAAGAAGTTTATGTGATTTGAAGTGTGGCAGTTCAGGGAAGCAATGAAATTAAAAATATTATACTTTGATAGCGGGTGGATGTCACATAGTGCTTTGGTTTTTTGCTGCTTTGGGGCATAATAAACCTTGAAGAATACAAGCTTTTAAAAATAACCCCCAAAGAGTCAAAATGTCACAATTTCATGCAAAATAGGGAAAAAATAGTGGCAGAGTTGACCAGCTTTTTCTTGAGAAGAGCACAGAAAGAAGTATGGAAACTTTGGTCATGGCAGTACATCATACTTGTCCAAAACTATATGTTATGAATTCAATGATATTGTAGCCTTCAGTATGCTACAAGTTAAAATAACAAAACAAAGCAAGCAAAATATTACTCATCAGGTGTTGATTCAACTCCAGATGTATCATATACACCAGTTTGCCTTCTCTTAAAAATGACTGCATCCTCAATGAAAGGTTCATTAAATTCATCCCAAATGTGGGTCATAAAACTTGAAATTTGTTCAGTCATGGGCACATTGAATATCACATTGACATAAAGGATTGCAGAGGACAGTCATATAACAATGCTAGCAACATGTCCCTATTCTAAACCTTGTTAGAACCAGTGCTGCTGAAAGCTACAGAGAAGCAGTTGCTTTCTTTTGCATTGTTGATCTCTCATTTACAGCTGAAATCTACAGTAGTTAAGAATTTATCTACAACACGGTGGTCATCAAGGAGTGATGCATGCCTCAGTCTAAAAAGATCATGGAAGGAGATCAAAGAAGCACTGGATGCCATAAGATTATGTTTTCCAAATGCCAACAACTCAAAATGAGGCTGCAGGTCCAAGCAAAAACTTGCAGAAGTTAGAGACTGCCATCATGACAGTATTTTGGAGCTTCATTTTAGAGCGGTTCAGTGCTTCAAACAAATGCTTACAATGTGTGGATATTGAAATTGGTACAGTTGTACGGCTTTATGATGGTCTCACCAGACTTTTGTAAGATATAAGGGATGATTTTAAAAGGTGTGAGAGAGAAGCTAGAGAGTTATCTGGGCTAGATTCTCACTGACCCATTTAATATTGCTCCCAGGGACCTCAAATCAGTTGCTCAATTTTTTAATTTCACTCACCAAATGCACTCCCAAACAGAGCATTCTGCGGGCTGCCAATACAGATGGTGCTATTTGAATGTGGCTCACTCATAAAAAAGGTTGGAGATCCCTGATCTACAGAAAGACCATAAAAGCCATTTGATGTCAGCCTTCAAGGACACACACAACTAAACTCAAGAGATAAATTCAGAATTAACACCTTCCTCCCTATCCTGTGTAAACTATCCCTGACGGAACACTCATTTGAAAATAACAGCTTATTTGAAAATATGAGCATACTTAGCACTGAGGATTTGCAAGCTTATCATCTGTGCAGTCTGTATCCAAATCACTTGGATCATAAACTGCCTAATGAATGCCTGCACCTTTATTTAAAATGTATTGGTGCCCAGGACATCACTATTCCTCAGCTGCTCAAAAACATTGTTGAAGACTCACTTGAATTTACCCAAATGTGTATGTATCATTATGATTTTTTCTTTGCACACTGGCAACAAACTGCAGTATTAGACCTTTCCTTGCTAAAAAAGAGTAAAAAAACTACCTGGGATACTCTCTTAGTGAAGAAAAGCTAAACAGCGTTGCTCTGCTTTCAACTGAAGCTGAGATTGTCAGAAAGTTTTCATATGATGATAAAAAGAGAGGAGCATTACAAAAGGCTTTGCTAATCCTAAAGTTTTAAAAAAAATTCAGATCTAAATTTCAACTTATTTTATGTGTTATTTTTTACTGTATTTACTAATATATACACTGATTATTGCCAAGGGAGGCAAGAAAGGTAAAACAAGCCTTGCTTCTATGGCAGCACATATTGGGCCATTCAGTTCAGTTCAACTTAACTACACAAATGCATTTACTAAATAACTAAAAGTGGAAAATAATGCCACAAAGAAGTTTGTTAAAGGGGACCTGTCACCCTAAGAAATATTTTCGAATTATTTTCTGTCATGTTAGTTGAGCAAAATAAACTTTACTTACACTGTATTTATTATTTAAATTTCGTTTCCTTCTGTTTTGGAATTATACAATCACAGCAAGCAGGCAGCTGCCATTTTGTGGACAAGGTTATTAAGGGAAATTGTGTGTCACCCCAAAATCTTGTGTATGAACCAGAATGAGGGACCTAATGTCCATGTGCGGTGCCGTACACAATTATAGAGCCTGAGGAGGGAAGGGGGAATGTGAGGAGAGCTGTGACATCTAGGAAGTGCTGAATGGAAAGTTAAAGTAATTGACTGCCCCTCCTCTATGCCACGGGCATAGAGGCGGGGCAGGTAATATTTGATTGACAGTTTAGATATTTAAACACCTTTATAACAGGAATGGATGTTTTAATGAAAAAATGTTTTGGGGTTCCATATTTAATTTGGAAAGGACTTTCATTATGCAGTTTTTTATGTGTAGGTGACAGGTCCACTTTAATTTGCAACATATTAATTATATATCTTACTTTACTAAAACATAAAAAATGCATTTCAAACTCTGTGTTACCGACAAATATTATATTACCCCATTAGGGAAAGAGAAGCTCAAATGCATTTCACACTTGAGAGTCTATGGGGAAATGTAATACAAGTTACAATGAGAACAAATTTGTGAATAAAAATTCACATGCTGCAATGTAATATCAGAATGTTAAAGATTTTGGCTTACCTTGGGATTTCAAATTCCCATAGAAATGAATGTAGAGTGGTGGAATTTCACTCTAGAGGACTGTGCCGATCTCAAACTTCACTCTTTGATAAATATACACCCTATGGCTCAGATTTACTAAAGGGTGAAGTGGTTGTCGCTAGCGAAAATTCACCAGAAACCCAATCCACAGGGACATTAATTCACCAACAGGTGTAGACAACAATTCCCTAGCGAAAGAGATGCTAGCATTTGTTCGCACTCTATCGCCAGGCGACTTTTCGCTCAGGTGAATGGTCGTTGGTCTGCAATTTCAGATTTTATTGAATGTTACCTCTTTTGCCAGAGTTGACTTTTCCACCTCAGACTAGATGAACTGCTAAAATGAAGCTAGATTTCCCTCAATCTTATGTCACTTACATCATATCCTGTCTGTCGAAAATGAATTATAGTTGATGAAAAAGCTGATGACTTCTCCTTTTTTTAAAGCGGGATTGCCTGCAAAAGTCCTAACTTGAACTTTTTTGGGTTAACATTTTTCCCAGACATTTGAGGGCCATGGAACATTCATTTTACAGTGGGCTCATGTCTAGGGCATTATATGATCTCTTTTGTCTTTATTAAGGTTCCATGGACATTTGTAATAAAAGAGGCCACTTCAAGCATTTGCAACATCCCTAATAAAGACGTCCATATGACTTTAATGTACCCGCCCTATTCAAATTGACATAAGCGTAAGATCACTAGCAACTTTTCGCTAGCAAATTTTCGGCACCCAGGACACAACTTTGTATTTTAGTGAATTAGCGAAGTGGTAACAAATTTGCGTCTGGCAAACTTATGTGAAGTGTGCAAATTGGTCGCTGGTGACAATTCGCCCTTTAGTAAATCTGTCCCTATGAATAGACTCTGTTCCACTGCTGAAAACACATTCTAGTTGTCCACTTACAAAGCTTTGACAATTGGAAATGCAGGGTAGCTCTTTAGATAATCTATGGAACATAGGTACCAGAAATAACTATTACAGCACAAAATTGAACACAATACAATACAAAAGGTCTTTACATGTACCTTCCTAGACAAAAACAAAAGCTCTAGGCTCAGCTTATACAGACAGCAGCAATACAGGACATATATAAAGGCTGCTTCATCTCTCCATTCCATTGCACTGAAACTTCCAATCAATCAAAATGGGAAAGGTAAGCCAAAATCTCTAACATTCTGGTGGTTTTTACACACTTTAGAACTCGTGCTTACTTGAATGTTTATTCTGTTATTTGTGAATAGCATTGTACATTTTAGAATTCCTATTCCATTTAAAGGAAAACTATACCCCACACAATGTAGGTCTCTATAAAGAAATATCACATAAAATAGCTTAAATGTTAAATCCAGCATTATCAAAAAATGTATTTTTTTTAGCAGTATGTGCTTTGTTAAATCAAAAATAGAAAATTGCCACTTTAGGAACTAAGGGGCACACCCTGTTATCATACAATTCATGGTGCACACAAAAAAACCAAGGGAATACCTTGCTGCGTTACTTCTGGTCAGGTGACCTCTGAGGGGCCCAGAGACCATCACAAAATGGTTGCTCAAGGGAAATTATTTAATAGGGCAAAATTTACTGATATCTATATTGCAGTTTGGTGAGATTCTTTAATAGGCCACATATTATGATATAAACTATCTGTTGCTTAAGTGTTCATTTTGGGTCTATAGTTTTCCTAAATGAAAACAATTACATAGGAGCCAAATAATAGCAATTACAATTATTCACTTTAATTAAAATAGGAAACAATTTGCACCAAATACATACTTTTCATGGCCACCTTTCTTAGGAAATGTACCAAACCCCCACATTGCATACATCATTTAATCACTGCCTGAGATCTTTGTAGCAGGATTACAGTCAAATGTATTTTTCCCAAATGCCAGCAAAATAAGATTCATAACAGCATTTTTAGAAAAATAACATATCAATATTTTTCAGATCTTCTTCTACGAGGAAAGGAACTTCCAAGGCCGCCACTATGAGTGTGGCTCAGAATGTTCTGACCTGTCCTCATACTTCAATCGCTGCAACTCCATCAGGGTACAGGGTGGAAACTGGATCCTCTATGAGCACCCCAGTTACAGGGGACACCAGTATTATCTCTGGCAAGGAGAATACCCAGACTTTCAGAGATGGATGGGCTTCAATGACAACATCAGGTCCTGTCGCTTTATTCCTCCAGTAAGTGTTATTGATGATTACACAACCTATAGCCAGAATTTCACTTTAGCTGTATGAAAACCAGCAGGAGTTATGGGAAAATGTTTACCAGTTTTAGGGAATAGCTTTAATTTAGAAGCTTAATCATAAGTTTTGAAAAAAAATCTGAACTAATCCAACCAAAATATCCTTTATAATATTCCTACACTTTCCAGAAGTAAGAGAAAATAATTACAGTTTTATGTTAAAACGTGCAATTAAAATATTTAACCTTAAGTTTAAAAACAGTTATTCAAAATATAGTCATTCTTTTTGAAGGAACCCTGGTATAATATGTTATGACTGGAATGCAAAAGATTGTCATCACTGATATTACATACATATGATAAAAACCTGTAGAACAGTAGGGAAAAAATGTAAAAGCTACAGAAAATTTAAAGATGTCAATAAAACAGTTTCCAAATAGTACAAAGTAGGTAAAGTATTTTTACAACCATCAAATGGCATGCTTTGACAGTGTCTCTACATTTCCTTTTTATTTCTAAAGCACAATGGCCAATACAAAATGAGAATCTACGAAAGAGGAGACTATCAAGGGCAGATGATGGAGTTCTTTGATGACTGCCCCAATACTTATGATCGATTCCGTTTCAATGACATTCACTCCTGCAATGTGTTTGATGGACACTGGATGTTCTACGAGGAACCCAACTACAGGGGGCGTCAATACTACCTGAGACCTGGTGAATACAGGAAATACAGTGACTGGGGAGCCTCAAGCCCCAGAATTGGATCATTCAGGAGAGTTTATCACAAGTTTTAAATCAACTCAAACATTTACTAATACATTTGTATTAGTTCAATAAGTTCAATTAAAGCAACATGCTTCAAATTACTTGTGTGTTATTTATTAATTTATTTATTTATACATGCAGTAGCGTTTTAGGTCAAATCATTCATTTATGATTTACTAAATAAGAATGTTTTTATTTGCCTGAAAATGTCCAGTTAACTTTTATAAATATTCCCAAAACATAAACATTTAGGGTAAAATATGGGTCTGACTACTTGGTTGTAATGATCATTTCATCAATTCTTGAGTTTGATAAATCAGCAAACATTTAGCAGCTGATCACTGGAATATTAAAGTATCAAATGCTTAGGCATTGAACATGCCATGCAGCAGAGATCAAAAGAAATCTCAAAATGATTAAAATTCAACGATAACATTTTAAAAAAAAAATCATTAGGCCTCCCAAAAACATGTGTTACATTGCTGTTACCCCTCAGGAGACTTAAGGGGCCCCAGTGGGGCACTGACAGTTTTAGCATATTTATTATTCTCAAACTTTAATAGGGCCCTAAAATGATTTTACTGTGGGGTGCAACAATTTTAAGTTATTCTGCTGGACGTCAATCAGACTCCAGTGAATGCAACAACATGGATTTATTATCAGTGGCCCTGATCCCCTGGCCAACTTATCATAAGGAGCTCTGCAGACTGGATTATCCATTAGTTCCATGTATGGGATAACAATAACTGCACTATTAAAAATTATATATATGAACTGTACCACTATGCTATATGTAACAGTTTTCACAGATCAAACTTTTTTAATACAAAATTATCACAATCACATAAAATATAAATAACCACAAAATATTTAAATGACTGGTAAATTGCTATAAACTCTATCAATCATTTTCAATAGTTTACAGAGAGTGACTTAAAAGACAGCTGATATGTAGATTCCTTTTAAGCAAAATAAGCTAAATTATGCTCACTTGGGGGCCCATTCATTAAGTTTGAGTGAAGGAATAGAAGAAAAAATACTTTGAATTTCGAAGTGTTTTTTTGGCTACTTTGACCATCCAATGGGCTACTTCAACCTTCGACTATGACTTTGAATCGAAGGATTCTAACTAAAAATCGGTGTGACTATTCTACCATTCGATAGTCGAAGTACTGTTTCTTTAAAAAAAAAAACTTTGACCCCCTAGTTCGCCACCTAAAAGCTACCGAAGTCAATGTTAGCCTATGGGGAAGGTCCCCATAGGCTTGGCTATCTTTTTTTGGTCAAAGGATAATCCTTCGATAATCCTTAGTTCGAACGATTATTCCTTTGATCGTTCGATCGAACTATTTGTGCAAAATCCTTCGGCTTCGATATTCGAAGTCAAAGGATTTTAATTCCCCAGTTGGATATCGAGGGTTAATTAACCCTCGATATTCGACGCTTGATACATTTGCCCCTTACTGTTGTTAAATAAAAATTGTAAGACAATACACTTACCATATTTATATACAGCATATTTGTTCTTAGCTAACCTATCACTTATTTACTGTGAGTAATGACATTTATGTGTTAAAACTAGTCAGAAACAGCCAGAGCAAGAACTAGGGGTAGGCAGAGTAGGCACATTCCAAGGGCGTAAAGCTTGGGGGGGCACCAGACACATACCTTTCACTGCTGCCTACCCCAGTCTGGTCTGCAGAATCTTGTTGTCTCACTTGTTTGCGCACGTACATGAGGGAAGGGGGGGTGTTTATACTGGAGTGAATTGGCCATTCAGCATGCATACACGTGCGATCATGTATACGCAGTCGTGTACACGAGTGACGGAGGGGGCTATGCAGCCGGCCAGATTGCTTGGGACATTAGGCCGGCCTGGCCTGGCCCTGGATACCCCTGTCCTTTGTCAATGAATGTATAAAAAAATGTACACGAAAAGCCCCAAGGGAATAATCATAGGGAGCAAAAATTAATGTAAAGAGAAATCTTATCTGTCTGCACTACTGCTATAAATGGGTCCTATGTGTTCACCAAGACATCTGCAAGTCCCAATGCCATTGTAGTACACAAATTCTACATATTGATTCCTGATGCTCCAAAGACCCTCAATTTTTTTTCCAAATTCCAATTTAAAACCACCAACTCGAATTTGAATTGATATGTATCACTCGACCCTGAAACAGTTCCAATTCAACTATTCTCCACCTAAAACCTGTCAAGTTCATGTTGAAATCAATGGCTCTTGAACTATTTGAAGATGTTAATAATAGTGCTGTGCCAACATTTTGCCAAGTTTCGGTGCAATAATGACAGCCCATAGACACCAATGGGAGAAAAAAATGTTGCCCATCAAAAATAAATGTGATGCACAAAAGTTGTTTTTTTATTGGAGGAAAACAATTCGAATTTGATTCAAGTTTTCAGGTCAGGACTATTCAATAGAATTTTAGACATTAAAATTGTGAATAAAAACAAATTTATTAGAGTTTAAAAAGTTTTAAAAAAATCAAATTACTCTAAGGGGCACATTTATCAAGGGTCGAAGTGAAAATTCAATTTAAAAAAACTTTTTGAGCTATTTTTTGTGTACTTCGACTAGGGAATAGTCCAAATTCGATTTGAATTTGAAAAGATTTGAAATGTATCATGTACTGTCTCTTTAACACTTAACACTTTTTTTCTTTTTCCACTTCGACCATTAGCCATCTAAAACCTGCTGAATTGCTATTTTAGCCTATGGGGGACCTCCTAAAACCTATGTGGAGTCAATTGGAAAAATTTTTGAATCTAATTTGATTGAATACGATGTTAATTTGATTCGTATGATTCAAATTCAAATTAATTTTGGTTGATATTTTTTTATTTGAATTTCAAAGTTTTTATTATTCAAAATTTGACCCGTGATAAATCTGCCCCTAAAATTTGACCTTTGATGAATAACCCCCTGTTTATCTTTTAACACGCTAGTGTGCGCAGGCACAGCCATCTAGCTTTCAATCATGCTAGCGAAAGTCATACCCTTTAAGCATTGCTGTTCTTTTTAAATATATTTAAATGCTATAACCATTATTTGTATATAACTGTTAAAAAATTTGGAGGGGTTCGGCACACATTATCTCATGACACTCTGCTGGTTGCTGGTCTGCTGGTTGCTAATACTATAGAGAAAGCTGACTGCTTCCTTTATAGTTACGCCATTGGTAGGAGGCATGTGGGGAAAAACTTTAGTAAATAGATAGTCGCTTCAGATAAAAGAGACGTCTTGAAGGAATATCCTTCAGGATTGGCAAACCCTGACAACAGTAATGATAACTAATGATCAAATGCTGCCAAGTAAAGTATTCACTAGTATGTTTGAAAAACTAGACTATGGTGTATATTTATCAAAAAATGAAGTTAGAGATTACGACAGTCCTCTAGAGTGAAATTCTGCCACTCTCCATTCATTTCTAAAAGAGTAGTTATCAATGGATGAAAGTGAAAGTTTATCTTTTGATAAATACACCTTTCAAAATCCCATAGAGATGAATGGAGAGTGGCAGAATTTAACTCTAGAGGACTGTGACGATCTCTAACTTCACTCTTTTATAAATATACCCCTATGGGGCAGATTTACTCAAGTTGCCGTCGCTAGCGAAAATTCACCAGCAACCCAAACCACAGGGACATTGCTAATACATCAGCCGGCGCAGACCACAATTCGCTAGCAAAAGAGACCATCACTAGCATTCGTTCGCACTCTTTCGCCAGGTGACTTTTCGCTCAGGTGAATGGTCGTTGGTCCACAAATTCAGGTTTTATTGAGTTACGTCTTTCGCCAGAGTTGACTTTGTCAACTCAGACCAGATGAACTGCTAAAATGAAGCAAGATTTTCCTCAATCTTATGTCACTTACATCATATCTTGTCTGTTGAAAATGCATTAAATTTAAAAATACGCTGGCGACTTTTTTTAAAGCGGGATTGCCTGCAAAAGTCCTTACTTAAACTTTTTTGTGTTAACATTTTTTCCCAGACATTTGAGAGCCATGGAATATTCATTTTACAGTGGACTCATGTCTAGGGCATTATATGATCTCTGTTGTCTTTATTAAGGTTCCATGGACATGTGTAATAAGAAGTGGCCACTTCAAGCACTTGCACCAATATCTCTAATAAAGACGTCCATGCGACTTTAATGTACCTGCCCTATTCAAATTGACATAAGTGTAAGATCACTAGCAACATTTTGCTAGCAAATCTTAGCTATGAAATGCTTGCATTGAAAAAGTATCGCTAGAAAAAAAACGTTAGCGTTCAGCACCCAGGACACAACTTTGCATTTTAGTGAATTAGCGAAGTGGTAACGAATTTGCGCCTGGCAAAGTGATGCAAAGTGTGCGAATCGGTTGCTGGTAACAATTCACCCTTTAGTAAATCTGCACCTATGAATAGACTCTGTTCCACTGCTGAGTTGTGGACAACTTCTAGTTGTCCACCTACAAAGCTTTGACAATTGGAAATGCAGGGTAGCTCTTTCTGTCACAGCACAACGTTGAACACAATACAATACAAAAGGTCTTTACCTTTACCTTCCTAGACAAAAACAAAAGCTCTAGGCTCAGCTTATACAGACAGCAGCAATACAGGACATATATAAAGGCTGCTTCATCTCTCCATTCCATTGCACTGAAACTTCCAATCAATCAAAATGGGAAAGGTAAGCTAAAATCTTTAACATTCTGGTGGTTTTTAAACATTTTAGAACTCGTGCTTACATGTATGTTTAATCTGTTATTTCTGAATGGCATTGTACATTTTAGAATTCCTATTCCATTTAAAGGAAAACTATACCCCTCACAATGTAGGTCTCTAAAAAATATCACACAAAACAGCTTAAATGTTAAATCCAGGTTCATCAAAAAATTTATTTTTTTTAGCAATATATGCTTTGTTTCATCAAAAATAGAAAATTGCCATTTTAAGAACTAAGGGTCATCCCCAGGGATCATTCAATTCATGGTGCACACACACAAACCAAGGGAATACTTACAGGTGACCTCTGAGGGAGTCCAGGGACCATCACAAAATGGTTGCTCAAGGGAAATGATTTAATAGGGCAATATTACTGATATCTATCTATCTATTGCAGTTTGGTGAGCTTCTTTAATAGGCCACATATTATGATATAAACTATCTGTAGCTGAAGTGTTCATTTTGGGTGCATAGTTTTCCTAAATGAAAGCAACTACATAGGAGCCAAATAATAGCAATTACAATTATTCACTTTGAATAAAATAGGAAACAATTTGCACAAAAAACATATTTTTCATGGGCACCTTTCTTAGGAAATGTACCAAACCCCCACATTGTATACATCATTTAATCAATGCCTGAGATCTTTGAAGCAGGATTACAGTCAAATGTATTTTTCCTAATTGCCATTAAAATAAGATTCATAACAGCGTTTTTAGAAAAATAACATATCAATATTTTTCAGATCTTCTTCTACGAGGAAAGGAACTTCCAAGGCCGCCACTATGAGTGTGGCTCAGAATGTTCTGACCTGTCCTCATACTTCAATCGCTGTAACTCCATCAGGGTACAGGGTGGAAACTGGATCCTCTATGAGCACCCCAGTTACAGGGGACACCAGTATTATCTTTGGCAAGGAGAATACCCAGACTTTCAGAGATGGATGGGCTTCAATGACAACATCAGGTCCTGTCGCTTTATTCCTCAAGTAAGTGTTATTGACGATTACACAACCTATAGCCAGAATTTCACTTTAGCTGTATGAAAACCAGCAAGAGTTCTGGGAAAACGCTTTCCAGTTGTAGGGAATAGCCTTTATTTAGAAGCTTAATCATTAGTTTTAAAAAAAACTCTGAACTAATCCAACCAAAATGTCCTTTATAATATTCCTACACTTTCCAAAAGTAAGAGAAAATACAAAAACATAGTAATTTTTTTTAGAAGGAACCCTGGTATAATATGTTATGACTGCAACATACTGTCATCACTGATATTACATACATATGATCAAAAATTGTAGAACAGTAAGGAAAAAATTTAAAAGCTACAGAAAATTAAAAGATGTTAATAAAACAGTTTCCAAATAGTACTTAGTAGGTAAAGTGTTTTTACAACCATCAAATGGCATGCTCTGACAATGTCTCTACATTTCCTTCTTTATTTGTAAAGCACAATGGCCAATACAAAATGAGAATCTACGAAAGAGGAGACTATCAAGGGCAGATGATGGAGTTCTTTGATGACTGCCCCAATACTTATGATCAATTCCGTTTCAATGACATTCACTCCTGCAATGTGTTTGATGGCCACTGGATGTTCTACGAGGAACCCAACTACAGGGGGCGTCAATACTACCTGAGACCTGGCGAATACAGGAAATACAGTGACTGGGGAGCCTCAAGCCCCAGAATTGGATCATTCAGGAGAGTTTATCACAAGTTTTAAATCAATTCAAACATTTACTAATACATTTGTATTAGTTCAATAAATTCAATTAAAGCAACACTAAACATTACTTGTGTGTGTGTTATTTATTTATTTATTTATTTATTTATACATGGAGTAGCATTTTAGTTCAAATCATAATGTATATAATAATAAATAAGGATGTTTTTATTTGCCTGAAAATGTCTAGTTAACTGTTATAAATATTCCCAAAACATAACCATTAAGGGTAAAATATGGGTCTAACCACTTCATTGGAATGATCATTTTGTCAATTCTTGAGTTTGATAAATCAGCAAACATTTAGCAGCTGATCACTGGAGTATTAAAGTATTAAATGCATAGGTGTTGAACATGCCATGCAGAAGATATCAAAAGGAATCTCAAAATGATTAAAATTCAATGATAACATTTAAAAAAAAACTTTTATGCCCCCCCCAAAAAAGTGTGCTATATTGCTGTTACCCCTCAGGGGCACTGACAGTTTTAGCATATTTAGTATTCTCAAACTTTAATAGGGCCCTAAAATGATTTTACTGTGGGGTGCAACAACTTTAAGTTACTCTGCTGGATGTCAATCAGACTCCAGTGAATGCAACAACATGGATCTATTATCAGTGGCCCTGATCCCCTGGCCAATTTATCATAAAGAGCTCTGCAGACTGGATTATCCATTAGTTACTTGTATGGGATAACAATAACTGCACTACTAAAAATTATATATATGAACTGTACCACTATGCTATATGTAACAGTTTTCACAGATCAAACTTGTTAGTTTTTAATACAAAATTATCAAAATATACAAAATATAAATAACCACAAAATAAATAAATGACTAGTAAATTGCTATAAACTCTATCAATCATTTTCAATGGTTTATAGAGAGTGACTCAAAATACAGCTGATATGTAGATTCCCTTTAAGCATAATAAGATAAATTATGCTAACCTCCTGTTGTTAAATAAAAGTGGTAAGACAACACACTTACCATATTTATATACAGCATATTTTTAACCTTTCACTTATCTACTGTGAGTAATGACATTTAAGTGTTAAAACTAGTCAGAAACAGCCAGGGCCAGAACTAGGGGTAGGCAGAGTAGGCACGTTCCTAGGGCGTAAAGCTTGGGGGGGCACCAGACACATACCTTTCACTGCTGCCTACCGCAGTCCGGTCTGCAGATTCTTGTTGTCTTGCTTGTTTGCGCACATATGCAAGGGAAGGGGGGCGTTCATACTTGCAGCTGGAGTGACGCGGGTATTCAGCATGCATGCACGTGTGATCATGTATAAGCATTCATGTGAACGAGCGGCGGAGGGGGCTATCCGCCTGGCCAGATTACCTGGGACATCTGCCCAGCCTGGCCCGGCCCTGGATATCTGTCCTTTGTCAATCAATGTATAAAAAAATGTGTATGAAAAGCCCCAAGGGAAAAATCACAGGGAGCAAAAATCTTGCGAGATTACACCTCCGATCTGTTAGTGGGATAAAAGAGAAATTGAATGTAAAGAGGAATCTTATCTGTCTGCACTACTATACAAATGGGTCCTATGTGTTCACCAAGACATCTGCAAGTCCCAATGATGTTGTAGTACACAAATTAACCATATTTATTGCTTATGGTCCTCAGACCCTCAATTTTTTTTTCCAAATTTCAATTTTAAAACCACCAACTCGAATTTCAATTGAGATGTATGACCAGCTCTCTCTTTGTAAGGGTTTGGTGGTCAAATTCTTACAAAGAGACCTTACAAAGAGAGAGCTGGTGGATTTATAGGCTCAAAACATTAATCCCATCAAGCCTAAATATAGATTTTAATCTAAGGGCCTTTTTGGAATAAATTAAGTAATAAAACAATATCCCCTTTTTTCCATAAAAGATAAAGATTTTTAAATGGGAAAGTGTTTCTATGTATTTATTATAAAAATGTTTTTATGGATTTAAAAATCCTGCACTTAATAGAAATAGAAAGTTTTTAAATGAGTATACTATAATAAGCAAGGTTGCATTATTGTTAAATTGGATTGGTGCAGGATTGATTTTAATATATGTATTTTGGCCGCAATACGAAGATAAAAGATTTTGTAAAGTTTTGTCAGGACAAATAAAGTTAAATGAAGTTAGGTTGAGAGAACGTGAGGGATAAAGGAAGGACAGAGCAAACTGACTTCATCGCTCAAGGAAGAAGCCAGCAAAGGCGAAACGCGTAAGCGGGATACAGCTCATCTGTGCAGAAGCGCCCACTTTGAAGCAACACTAGACTCTCAGGGACGCCGAGGAGTCAGATTGGAAATTTGGGACGCTAAAAGACTTACTATTTGCAGTGTACAAGCCAACGTTTGTGAGTGTGATTTTTATTTGTATTAAACTGTTTTTAGAGAAATCTGCACATGAACTCTTTTATCTCTCAGCATAATCGGTGGAACCAGCGGAGGCTGGAGTCTGCCTTTTTTGATCTTTGATCTTTCAAAACTCACGTCTGGTGAGTTGTTTGTGCTACTGGCACGATCGGTCTCTGAATTGTGGTTAGAGTGTTTACACTCAGCACTTAAAAGTTATGTAATTATTGTGTGCACACAGGGTGAAAAAATAACAGCAAGGGCTGCACGTATTGGCTACTGTTTAATGTAATATTTCACAAAACAATCCTTTTTCCTCCATTTTTTATTTTTTATTTTTTAATATTTTTTATTTTTTTTTATTTTTTCCTTAAAATTGCTTTGAATTTAAGTTTGCCACGAAACATTGGATGACACAATTATAGTCTGAATTATAAAGCACGGTGGTTTTAAATAGACACCAAGGGGGTCAGCAAAAAACTTTTAAAAATACTACACTATATGAAATTTATTTCTGTTATTCTCCCCCCCAAATTTATTTGGAGGAATACAGCGACTTTACATTTGGAAGAATTTAAAAAAACATCCAAGTAAGGAGGGAAATGGTAATGCAGGGCAGGGGGCACTGATTGAAGCTCTTGCCTAGGGTGCCAAACTACCTTGTGCCTGCTCTGGCAAGGATGTCACTCATATGTGAAAAAAACTAAGTCATATTAAGACATACCCATAAATCCATATGCCTCCTCCTCCCCTGTGTTTAATACAGTACCCCAGCATATGATTAAACACCTTAGGGGCCACTAACAATAATTTTCAAATGCTAACAAACCCCCAGAACAAATACCAAAGTATGACACACACAGGGAGCATAGGGATTAGTCTGAATTTGAGGTTTAGACAATGCAGGGGCCAGTTAATCTCTGTAGTGATACCTTTTAAAATTTAAATATGGTAAGAAGACACAGCAGGCAGACTTTGATGTGGAGGGCCACATGAGGGGGTGCGGCCTGCGGGCCACCAGTTGGACAGCCCTGCTCTAGAGTGAAATTCCATCACTCTCCATTCATTTCTATGGGATTTTTAAAAGAGTATTTATCAATGGGTGAAAGTCAAAGTTCATCCATTGATAAATACTCCTTTCAAAATCCTATAGAAATGAATGGAGAGTGGCGGAATTTCACTAGAGGACTGCTAGTGAAAATTCACCAGAAACCCAATGCACGGGGACATTGCAAATTCAACAGGCGCAGACAACAATTCACTAGCAAAAGAGACCATCATTAGCGATCGTTTGCACTCTATCGCCAGGCGTCTTTTCGACAGGCAAATGGTTGTTGGTCTGCAAATTCAGATTTTATTTTTTTATTTAATAATTTTACCTCTTTCGCCAGAGTTGACTTTGCCATCTCAGACCAGGTGAACTGCTAAAATGAAGCTAGATTTTTCTCAATCTTATGTCACTTACATCATATCCTGTCTGTCGAAAATGCATTAAAGTTGAAAAAACGCTGGCGACTTTTCCCTTTTTTAAAGCGGGATTGCCAGCAAAAGTCCTAACTTGAACTTATTTGGGTTAAAAATTTTCCCCAGACATTTGAGGACCATGGAATAATCATTTTACAGTGGGCTCATGTCTAGGGCATTATATGATCTATTTTGTCTTTATTAAGGTTCCTTGGACATTTGTAATAAGAAGTGGCCACTTCAAGCATTTGCACCAATATCTCTAATAAAGACGTCCATGTGACTTTAATGTACCTGCCCTATTCAAATTGACATAAGTGTAAGATCACTAGCAACTTTTCGCTTGCAAATCTTAGTTATGAAATGCTCGCACCGAAGAAGTATCGCTAGTGAAAAATCGTCAGTGTTCAGCACGGAGGACAGAACTTCGCATTTTAGTGAATTAGTGAAGTGGTAACAAATTTTTGCCTGGCGAAGTGTGCGAATTGGTCACTGGCGACAATTCGCCCTTTAGTAAATCTGCCACTATGAATAGACTCTGTTCCACTGCTGAAAATACATTCTAGTTGTCCACTTACAAAGCTTTGACAATTGGAAATGCAGGGTAGCTCATCAGATAATGTATGGAACATAGGTGCCAGAAATTGTCACAATACAACATGGAACACAATACAAAACAAAAGGTCTTTACATTTACCTTACTAGACAAAAACAAAAGCTCTAGGCTCAGCTTATACAGACAGCAGCAATACAGGACATATATAAAGGCTGCTTCATCTCTCCATTCCATTGCACTGAAACTTCCAATCAATCAAAATGGGAAAGGTAAGCCAAAATCTTTAACATTCTGGTGGTTTTTACACACTTTAGAACTCGTGCTTACATGTATGTTTATTCTGTTATTTGTTATTTTTATTTTTTAGCAGTATGTGCTTGTTTAATCAAAAATAGAAAATTGCCATTTTAAGAACTAAGGGTCACCCCTGGGATCATACAATTCATGGTGCACATACACAAACCAAGGGAATACTTATTAATGGACAAAATTCTGTCTTTTGCTCCCACACTTCTTCCTGTTACAGTTAGAGCTCCGTTACTTCTGGTCAGGTGACCTCTGAGGGAGCCCAGAGACCATCACATAATGGTTGCTCAAGGGAAATGATTTAATAGGGCAATATTTACTGATATCTATATTGCAGTTTGGTGAGATTCTTTAATAGGCCACATATTATGTTATAAACTATCTGTTGCTTATGTGTTCATTTTGGGTGCATAGTTTTCCTAAATTAAAACAATTACATAGGAGCCTAATAATAGCAATTACAATTATTTACATTGAATAAAATAGGAAACAATTTGCACCAAATACATATTTTTCATGGCCACCTTTCTTAGGAAATGTACCAAACCCCCACATTGCATACATACATCATTTAATCACTGCCTGAGATCTTTGTAGCAGGATTACAGTCAAATGTATTTTTCCCAATTGCCAGCAAAATAAGATTAATAACAGCGTTTTTTTAGAAAAATAACATATCAATATTTTTCAGATCTTCTTCTACGAGGAAAAGAACTTCCAAGGCCGCCACTATGAGTGTGGCTCAGAATGTTCTGACCTGTCCTCATACTTCAATCGCTGCAACTCCATCAGGGTACAGGGTGGAAACTGGATCCTCTATGAGCACCCCAGTTACAGGGGACACCAGTATTATCTCTGGCAAGGAGAATACCCAGACTTTCAGAGATGGATGGGCTTCAACGACAACATCAGGTCCTGTCGCTTTATTCCTCAAGTAAGTGTTATTGACGATTACACAACCTACAGCCAGAATTTCACTTTAGTTGTATGAAAACCAGCAGGAGTTCTGGGAAAACGCTTACCAGTTTTAGAGAATAGCCTTTATTTAGAAGCTTAATCATTAGTTTGGAAAAAAATCTGAACTAATCCAAACCAAAATGTCCTATATAAAATTCCTACACTTTCCAGAAGTAAGAGAAACTAATTACAGTTTTTTGTTAAAACGTATAAATACAAAACGACTCCCAAACGCAGTGTGTTCCCAATCCAGCGATCACCAGGCTCTCTTCCACCTCCAAAAATTAAAAAGTTTCAAAAAATCGCTGTATACCTCAAAGTGATTTGAGGAGGGAAAAAAACAGAAAAGTAATATAGTGTAGTATTTTATAATATATAAAAAACCACCATATAAGTGTTCAAATACTCATTAAATGTGTCCCATAAACTTGTTTTAGTGAACAGTGGGTTAAATGCAGCAGACAAGTGATCCATAGAAAGATGGGGTTGAATCTGTCCACCTAAAATCCTAGTGTTTCTGGTGGTATATTATACTCACAAGAAAGCCAGTAAACCAGAGCTTATCACAGCGTGAATTCCGTTCCCAAGTTAAATCTTCTTTTTCCCCTTTCTCCTTTATGGGCAATAAGAAGGCAGCATGTGTAGAAACGTAATTATAATTTTTATAGTAAGTAAAAGTTTACACTCACAAGCATGGAATATTCATTCGCATAAAATCAGTTTTAAAACCAAGTCCTGCTGCTGGCAGCTTCGCAGTCTCTACTGCGCATCCAGCGTGTCTGTTCAGCGTTCGCCTAGATCCACTGCGCTTGCCCCAGCTTCACAGTCCGTGTGCTTCTACACCTGCTATGTCACCACTGACTTGTTTCGCCGTTTCTTAATTTTTGTTAAAACGTGCAATTAAAATATTTAACTTTAAGTTTAAAAACAGTTATTCAAAACATAGTCATTTTTTTTTTTTTTAAGGAACCCTGGTATAATATGTTATGACTGCAACATACTGTCCTCACTGATATTACATACATATGATCAAAACCTGTAGAACAGTAGAGAAAAAATGTAAAAGCTACAGGATATTTAAAGATGTCAATAAAACAGTTTCCATATAGTACAAAGTAGGTAAAGTGTTTTTACAACCATCAAATGGCATGCTTTGACAATGTCTCTACATTTCCTTTTTTATTTCTAAAGCACAATGGCCAATACAAAATGAGAATCTACGAAAAAGGAGACTATCAAGGGCAGATGATGGAGTTCTTTGATGACTGCCCCAATACTTATGATCGATTCCATTTCAATGACATTCACTCCTGCAATGTGTTTGATGGACACTGGATGTTCTACGAGGAACCCAACTACAGGGGGCGTCAATACTACCTGAGACCTGGACAATACAGGAAATACAGTGACTGGGGAGCCTCAAGCCCCAGAATTGGATCATTCAGGAGAGTTTATCACAAGTTTTAAATCAACTCAAACATTTACTGATACATTTGTTTTATTTCAATGAGTTCAATTAAAGCAACATGCTCCAAATTCCTTGTGTTATTTATTAATTTATTTATTTATACATGCAGTAGCGTTTTAGGTCAAATCATTCATTTATGATTTACTAAATAAGAATGTTTTTATTTGCCTGAAAATGTCCAGTTAACTTTTATAAATATTCCCAAAACATAACCATTTAGGGTAAAATATGGGTCTGATTACTTGGTTGTAATGATCATTTCGTCAATTCTTGAGTTTGATAAATCAGCAAACATTTAGCAGCTGATCACTGGAATATTAAAGTATTAAATGCTTAGGCACTGAACATGCCATGCAGCAGAGATCAAAAGAAATCTCAAAATGATTAAAATTCAACGATAACATTTAAAAATAAATCATTAGGTCTCCCAAAAAGATGTGCTACATTGCTGTTACCCCTCAGGAGACTTAAGGGTCCTCAGTGGGGCACTGACAGTTTTAGCATATTTATTATTCTCAAACTTTAATAGGGCCCTAAAATGATTTTACTGTGGGGTGCAACAACTTTAAGTTATTCTGCTGGACGTCAATCAGACTCCAGTGAATGCAACAACATGGATTTATTATCAGTGGCCCTGATCCCCTGGCCAACTTATCATAAGGAGCTCTGCAGACTGGATTATCCATTAGTTCCATGTATGGGATAACAACAACTGCACATTAAATGCTTAGGCATTGAACATGTCATGCAGCAGAGATAAAAAGGAATCTCAAAATGATTAAAATTCAAAGATAAAATTAAAAAAAAAGTGTGCTACATTGCTGTTACCCCTCAGGAGACTTAAGGGGCCCCTGTAGGGCACTGACAGTTTTAGCATACAGTATTTATTAATTTTCAAACTTTAATAGGGCCCTAAAATGATTTTACTGTGGGGTGCAACAACTTTAAGTTATTCTGCTGGACGTCAATCAGACTCCATTGAATGAAACAACAAGGATTTATTTATTATGCTATATGTAACAATTTTCACAGATCAAACTTGTTAATTTTTAATACAAAATTATCACAATCACATAAAATATAAATAACCACAAAATATATAAATGACTGGTAAATTGCTATAAACTCTATCAATCATTTTCAATAGTTTATAGAGAGTGACTCAAAAGACAGCTGATATGTAGATTCCCTTTAAGCAAAATAAGCTAAATTATGCTCACTTACTGTTATTAAATAAAAGTTGTAAGACAACACACTTACCATATTTATATACAGCATATTTTTTCTTAATTAACTTATCACTTATCTACTGTGAGTAATGACATTTAAGTGTTAAAACTAGTCAGAAACAGCCAGGTCAAGAACTATGGGTAGGCGAGTAGGCACATTCCTAGGGCGTAAAGTTGGGGGGGCCTACCCCAGTCCGGTCTAAAGAGTCTTGTTGTCATGCTTGTTTGTGCACATACGCAAGGGAAGGGGGGCGTTCATACTTGCACCTGGAGTGACGCAGCTATTCAGCATGCATGCACTTGCGATCATGTTTACGCACTCATGTACGTGAGCGGTGGAGGGGGCTTTGCGGCCGGCCAGATTGCCTGGGACATCTGGCTGGCCTGGCCCTGGATACCTCTGTCCTTTTTCAATGAATGTTTACAAAAATGTACACGAAAAGCACCAAGGGAAAAATCATGCGAGATTACCTCCTTTTGATCTGTTAGTGGGATAAAAGAGAAAATGAATGTAAAGAGGAATCTTATCTGTCTGCACTACTATACAAATGGGTCCTATGTGTTCAGCAAGACATCTGCAAGTCCCAATGATGTTGCAGTACACAAATTCTACATATTTATTGCTAATGCTCCTCAGACCCTGTTGGATCTGCTCTATTTTGAGGTGCCAGGCTAATGACTTGAGGCAGACTGATCTTTAAATAAGTGGTATTTATTTACAAAGGAACTAAAAGGTATTACATATAAAGGGAACTAACTAACATGGAGGGAGGTAGAAAGGGATAGGGAAGGATGCAATGGAAGGGAGTGGAAAGTGACTAACTAATAAAGTATTTACAATGCTCTTTATATACACATAAGGAAGACCATTCAAACAAACATACTACCCTGTTCCCAAAACAGCCACACCCAAAAGACAGTCCCAGCCAATCAGGTCGATGTTAGCTTTTCTTGAAGATGGTTCATCTCTTCTTAGATAGACAAGGGACTGAAATCAAGTTAGGATGCACTGTGAAAGAAATCCCATAACCCAATGCTCCAGGTGTCCCTTTGTTGATCCAGCAGAGTGTCATTCCCTTGGGAACTCTTGCTATCCCTGCACCCACACCAGTATGTCCAGTTATTTGCATCTCTTTGATATGGACATTACTGTAGCTACAAGGATTGTTTTATGGCAGGATGACTGTTGTCCAGGCTTGCACCTTCACAGTTGCCATTGATGGAAAGGCAAATATCTGTTAACCCATTGCGTGTATGGGCTTATTGTTGAATATCCAAAATTCAGTACTACATTCCCCACTTTTTTTTTTGTGTGTCAGAATGACAAACATACTTTTGGATATTCTATGAAAACAAACATAATTACTGTCGTGGCAAATCCTCTTCGCAAGTTGTGGCAAATCCTCTTCGGACCTGTGGCTCTCTCGGTGTATTATGCCAATGGGCAGGGGACATACAACAATACACCATTCACTCACATTCACACATGATAAGATATGGCAATAACATCGGTTTTCAATACCACCAAACATTGCACATGACATATACACATGCATTTCATGTAGCATAACATCAAATTAAACTTTATATACTACAGACATTTGTTCGCTAGTCTGCATATTCTTATATTAATGTTATTTTTATCCACATAATGCCTTCTAACTTTATATTTAAATTCACTTCTATGTAAAAACAACGAACCACATCATTAACTAAAAACAAATATTAATAACATACTTATAGTGATATATATATATATATATATATATATATATATACACATAAACATACTTATTCTATGATGAAAGTTGTGCCCTATGTTTTCCATTTAACCTAAACAATCTGTGAGTAATGTTGTTCTGAAACCTGTTTTAATAAAATTCAAAAGTTCTAAACACATTTGCCTTTCAAAATATAACCAAACTCTGTTGATCCAGGGCCCAAATTTTTTCTATGTAGTTTCATGGATCCTCGAAATAAAAGAGCAAGAGCAGGACCATATGCGTAGCATTATTATCTGTTCAATACATTCTGTTTAAAAAAAATAACATAAAATGAGAGCTGCAAAAAAAAAAAATAACAATAGAAATTGTAAAAACATTTTCATGTATCTTTTGGTGGGCTTTAGGAAAGAAAAACTATGATCACCCCCATTTGGTACCGAAAAACATAGGTACCATTATGCAAGTAGAGAGCAAAAAAAAAAATTCAAAATTACACGGTCTGCTATTTTTAGCAGTGTTTTGATTAAAACAATGAAGATACTAATACTGTATACAAACTAACACAAAACACTAAACAGAGACATGTAAAACAAAGATAACACATTTACATTTAACAACACAAATACATGAACAAAACAAATACCTGTGGACAATAAAGTTAATAATATACCAAGGACACCAGTATTGTGAAGAGATGTTATTGAGTTTAAATATTGTTTTTTAAATTGTTTGCAAACAATTATTTTACTATTGAGCTCATTGATTGTACCACGTGGTTTTAAAAACAATACAGTTATCCAGTTAATCAGGGTTATTTAGTGTAAGACACAAAGTCATCAGGTGCTGTGCTCCTTAAAACAAATCTACAACCTGTTGAAACAAAAATCAATTTTAAAATCACAGTATCTTCTTCATTTTACAGGGTAAATGGACAATCGTTCTTCCACTAGTACTCTGAAAAAGAAACATACATATAATTAATATACATAACATTACAAATAACATAGTACATATCCATTATACAGTGGTCATGGCCATATCTAGTTTTAATTCCATCACATTCCTTGTCATTAGAAACAGGCATATTTGTGTTTGGTACACCCTGGGCAAACTGTGCTAAATTGGCCATTAGCATTTGCATAGCAATGTGAGACCAACTGCTGTAAAGCCACAGTGGAATGTTCACCCAAGGCATAAAGGGTGGGGCAGTTGTCCCTTCTTTTCCTGTTTTACAGGGAGGTGTGTGAAATTCCCTTTTGGGCTCATTTTGGCTCTCTTTTTGATCTCCTGCACTATTGGAACCTGTGTCTATGTTATCAGAGGAGATAACAGTTTCAGGCTCTGAGGGAGGGCTATGGTCTAGGAGATAATCATTTAGATTTTCCTGTGCATCCCCCTCTTGTCTCTGTATTGAATGGATTGGGTAAGTATCATGCTGATTGGCAGAAGTTCTGCAAAATCGAGCAATATGACCATACTTACCACAACTGTAACATTTCCGTGGAAATCTCCTGCTTTGGTTGTTTTTAGAAGCAACAGAAATATGTCTCTGGAATTCAAAAGACTCCTGAGACCAATCCCTAAGTGTATTTATAAAGTTGTTGTATGAGGTGGCATACCTAAGGGCAGTTCTTGTGTTGTAATCAACATTACATTTATTTGCCATTGAGTAGAGGAAATTGGGCTCATCTGGCAACATATCAGGGCAGTTGAATACAACTTTATATAGGGAGAGATAATCAGTGCAAAATAACATTGGATCATCTCCTTTCCTATACCTTGCATTCTCCAATGCATTTGTACCTCTTATATCTCGCCCACCCAAAATCCTTTGCAACTCTCTTAACCTTTCAGTGGTACTTCCCCAATTTTCATTGATATTGGACAATGTCCCAATGTGCTTACCAACCGGAGGCCTAAGTTCTGCAGCCAACTGATATGGGAGCCATGCTCTAAGCAAGGCACATGCATCTTTATTTCCAAGGTTATATTGTTTGACCACGGCTTCCAATTTATTGGAAAGGCTAATAGGGCATAAATTAGTGTCAAACTTTCCCAATATCTGGGTCAAACTTATAACCTCTTGTATTTTCAGTGCTGCTGAGTTTGAATGAATATTATTATCAGTTGGCACATATGTATTATTGATCCGTTGTCTAGCACATTCTGATTGGGGGCTAAAGAGAGTTGGACTAGGTAATGTTTGTGGTCTTATATAGGGATGTAGCGAACGTCGGAAAAAAAGTTCGCGAACATATTCGCGGACTTGCGCAAAAATGCGAGCGGTTTGCGAACGGTTCGCGAACCCCATAGACTTCAATGGGAAGGCGAACTTTAACATCTAGAAAAGACATTTCTGGCCAGAAAAATGATTTTAAAGTTGTTTAAAGGGTGCAACGACCTGGACAGTGGCATGCCAGAGGGGGATCAAGGGCAAAAATGTATCTGAAAAATCTGCCTGTGTGTGCTTGGAAGAGATAGTGTAGGGGGAGAGCTGTTAGTGATTTCAGGGACAGATGATAGTAAGTTTGCTGGCTAGTAATCTGCTTGATACTGCTCTGTATTGGAGGGACAGAAGTCTGCAGGGATTTGAGGGACATTTTAGCTTAGGTAGCTTTGCTGGCTAGTAATCTACTGTTCTCTTTAAACAACTGCCATACGTTGACCTTGTAGGCATTGTTTGCCCAGTTTTTTTGGACGCAGCCACTGAAGCACAGTTGCCAGAAAAAATATGCCATATAAATACTGAAAATAGTCATTTTTCGCCATACGTTGACCTTGTAGACATTGTTTGCCCAGTTTTTTTGGACGCAGCCACTGAAGCACAGTTGCCAGAAAAAATATGCCATATAAATGCTGAAAATAGTAATTTTCGCCATACGTTGACCTTGTAGACATTGTTTGCCCAGTTTTTTTGGTTGCAGCCACTGAAGCACAGTTGCCAGAAAAAATATGTCACATAAATGCTGAAAATAGTCATTTTTTGCCATATACGTTGAGTCAACGTATGGCAAAAAATGACTATTTTCAGCATTTATATGGCATATTTTTTCTGGCCTCTGTGCTTCAGTGGCTGTGGCCAAAAAAACTGGGCAAACAATGCCTACAAGGTCAACGTCGTTGACCTTGTAGGCATTGTTTGCCCAGTTTTTTTGGCCACAGCCACTGAAGCACAGAGGCCAGAAAAAATATGCCATATAAATGCTGAAATAGTCATTTTTTTGGTCGCAGCCACTGAAGCACAGTTGCCAGAAAAATTATGCCATATAAATGCTGAAAATATAAATTTTTTTGGTTGCAGCCACTGAAGCACAGAGGCCAGAAAAATTATGCCATATAAATGCAGAAAATATGCATTTTTTGGTCGCAGCCACTGAAGCACAGTTGACAGAAAAATTATGCCATATAAATGCTGAAAATATAAATTTTTTTGGTTGCAGCCACTGAAGCACAGAGGCCAGAAAAATTATGCCATATAAATGCAGAAAATATGCATTTTTTTGGTCGCAGCCACTGAAGCACAGTTGCCAGAAAAAATATGCCATATAAATGCTGAAAATAGTAATTTTTTTGGTTGCAGCCACTGAAGCACAGAGGCCAGAAAAATTATGCCATATAAATGCAGAAAATATGCATTTGTTTGGTCGCAGCCACTGAAGCACAGTTGACAGAAAAATTATGCCATATAAATGCTGAAAATATAAATTTTTTGGTTGCAGCCACTGAAGCACAGAGGCCAGAAAAATTATGTCATATAAATGCAGAAAATAGGCATTTTTTTGGTCGCAGCCACTGAAGCACAGAGGCCAGAAAAAATTAAACCAGTAGGGTTTGCACCCTAGTTTGTAACGGTGGCGGAGGGAGGAGGAGGACGCTAAAGGACAGCTGTGTGTGGAGTCATGAGGCTTGAAGAGAAGGACAGCTGCATAGAAGTCAGAACAAGTCTTCCGGCGTGCAGTAACCCTCCGAGATCCACCCCTCATTCATTTTAATAAAGGTCAGGTAATCGACACTTTTGTGACCTAGGCGAGTTCTCTTCTCAGTTACAATCCCTCCTGCTGCACTGAAGGTCCTTTCTGAGAGCACACTTGAGGCTGGGCAAGACAAGAGGTTCATGGCAAATTGTGACAGCTCTGGCCACAGATCAAGCCTGCGCACCCAGTAGTCCAGGGGTTCATCGCTCCTCAGAGTGTCGATATCTGCAGTTAATGCCAGGTAGTCCGCTACCTGCCGGTCGAGGCGTTCTTTGAGGGTGGATCCAGAAGGGTTGTGGCGCTGCCTTGGACAGAAAAACATTTGCATGTCTGACGTTACAGACTGGCCAAAGGGCTTTGTCCTTGCAGGTGTGCTCGTGGCAGGATTACTGGCACCTCTGCCCCTGGAATGTTGATGAGTTCCTGAAGTGACATCACCCTTAAAAGCATTGTACAACATGTTTTGCAGGCTGGTTTGTAAATGCCGCATCTTTTCGGACTTGTGGTATGTTGGTAACATTTCTGACACTTTATGCTTGTACCGAGGGTCTAGTAGCGTTGCGACCCAGTACAGGTCCTTCTCCTTAAGCCTCTTGATACGGGGGTCCTTCAACAGGCATGACAGCATGAAAGACCCCATTCTCACAAGGTTGGATGCAGAGCTATCCATCTCCGCTTCCTCATTATCAAGGACTGCATCATCCACGGTCTCCTCCCCCCAGCCACGTACAAGACCAGGGGTCCCCAAAAGGTCACCACTAGCCCCCTGGGAAGCCTGCTCCTGTTGGTCCTCCTCCTCCTCTCCACAAAGCCACCTTCCTCCTCTGACTCCACTTCTGGCACCTCTCCCTGCGTTGCAGCAGGTGCCTGGGTTCGTTCTGGTGATTCCGACCAGAAATCGCGCGCTTCCAGCTCCTCGTCACGCTGGTCTACAGCCTCATCTGTCACTCGTCGCACGGCACGCTCCAGGAAGAAAGCGAAGGGTATTAGGTCGCTGATGGTGCCTTCGGTGCGACTGACCATATTTGTCACCTCTTCAAAAGGTCGCATGAGCCTGCAGGCATCGCGCATAAGCACCCAGTAACGGGGGAAAAAAATCCCCAGCTGTGCAGATCCAGTCCTACCACCCAGTTCAAAAAGGTACTCGTTGACGGCCCTTTGTTGTTGCAGCAGACGTTCCAACATAAGGAGCGTTGAATTCCAGCGAGTCTGGCTGTCAGAAATCAAACGCCTGACTGGCATGTTGTAGCGCTGCTGAATGTCAGCAAGGCGTGCCATGGCTGTGTAGGAACGTCTGAAATGGGCCGACACCTTTCTGGACTGGGTGAGAACGTCCTGGAATCCTGGGTACTTGGAGACAAAACGTTGGACTATTAAATTTAACACATGTGCCATGCAGGGCACATGTGTTAAATTGCCTAGTCTCAACGCTGCCAACAGATTGCTTCCATTGTCACACACCACTTTTCCGATCTGCAGTTGGTGTGGGGTCAGCCACCGATCGGCCTGTGACTGCAGAGATGACAGGAGTACAGATCCGGTATGGTTTTTGCTTTCCAGGCACGTCATCCCCAAGACAGCGTGACAACGGCGTACCTGGCACGTCGAATAGCCTAGGGGGAGCTGGGGGTGCACAGGTGTGGAGGAGGAGAAGGAGGACCCAGCAGCAGAGTAAGAAGAAGAAGAAGACGAGGTAGAGAGCGATGGAGGAGTAGAGGTGGTGGCAGAACCGCGTGCAATCCGTGGCGGTGACACCAACTCCACTGTGTGTTGTTGAGCTACCATTCCCTGCTTCCCAGCCATTACCAAGTTCACCCAGTGGGCAGTGTAGGTGACATACCTGCCCTGACCATGCTTGGAGGACCATGCGTCAGTAGTCATATGGACCTTTGGCCCAACACTAAGTGACAGAGATGCGGTAACTTGGCTCTGCACATGTTGGTACAGGTGTGGTATTCCCTTTTTAGAAAAAAAATTGCGGCTGGGTACCTTCCACTGCGGTGTCCCAATTGCTACAAATTTGCGGAAGGCCTCAGAGTCCACCAGCTGGTATGGTAAAAGCTGGCGGGCTAAGAGTGCAGACAAGCCAGCTGTCAGACGCCGGGCAAGGGGTGACAGTCAGACATTGGCTTCTTACGCTCAAACATGGCCTTCACAGAAACTTGGCTGGTGGCAGATGACTGGGAATGGGAACAGGTGGTCAAGGTGGAAGGCGGAGTGGAGGGTGGTTCAGACGGGTCAAGGAGAGCAGAGGTAGAGCAGTAAGATGCTGGACCAGAAGGAGTGTGGCTTTTAGTTTGCCTGTTGCCTTTGAGGTGTTGCTCCCAAAGTGCTTTGTGCTTGCCGCTCATGTGCCTTCGCATAGAAGTTGTACCTATGTGGCTGTTGGGCTTACCAAGGCTCAGTTTCTGACTGCACTCATTGCAAATTACAATGCTTTTGTCAGAGGCACACACATTAAAAAAATCCCACACTGCTGACTTTTTGGAAGTGTGCGATCTGGCGGTAACAGTAGAAGTTGGCGGAGTTGCGGTATTGGCGGCAATGGCGGGTGCGTTGGCCGGCTGAACACAGGTGCCGATACATGTTGTTGCCCTACTGATCCCTGCGGCTGTCCTCCCTGCTTCTTCTAAGTCTTATTCTCCTACTGCCTCTCTGACTCTCCGTCTCTCCATCTGAACTACCCTCCTCTTGCTCTCTTCTACTAGGCACCCACAAAACATCAATCTCCTCATCATCATTCTCCTCAGATGCATCAATTTCTTCTGACACATCACAGAAGGAAGCAGCAGCGGGGACCTCCTCCTCATCACTCATTATGTCCATCTCTATCGTGTTCTCTGCCAGAATTAAATCTGGTGTAAGTCCTCATCTCCTTCATCTTCTTCTGGCAATAATGGTTGCGCATTACTCAGTTCAAGAAACTCATTGGAAAATAACTCCTCTGACCCCAGTGAAGAAGGGGCACCGGTGGTGGAGGAAGTGTTACGTGGGGTGGCCATAGCAGTGGAGGATGAGGAGATGTTGTGGTAAAGTTAGAAACGGTAGAGGATGGGGTGTGCTGTGTAAGCCAGTCAACTACCTCTTCAGCATTTTGGGAGTTCAGGGTCATTGCTTTTTAAAACTGGGCAATTTGCTAGGGCCACAGGATTGCATAGCAGCACGGCCCCTAGCACGGCCTCTGCGTGGAGGCCTGCCTTTGCCTGGCATTATTTTTAAAAAAACAACAACAACAACAAAAACTCAGTTGGTTTTTCTGGAAACGATAATACACACAGCTAGATGGCGGGTTGAAGAAAACACTGTGCAAATAATGCCTACAAAGTCAACGTATACACTACTACAGCGGTGGATACGGATTACGTAAAATATATGAATGCTGCTTGAAAAAAGTAACTCAGTGGTTTTCTAGAGACGATAATATTATCAATATTTAGACAAAATGTGAACAAGGTCACACAGCTCGATGGCGGGTTGAAGAAAACACTGTGCAAATAATGCCTACAAGGTCAACGTATACACTACTACAGCGGTGGATACGGATTACGTAAAATATATGAATGCTGCTTGAAAAAAAGTAACTCAAGTGGTTTTTCTAGAGACGATAATATTATCAATATTTAGACAAAATGTGAACAAGCTCACACAGCTCGATGGCGGGTTGAAGAAAACAGTGTGCAAATAATGCCTACAAGGTCAACGTATACACTACTACAGCGGTGGATACGGATTACGTAAAATATATGAATGCTGCTTGAAAAAAAGTAACTCAAGTGGTTTTTCTAGAGACGATAATATTATCAATATTTAGACAAAATGTGAACAAGGTCACACAGCTCGATGGCGGGTTGAAGAAAACAGTGTGCAAATAATGCCTACAAGGCCAACGTATACACTACTACAGCGGTGGATACGGATTACGTAAAATATATTATGGCTGCTTGAAAAAAGTGACTCCGGTGTTTTTTCTGGAGACGGTAATATTATGGATATTTAGACAGAATGGGAACAAGGTCACACAGCTCGATGGCGGGTTGAAGAAAACAGTGTGCAAATAATGCCTACAAGGCCAACGTATACACTACTACAGCGGTGGATACGGATTACGTAAAATATATTATGGCTGCTTGAAAAAAGTGACTCCGGTGTTTTTTCTGGAGACGGTAATATTATGGATATTTAGACAGAATGGGAACAAGGTCACACAGCTCGATGGCGGGTTGAAGAAAACAGTGTGCAAATAATGCCTACAAGGCCAACGTATACACTACTACAGCGGTGGATACGGATTACGTAAAATATATTATGGCTGCTTGAAAAAAGTGACTCCGGTGTTTTTTCTGGAGACGGTAATATTATGGATATTTAGACAGAATGGGAACAAGGTCACACAGCTCGATGGCGGGTTGAAGAAAACAGTGTGCAAATAATGCCTACAAGGCCAACGTATACACTACTACAGCGGTGGATACGGATTACGTAAAATATATTATGGCTGCTTGAAAAAAGTGACTCCGGTGTTTTTTCTGGAGACGGTAATATTATGGATATTTAGACAGAATGGGAACAAGGTCACACAGCTCGATGGCGGGTTGAAGAAAACAGTGTGCAAATAATGCCTACAAGGCCAACGTATACACTACTACAGCGGTGGATACGGATTACGTAAAATATATTATGGCTGCTTGAAAAAAGTGACTCCGGTGTTTTTTCTGGAGACGGTAATATTATGGATATTTAGACAGAATGGGAACAAGGTCACACAGCTCGATGGCGGGTTGAAGAAAACAGTGTGCAAATAATGCCTACAAGGCCAACGTATACACTACTACAGCGGTGGATACGGATTACGTAAAATATATTATGGCTGCTTGAAAAAAGTGACTCCGGTGTTTTTTCTGGAGACGGTAATATTATGGATATTTAGACAGAATGGGAACAAGGTCACACAGCTCGATGGCGGGTTGAAGAAAACAGTGTGCAAATAATGCCTACAAGGCCAACGTATACACTACTACAGCGGTGGATACGAATTACGTAAAATATATTATGGCTGCTTGAAAAAAGTGACTCCGGTGTTTTTTCTGGAGACGGTAATATTATGGATATTTAGACAGAATGGGAACAAGGTCACACAGCTCGATGGCGGGTTGAAGAAAACAGTGTGCAAATAATGCCTACAAGGCCAACGTATACACTACTACAGCGGTGGATACGGATTACGTAAAATATATTATGGCTGCTTGAAAAAAGTGACTCCGGTGTTTTTTCTGGAGACGGTAATATTATGGATATTTAGACAGAATGGGAACAAGGTCACACAGCTCGATGGCGGGTTGAAGAAAACAGTGTGCAAATAATGCCTACAAGGCCAACGTATACACTACTACAGCGGTGGATACGGATTACGTAAAATATATTATGGCTGCTTGAAAAAAGTGACTCCGGTGTTTTTTCTGGAGACGGTAATATTATGGATATTTAGACAGAATGGGAACAAGGTCACACAGCTCGATGGCGGGTTGAAGAAAACAGTGTGCAAATAATGCCTACAAGGCCAACGTATACACTACTACAGCGGTGGATACGGATTACGTAAAATATATTATGGCTGCTTGAAAAAAGTGACTCCGGTGTTTTTTCTGGAGACGGTAATATTATGGATATTTAGACAGAATGGGAACAAGGTCACACAGCTCGATGGCGGGTTGAAGAAAACAGTGTGCAAATAATGCCTACAAGGCCAACGTATACACTACTACAGCGGTGGATACGGATTACGTAAAATATATGAATGCTGCTTGAAAAAAGTGACTCCGGTGTTTTTTCTGGAGACGGTAATATTATGGATATTTAGACAGAATGGGAACAAGGTCACACAGCTCGATGGCGGGTTGAAGAAAACAGTGTGCAAATAATGCCTACAGGGCAAATAATGCCTAAAAGGTCAACTTATACACTACTACAGCGGTAGTAAAATAAAAAAAAGTAAAATAAAAAAAAAATGAATATTAAAAAAAAAAATTAAAGTTGGTGCTGCTGAACTACTAGGAGCAGCAGATTAGCACACCAGTCCCACTCCCCAACACTGCTAGACTAATAGCACTGGGCTCTTATAGTAGTAGTAGTAGTAGTAGTAGTAAAACAACAAAAAAATAAATAAAAGCAGTCCTTACAAGGACTACTGTTATTGCAGCAGTCAGCAGATGAGATCAGAAGCAGGACAGCTGCCCACTGCAGCTACATACAGAGCACTGCAGTAGAAGGTAGATTACTAGCCAGCAAAGCTACCTAAGCTAAAATGTCCCTCAAACCCCTGCAGACTTCTGTCCCTCCAATAACAGAGCAGTATCAAAACGATTACTAGCCAGCAAACTTTCAACTGTCCCTGAAATCACTAACAGGCAGCAGCTCTCTCCCTACACTATCTCTTCAGCACACACAGGCAGAGTGAAAAAACGCTGCAGGGCTTCGGTTTTTATAGGGAAGGGGAGTGGTCCAGGGGAGAGCTTCCTGATTGGCTGCCATGTACCTGCTGGTCTGGGGTGAGAGGGCAAAAAAAAGCGCCAACAATGGCGAACCCAAAATGGCGAACGTCGCGCGACGTTCGCGAACTTCCGGCGAGCGCGAACACCCGATGTTCGCGCGAACAAGTTCGCCGGCGAACAGTTCGCGACATCTCTAGTCTTATACCTTGTTCTCCATCTTTTATCTCTTGCTCAGTAACAGGGCAGATACTTACTGGGACATTTAGTTCATATCCAGCCTTGCTTTCTAAAGATATCACCTCTTGTTCTCTGAGCCTGCACCTCTCCTCACAATCCTTCAACTTTTCTTCTAACAAATCATTCTGTTTAGCTAAAAGTTCTACCTTCTCCCTCAGTTCTTCTAATTCTGAAATATGCTCTTCTGAAGTGCTAGCTGCTACAATAAGTGACTCACCAAACTTTTCCAAGTCTTCTCTAAACTGGACCTTCTCATTTCTCCACTGTTCTGCCTTATTCTCAGCAATAACTTTCATCTTTAATAATGCTAATATTTCATTGGCCATTTTAATTTTCTTTACAATTTTTGCAAGATGATTACCTTTTACTTTATTGTTGTAACTTTGACACTGTGTCAGTAGACTTTTAAACTGATGTGTCAAAGACTCATCTGCACATGAATTGTAATCAGCTGAAGCATATTTGTTTACATATCTTTCAACAAATTCCATGTTTACAACAAACAATACACACTACAAACAATTACTTACACAAACAAAACACTAAACTTCACAACAACAACAAACTATACCTTAGTTTCTACACAATAACTGACCTTACTACCTTACTTAAAGTGTTCCTTAACTTCTTTCATCTTTAACGCGTCAGTCTCAGGCTTCTCAAATCTTCTCAGCCAAGCAGATTCCTTTTCCTTAGGATGATGGGTTTAGTTGAAATCCTCAAATCTGGGGTGCCAATATGTTGGATCTGCTCTATTTTGAGGTGCCAGGCTAATGACTTGAGGCAGACTGATCTTTAAATAAGTGGTATTTATTTACAAAGGAACTAAAAGGTATTACATATAAAGGGAACTAACTAACATGGAGGGAGGTAGAAAGGGATAGGGAAGGATGCAATGGAAGGGAGTGGAAAGTGACTAACTAATAAAGTATTTACAATGCTCTTTATATACACATAAGGAAGACCATTCAAACAAACATACTACCCTGTTCCCAAAACAGCCACACCCAAAAGACAGTCCCAGCCAATCAGGTCGATGTTAGCTTTTCTTGAAGATGGTTCATCTCTTCTTAGATAGACAAGGGACTGAAATCAAGTTAGGATGCACTGTGAAAGAAATCCCATAACCCAATGCTCCAGGTGTCCCTTTGTTGATCCAGCAGAGTGTCATTCCTTTGGGAACTCTTGCTATCCCTGCACCCACACCAGTATGTCCAGTTATTTGCATCTCTTTGATATGGACATTACTGTAGCTACAAGGATTGTTTTATGGCAGGATGACTGTTGTCCAGGCTTGCACCTTCACAGTTGCCATTGATGGAAAGGCAAATATCTGTTAACCCATTGCGTGTATGGGCTTATTGTTGAATATCCAAAATTCAGTACTACAGACCCTCAAGTTTTTTTTTGGTCAAAATTCACAAATTCCAATTTAAAACCACTAACTCAAATTTGAATCGACCCTGGAAACAGTTCTAATTCAATTATTCTCCACCTAAAACCTGCTGAGTTCATGTAGAAATCAATGGCTCTTGAACTATGTAAAGATGTTAATAATAGTGATGTGCCAACATTTTGCCAAGGATGACCCAATTCATGTACAACGAAAGTAAATAAAATATGTCAGTTTAAAAAAAAAAAGTTAAAAAAAATCACATTACTCTAAGAGGCAGATTTATCAAGGTTCAAGTCAAAATTTGATTTAAAAAAATCTAATTTTGAGCTATTTTTAGTGTAGTTCTACTAGGGAATAATCCAAATTCAAATTTGAAAAGATTTGAAATTTATCATGTACTGTCTCTTTAACACTTCCACTTCTACCATTAGCCATCTAAAACCTGCCGAATAGCTATTTTAGCCTATGGGAGAACTCCTAAAACCTACTTGGAGTCAATTGGTAGACTTTGAAATTTGATCGAATTTGATCGAATACGATGTTTCTTTGATTCGTACAATTCGAATACGAATAAATATTGGTTGGTCTTTTTTTATTTGAATTTCAAAGTTTTTTTTTTATTCAAAATTCGACCCTTGATTATTCAGCCCCTAAAATTTGACCTTTGATAAATAACGCGTATACAAAAATTTGGTTCCGTTTACATATTATAAACAAATAATAGGCACCAAAACACCTTTGTACTTAGGCCTATGCTGAATGCTGCAGGTTTCTTTAGTGGGCTCTTTCAAAAATACACTCACCCAAAAAATACTGCTCACCCAAAATAGATGGTGATGATCCCGCTCCTGGATTCACTTGTGCCTTAGTATCAAGGGTAATAAATGAGAAGGAACTCACCAGATCAGACGGGTGGCCCGGGTGCATCGCCCCAAGCCCCTAGCTATAGGTGAGTCACAGTCAGTAGAAAAGATTTGACGAGCACTCCATTCACCCATTCGATTAAAAGAAGTAAATGTTTATTTCAACATATTAAAAACATCCATTCCCTGATACGTAGTCATAGGTATTACATACACATGCAGCCAACGGCTTTTTAAACTAACATTCCGACATGATCTCAGCAATTGATTTGAGTTAAAACAGATTAGGGCATATTAACCCTTTTGCTGGTGAAAAAGTGAAAAAACTTTACTTCAATATTTTACATTTGGAATAAATAACTAAATAAATCTATTCATTGCATTTTAGTGTTATCTTCTTATTTCTGATGCGGTAAAACCTTCTAATAGATATTCATTGAGGTTACGATCTCATCAAATAAATAAATAAATTCATTGCATTGTTGCGCTGACTTCTTATCTCTAATGCCGTAAAAGATTTTTCATTTGACAGAGGTCCATGGAGGTTACGATTCCATCCACTAACATTTCTTCTACTTACAGTCCATATAAATTAAGTTTCAGTTAAAGTAAGCCTTATATAAATTACATATTCCTCCTGACATGTTTTACCAGACATGACCTATCTTTCTAAAGTATTTAATTCATTAAGTTTTTTACGTTTTTTGACTTTTTTAATGAAGCGTCACTTAAAGAAAATTTAAATATTTGAAACAATCAATATGTATGATAAATGAAAATTCATGAATTTAAAAACATGTCATGTCATGTTGCTTAAAATAGAAGAGACTTCTTGAAACATTAGGGTGACACAAGTTAGTATTTTTGAATCCAACAAGGAATATCCTTCAGGATTGGCAAACCCTGACAACAGGAATGATACCTAATGATCAAGTGCTGCCAAGTAAAGTATTCACTAGTATGCTTGAAAAATTACACTATGGTGTATATTGATCAAAAAGTGACGTTAGAGATCACCACAGTCTTTTAGAGTGAAATTCTTCTACTCTCTATTCATTTCTATGGGATTTTTAAAAGAATATTTATCAATGGGTGAAAGTAAAAGTTCATTCTTTGATAAAAACGGCTTTCAAAATCCCATAGAAATGAATGGAGAGTGGTAGAATTTCACTCTATCGGACTGTGGCAATCTCTAACTTCACTCTTTGATAAATAAACCCCTATGAGTCAGATTTACTAAAGGGTAAAGTGGCCGTCGCTACCGAAAATTCACCAGAAACCCATTATACAGGGAGATTGCCAATTCACCAACAGGCACAGACAACAATTCGCTAGCAAAAGAGACCATCACACTCTATCGCCAGGCAACCTTTCGCTCAGGCAAATGGTCATTGGTCAATAAAATTCAGATTTTATTGAATGTTACCTCTTTCGCCAGAGTTGACTTTGCCACCTCAGACCTGGTGAACTGCTAAAATGAAGCTAAATTTCCCTCAATCTTATGTCACTTACATCATATCCTGTCTGTCAAAAATGCATTAAAGTTGAAAAAATGCTGGTGACTTTTCCTTTTTTTTAAAGCGGGATTGCCTGCAAAATTCCTAACTTGAACTTTTTTGGATTAATATTTTTCCCCAGACATTTGAGGGCCATGGAACATTCATTTTACAGTGGGCTCATGTCTAGGGCATTATATGATCTCTTTTGTCTTTATTAAGGTTCCTTGGACATTTGTTATAAAAAGTGGCCACTTCAAGCATTTGCCCCAACATCTGTAATAAAGACATCCATACGACTTTAATGTACCCGCCCTATTCAAATTGACATAAGTGTAAGACCACTAGCAACTTTTAGTTAGCAAATCTTAGCTATGAAATGCTTGCACTGAAAAATTATCGCTAGAGAAAAATCGTTAGCATTTGGCACCAAGGACACAACATTGCATTTTAGTGAAATAGCGAAGTGGTAATGAATTTGCGCCTGGCAAAGTGTGCGAATCGGTTGCTGGCAACAATTCGCCCTTTAGTAAATCTGCACCTATGAATAGACTCTGTTCCACTGCTGAGTTGTGGACAACTTGTAGTTGTCCACCTACAAACATTTGACAATTGGAAATGCAGGGTAGCTCTTTCTGTCACAACACAACATTGAACACAATACAATACAAAAGGTCTTTACCTTCCTAGACAAAAACAAAAGCTCTAGGCTCAGCTAATACAGACAGCAGCAATACAGGACATATATAAAGGCTGCTTCATCTCTCCATTCCATTGCACTGAAACTTCCAATCAATCAAAATGGGAAAGGTAAGCCAAATCTTTAACATTATGGTGGTTTTTAAAAATTTTAGAACTCGTGCTTACATGTATGTTTAATCTGTTGTTTGTAAATGGCATTGTACATTTTAGAATTCCTATTCCATTTAAAGGAAAACTATACCCCTCACAATGTAGGTCTCTAAAAAATATCACATAAAACAGCTTAAATGTTAAATCCAGCTTCATCAAAAAACTATTTTTTTTAGCAGTATGTGCTTTGTCACCCCCTGGGATCATACAATCCAAGGTGCACACACACAAACCAAGGGAATACCTAGTAATGGACAAAATTCTGTCTTTTGCTCCCGTACTTCTTCCTGTTACAGTTAGAGCTGCGTTACTTTTGGTCAGGTGACCTATGTGGGAGCCCAGAGACAATCACAAAATGGTTGCTCAAGGGAAATGATTTAATAGGCAATATTTACTGATATCTATATTGCAGTTTGGCGAGATTCGTTAATAGGCCACATTTTATAATATAAACTATCTGTTGCTTAAGTGTTCATTTTGGGTGTATAGTTTTCCTAAATGAAAACAATTACATAAGAGCCAAATAATAGCAATTACAATTATTCACATTGAATAAAATAGGAAACAAGTTGCACCAAATACATATTTTTCATGTCCACCTTTCTTAGGAAATGTACCAAACCCCCACATTGCATACATCATTTAATCAGTGCCTGAGATCTTTGTAGCAGGATTACAGTCAAATGTATTTTTCCCAATTGCCAGCAAAATAAGATTAATAACAGTGTTTTTAGAAAAATAACATATCAATATTTTTCAGATCTTCTTCTACGAGGAAAGGAACTTCCAAGGCCGCCACTATGAGTGTGGCTCAGAATGTTCTGACCTGTCCTCATACTTCAATCGCTGCAACTCCATCAGGGTACAGGGTGGAAACTGGATCCTCTATGAGCACCCCAGTTACAGAGGACACCAGTATTATCTCTGGCAAGGAGAATACCCAGACCTTCAGAGATGGATGGGCTTCAATGACAACATCAGGTCCTGTCGCTTTATTCCTCAAGTAAGTGTTATTGATGATTACACAACCTATAGCCAGAATTTCACTTTAGCTGTATGAAAACCAGCAGGAGTTCTGGGAAAATGTTTACCAGTTTTAGGGAATAGCTTTTATTTAGAAGCTTAATCATAAATTTTGAAAAAAAATCTGAACTAATCCAACCAAAATGTCCTTTATAATATTCCTACACTTTCCAGAAGTAAGAGAAAATAATTACAGTTTTATGTTAAAACGTGCAATTAAAATATTTAACCTTAAGTTTAAAAACAGTTATTCAAAATATACTCACTGATATTACATACATATGATCAAAACCTGTAGAACAGTAGGGAAAAAAATTTAAAAGCTACAGAAAATTAAAAGATGTCAATAAAATAGTTTCCAAATAGTACAAAGTAGGTAAAGTGTTTTTAAACCATCAAATGGCATGCTTTGACAATGTCTCTACATTTCCTTTTTATTTCTAAAGCACAATGGCCAATACAAAATGAGAATCTACGAAAGAGGAGACTACCAAGGGCAGATGATGGAGTTCTTTGATGACTGCCCCAATACTTATGATCGATTCCGTTTCAATGACATTCACTCCTGCAATGTGTTTGATGGACACTGGATGTTCTACGAGGAACCCAACTACAGGGGGCGTCAATACTACCTGAGACCTGGCGAATACAGGAAATACAGTGACTGGGGAGCCTCAAGCCCCAGAATTGGATCATTCAGGAGAGTTTATCACAAGTTTTAAATCAATTCAAACATTTACTAATATATTTGTATTAGTTCAATAAGTTCAATTAAAGGAACATGCTTCAAACTACTTGTGTGTGTGTTATTGATTTACTTATTTATACATGCAGTAGCATTTTAGGTCAAATCGCAATGTATATAATAATAAATAAGGATGTTTTTATTTGCCTGAAAATGTCCAGTTAACTTTTTAAAATATTCCCAAAACATAACCATTTAGGGTAAAATATGGGTCTGACCACTTCTTTGGAATGTTCATTTCGTCAATTCTTAAGTTTGATAAATCAGCAAACATTTAACAGCTGATCACTGGAGTATTAAAGTATTAAATGCTTAGGCGTTGAACATGCCATGCAGAAGATATCAAAAGGAATCTCAAAATGATTAAAATTTAATGATAACATTTTAAAAAAAACTTTTAGGCTCCCCAAAGTGTGCTATATTGCTGTTACCCCTCAGGGGCACTGACAGTTTTAGCATATTTATTATTCTTAAACGTTAAAATGATTTTACTATGGGGTGCAACAACTTTAAGTTATTCTGCTGGACGTCAATCAGACTCCAGTGAATGCAACAACATGGATTTATTATCAGTGGCCCTGATCACCTGGCCAATTTATCATAAGGAGCTCTGCAGACTGGATTATCCATTAGTTACTTGAATGGGATAACAATAACTGCACTACTAAAAATGATATTTTACCACTATGCTATATGTAACAGTTTTCACAGATTAAATTTGGTAATTTTTAATACAAAATTATCAAAATCACATAAAATATAAATAACCACAACATATATAAATGACTGGTAAATTGCTATAAACTCTATCAATCATTTTCAATAGTTTATAGAGAGTGACTCAAAAGACATCTGATATGTAGATTCCCTTTAAGCAAAATAAGATAAATTATGCTCACTAACTGTTGTTAAATAAAAGTTGTAAGACAACACACTTACCATATTTATATACAGCATATTTTTAACCTATCACTTATCTACTGTGATAATGACATTTAAGTGTTAAAACTAGTCAGAAACAGCCAGGGCCAGAACTAGGGGTAGGCAGAGTAGGCACGTTCCTAGGGCGGGGGGGGCACCAGACACATACCTTTCACTGCTGCCTACCCTAGTCCAGTCTGCAGATTCTTGTTGTTTTGCTTTTTTGTGCACATACGCGAGGGAAGGGGGGCGTTCATACTTGCAGCTGGAGTGACGCGGGTATTCAGCGCACATGCACTTTTGATCATGTATAAGCACTCATGTACATGAGCAGCGGAGGGGGCTATGCGGCCGGCCAGATTGCCTGGGACATCTGCCTGGCCTAGCCCGGCCCTGGATATCTCTGTCCTTTGTCAATCAATGTATAAAAAAATGTGCATGAAAAGCCCCAAGGGAAAAATCACAGGGAACAAAAATCTTGCGAGATTACACCTCCGATCTGTTAGTGTCTGCACTACTATACAAATGGGTCCTATGTGATCACAAAGACATCTGAAAGTCCCAATGACGTTGCTGTATACAAACTAACCAAATTTATTGCTTATGGTCCTCAGACCATCAATTTTTTTTCTAAATTTCAAATCTAAAACCACCAACTCGAATTTAAATTGAGATGTATCACTCGACCCTAGAAACAGTTTTAATTTAACTATTCTCCACCTAAAACCTGCGGAGTCCATGTAGAACTCAATTGCTCTTGAACTATTTGAAGATGTTAATAATAGCGATGAAGTTTCGCTGCAAAAATGACATAGACTCCAAAAAAACTTTGCGCATCAAAATAAATGTGATGCGCAAAAGTTGTTTGTGGTTTTTTTGGAGGAAAATAATTCCAATTTGATTTGAGTTTTCAGGTCGGGACTATTCAATCAAATTTTAGACGTTCAAATTTTTTCATGAATAACATACCATTCAAATTGTGAATAAAATCAAATTTATTAGAGCTTAAAAGTTTAAAAAAGTTAACAGTGTACCACAACCAGAGGATGACCCAATTCATGTACAATGAAAGTAAATAACACGTCAGTTTTAAAAAAAAAAAAAGTTAAAAAAAAATCACATTACTCTAAGGCAGGGATCCCCAACCTTTTGAACCCATGAGCAACATTCAGAAGTAAAAGGAGTTGGGGAGCAACACAAGCATGAAAATGTTCTTGGGGTGCCAAATAAGGGCTGTGATTGGCTATTTGGTAGCCCCTATGTGGATTGTCAACCTACATTGAGGCTCTGTTTGGCAGTGCACATGGTTTTTATACAACCAAAACTTGCCTCCAAGCCTGGAATTCAAAAATAAGCTCCTGCTTTGAGGCCATTGGAAGCAACATCCAAGGGGTTGGAGAGCAACATGTTGCTCATGAGCTACTGGTTGGGGATCACTGCTCTAAGGGGTAGATTTATCAAGGGTCGAACTGAAAAAACGATTTAAAAAAAACTAAAATTTTGAGCTATTTTTTGTACTTCTACTAGGGAATGGACCAAATTCGATTAGCATTTGAAAAGATTTGAAATTTATCATGTACTGTCTCTTTAACACTTTCACTTCGACCATTAGCCATCTAAAACCTGCCAAATTGCTGTTTTAGCCTATGGGGGACCTCCTAGAACCCATATGGAGTCAATTGGTAGAATTTGAATCTAATTTGTTCGAATATGATGTTTCTTCAATTCGTACAATTCGAATTCTAATACATTTTGGTTGGTCTTTTTTTATTTGAAGCTTGAAGTTTTTTTTTTTATTCGAAATTCGACCCTTGATAAATCTGCCCCTAAAATTTCACCTTTGATAAATAACCCCCTAAGTGTTCATCTTTTAACACTCTAGTGTGCGCAGGCACAGCCAGCTAACTTTCAATCATGCTAGTGAAAGTCATGCTCTTTAGGCAGTGCTGTTCTTTTTAAATATATTAAAATGCTATAACCATTATTTGTATATAAATGTTAAAAAATTTGGAGGAGTTCGGCAAACACAAACAGAGCGTTGTGGGAGCACCCACATTGCTAAGTAGAAATGTATATAAGTATAAGGGAAGTGCTACTGATATAACCATATGGGTCAGTGCACATTCCCTGGGCCCCTGTCTAAGTAATTCAGTAGATATGCAAATGCATGTGTTAACAAACACAGGGGTTTTTTAGTTACAAAGTCATGATCATAAAGTCGGCAAACATTATCTCATGATGCTCTGCTGGTTGCTGGTCTGCTGGTTGCTAATACTATAGAGAAAGCTGACTGCTTCATCTGAAGTTACGCCATTGGTAGGAGGCATGTGGGGAAACACTTAAGTGAATAGATGGTCGCTTAAGATAGATAGAAGAGACTTCTTGAAACATTAGGGTGACACTAGTTAGTATTTTTGAATCCAACAAGGAATATCCTTCAGGATTGGCAAATCCTGACAACAGGAATGATACCTAATGATCAAGTGCTGCCAAGTAAAGTATTCACTAGTATGCTTGAAAAATTACACTATGGTGTATATTGATCATAAAGTGAAGTTAGAGATCACTACAGTCCTCTAAAGCAGTGCTGTCCAACTTCTATGGTACCGAGGGTCGGAATTTTCCCAATCTACATGGTGGAGGGCCGATAACAGAAGCCAGTGTTAGCCACTCCCTTTTTTAGACCACACCCACATTAAACCACACCCATGTTACCGCAAGACTATGTCCACATTAATAGAACACCAAAAAACCAAATGGTTGTTGCTCACTGCAGGGATCCGGGCCGGAACTAGGGGTAGGCAGAGTAGGCGGCTGTCTAGGGCGCCATCATTGAGGGGCGCACTTTTTTCAAGCGCTTATTAATAATTTGTTTCAGTAATCATGGTCACCCGGTTGGGTGGAATCCATCTCCTTCCCCTTCTCCCTCTTGCCAGCAAGTAATAGCTCCTTCTGTGTGGTGCACCTTGATGTGTATACCTGCGTCAATGACGTCACTGTTGTGATGACAGAGAGAGGCAGAGAGCTGGCGGCCTGCTTGGTGTGGCTCGCACTTGCTGCTCTCAGCCTTGCACAGTTGCACTGAACTGAAGACATTCTTTCTATTACTGTAAAATGTGAAGCTTCCTGCTGGCACAGCCAGGTACAGATTTGGGGCCCATATGTTTGCTGTTGCTGCTGGGCGCTGGCACAGGTACATAAATAATTGGGGGCAATATGACGTGATCAGATTTATTTTTGGCTGCTGCTGACACAGGTAAAGATAGGAAGCAATATGATGGCTGCAGGAGGGCTGTATGATGGATGGCTGCTGAGCTTGCTGGTACAGGTATGGGGGACAGTAATATAAATGAAAAAGTGTTGTACACTTTCTTGCTCTCTTTATTTAAAAACCATGAGGGAAATGGTAATGCAGGACAGGGGGCACTGATTGAAGCTCTTGCCTAGGGTGTCAAACTACCTTGTGCCTGCCCTGGCAAGGATGTCACTCATATGTGAAAAAAGTTAAGTTATATTAAGACATACCCATAAATCCATATGCCTCCCCCTCCCCTGTGTTTAATACAGTACCCCAGCATATGATTAAACACCACGGGGCCACCAGTTGGACAGCCCTGCTCTAGAGTTAAATTCCATCACTCCATTCATTTGTATGGGATTTTTAAAAGAGTATTTATCAATGGGTGAAAGTAAAAGTTCATCCTTTGATAAATACACCTTTCAAAATCCTATAGAAATGAATGGAGAGTGGCGGAATTTCACTAGAGGACTGCACCGATCTCTAACTTCACTCTTTGATAAATATACCCCTATGGGTCAGATTTACTAAAGGGCGAAGTGGCCGACTCTAGTGAAAATTCACCAGAAACCCAATGCACAGGTGTCGGATTTATGCTGCTATAGTCTTCCAGGGATATAAGATTCTCAGCCACGATGAGTAAGTCCCTCTTGGATTTGAATAAATACTTACTCAAATCGAGCCTGGCCCCGAAGTTCCCCCTGGGCCTGACTTGAACCAAACAGATTCTCTCAGGAAATTAACCAGACAGCTTTATTTGAGGTATACATTAATAGAATAAGAATATTACAATACAAAGTATTAAATAATAGCTCACATGTCCTGAAAGCTTGTGAGGACGTTGGGGGACAATAAGCAATACAACAGATGACTATTTAACCATTTCTTCTTCCATGGGGCTGATCCAGAGGCATCCAATCATCATTTTTGTTTTAGCATAACTGTGTCACTATTTCCATCTTAGGGACAGACTCACAGTCTCAGTACAAAAGCCAAATAAGGTGCAACTACTGTGTCAGCACAGTGTCCAGAATGGTATCTATGCTGTCGTTTCTGAGACGATGTGTCTTGCTTGGCCTTGCACTATACTTGTGATATGAGACAACAGATGTATTCCTTGTTCTGTGCAAACATTCTACATTCTTATAACAGAATGGCCTTTAACCTTGAGCTTCTTCTACAACACAGCAATTCTGTATTTAGTGTTGTGTTCTATAATCTTTGTTCTTTAATAATAACCACTTATGGCTTAAATCTAAAACTCTGATATCTACAACAGGAAGATTGCAAATTCAACAGGCGCAGACAACAATTCGCTAGCGAAAGAGACCATCATTATTGGAAACGCAGGGTAGCTCATTAGATAATCTATGGAACATAGGTGCCAGAAATAACTGTCACAACACAACATGGAACACAATACAATACAAAAGGTCTTTACATTTACCTTACTAGACAAAAACAAAAGCTCTAGGCTCAGCTTATACAGACAGCAGCAATACAGGACATATATAAAGGCTGCTTCATCTCTCCATTCCATTGCACTGAAACTTCCAATCAATCAAAATGGGAAAGGTAAGCTAAAATCTTTAACATTCTGGTGGTTTTTACACACTTTAGAACTCGTGCTTACATGTATGTTTAATCTGTTATTTGTGAATGGCATTGTACATTTAAGAATTCCTATTCCGTTTAATGGAAAACTATACCCCTCACAATGTAGGTCTCTATAAGAAATATCACATAAAATAGCTGAAATGTTAAATCCAGCTTCATGAAAATTTTATTTTTTAGCAGTATGCTTTGTTTAATCAAAAATAGAAAATTGCCATTTTAAGAACTAAGGGTCACCACCTGGGATCATACAATTCATGGTGCACACACACAAACCAAGGGAATACTTATTAATGTACAAAATTCTGTCTTTTGCTCCCACACTTCTTCCTGTTACAGTTAGAGCTGCGTTACTTCTGGTCAGGTGACCTCTGAGGGATCCCAGAGACCATCACATAATGGTTGCTCAAGGGAAATGATTTAATAGGGCAATATTTACTGATATCTATATTGCAGTTTGGTGAGATTCTTTAATAGGCCACAAATTATGATATAAACTATCTGTTGCTTAAGTGTTCATTTTGGGTGCATAGTTTTCCTAAATAAAAACAATTACATAGGAGCCAAATAATAGCAATTACAATTATTCACATTGAATAAAATAGGAAACAATTTGCACCAAATACATATTTTTCATGGCCACCTATCTTAGGAAATGTACCAAACCCCCACATTGCATACATACATCATTTAATCACTGCCTGAGATCTTTGTAGCAGGATTACAGTCATATGTATTTTTCCCAATTGCCAGCAAAATAAGATTAATAACAGCGTTTTTAGTATAATAACATATCAATATTTTTCAGATCTTCTTCTACGAGGAAAGGAACTTCCAAGGCCGCCACTATGAGTGTGGCTCAGAATGTTCTGACCTGTCCTCATACTTCAATCGCTGCAACTCCATCAGGGTACAGGGTGGAAACTGGATCCTCTATGAGCACCCCAGTTACAGGGGACACCAGTATTATCTCTGGCAAGGAGAATACCCAGACTTTCAGAGATGGATGGGCTTCAATGACAACATCAGGTCCTGTCGCTTTATTCCTCAAGTAAGTGTTATTGACGATTACACAACCTATAGCCAGAATTTCACTTTATTTGTATGAAAACCAGCAGGAGTTCTGGGAAAACGCTTACCAGTTTTAGAGAATAGCCTTTATTTAGAAGCTTAATCATTAGTTTGGGAAAAAAAATCTAATCCAAAAATCTAATCCAAACCAAAATGTCTTTTATAAAATTCCTACAGTTTCCAGAAGTAAGAGAAACTAATTACAGTTTTTTGTTAAAACATGCAATTAAAATATTTAACGTTAAATATAAAAACAGTTATTCATAACAAAGTCATTTTTTTGAAGGAACCCTGGTATAATATGTTATGACTGCAAAATACTGTCATCACTGATATTACATACATATGATCAAAAACTGTAGAACAGTAGGGAAAAAATGTAAAAGCTACAGAAATTTCAATGCCAATAAAACAGTTTCCATATAGTACAAAGTAGGTAAAGTATTTTTGCAACCATCAAATGGCATGCTTTGACAATGTCTCTACATTTCCTTTTCTATTTCTAAAGCACAATGGCCAATACAAAATGAGAATCTACGAAAGAGGAGACTACCAAGGGCAGATGATGGAGTTCTTTGATGACTGCCCCAATACTTATGATCGATTCCGTTTCAATGACATTCACTCCTGCAATGTGTTTGATGGACACTGGATGTTCTACGAGGAACCCAACTACAGGGGCCGTCAATACTACCTGAGACCTGGCGAATACAGGAAATACAGTGACTGGGGAGCCTCAAGCCCCAGAATTGGATCATTCAGGAGAGTTTATCACAAGTTTTAAATCAACTCAAACATTTACTAATACATTTGTATTTGTTCAATAAGTTAAATTAAAGCAACATGCTTCTAATTACTTGTGTGTTATTTATTTATTTATTTATACATGCAGTAGTGTCTAAGGTCAAATCATTCATTTATGATTTAATAAATAAGGATGTTTTTATTTGCCTGAAAATGTCCAGTTAATGTTATAAATATTCCCAAAATATAACCATTTAGGGTAAAATATGGGTCTGACCAGTTGGTTGGAATGATCATTTCTTCAATTCTTGAGTTTGATAAATCAGCAAACATTTAGCAGCTGATCACTGGCCTATTAAAGTATTAAATGCTTAGGCATTGAACATGTCATGCAGCAGAGATCAAAAGGAATCTCAAAATGATTAAATTTCAAAGATAAAAAAAAGTGTGCTACATTGCTGTTACCCCTCAGGAGACTTAAGGGGCCCCTGTAGGGCACTGACAGTTTTAGCATACAGTATTTATTCATTTTGAAACTTTAATAGGGCCCTAAAATGGTGCAACAACTTTAAGTTATTCTGCTGGACATCAATCAGACTTCAGTGAATGCAACAACAAGGATTTATTATCAGTGGCCCTGATCATCTGGCCAATTTATCATAAGGAGCTCTGCACACTGGATTATCCATTAGTTATATGTATGGGATAACAATAACTGCACTTCAAAAATGATGTATATGAACTGTACCACTATGCTATATGTAACAATTTTCATAGATCAAACTTGTTAATTTTTAATACAAAATTATCACAATCACAGAAAATATAAATAACCACAAAATATATAAATGACTGGTAAAATGCTATAAACTCTATCAATCATTTTCAATAGTTTATAGAGAGTGACTCAAAAAGACAGCTATGTATGATATGTAGATTCCCTTTAAGCAAAATAAGATAAATTATGCTCACTTGCTGTTGCTAAATAAAAGTTGTAAGACAACACACTTACTATATTTATATACAGCATATTTTTTCTTAATTAACTTATCACTTATTTACTGTGAGTAATGACATTTAAGTGTTAAAACTAGTCAGAAACAGCCAGGTCAAGAACTATGGGTAGGCAGAGTAGGCATGTTCCTAGGGCGTAAAGGTTGGGGGGCCCTACCCCAGTCCGGTCTAAAGAGTCTTGTTGTGATGCTTGTTTGTGCACATACACAAGGGAAGGGGGCGTTCATACTTGCGCCTGGAGTGACGCAGCCATTCAGCATGCATGCACTTGCGATCATGTTTTCGCACTGATGTACGCGAGCGGCGGAGGGGTTATGCGGCCGGCCAGATTGCCTGGGACATCTGCCGGGCCTGGCCTGGCCTGGCCCTGGATACCTCTGTCCTTTTTCAATGAATGTATACAAAAATGTTCACGAAAAGCCCCAAGGGAAAAACCATAGGGATCCAAAATCTTGCGACTTTACTCCCCTTTTGATCTGTTAGTGGGATAAAAGAGAAAATGAATATAAAGAGGAATCGTATCTGTCTGCACTACTATACAAATGGGTCCTATGTGTTCATCAAGACATCTGCAAGTCCCAATGATGTTGCAGTACACAAATTCTATGTATTTATTTTTAATGCTCCTCAGACCCTCAATTTTTTTTGGGTCAAAATTCACAAATTCCAATTTAAAACCACTAACTCGAATTTGAATCAAAATGTATCACTTGACCCTGGAAACAGTTCTAATTCAACTATTCTCCACCTAAAACCTGCTGAGTTCATGTAGAAATCAATGGCTCTTGAACTATTTGAAGATGTTAATATTAGTGATGTGACAACATTTTGCCAAGTTTATCTGCAAAAATGACACCAATGGGAGAAAAAAATGTTGCGTGTCAAAAAAAATGCAAAAGTCATTTTCTATTTTGGAGGAAACCAATTCGAATTTGATTGGATTTTCAGAACTATTCAATCGAATTTTAGACGTTCAAATTTTTTCATAAATAACATACCATTCAAATTGTGAATGAAATCAAATTTATTAGTTTAAAAAGGTTAAAAAATATAACAGGGTACCGTAACCAGCGGACGACCAGATTCATGTACAATGAAAGTAAATAAAATATGTCAGTTTAAAAAAAAAAAGTTAAAAAAAATCACATTACTCTAAGAGGCAGATTTATCAAGGGTCTAAGTCAAAATTTGATTTAAAAAAATTGGATTTTGAGCTATTTTTAGTGTAGTTCTACTAGGGAATAATCTAAATTCAATTCAAATTTGAAAAGATTTGAAATTTATCATGTACTGTCTCTTAAACACTTCCACTTCTACCATTAGCCATCTAAAACCTGCCGAATAGCTATTTTAGCCTATGGGAGAACTCCTAGAACCTATTTGGAGTCAATTGGTAGACTTTAAATCGAATTTGATCGAATACGATGTTTCTTTGATTCGTACAAGTCGAATTCGAATAAATATTGGTTGGTCTTTTTTTATTTGAATTTCAAAGTTTTTTTTATTCAAAATTCGACCCTTGATACATCTGCCCCTAAAATTTGACCTTTGATAAATAACGCGTATACAAAAATTTGTGCGCTAAATTTCGTTCCGTTTACATATTATAAACAAATAAAAGGCACCAAAACACCTTTTTACTTAGGCCTATGCTGAATGGTGCATGTTTCTTTAGTGGGTTCTTTCAAAAATACACTCACCCAAAAAATACTGCTCACCCAAAATAGATGGTGACCGCGGTATATAGACCCCGGGTCCCGCTCCTGGATTCACTTGTGCCTTAGCCCTTTCCCTGCCAGCCGTTTTGTCCTAGATGCGAACATCTACTGCCAAGCAGTTTTTAGATATTTTGCACTCTTTCACTTTAAGGGCCTTTCTTGGGGCGGTCTTTTAGTTTACCCAGGAAAACAATATATTGTTTTTTTCAGGACAACCTGAACTTTCAAAATATGCAAGAATTTTGGTGTAATTCTACTTCTGTAAAAAAATATAGGCTTCTAAGTGTCCAATAAAATGAAAAAAATCATGTTTCACAAAGAACAATCACATATATCAGAAACATCATTTATTTTATGTATGAGAACACAGCCGATTTGGAAGGGTCTATGTCTCCTGAACGCGGCAATACCAAATATATATAGTTTTATGGAGATTTCTCACTTGTATAGATCAAAATCTACAAGCAGTACACTACCAAATTTCCAAAGCACCGCTCCCCAAACGGCATACTTCTGATTTCAAGGCCAAACATTCCACTAACAGTAGGTTTACCCTAGAAAACTACCCATTATTAGAAAGAACAGATTCTGGTGAATCAAAAATGGGTAAATATATCGTTGTACTCCAAACTACCAAGTTGCAATTGTTTCCTAAATTTATAATGTTTTATAGAAATTGGTGAATTTTTTTAAAAATGACCTCAAAGCTTCCAATCTACAGAATCATATCTCCCACACATCATTAGGTATCAATGTAAAACACTCCAAATATGAAAGCCTGGGGTCCACTGAACAGTTTGATGCCAAATATGTATAGGTCTACCCAAGCATGTGGCATAGGGGCTCTTAAATATAGACACCTCATTTGAGCTATCAGTTCTGTAATTCCAGATACTGCAAAATCAACACATTTACATCGTTTTGGGGGGGGGGGTAAAAGTAGAAAAAAGTAAGTTCACCCCATCTAAATTGGGTATGCATGTCTTTGTACTCCAAAGTACCAAGCTGCAAACCATTCCTAAATTTGGAGATTTTGGTGACATTTCCAAAAATGACCTCAAAATTTCCACCCTGCAGCATCATATTTGCCACATATTTTTAGGTATCAAGAAAAATCACCCCAAATATGAAAGCTTAGGGTCCTCTGAACAGTTTCATGGCAAATATGTATAGGTGTACCTAAGCATGTGGCATATAGGGGCCCTAAAATTAAGACCCCCTCCATATGGTCTGTCATTTCAGGTACTGCAAAATCAACACATTTACCTAGTTTTGGGGGCGGCAAAGGTACAAAAAAGTAAGTTCATCCCCAGAAAGCCATATATTTTTGGAAAGTACACATTCCCATGAATCTAAATTGGGTATGCAGGTCTTTGTACTCCAAAGTACCAAGCCGCAAACCATTCCTAAATTTGGTGATTTTGCTGACATTTCCAAAAATCACCTCAAAATTCTAACTTGCAGCATCATATAACCCACCTACTTTTAGGTATCAAGAGAAATCACCCCAAATATGAAAGCCTAGGGTCCTCTGAACAGTTTGATGCCAAATATGTATAGGTGTACCCAAGCACGTGGCATACAGGGGCCCCAAAAGGAAGACCCCCATATGGTCTGTCATTTCAGATACTGCAAAATCAACACATTTACATTGTTTTGGAGGGGGCAAAAGTAGAAAAAAGTAGGTTCACCCCAGAAAACCATATATTTTCGGAAAGTACACATTGCCACGCATCTAAATTGGGTATGCGTGTCTTTGTACTCCAAAGTACCAAGCCGCAAACCATTCCTAAATTTGGTGATTTTGGCGACATTTCCAAAAATCACCTCAAAATTTCTAACCTGCAGCATCGTATTACCTACATACTTTTAGATATCAAGAGAAATCACCCCAAATATGAAAGCCTAGGGTCCTCTGAACAGTTTGATGCCCAATATGTATAGGTGTACCCAAGCACGTGGCATACAGGGGCCCCAAAAGGAAGACCCCCATATGGTCTGTCATTTCAGGTACAGCAAAATCAACACATTTACATCGTTTTGGGGGGGGTCAAAAGTAGAAAAAAAGTAAGTTCACCCTAGAAAACCATATATTTTCGGAAAGTACACATTCCCGCGAATCTAAATTGGGTATGCATGTCTTTGTACTCCAAAGTACCAAGCCGCAAACCATTCCTAAATTTGGTGATTTTGGTGAAATTTCCAAAAATCACCTCAAAATTTCTAACCTGCAGCATCATATAGCCCACATACGTTTAGGTATCAAGATAAATCACCCCAAATATGAAAGCCTAGGATCCTCTGAACAGTTTGATGCCCAATATGAATAGGTGTACTGAAGCACATGGCATACAGGGGCCCCAAAAGGAAGACCCCCATATGGTCTGTCATTTCAGGTACAGCAAAAGCAACACATTTATATCATTTTGAGAGGGGCAAAGTTAGAAAAGAGTAATTTCACCCCAGAACACCATATATTTTTGGAAAGTACACAATCCTCCCTAATACAAATTGGGTATGCATGTCTTTGTACTCCAAAGCACCATACTGCAACGCTACGCTAAAGGCTGTGGTTTTTATGACATTTCTAAAAAATCACCTAAAAATATTGTAATTGGCTGCATTTTTCTCACCCAATTTCTTAAATACAATAGTAAAACACCCTAAATATTGATGCCAAGGGTCTACTGAACAGTTTGATGCCCAATATGCATAGATATACCAAAGCAGCTGGCATGTGCGAACCCCAAATACAAATAGTGCATATGAATTTTCTCGGCTGCCGATTCGCCTTCTGTGAACAAAGACCTTTGACTGCGCATTGTGTGCCACAAGACCCTCTTTACAGCACAAGGACCACCAAAACCATATATTTTTGGAAAGTACACATTCTGACCAACCCAAATTTGCTAAAAATGTGTTTATACTCCAAATGATCAAAGAGCAAATGATGCTAAAAAATGTAAGGAACAACAATGAAAGCATAAAAATCACAAAAATCAAATAAAATTAGGCAAATCAATAAAATAACAAAATAACTGATCCAACAGTGTGGTTAGTGGTCAGAATGCTTGATCCACTAGTCACAATGGTAAAGCAACAGTTTTTTAGGGAATAACAAGAGGGAAACTGATAAAAAAAAAAAGTTAAAAAGATCCTATAAGTGTGTGTTTGTGTATACATGTGTGTACAGCTCTGACAAGTGTATAAGTGTGTGTATATCTGTATGTGACTCTGTAAAATACAAAAAAAAGCCAGAAAATTAGAAAAAAAATCTACCGTTAGTTATATGTGTGCTGTGTATGTGTAAATGCATGTATGTATGTGTGAATGCATATATGTGTGTGTGTAACTGTGTAAATAGAAGGGCACTTACAGTTTTTTGGAGAAGAAGGGATCAGAAGCAGATCTGCAGACTCCAGGATCGCAGAGATCAACAGCAGGAAGTGCATGGGCGGAGCTTCACATGAGGTCGGTCCAGGAAGAAGCAGCACAGGGGGGGCAGCATACAGCAGCCAGGATCAGGTAAGAAGTCGGGTCCTGCGACAATCGCAGCACAGGACCCGACTGGCAGCCCCCTAGGCTCGTTGTTATGGGGGTGGAGGGGCCAGGAGAACCTCTCTGCACTTCGATTTTTGCAGGAGTGCAGAGAGGCAGCTGATTAAAGAAAGAACGTAGCTCCTACGTTCTTGGCACTTGCAGCCTTTTTTTTAAAATAACGTAGGAGCTACGTTCTTGGCAGGGAAAGGGTTAAACAGTATCAAGGGTAATAAATGAGAAGGAACTCACCAGATCAGACGGGTGGCCCGGGTGCATCGCCCCAAGCCCCTAGCTATAGGTGAGTCACAGTCAGTAGAAAAGATTTGACAAGCACTCCATTCACCCATTGGATTAAAATAAGTAAATGTTTATTTCAACATATTAAAAACATCCATTCCCTAGCGCGTTTCGTATCATCTGATACATAGTCACAAGTATTACATACACATGCAGCCAACGGCTTTTTAAACTAACATTCCGGACATGATCTCAGCAATTGAGTTGAGTTAAAACAGATTAGGGCATATTAACCCTTTTGCTGCAAAAGGCTTTTTAACAAGTGAAAAAAACTTTACTTCAATATTTTACATTTGGAATAAATAGTTAAATAAATCTATTCATTGCATTTTAGTGTTATCTTCTTATTTCTGATGCGGTAAAACCTTCTAATAGATATTCATTGAGGTTACGATCTCATCAAATAAATAAATAAATTTATTGCATTCTTGCGCTGACTTCTTATCTCTAATGCCGTAAAAGATTTTTCATGTGACAGAGGTCCATGGAGGTTACGATTCCATCCACTAACATTTCTTCTAATTACAGTCCATATAAATTAAGTTTCAGTTAAAGTAAGCCTTATATAAATTACATATTCCTCCTGACATATTTTAACAGACATGACCTTTCTTTCTAAAGTATTTAATTTATTACGTTTTTTTTACTTTTTTAACGAAGCGTCACTACAATCAATATGTATGATAAATGAAAATTCATGAATTTAAAAACATGTCATGTCATATTGCTTAAGATAGAAGAGACTTCTTGAAACATTAGGGTGACACAAGTTAATATTTTTGAATCCAACAAGGAATATCCTTCAGGATTGGCAAACCCTGACAACAGGAATGATACCTAATGATCAAGTGCTGCCAAGTAAAGTATTCTCTAGTATGCTTGAAAAATTACACTATGGTGTATACTGATCAAAAAGTGATGTTAGAGATCACCACAGTCTTTTAGAGTGAAATTCTTCTACTCTCTATTCATTTCTATGGGATTTTTAAAAGAGTATTTATCAATGGGTGAAAGTAAAAGTTCATTCTTTGGTAAAAACGGCTTTCAAAATCCCATAGAAATGAATGGAGAGTGGTAGAATTTCACTCTAACGGACTGTGGCAATCTCTAACTTCACTCTTTGATAAAAAAACCCCAATGAGTCAGATTTACTAAAGGTTAAAGTGGCCGTCGCTACCGAAAATTCACCAGAAACCCATTCTAAGGGGAGATTGCCAATTCACCAACAGGCACAGACAAAAATTCGCTAGCAAAAGAGACCATCTCACTCTATCGCTAGGCAACCTTTCGCTCAGGCAAATGGTCGTTGGTCCGCAAATTCAGATTTTATTGAATGTTACCTCTTTCGCCAGAGTTGACTTTGCCACCTCAGACCTGGTGAACTGCTAAAATGAAGCTAGATTTTCCTCAATCTTATGTCACTTACATCATATCCTGTCTGTCGAAAATGCATTAAAGTTGAAAAAACTCTGGTGACTGTTCCTTTTTTTTAAAGCGGGATTGCCTGCAAAATTCCTAACTTGAATTTTTTTGGATTAATATTTTTCCCCAGATATTTGAGGGCCATGGAACATTCATTTTACAGTGGGCTCATGTCTAGGGCATTATATGATCTATTTTGTCTTTATTAAGGTTCCTTGGACATTTGTAATAAAAAGTGGCCACTTCAAGCATTTGCCCCAACATCTCTAATAAAGACATCCATATGACTTTAATGTATTGAAATTGACATAAGTGTAAGACCACTAGCAACTTTTCGTTAGCAAATCTTAGCTATGAAATGCTTGCACTGAAAAAGTATCGCTAGAGAAAAATCGTTAGCATTTGGCACCCAGGACACAACTTTGCATTTTAGTGAAATAGCGAAGTGGTAACAAATTTGCGCCTGACAAAGTGATGCAAAGTGTGCGAATTGGTTGCTGGCAACAATTTGCCCTTTAGTAAATCTGCACCTATGAATAGACTCTGTTCCACTGCTGAGTTGTGGACAACTTCTAGTTGACAACTTCTAGTTGTCCACCTACAAAGATTTGACAATTGGAAATGCAGGGTAGCTCTTTCTGTCACAGCACAACATTGAACACAATACAATACAAAAGGTCTTTACATTTACCTTCCTAGACAAAAACAAAAGCTCTAGGCCAGGGGTAGGGAACCTGCGGCTCCAGAGCCTCATGCGGCTCTTCATCCTGCTTACTGCGGCTCAGTCTTTCGGCTTTGTCTGTCAGGTCGTATTTACAGCCCTCGCACTTGCTGGTGGCTTCTTGAGTGTGCGACCACGGTAAGCATACTCAAGAAGCCGCCAGCAGGTGCGAGGACTGTATAGACGTCCCAGGAGTGGCAAGACTGAGCCACAGCAAGATGATTCATCATGGTCCTTACCGCGGTCACACACTCAAGACAAGAGAGGGAAGATCAGCATGGAGCTTCAGAAACAGAAGTCACATTAAACAGATGAGAACACTAACATTTAATAGGGCTATTCAGTGTTTAATTGATTTCAAAGTAGCCCTGCATGTACACAATGCACTTCTGTTTGTTGTATTCTGTTGTTGTAACAGTTAAAACTAATAAAAAGGTTAAAAAAGTTTATAAACTGTGACAGGCCCGGACTGGCAATCTGTGGGTTCTGGCAAATGCCAGAGGGGCTGCTGTATAGTTCCATAGAAAGTTACCATATAGTGGGCTGGTAGGGGGCTATTTGGGCTGGTAAGAGGCTCTTTGGGCCTCTGTGTACTTGGAATGGCAGGGCCTATTTTCACTCCCAGTCCAGGCCTGAGCTGTGTTATGTTTTGCGGCTCCAGACTATTTTTCTTTAGTGGGAGAGGAGCAAAATGGCTCTTTTGATAGTAAAGGTTGCTGACCCCTGCTCTAGGCTCAGCTTATACAGACAGCAGCAATACAGGACATATATAAAGGCTGCTTCATCTCTCCATTCCATTGCACTGAAACTTCCAATCAATCAAAATGGCAAAGGTAAGTTAAATCTTTAACATTCTGGTGGTTTTTAAAATTTTTAAAACTCGTGCTTACATGTATGTTTAATCTGTTATTTGTAAATGGCATTGTAAATGTTATTTGTAAATGGCATTTTAGAATTCCTATTCCATTTAAAGGAAAACTATACCCCTCACATTGTAAGTCTCTAAAAAATATCACATAAAACATCTTAAATGTTAAATCCAGCTTCATCAGAAATCAAATTTTTTTAGCAGTATGTGCTTTGTTCAATTTAAAAATAGAAAATTGCCATTTTAAGAACTAAGGGTCACCCCCTGGGATCATACAATTCATGGTGCACAAACAAAAACCAAGGGAATACCTATTAATGGACAAAATTCTGTCTTTTGCTCCCACACTTCTTCCTGTTACAGCTAGAGCTACGTTACTTCTGGTCAGGTGACCTCTGTGGGAGCCCAGAGACCATCACAAAATGGTTGCTCAAGGGACATGATTTAATAGGGCAATATTTACTGATATCTATATTGCAGTTTGGCGAGATTCGTTAATAGGCCACATATTATGATTATGAATAATTACTATTATTCACATTGAATAAAATAGGAAACAATTTGCACCAAATACATATTTTTCATGGTCACCTTTCTTAGGAAATGTACCAAACCCCCACAATGCATACATCATTTAATCAGTGCCTGAGATCTTTGTAGCAGGATTAAAAAATGTATTTTTCCCAATTGCCAGCAAAATAAGATTAATAACAGCGTTTTTAGAAAAATAACATATCAATATTTTTCAGATCTTCTTCTACGAGGAAAGGAACTTCCAAGGTCGCCACTATGAGTGTGGCTCAGAATGTTCTGACCTGTCCTCATACTTCAATCGCTGCAACTCCATCAGGGTACAGGGTGGAAACTGGATCCTCTATGAGCACCCCAGTTACAGGGGACACCAGTATTATCTCTGGCAAGGAGAATACCCAGACTTTCAGAGATGGATGGGCTTCAATGACAACATCAGGTCCTGTCGCTTTATTCCTCAAGTAAGTGTTATTGACGATTACACAACCTATAGCCAGAATTTCACTTTTGCTCTAGGAAAACCAGAGTTCTTGGAAAATGCATACCAGTTTTAGGGAATAGCCTTTATTTAGAAGGTTAATCATTAGTTTGGAAAAAAAATCTGAACTAATCTAACCAAAATGTCATTTATAATATTCCTACACTTTCCAGAAGTAAGAGAAAATAATTACAGTTTTATGTTAAAATGTGCAATTAAAATATTTAACCTTAAATATAAAAACAGTTAATCAAAACATAGTCATTTTTTTGTTGTTGAAGGAACCCTGGTATAATATGTTATGACTAAAATACTGTCATCACTGATATTACATACATATGATCAAAACCTGTAGAATAGTAAGGAAAAAATGTAAAAGCTACAGAAATTAAAAGATGTCAATAAAACAGTTTCCAAATAGTACAAAGTAGGTAAAGTGTTTTTACAACCATCAAATGGCATGCTTTGACAATGTCTCTACATTTCCTTTTTTATTTCTAAAGCACAATGGCCAATACAAAATGAGAATCTACGAAAGAGGAGACTACCAAGGGCAGATGATGGAGTTCTTTGATGACTGCCCCAATACTTATGATCGATTCCGTTTCAATGACATTCACTCCTGCAATGTGTTGGAGGGACACTGGATGTTCTACGAGGAACCCAACTACAGGGGGCGTCAGTACTACCTGAGATCAGGAGAATACAGGAAATACAGTGACTGGGGAGCCTCAAGCCCCAGAATTGGATCATTCAGGAGAGTTTATCACAAGTTTTAAATCAACTCAAACATTTACTAATACATTTGTATTAGTTCAATAAGTTCAATTAAAGCAACATGCTTCAAATTACTTGTGTGTGTGTGTTATTTATTTATTTATTTATACATGCAGTAGCGTTTTAGGTCAAATCATTCATTTATGATTTAATAAATAAGTATGTTTTTATTTGCCTGAAAATGTCCAGTTAAGTTTTATAAATATTCTCAAAACATAACCAATTATGGTAAAATACGGGTCTGACTACTTGGTTGGAATGATCATTTCCTCAATTCTTGAGTTTGATAAATCAGCAAACATTTAGCAGCTGATCACTGGCCTATTAAAGTATTAAATGCTTAGGCATTGAACATGCCATGCAGAAGAGATCAAAAGGAATCTCAAAATGATTAAAATTCAAAGATAAAATTTAAAAAAAAGCATGCTACATTGCTTTTACCCCTCAGGAGACTTAAGGAGCCCCTGTAGGGCACTGACAGTTTTAGCATGCAGTATTTATTAATTTCAAACTTTAATAGGGCCCTAAAATGATTTTTACTGTGGGGTGCAACAACTTTAAGTTATTCTGCTGGTTTTCAATCAGACTCCAGTGATTGCAACAACATGGATTTATTATCAGTGGCCCTGATCATCTGGCCAATTTATCATAAGGAGCTCTGCAGACTGGATTATATATTAGTTACATGTATGGCATAACAAAAACTGCACTTCTAAAAATTATATATATGAACTGTACAACTATGCTATATGTAACAATTTTCACAGATCAAACGTGTTAATTTTTAATACAAAATTATCACAATCACATGAAATATAAATAACCACAAAATATATAAATGACTGGTAAATTGCTATAAACTCTATCAATCATTTTCAATAGTTTATAGAGAGTGACTCAAAAGACAGCTGATATGTAGATTCCCTTTAAAAATAAGCAAAATAAGCTAAATTATGCTCACTTACTGTTATTAAATAAAAGTTGTAAGACAACACACTTACCATATTTATATACAGCAAATTTTTTCTTAATTAACTTATCACTTATCTACTGTGAGTAATGACATTTAAGTGTTAAAACTAGTCAGAAACAGCCAGGTCAAGAACTATGGGTAGGCAGAGTAGGCACGTTCCTAGTGCGTAAAGCTTGGGGGTGGGGCTACCCCAGTCCGGTCTGAAGAGTCTTGTTGTCGTGCTTTTTTGTGCACATACGCAAGGGAAGGGGGCGTTCAGACTTGCACCTGGAGTGACGCGGCCATTCAGCATGCATGCACTTGCGATCATGTTTACGCACTCATAAACGCGAGCGGCGGAGGGGGCTATGTGGCCGGCCAGATTGCCTGGTATATCTGGCTGGCCTGGCCCTGGATACCTCTGTCCTTTGTCAATGAATGTATACAAAAATGTGCACCAAAAGCCCCAAGGGAAAAATCATAGGGAACCAAAATCTTGCGAGATTACCCCCCTTTTGATCTTTTAGTGGGATAAAAGAGAAAATGAATGTAAAGAGGAATCTTATCTGTCTGTACTACTACACAAATGGGTCCTATGTGTTCAGCAAGACATCTGCAAGTCCCAATGATGTTGCAGTACACAAATTCTGCATATTTATTGCTAATGCTCCACAGACCCTCAAGTTTTTTTTGGTCAAAATTCACAAATTCCAATTTAAAACCACTAACTCGAGATGTATCACTCGACCCTGGAAACAGTTCTAATTCAACTATTCTCCACCTAAAACCTGCTGAGTTCATGTAGAAATCAATGGCTCTTGAACTATTTGAAGATGTTAATAATAGTGATGTGCCAACATTTTGCCAAGTTTCTCTGCAAAAATGACAGCCCATAGACGCCAATGGGAGAAAAAAATGTTGCGTGTCAAAAAAATGTGTCGTGCAAAAGTCGTTTTCTTTTTTGGAGGAAACCAATTCGAATTTGATTGGATTTTCAGGTCAGGACTATTCAATCGAATTTTAGACGTTCACATTTTTTCATAAATAACATACCATTCAAATTGTGAATGAAATCAAATTTATTAGTTTAAAAAAAAAAGTTCAAAAAAATCACATTACTCTAAGAAGCAGATTTATCAAGGGTCGACGTCAAAATTTGATTTAAAAAATCGAATTTTGAGCTATTTTTAGTGTAGTTCTACTAGAGAATAATCCAAATTCAATTCAAATTTGAAAAGATTTGAAATGTATCTTGTACTGTGTCTTTAACACTTCCACTTCTACCATTAGCCATCTAAAACCTGCCGAATAGCTATTTTAGCCTATGGGAGAACTCCTAGAACCTATTTGGAGTCAATTGGTAGACTTTGAAAAATCAAAGTTTTTTTTTAGAAAAACTTTGAATCGAATTTGACCGAATAAGATGTTTCTTTGATTCCTACAATTCGAATTCGAATAAATATTGGTTGGTCTTTTTTTATTTGAATTTCAAAGTTTTTTTTTAATTCAAAATTCGACCCTTGATAAATCTGCCCCTTAAATTTGACCTTTGATAAATAACCCGTATACAAAAATGTATGCGCTAAATTTGGTTCCGTTTACATATTATAAACAAATAATAGGTACCAAAACACCTTTGTACTTAGGCCTATGTTGAATGGTGCAGGTTTCTTTAGCGGGCTCTTTCAAAAATACACTCACCCAAAAAATACTGCTCACCCATAATAGATGGTGACCCGGGTATATAGACCCCGGGTCCCGCTCCTGGATTCACTTGTGTCTTAAACAGTATCAAGGGTAATAAATGAGAAGGAACTCACCAGATCAGACGGGTGGCCCGGGTGCATCGCCCCAAGCCCCTAGCTATAGGTGAGTCACAGTCAGTAGAAAAGATTTGACGAGCACTCCATTCACCCATTCGATTAAAAGAAGTAAATGTTTGTTTCAACATATTAAAAACATCCATTCCCTGACACGTTTCGTATCATCCGATATGTAGTCATAGGTATTACATACACACTCAGCCAACGGCTTTTTAAACTAACATTCCGGACATGATCTCAGCAATTGAGTTGAGTTAAAACAGATTAGGGCATATTAACCCTTTTGCTGCAAAAGGCTTTTTAACAAGTGAAAAAACTTTACTTCAATATTTTACATTTGGAATAAATAATTAAATAAATCTATTCAATGCATTTTAGTGTTATCTTCTTATTTCTGATGCGTTAAAACCTTCTAATAGATATTCATTGAGGTTACGATCTCATCAAATAAATAAATAAGTAAATTCATTGCATTGTTGCGCTGACTTCTTATCTCTAATGCCGTAAAAAAAACTTCATGTGACAGAGGTCCATGGAGGTTACGATTCAATCCACTAACATTTCTTCTAATTACAGTCCATATAAATTAAGTTTCAGTTAAAGTAAGCCTTATATAAATTACATATTCCTCCTGACATGTTTTACCAGACATCACCGATCTTTCTTAATGAAGCGTCACTTAAAGAAAATTTAGATATTTGAAACAATCAATATGTATGATAAATGAAATTAATGAATTTAAAAACATGTCATGTCATGTTGCTTAAGATAGAAGAGACTTCTTTAAACATTAGGGTGACACAAGTTAGTATTTTTGAATCCAACAAGGAATATCCTTCAGGATTGGCAAACCCTGACAACAGGAATGATACCTAATGATCAAGTGCTGCCAAGTAAAGTATTCACTAGTATGTTTGAAAAATTACACTATGGTGTATATTGATCAAATAGTGACGTTAGAGATCACCACAGTCTTTTAGAGGGAAATTCTTCTACTCTCTATTCATTTCTAGTATTTATCAATGGGTGAAAGTAAGAGTTCATTCTTTGATAAAAATGGCTTTCAAAATCCCATAGAAATGAATGGAGAGTGATGGAATTTCACTCTAGCGGACTGTGGCAATCTCTAACTTCACTCTTGACTTTGCCACTTCAGAACTGGTGAACTGCTAAAATGAAGCAAGATTTTCCTTAATCTTATGTCACTTACATCATATCCTGTCTGTCGAAAATGCATTAAAGTTGAAAAAACGCTGGTGACTTTTCCTTTTTTTAAAGCGGGATTGCCTGCAAAAGTCCTAGCTTGAACTTTTTTGGGTTAACATTTTCCCCCAGATATTTGAGGGCCATGGAACATTCATTTTACAGTGGGCTCATGTCTAGGGCATTATATGATCTTATGTCTTTATTAAGGTTCCTTGGACATTTGTAATAAAAAGTGGCCACTTCAAGCATTTGCACCAACATCTCTAATAAAGACATCCATACGACTTTAATGTACCCGCCCTATTGAAATTGACACAAGCATAAGATCACTAGCAACTATTCGCTAGCAAATCTTAGCTATGAAATACTTGCACTGAAAAAGTATCACTAGAGAAAAATTGTTAGCATTCGGCACCCAGGACACATTTTAGTGAAATAGCGAAGTGGTAACGAATTTGCGCCTGGCAAAGTGATGCAAAGTGTGCGAATTGTTTGCTGGCAACAATTCGCCCATTAGTAAATCTGCACCTATGAATAGACTCTGTTGCACTGCTGAGTTGTGGACAACTTCTAGTTGTCTACCTACAAAGCTTTGACAATTGGAAATGCAGGGTAGCTCTTTCTGTCACAGCACAACATTGAACACAATACAATACAAAAGGTCTTTACATTTACCTTCCTAGACAAAAACAAAAGCTCTAGGCTCAGCTTATACAGACAGCAGCAATACAGGACATATATAAAGGCTGCTTCATCTCTCCATTCCATTGCACTGAAACTTCCAATCAATCAAAATGGGAAAGGTAAGCCAAAATCTTTAACATTCTGGTGGTTTTTACACACTTTAGAACTCGTGCTTACATGTATGTTTATTCTGTTATTTGTGAATAGCATTGTACATTTTAGAATTCCTATTCAATTTAAAGGAAAACTATTACCCTCACAATGTAGGTCTCTAAAAAAATATCACATTAAACAGCTTAAATGTTAAATCCAGCTTCATCAAAAAATTACATTTTTAGCAGTATGTGCTTTGTTTAATCAAAAATAGAAAATCCCCCTGGGATTATACAATTCATGGTGCACACAAACAAACCAAGGGAATACCTATTAATGGACAAAATTCTGTATTTTGCTCCCACACTTCTTCCTGTTACAGTTAGAGCTCCGTTACTTCTCGTTAGGTGACCTCTGAGGGAGCCCAGAGACCTTCACAAAATGGTTGCTCAAGGGAAATGATTTAATAGGGCAATATTTACTGATATCTATATTGCAGTTTGGTGAGATTCCTTAATAGGCCACTTATTATGATATAAATTATCTGTTGCTTTAATATTAATTTTGGGTGTATAGTTTTCCTAAATGAAAACAATTACATAGGAGCCAAATAATAGCAATTACAATTATTCACATTGAATAAAATAAGAAACAATTTGCACCAAATACATATTTTTCATAGCCACCTTTCTTAGGAAATGTACCAAACCCCCACATTGCATACATACATCATTTAATCACTGCCTGAGATCTTTGTAGCAAGATTACAGTCAAATGTATTTTTCCCAATTGCCAGCAAAATAAGATTAATAACAGCGTTTTTAGAAAAATAACATATCAATATTTTTCAGATCTTCTTCTACGAGGAAAGGAACTTCCAAGGCCGCCACTATGAGTGTGGCTCAGAATGTTCTGACCTATCCTCATACTTCAATCGCTGCAACTCCATCAGGGTACAGGGTGGAAACTGGATCCTCTATGAGCACCCCAGTTACAGGGGACACCAGTATTATCTCTGGCAAGGAGAATACCCAGACTTTCAGAGATGGATGGGCTTCAATGACAACATCAGGTCCTGTCGCTTTATTCCTCAAGTAAGTGTTATTGACGATTACACAACCTATAGCCAGAATTTCACTTTAGCTTTATGAAAACCAGCAGGAGTTCTGGGAAAACGTATACCAGTTTTAGGGAATAGCCTTTATTTAGAAGCTTAATCATTAGTTTGGAAAAAAAAAACTGAACTAATCCAACCAAAATATCCTTTATAATATTCCTACACTTTCCAGAAGTAAGAGAAAATAATTACAGTTTTATGTTAAAACGTGCAATTAAAATATTTAACCTTAAGTTTAAAAATAGTTATTCAAAACATATTCATTCTTTTCATTTTTTTGATGGAACCCTGGTATAATATGTTATGACTGCAAAATACTGTCATCACTGATATTACATACATATGATCAAAAACTGCACAACAGTAGGGAAAAAATGTAAAAGCTACAGAAATGTAAAAGATGTCAATAAAACAGTTTCCATTTTCGTTATTGACGATTAAACAACCTATAGCCAGAATTTCACTTTAGCTGTATGAATACCAGCAGGAGTTCTGTACTAGGAGTACTAGAACAGTAGGGAAAAAAAAGCTATAGAAATTTAAAAGATGTCAATAAAACAGTTTCCAAATAGTACATAGTAGGTAAAGTGTTTTTGCAACAATCAAATGGCATGCTTTGACAGTGGGGGTCATTTATCAACACTGGACAAATGGCAACCAATGAAATTGCTGCATTCATTGTTCTACTTGCAGCTGGCTTTAAAAAGCTAATCACTGATTGGTTGCTATAGGTAACTGCCCATGGGCAAATTTGCCCAGTGTTGATAAATGAGCCCCAGTGTCTCTACGTTTCCTTTTTTATTTCTAAAGCACAATGGCCAATACAAAATGAGAATCTACGAAAGAGGAGACTACCAAGGGCAGATGATGGAGTTCTTTGATGATTGCCCCAATACTTATGATCGATTCCGTTTCAATGACATTCACTCCTGCAATGTGTTTGATGGACACTGGATGTTCTACGAGGAACCCAACTACAGGGGGCGTCAATACTACCTGAGACCTGGACAATACAGGAAATACAGTGACTGGGGAGCCTCAAGCCCCAGAATTGGATCATTCAGGAGAGTTTATCACAAGTTTTAAATCAACTCAAACATTTACTAATACATTTGTATTAGTTTAATAAGTTCAATTAAAGCAACATGCTTTAAAAATTACTTGAGTGTGTGTTATTTATTTATACATGCAGTAGCGTTTTAGGTCAAATCATTCATTTATGATTTAATAAATAAGGATGTTTTTATTTGCCTGAAAATGTCCAGTTAATGTTATAAATATTCCCAAAATATAACCATTTAGAGTAAAATATGGGTCTGACCAGTTGGTTGGAATGATCATTTCTTCAATTCTTGAGTTTGATAAATAAGCAAACATTTAGCACCTGATCACTGGCCTATTAAAGTATTAAATGCTTAGGCATTGAACATGCCATGCAGCAGAGATTAAAAGAAATCTCAAAATGATTAAAATTCAAAGATAAAATTTGAAAAAAGTGTGCTACATTGCTGTTACCCCTCAGGAGACTTAAGGGGCCTCTGTTGGGCACTGACGGTTTTAGCATGCAGTATTTATTAATTTTCAAACTTTAATAGGGCCTTAAAATGATTTTACTGTGGGGTGCAACAACTTTTTTTCTTTATAATCTTTTTTTATTGCTTTTTCAAAACAAAATACAAAAGAAAAAAGAAAAAGAAAGGTTGGTGGAGAAACAAGTCACAATAATTGACATTCAGTGTTTTACATACAGTATACATATCCGTACACATTGCCAGGTACATATCTCTGCATTACACTTCATAAAACAGAACATTTGCATAATGACAAGTCATACTGATACAATTTCTCAAGTAGGATCAGCACCTGGTTGCAAAGCTTCCACCCATCCTGTCCAGACCAAGTCAAACTTATTTGGTGTATCTCTTTGTATGTACACTAACCATGCCAGCGTAATATGTTCCTGTAAAAGGTTTTTCCACATCTGTACAGTGGGAGAGTCACCCAATAACCACTTAAGTGCTATGCATTTGCATGCCAGGAAAAGCGATTCCCTCAGGGATATTTACACATAGTGGGACTTAGTGAGATATGTAATAATACCTAGCAGGCACACCTTTGGGTTCACAGGTATTCTTATCTCAGTTATGATTTCTGCAGAAGCTAGTGAGATATTCCAACATATTTTCCAGTGGTGATTTAGTTATAACAACCGGGGATAGTGACCATTGAGCCTTAGCGGCCTGTTTAAGTTGGTAATATTGTAACCAGGCTGTAACCACCACACCAAAATCAGTCTCAATCTGCTCGGGGGTTTTAAAAACACCGTCCACATATAGATCATCAATGACCTGTACCCCCTGTGTTTGCCATAATAACTGCAAATCCGCATTTTGGAAATGAGGGGACCCCTCATTTTCCCACAATGGAGTATTTGGGGAAATTCCTTGGTAGTGAATAAGTTTCAGTGCCACCTCCCATACCCTAAAAAGTGTTCTTATCAATGGAAGGGGGCAGTTGAAGTTCTGTATATGTTCTAAAAGAATTAGCGGCGGTACCGCCTTACTACCCCAACACTTACTAAGAACCACATAGGAAGAATCAGTTACATCTCGTTTAGACCAGGGCAGGAGATGTTGCAATTGTGACGCTAAATAGTAAGATCTCCAATCTGGAAGGGCCATCCCACCCTGCAGGCTCGGAAGTTGTAAAACTGAGTATGTCAGTCTGCTGCGCTTGCCTACCCATACAAATGTTTTGGTGTCAGAATCTAGCCGTGTAAATACCTGTTTTGGTATGTAGACAGGGGAATTTACGAATACATACTGAAGCTGTGGCAAAAAGATCATTTTACAAATAGCCACTCTACCCGGTGGTGTTAAGGGGAAGGAGCTCCATGCCTTCATTTGACTAGATATTTTAGTAAGTATAGGGTTCAAGTTATCTTGCAAGTAATTACGGTTGTTTTTGGTAAAGGATATTCCTAAATATTGAAGTCGGGTGACCCATTGCAAGGGCTGACCAGGTAGTTGATAACGAGGGGCTTCGTGATCCAAAGGAAATATATAAGATTTACCCCAATTTATAAGCAAACTCGTATTTTTGTAGAACGTTTTGACTGTATGGAGGAGTCTATCTAGTGATTCTGCCGGATCTGCCAGAAACAGCAACATATCGTCCGCATATAACGCTATCTTTTCCTCTATATCCCCATATTTACAGCCAACAATGTTATCATCTGCCCTTACCATAATGGCTAGCACTTCAATGGCCAGTGCGATCTCGATAGTTTAACAAACTTTTGCAATCACCGGTCTGGGCCCTGCGCCTGGTGGTAATGGCCGTGCTGGAACACGATGCGCACGCTCTACTAGGAACATGGCGGAGAAGGCCTTCTCTCCGATCTATGTTGGCAGGAACTGTCCACAAAAGTTTCCGTCGCAGTACCCTCAGCTCCCTCTGGCACTCCCACCAGACGTATATTGTTGCGGTGCAGGCGATTTTCGAGGTCGTCAGTCTTAATCTCTAATGCCTGTATGTGCCTAGCAGCCTCTGTGGCTCCTTTTCCCAATGGCCCACATATGTCCTCCAAGTCCCCAATCCTGCATTCTGCCTCATTGGTACGGTCTCTCATTTTAGAAATATCCTGTTTCACTGTGGCAAACTCCGTTTTAAGACCGTCTATTTTGTCAACCAGCATCGCATGATGTTGTTTCATAATATGCACAATTTCCAGCAGGGAAGGCTCTGCTGCGTCATCCGGGCCTGCGGTTATGGCCGGTGAGGGAGGGGAGGACAGTGGACTGTCGGGTGTGAGGACTGTCTCATCTGCAGTAGGGCAGCTGAGGGCAGAAGTAGTCGGGTCATGTGCAAAAACTTCCAAACGTTTGGCCGCTGAGGTACTTACATCTGCTTTCTTAGCACTGACCTTGGCTGTGGAGGGAGAGTTCTCTGATATGGGGCCGACGCCATCTTGGCTGTGTGCAGAGTCCTTACGATCAGACCTTTTCATAACATTTGCTGAGGCTTTAAGCGCAGAATTCCTCCTCATAATGGCAGAATAAGTTCACCTCTGTCTGTTACTAGCTCCACTTCAAACTCCGTACTTTAAGGTGCACTTTGAAACAGGATAAGTTCAGGATCGATGCAGGAGCTACGGGACGCACGTGCTTTCACAAGCTCATGCCGGCCACGCCCCCCCAGGGTGCAACAACTTTAAATTATTCTGCTGGACGTCAATCAGACTCCAGTGAATGCAACAACATGGATTTATTATCAGTGGCCCTAATCATCTGGCCAATTTATCATAAGGAGCTCTGCAGACTGGATTATCCATTAGTTACATGTATGGGATAACAATAACTGCACTACTAAAAATGATATATATGAACTGTACCACTATGCTATATGTAACAGTTTTCACAGATCAAACTTGTTAATTTTTTAATACAAAATTATCACAATCACATAAAATATAAATAACCACAAAATATATATATGACTGGTAAATTGCTATAAACTCTATCAATCATTTTCAATAGTTTATAGAGAGTGACTCAAAAGACGGCTGATATGTAGATTCCCTTTAAGCAAAAGAAGCTAAATTATGCTCACTTACTGTTATGAAATAAAAATTGTAAGACAAAACACTTACCATATTTATATACATCATATTTTTTCTTAATTAACCTATCACTTATCTACTGCGAGTAATGACATTTAAATGTTAAAACTAGTCAAAAACAGCCAGGTTAAGAACTAGGGGTAGGCAGAGTAGGCACGTTCCTATGGCGTAAAGCTTGGGGGGGCACCAGACACATACCTTTCACTGCTGCCTACCACAGTCCGGTCTGCAGAGTCTTGTTATCGTGATTGTTTGTGCACATACGCAAGGGAAGGGGGGTGTTCATACTTGCACCTGGAGTGATGCGGCCATTCAGCATGCATGCACTTGCGATCATGTATATGCAGTTGTGTACACGAGTCAGTGGCGGAGGGGGCTATGCAGCCGGCCAGATTGCCTGGGACATCTGCCTGGCCTGGCCCTGGATACCTCTGTCCTTTGTCAATGAATGTATAAAAAAATGTTCATGAAAAGCCCCAAGGGAAAAATCATAGGGAGCCAAAATCTTGTGAGATTACCCCCTTTTGATATGTGACCTCAATGGATTTCTTTTAGAAGGTTTTACCCCATCAGAAATAAGAAGATAACGCTAAAATGCAATAAATATATTTATTTATTTATTTATTCCAAATGTAAAATATTGAAGTAAAGTTTTTTCACTTGTTAAAAGGACTTTTGCAGCAAAATGGTTTATATGCCCTAATCTGTTTTAACTCAACTCAATTGCTGAGATCATGTCCGGAATGTTAGTGTAAAAAGCCGTTGGCTACATGTGTATGTAATACTTATGACTACGTACCGGATGATACGAAAAGCGTCAGGGAATGGATGTTTTTAATATACTGAAATAAACATTTACTTCTTTTAATCGAACAGGTGAATGGAGTGCTCGTCAAATCTTTTCTATTGACTTTGATAAATAACCCCTTAAGTGTGTTCATCTTTTAACACGCTAGTGTGCGCAGGCACAGCCATCAAGCTTTCAATCATGTTAGTGAAAGTCATACCCCTTAGGCAGTGCTGTTCTTTTTAAATATATTAAAATGCTATAACCATTATTTATATATGAATGTTAAAAAATTTGGAGGGGTTCGTCACATCACACATCATCTCCGGGCTGCAGGTCTGCTGGTTGCTAATACTATAGAGAAAGCTGACTGCTTCCTCTATAGTAACTCCATTGGTAAGAGGCATGTGGGGAAACACTTAAGTGAATAGATAGTTGCTTAAGATAGAAGAGACTTCTTGAAACATTAGGGTGACACAAGTTAGTATTTTTGAATCCAACAAGGAATATCCTTCAGGATTGGCAAACCCTGACAACAGGAATGATACCTAATGATCAAGTGCTGCCAAGTAAAGTATTCACTAGTATGCTTGAAAAATTACACTATGGTGTATATTGATCAAAAAGTGACATTAGAGATCACCACAGTCCTTTAGAGTGAAATTCCACCACTCTCCATTAATTTTTATGGGATTTTTAAAAGCATATTTATCAATGGGTGAAAGTTCATCCTTTGATAAATATGGCTTTCAAAATCCCATAGAAATGAATGGAGAGTGGCGGAATTTCACTCTAGTGGACTGTGGCAATCTCTAAATTCACTCTTTGATAAATATACCCCTATGGGTCAGATTTACTAAAGGGTAAAGTGGCCGTCGATACCAAAAATTCAACAGAAACCCAATGTACAGGACCAATCCACCAACAGGCGCAGACAACAATTCGATAGCAAAAGAGACCATCGCACTCTATCGCCAGTCAACTTTTCGCTCAGGCAAATGGTCGTTGGTCCACAAATTCAGATTTTATAGAATGTTACCTCTTTCACCAGAGTTGACTTTGCCACCTCAGAACTGATGAACTGCTAAAATGAAGCAAAATTGTCCTCAATCTTATGTCACTTACATCATATCCGGTATGTCGAAAATGCATTAAAGTTTAAAAAAACGCTGGTGACTTTTCCTTTTTTTAAAGCGGGATTGCCTGCACTAAATTGACATAAGTGTAAGACCACTAGCAACTTTTTGCTAGCAAATCTTAGCTATGAAATGCTTGCACTTAAAAAGTATTGCAAGAGAAAAAGTCGTTAGCATTCGGCACCCAGGACACAACTTTGCATTTTAGTGAAATAGCGAAGTGGTAATGAATTTGCGCCTGGCAAAGTGATGCAAAGTGTGTGAATCAGTTGCTGGAAACAATTCGACCTTTAGTAAATCTGCCCCTATGAATAGACTCTATTCCACTGCTGAAAATAGATTCTAGTTGTCCACTTACAAAGCTTTGACAATTGGAAATGCAGAGTAGCTCTTTAGATAATGTATGGAACATAGGTGCCAGAAGTAACTGTCACAGCACAGCATTGAACACAATACAATACAAAAGGTCTTTACATTTACCTTACTAGACAAAAACAAAAGCTCTAGGCTCAGCTTATACAGACAGCAGCAATACAGGACATATATAAAGGCTGCTTCATCTCTTCATTCCATTGCACTGAAACTTCCAATCAATCAAAATGGGAAAGGTAAGCCAAAATCTTTAACATTCTGGTGGTTTTTACACACTTTAGAACTCGTGCTTACATGTATGTTTATTCTGTTACTGTATTTCTGAATGGCATTGTACATTTTAGAATTCCAATTCCATTTAAAGGAAAACTATACCCCTCACAATGTAGGTCTCTGTAAAGAAATATCACATAACATTTAAATGTTAAATCCAGCTTCATCAAAAAATTACATTTTTTAGCAGTATGTGCCTTGTTTAATGAACTAAGGGTCACCCCCTGGGATCATACAATTCATGGTGCACACACACAAACCAAGGGAATACCTATTAATGGACAAAATTCTGTCTTTTGCTCCCACACTTCTTCCTGTTACAGTTAGAGCTGCGTTACTTCTGGTCAAGTGACCTCTGAGGGAGCCCAGAGACCATCACATAATGGTTGCTTATGGGAAATGATTTAATAGGGCAATATTCACTGATATCTATATTGCAGTTTGGTGAGATTCTTTAATAGGCCACGTATTGATATCTGTTGCTTAAATATTCATTTTGGGTGTATAGTTTTTCTAAATGAAAACAATTACATAGGAGCCAAATAATAGCAATTACAATTATTCACATTGAATAAAATAGGAAACAATTTGCATCAATACATATTTTTCATGGCCACCTTTCTTAGGAAATGTATCAAACCCCCACATTGCATACATCATTTAATCAGTGCCTGAGATCTTTGTAGCAGGATTACAGTCAAATGTATTTTCCCAATTGCCAGCAAAATAAGATAAATAACAGCGTCATTAGAAAATTAACATATCCATATTTTTCAGATCTTCTTCTACGAGGAAAAGAACTTCCAAGGCCGCCACTATGAGTGTGGCTCAGAATGTTCTGACCTGTCCTCATACTTCAATCGCTGCAACTCCATCAGGGTACAGGGTGGAAACTGGATCCTCTATGAGCACCCCAGTTACAGGGGACACCAGTATTATCTCTGGCAAGGAGAATACCCAGACTTTCAGAGATGGATGGGCTTCAATGACAACATCAGGTCCTGTCGCTTTATTCCTCAAGTAAGTGTTTGTAAACTTATGTTAAAATAGCACATTAACATTGACGATAACACTACCTATAGCCAGAATTTCACTTTAGCTGTATAAAAACCAGCAGGAGTTCTGGGAAAACTTATTTTCCCCACATTACCAGTTTTATGGAATAGCCTTTATTTAGAAGCTTAATCATTGGTTTTGAAAGAAATTCTGAACTAATCCAACCAATATTCCTACACTTTACAGAAGTAAGAGAAAATAATTAGTTTTATGTTAAAATGTGCAATTAAAATATTTAACCCTAAGTTTAAAAATAGTTATTCAAAACATAGTCATTCTTTTTCAAGGAAACCTGGTATAATATGTTATGACTGCAAAATAATGTCATCACTGCTATAACATACATATGATCAAAACCTGTAGAACAGTAGGGAAAAAAATTTAAAAGCTACAGACAATTAAAAGATGTCAATAAAACAGATTCCCAGTAGTACAAAGTAGGTAAAGTGTTTTTGCAACCATCAAATGGCATGTTTTGACAATGTCTCTACATTTCCTTTTTTATTTCTAAAGCACAATGGCCAATACAAAATGAGAATCTATGAAAAAGGAGACTATCAAGGGCAGATGATGGAGTTCTTTGATGACTGCCCCAATACTTATGATCGATTCCGTTTCAATGACATTCACTCCTGCAATGTGTTTGATGGCCACTGGATGTTCTACGAGGAACCCAACTACAGGGGGCGTCAATACTACCTGAGACCTGGCGAATACAGGAAATACAGTGACTGGGGAGCCTCAAGCCCCAGAATTGGATCATTCAGAAGAGTTTATCACAAGTTTTAAATCAACTCAGACATTTACTAATACATTTGTATTAGTTCAATAAGTTCAATTAAAGCAACATGCTTCAAATTACTTGTGTGTGTGTTATTTATTTATACATGCAGTAGCATTTTAGGTCAAATCATTCGTTTATAATTTAATAAATAAGGATGTTTTTATTTGCCTGAAAATGTCCAGTTAACTTTTATAAATATTCTCAAAAACATAACCATTTAGGGTAAAATATGGGTCTGACCACTGGTTGGAATGATGATTTATTCAATTCTTGAGTTTGATAAATCAGCAAACATTAAGCAGCTGATCACTGGCCTGCAGCAGAGATCAAAAGAAATCTCAAAATGATTAAAATTCAACGATAACATTTAAAAAAAAGTGTGCTACATTGCTGTTAACCCTCAGGAGACTTAAGGGGCCCCTGTGGGGCACTGACAGTTTTAGCATAATTATTATTCTCAAACTTTAATAGGGCCCTAAAATGATTTTACTGTGGGGGACAACAACTTTAAGTTATTCTGATAGATGTCAATCAGACTCCAGTGAATGCAACAATATAGATTTATTATCAGTGGCCCTGATCCCCTGGCCAATTTATCATAAGGAGTTCTGCAGACTGGATAATCCATTAATTACATGTATGGGATAACAATAACTGCACTACTAAAAATGATATATATGAACTGTACCACTATGCTATATGTAACAATTTTCACAGATCAAACTTGTTAATTTTTAATACAAAATGATCACAATCACATAAAATATAAATAACCACAAAATATATAAATGACTGGTAAATTCTATAAACTCAATCATTTTTAATAGTTTATAGAGAGTGACTCAAAAGACTGATATGTAGATTCCCTACCTAGGGCACAAAGCTTTGGGGGGGCACCAAACACATACCTTTCACTGCTGCCTACCCCAGTCCGGTCTGCAGAGTCTCGTTGTCTCACTTGTTTGCGCGTACGAGGGGAAGGGGGGCGTGCATACTTTCACCTCCATTGACGCGGCCATTCAACTTGCATCATGTATAAGCACTAATGTACGCGAGTGGCAGAGGGGGCTATACGGCCAGCCAGATTGCCTGGGATATCTGCCCTGGCCCTGGCCCTGGATACCTCTGTCCTTTCTCAATGAATGTACAAAAAATGTGCACAAAAAGCCCCAAGGCATAAATCATAGGTAGCCAAAATCTTACCCCTCTGATCTGTTAGTTGGATAAAAGAGAAAATGAATGCAGTGGCGTAACTAGACCCCTAAGGGCCCTGGTACGTAAGTTTACAACTGTGCCCCCCCACGCGACCCCCATCCGTGCATTGGGTTGAAACACAGCATTACTGACCTAATGTCATATGAGTAGTTAAACGGTTCCAGTAAAGTTAATACTAATATGATCAATATGGTTGTTCATATATATATAAAGTTCCAGCTGTGGTGCACTCCAGTCAAGCATTCTCTTCATGCCTGGGTGCTGTCAAATATATTGTAGAAAGTAGTTCCCCAAGATTGACGCACTCCAGGACTTCATTATGCAGTTTAGAAAAGAAAATTTATTGTCAACATTTTGGTTTTGGTCCCGTTCTGGGCCTTTCTCAAGACATTACAAAATGTAAATGACAATGTAATGTCTTGAGAAAGGCCCAGAACGGGACGGAAACGTTGACAATAAATTTTCTTTTCTAAACTGCATTATGAAGTCCTGGAATGCATCAATCTTGGGGAAATATATATATATATATATATATATATATATATATATATATATATATATATATATATATATATATATATATATATATATATATATATATATATATATATAAATAATGCTGGTTTATAGGGACAGAGAAAAAGAAATCAATTTGAGAAAACAACTAGTATTTTAGTACAGGTATGGGATCCGGAAACCTGAATGCTCCGAATTATGGAATGGCCATCTCCCATTGACTTAATTATAATATAATAATCCAACTTTTTAAAAATGATTTTCTCTTTCTGTGTAATAATAAAACAGTAGCTTGTACTTGATCCCAACTAAGTTATAATTAATCCTTATTGGAAGCAAAACCAGCATATTGGGTTAATTTAATGTTTACATGATTTTCTAGTAGACTTAAGGTATGAAGATCCAATTTACTGAAAGATCTGTTATCTGGTAAACTCCCAAGTCCTGAGCATTCTGGATAACAGGTCCCATACCTGTACTCAAAGGATCTAAGTCTGTTGTAGTTTCACCTGGCCTCTCCTTCAATATATAAATGGTTTTAATACAGTTAAACTTGTTAAGCTCACCTAGGAGCTATTTGGAATTCTATAGTCTAAAATTATGTCCGTGACTTTAACATAAGAACAACAACAGACATGGAAATCTGACCAATATAATAGAGTGTAAATTAGAAAATTCCAGTTCAAGATTTATTACTCTTGCACTCACATATCACCTGCAGCACTGCTGTCTAGTCCACATATGGCAGAGCTTCGGGTGGAGACAAGGGACAACCCAGACAATACTCTGCAAAAAGGGTGTCAAATAAACTTGTAAGGAGGGAGAAGGGTGACACGTAAATTTCATGTATTATGTGCACCCATGCTTACAACTCTTACATCTCTCTATCAACTTTACAGAAATGTGTGGCGCCTTTACCAAAATACTATCCCTCATACCACCATTCCAAAAAACAAGCTGTAACAACTGGCAGGAATTCTTTTCCTGGTCAGCTACATGGTGTTAGAATGAAAGGTGTTTATTTTTAATTACAAATAATATGTATTATTAAAAACTTTTTTTAGTGAGAAAAAAAATAAAATGCTAGTAAAGCCCATAGACTAGCGGCACAAAGTAATAGATCTAGTAACAGACATGAAGAAAACAGGGAAAGGGCTTGTATAGGAATGAACTCTTTGGGGGAAATCAAATAAAATTCACAAAGAACAAAACTTTGCGAATAAAAATCCACCGGTCACAATGTAATACTCTTTCTTAGGCCTTAATTGCATTGCCAATCTTAATTATGTATTGCGAACATTTAACACCTGCTCCTGAGCTTCGCTAAATATTTTGTCGAAAAAAAGTGGTTTGCGAAAATGTATTACATACATTGCGAACATTCGCAAAAGCAATTTGGTCTTTGGTCGCAAACTCTGCAATGAAGTCATTGAGGTTTTAAATCACTCAAAAATGGCACAAACATGTTTGCTAATGTTCACAAAGGTGTTTTTGAATTATTTTTGCGCTAATTAAACATATTACATGACTATGAAGATTTTCATTGAGACTGTAAGAAATTGACTGCAGCAAGAAAACACCCTCAGAAGCAGAATGAAGCTCAATCCTAACCAAGTATGTTTGTTGTTAGATTTGTGGCTTAACACCACATACTTCAAGTACAAGGACCTTTTTTATAGACAGAAACATGGCTGTGCATTGGGTTCTCCAGTCTCTCCCATTGTAGCTAACTTGTACATGGAGGGAGTGGAAAGGATGGCTTTACTTACACTCCAGGAAACTACACTGGTTCAGATATGTGGAAGACACTTGAGTTAAAATCAGATCCAATGAAGTGGTGGCCTTTACAGAGCACATTAATTCAGTGGACAATAACATCAAGTTCACAAGGGAAGATGTCCATGGGAACAAACTTGCCTTTTTGGACTGTTTGATATGCATCCAAGTGGGGGGTAACTTGGAAACGGAAGTATCCAGGAAACCCACTCATAAGGATCAATATCTGTTGTTCGATTCCCACCATCCGCTGGAACACAAACTGGGTGTCATTAGAACTCTGCACCACAGGGTGGAATGTGTGGCAACTGATACAGAGTCCAAGGACAAGGAGAATAAACATCCCAGAGAAGCTTTGAAAGTGTGTGGCTACCCAGACTGGGCATTTGTTAAAACAGCAGCAACCAAACCCAACAGGAACACCAAAAGAAATAACTGCCCGTAGACACATAGTAGGTGAAACATAGTCATCCCATATGTAACTGAGAATTTTCAACAAACACAACATACCTGTGTTTTTCAAACCTAGCAAAACACTGAGACAAAAAAAGGTACACCCAAATGATCTATGCCTAAAGAAAAACAAAGCAATGTGGTATACGCAGTCCAGTGTAGCAAGGAGTGCACTGATCTATATATTGGGGAGAAAAAACAACTGCTCACCAAGCGAATGGCTCAGCATAGGAGGGCCAACTCTACAGGGCAAGACTCAGCTGTCTTTCTACACCTAAAAGACCAGGGACACTCCTTTGAAGATAGCAATATCCAAATCTTGGATAAAGAAGACCGCCGGTTTGAAAGAGATGATTCATGTCAACCATCAATGAACAGAGCCAGGGTTCTTCAACACCACCTGTCTGCTACGTACAATGCTGTTCTAACATCTGTACCCTGGCGGTTTCAGAACACTTCACACATACATTCATGCAACTCCCGTAGGCTTGGGCGAATTTCACCTGTCCACCAGCGAAATGTCACCAACACCCATTAAAGTCTATGGGCAAAAAAATTTTGACGCACAACGCCATACAAGTCTATGGGCGTCATTTTCACATCGAAACAAGGCGAAAAAATTTGCCCATCACTACCCACAAGTAACACCTATTTCTAGGCGTTGCATGACCAGTGGTAATTCTATCACTGTAACTTCACAGAATCAACACCTCTGTGAATTTCAGATGTCACCTCATTGAAGAGTTACAATGTGCCGTTGTGATTGGATTAGTGGAAGAGTCTGTATGCTGAGAACTTCCCACACCAGTCAGTTGAACTGAAGAAGCTGCTCGGATGAGTAGTGAAACGTCTTCCCAAACTTGGCTGCCCTTTTATTAGACACCAGTGGGATCACCTGATTATAGCTGGGAAGGGTGGGAGCTACAATATGGAGCTGGTCACTGCTATTGTATAACTATGATCCGGTGATCCCACTGGTGTCTAATAAAAGGGCAGCCAAGTTTGGGAGTTTTACTTTGAAAACAGCTAGTAAGTTGCAGGTAAAACTTAGTCCCTTTGGAAAATGTATAATGAAGCAATAGAATTCTTAATGAATCAGATGAAAATTAAGTGTAGGACTGGCCAGATATGGGATGACTTTGACGTAGTTGGCCAGCTTAAATATATTGCAATATATGGACAAACAATCCCTGTTTTGTTTAAAGGGTAAGGTATTTTTCAGTAGCAGTATGCACAAAATGTCTCTGTCTTAAATATATTGATAATGGGTTGAGTGCAGAGGACTCTTGTATTTGTCTATATGTATTTTGTGGTCACAGCCTCATTGCACCCCCGCCTAATGGTTTTAAAAATTAGTGGTGAGCACAACTGTTCCTTGTTTCCTTATATATATATATATATATATATATATATATATATATATATATATATATATATATATATATATATATATATATATTGTGAACCGGTAACTGGAGCACAGTGTGAAGGGAGATATATTTCCCCTAGGTTCATGTCTTACTCCCATATGTACAGCAGTTCTGAGTGGGTTAATTCCCCTAGAAAGTCTCACCTGGGGAATAATTAGCAGGCTAGATCAGCTAGCTGCTAGAGAGGGTTGGGGGCTCTGAGAGGAAGATTGAGACACACACTGAGGAGAGCTGGGAGCTGAGTGTGGCCATTCAAAGAGGCAATTTATTTTCCCCCAAAGGGAAAGGACTTTATAAAGGTACTGTGACTCTGGGGAGTTGTACTGTTTTCTTGTTTGACCGGGAATCCCAGTAGGGGACCGGTTAGTAGAGAGGGAAACTACCCTGTGTATTAGTTAGAGCCCAAGTGTGGCCAGGATTTTGTTTTGTTTTATTTTGTTTTATGCTGCTTTGCTCCCAAAGTCTTTATATGTGAACAATAAATGGACTTTACCCTGTTCAAGAACTGTATGTTCGTCTGATCCTGCTCACAATATATAAATATTAATTTAACCAGTCTGGATTAACCTTTCTCTCCTTTTTACATGTTGAGAAATCTACCCATATACATTTAACATTTTTATTTTTAGATACCTAGAGCCAAATTAGGTTAACAGTTTTGTTGTTTTTATGTTGAGATACAATCTAATCATATCCCTAATAAGTATCTCTTCTCCAGTGTATTTAAACTAAGCCTAGTCTGTCTATCTGTATAACTGATATCCAGTCTCTACAATAACTCAGAAACTCCTGTGTACACTCTGTTTAGTTCCATTATTTTGGTGTATTGGAGACCAAAGATGTACTACATGTACAAATGATGATTATATAAAAATGTAATAAGGAATTTGTCATCTTTATTGGATCATAAATATATTTGGTATACAATGTTTCACAATGATTTAAAACATGTGATGAACTCTTCTGAATGATCCAATTCTGGGGCTTGAGGCTCCCCAGTCACTGTATTTCCTGTATTGTCCAGGTCTCATGTAGTACTGATGTCCTCGGAAGTTGGGTTCCTCGTAGAACATCCAGTGTCCATCAAACACATTGCAGGAGTGAATGTCATGGAAACGGAATCGATCATAAGTATTGGGGCAGTCATCAAAGAACTCCATCATCTGCCCTTGGTAGTCTCCTCTTTCATAGATTCTCATTTTGTATTGGCCATGGTGCTGTACACATAGATTAATAAACATAAAATTAAAAAAAATGAACAAGCCATGGATCTGGAAAATCTTTTCAATAATCAGTCTACTAGCCCTACTAAATAATGATAAAGGCATGTACACATGGTTTAGTTCTATAATAGTCTTTTAGTATGAAATGCATGTTTAAATGCAACGTCAACAATTTACCCATATAC